>NC_079476.1:26174558-26799558 GCF_026230105.1 Diorhabda sublineata
TTTTTAGGTTAGGTTAGAATTCACGATCTTGACGTTATCTTTCTTCTACTGTTAATTTCACAATGATTCAATCAGTAAATAATAATTATTAAAAAATAAATAATTCATTAATATGATATATTTTTTTCACCAAAAAAAGTGTTGAAATTTTTATTTTTAAACTTAATTTTCATAAAAAATTAAGAAAATGGAAATAATGTATTGAAAAGTTTGATTTTCCAATTTCCTATAAATAAAAAAAATAACGGAAATATTATATTTATAATAATCTGTATAAATTGCTTAAATTATTATGTTGATGTGTTTTTTTTTCTCTTCAAATTGTTAGTTTTTGTGTGTACTTCCTGAAAAAAGACGAAATTCTACGGAAAAATTTTTCATGTAAAGTTCTGGAAACAAATTAAGAAATTTATTGTTTTTCGATTTTGTAATGGCCAAAAAACTGTAGAAATTTTGTTTTTGAAGCTTGGATTTTTTTTTATCTTAAACGAACCGGAAAAATTAACCAAATCAAATAAAAAATAAAAAATTTTCGATTTTACATGACCAAACACTTACCACAACAATTTACAATGATTATTACACATAAAAAACAAAAAAAAATTCAAATATTTTGCATTGATCGAGGTATCACCAGTGAAACCCATCGATTTTACAATTTCCCAGATGTTATTAAAATTTTGAATTCGTATAAGTTCCGACCCTGTCCTAACACTTCATACATCTTTCTCAATAGCGAAATGTAAAACAAGAAGGAGTAATATAGGCAACCAGCATTGAAACTCTCCGGAATGTCAAACAATGTTGGCGGGAAACAATATCATACATACGGTTAACGACTTACGTACAGATCAAATTCTTGTTTTTTCTATTACATCCCAATTGAAGTGGATATCGCTAATGGAAATAGATGCAATACACTCACAACACATACCGAAATAACATGTTTTTGTAGTAAATGACTCACTAACAAATATGGCGTAAAAAACACTAAATTATATCACGTCACGTCAGGGCTTTACGTAAATTATCACTCAAAACGGTGTTATTACAAGTTCACTAAACAAATTTTGATCTTAAATTGTGTCCATCATTAATTGCGACATAGGTTCAACTTTCAGCATTTTCTTTAACTAAAACGAGAGAATACTAAAAGGAAATAGGTATATATCTATCCCCACAAACAATTATACGCCAGTGACATCTATTAATCGCATAATAGTCTTAAGTCACTTAACTCTAAAAATATAATAAAGAAAACTACATTTTTCACTGCATTTACAATAGTTGGATTAAGATATTTATTAACTTTTAAATTATTATTTTTATTACAGAAAAAGTAACATGGAGGTAAATTCAAAATTTGTAACGAGCAAATTTGATAATACCGATGAAAAAAAAATCGACAACGGTGATCACATTTTATCGGAATTAGAAACTGATTTTAAACTTGGTACTGATAAATATGAAAGATTGAAATTTGGTTTTGAAATGGAAAAAAATTGTTTGCTTAGGCAGATTCAGTATTACGAAGAAATGCAAAACAAGGTGATTCATCCATTAAAATAAACTTCTTGCAACAAAAGCGGACTAAAAATGGCGTCTCAATTAGTTTAAGTCTGTTCGTTATTGGTTAGATGGCGCAGTTATCATCAATTCATATTTTCAGAGTCAAAGTTTGTACAATCAAACCATAACTTACATAAACAACTTATCATCTGAAAATGTTATTTTGAAAAAACAGTTAGACGAAATGAAAAATATCGATATGGAAAATAGATTTTCACACAAAGAAAATTTTTCGTACAGAGATATTTTTACTACGGAACAATTTAATCAGGTTAGAACATTCGTAACATACAGGGTTGTCATATTTCGAGTCACATTATTCAAGAATCGTCAGATTACGAAATAGATTATGATATTTTAGATTTTGATCGATAAACAAAATTTGTTGAAACAACAGGAATCGCTACTACAAGAATATCAACAGCAAATAGCTCGTCTTTCAACTGATAATAAAATTTTGTTAGAAAAACTCGACACAGAACGTCAAACTGTCATTTGTAAGTCATTCTTCGTGCTCCGAATAAGATTTTTGTTTCTAAATAAACTTTTAGCGTTGCAGAACGAAAGAAAAATTTATTTAGAGGAAAGATCGTTACTGAAAGTGATATTTGAGCACATGAAAAATGAAATAACCCGTCTTCAAAAACTAGAAGACACTATATCAGACGTCAGCGACGAGGCCAATAAGTTAGCCGTAAGTAATAGATGTCGCTGCATAACTTATAGGTTATAAAGTAGTTTCGTTGTTAGATTGTGGCTGAATATAACAAAGGACTCGGTAAAAAATTGAAAACGGAAATAGAAGAAAAAGATAAAACTATTTTGACCCTCCGTAATACCATCGAACATTTAAACGACATTCAATTGAAAAATACGAAAGAAAAAGTGTCGTTGTGTTTCGAACTTTCCGAATTGTCTCAGATAAAAGACAAACTTGACAATCAACTGTCAAATGTCGTTAAGAAAAATGAAGAATTAGACGAGGCCAAGCAAGATATAGTTCGATGTACAAGTAATCAGGTAAGTGAGGTTAGGCTAGATTATAAATAGGTTGAGGTTACGTTTTAGCTCGAAAAATTTGAGAAAGTTCAGAGAAAAGAGAGAATTGCTTTTAAAGAGTTACTTAAGGATATGAAATTAGTAACTAAACAGAGAAATTCGTTGATTAAAGAAAGGGAAATCACAATAAAAGAGGTATAATTATTTTTTAGCTAAAATAAATTATTTTTTAACTGTATCGAATATATTTATGGAAATTCAAATTCAAAACACTCAGTATAAAATAGCAAAACTGAATATTGATTACATAAATTATTATTATGAGTATAAAACTGGAAAAAAATTATAACGTGGCAACAATGTTAAGCAATGTAAAGTCATGTTTAACTGTGTAACTTCATGTTTTGTTTACAGCTTTCGATACTTTTAAATTTTTAAAAATTGGGTTATTAAATAATCGAAATACGTTTGTTTATTTTAAATAACTTTTTTTCTATTAAGTAGAATTTATGTATATTGTAGTATCGATATTCATTCCTTCTTTTTATGTTGTTTGTTTGGCCTCAACTTTAATAGTATTTGGCCTGTGTTGTATAGCTTTAGATGATTGTATAATTGAGATATCGATTGAATTAGATTAGACATTTAAAAAACATAACTTCAAATAATAATTATTTCAAGGATAAAGCCGAAATATTATTATTAAAATAGAAACTAAATAATGGACATTTTGTAAGTTTCCGGTTTCGTGCGGTTTATTCGCACCTTTACACTTAGTGGTCTAGAATAGACCAGGGTCGGATCTACCCAAATAAAATTTCAGTTCTACTTTGTAGCTTGATTCAATGAAAAAATTAGTCGATGATTACGCTAAGAAAATTGATTATTTATTATCGATAAAAGAAGAAAATGAATATAAATTGATTACTTTGTTAAAAAGACGTGAGGAGGATGATTTGAAGATTTGTAAATTGCAAGATAAATTGAGGTTAGAAACCGGAACTTACGTAGAAAATGTTAAGCAGTTGGAAAAGTTGATTTTCGAGGTGATTTTATATTGAAAATACATCACGCTTGTAACCTTTAGATGTTTGATTATTTTATTCTAGCTGAGAAAAGAAAAAACTGATATGGAAGACAGTATTAATTATTTAAAAAACAACACTCAAAAATTATTCGATGATCTAAATTCCTCTAGAAGTAACGAAAAAGTATTTTACATGAATTTTTTCCTTCTAATGTTTGGATATAATTTATTTTCGATCCCCTAGGAACTCAAAGATACGTTAAACTCATGTTTAACTGAAAAGAAATTGTTGGAAGAGGCGATTATTAAAAGCGGACATGTTATAGCGAATCTTACAACGGATAAAGATAATTTATCACAAGAATTACAAAAATCGAATGAATTTTGCGAAAAAATTTTATCCGGTTAGTCAAAATAAATTATTAAAATGAAAATTTGTATTAAACAACAGACGATTTTTTTAAGATTTGGAAAAAAATTTAAAAAACACAACCGAAAAAGAAGAATTATTAAAAACCGAATTAGACGAGAAAAAAGAAATGTTGCTGCGAAGCGATATTAAAAACGAGCAGTTGATAAAGGTTAAAAATAAATATTTCCTTTGACAAATTAATAATTAAATATTTTTTAAATAGGAAGTTATAGACAAAAAAGAACAATTAATACGTTTACAGAATGATTTAGAAAAAATCAAATCGTAAGTTTCACTTTAAAATTATTTATCAAAATAACATACTATTTTAATTTAACTAAACTAGTACGGACCTGTACTAATAACGCACTAATACGGAATAGAAGAAGAAAGTTCAATTCGTGTTATACTTATTCCCACCGGTGGCGCTGGAACATCGAGAAAATGTCAGATTTTAAAAATCCCGCCATTAAATAACTTATTTTAATTGTCAATTGTCAGCCATTGTTTTGGTTCGTCTATATGCATTTATTAATTTGTTTTGTTAATTTAATTTTTTTGTGATTTATAGTGATTGTGTTGATTAAAAATTATTTAATACTGATTTATAATCACTTGTAAGAACACATGTAACGATATTTAAATGCTTTTTCTTCCTAAAAACGTCGAGGTAAGTTCGTAAATTGATTTTTATCTGACTAAATGACACATTATAATCACCAATATCAGTGGAAATCAGTTTTAATATCAGAATATCATTTTATTCAATTACTGCAAGTTTTGGAATTGTGTAAATTATTGTTTCTAAGCTTTTTAAGCAATGGAATTAGATAATTCAATTCTATTTGATAGATTGTTGTTATTTTATTGAATAAATAATATGTTAAGATAATCTTTTATTTCTAAATTTTCCATTATATAACTTTTATCAATGGTTAGCGAAACTATAAAAATTTTAAAACCCTGCCAATTCTGGGTGCAGGACCGGTGTGACAAGATCTTGATGGTACAGAAAGACAGGGCAGGCCTAGGACAAAATGGTTAAAAGAGATGGAAGTTGATCTAAGCAGAGTAGGACTTAGAAAGTTTAGAGATGGATTATGGAAACTGATCTAGCCCAACAAGAGGATCTCAAGAACATTTTTGCTATGCGGCATTATTATTATTATTAATCTGTGGTGTCATTATGAACGAAAACAAAAATAAATTTAAAAAAAATGAAAATATGTGAAAAATATTCTGTAATTTTCGTAAATAACTCCACAACTAACGTTTTTAGAGAAAATATACGTTTCCAAGAGAAAATCGATCATTTTTCAACTATAAAATTGAATGTCATTGAATTAACTGAAAAACTTGAGCAGGAAAAAACATCATATGCAGCTTTATCTGACATACATAAAGAAATATCGTCCAAGTTTATAGAAAGCGTGAAGAAAAACGTGCAAGAGAAAGAAGCAAGATTAGAAATTGAAAAAAAATTAGAACAAGTTAAAGAACAACTTGAGAGGATTCCAACTGAGAAAGTAAGATGTTAATTGGATCGATTCGTACTAAATTGACAGTGTATTTCAATATTTTGAAAAAAAAAATATTGGAAACACAAAATCTATCATTAATGTGATTGGAAATGTCAAATTTCGAAATTTTTTTACACTTTTAGGTTGTATATTTGGAAGACAATGTCGCCTATCAAGACGAGATCAAAGTAGGATTAAATACCACGAAAAATTATTTTTTTTCTATATTTTTTTTAATATCTTGTTAGGTTATAGCAGCCGAAAATGAAAAACTCAAAAAAGATTGCCAAGAAAATCAAAATTTAATATTTTCTCTAAGGCAAGATATAGCCCAATATCAACAACAACTTATTGGATTGGAATTTCAAAAGTGAGATTCGTTTTTTAGGGGAATACATTATAATTTGAATTTGTAAGGACAAAATTGATTGTTTTAGGTCTGAGGTGACGCTTCGATTACATGAACTTCAAAAAAAATATGAAATTCAGGTGAATTTGTGCGACCAACTTCAAAATATTCAAAAAGTAACTTTAGAAACGATATATAAACTTAAAGAAAATGAATTAATTGATCAAGAACAGTGTAGCAGTTTAATTAATGTAATGAAAATTTAAAAAAAAAAAATTTTCTGAAGAAATAATTTGTTTTAATATACACAAAAGATAAGTCCGAGCCTGTACTTAATAATGTGAAGTAGGCAATAATACCAATGTAATTTTGGTTGCATAACTGTTAGATAATTCAGTTACAATTTTATCGAAAGAGTGGCTGAGCTGTTAAAAGGACAGCGTCTAAAACGATTTGACATAATTTTTGACTGTATTTAATGGTTATAAAAGAATCGATTCTTTTAAAAATTATTGAAAATAATATTAAGTGTTTTAAAAGTATAAAAAATATGCGATCGATTACTAATAACTAGAAAAATGATGCAAAAGTAGTATTATTGCCGTTTTATAATTAAAATTCAAATGAAAATAAGAATGTATGATTTATAATCGATTTTTATAAAAAAATCGATTCGGGATAAGTTCAAGTTTACATATCATAACCTTATTAATAACTGTGTTGTGTTTGAACTGTAATGGATTTCATTTCTTCAGATGTACTAAATAAATATGAAAATATAATTAATGAAATTAATCAAGAATACGAAAAAAATAAACAACTCGCTAAAGAACTTGAAAAAGAAAACGACAGTATACTTATACACAAATTAATTAGAACGAAGTCAATAGAAAAACTATCTTTAGTTAAAGTCAGAATATTTAGTGATGTTATTGAATTATTAACACTATATTCCGAAGAAATAAGAGAAAGTGTCAATCAGTTATCAGTAGAAAAACATCGTAAGTTTTATTTTGTGGAAATTTATATTTCAGAAGAATTTTTTAAAAAATTACGTAAAGAAGACTGGTTTATTAATATATCGGTACAAAATGGCAATTTTCGTATCTGTAAATGTGTAAAATTGAAAAAAACTACAGTTTGTGGTAAGTTTTTGATACAAAAAAAGTTATTTTTACTATATTTTAGTTATTTTTAGAAATATTACTGGTACCTGATAATGTGATTGAATGTAGCGTGGATGTTGATTTGATAAACATTACAAACGAATGGATTTGCGTGAAACTAGATCATATAGACATTGATATTTCGTACCATTTTCATAAATTTAAACAAAAACTCAAGTTTCCTCAAATTGACAATATTTTACGGTTAAATCAACTTTATAACAAAGAATTTGATTCAAAACAGTTGAAAGAAATACCGTTTTTATCTTATGAGTTAAAATTTAGTGATTTAAATGAGAGAAAATTCATAGAAATGATTTTACAAAACGCATATCATAGTTTAGATATCGAATTATTCGCTGACATACAAAATGATAATAAAAAAGATTTCGTTGTTCAAATTCGTGCTTGGTTCAGTAAGATTGAGATTACTTACAACAGGAAAGATACTTTAAGGTTAAAAAGCGATTTTGTCAATTTAGAATTGTTAAAAAAGTATTTTATAAAAACTCTACATAAGGACAATGAAGGTGAAAGGTCAACTGCACTAGATGAGGTAAGTACCTTTTTTTAATCATGACACTTTTGTTTTTTTTTAGTAAAATATCCCCTAATAGTTTGTAAGACAAAATATAAGTTAATTATTCAAAATATTACGTTTTTTTTATAGAAATATTCGATTTTGTGGTACAATTATTACTTTTTGATATAAAGTAAAAGTGTTTAGACACTCTGTATATGAATTATTGGAAATATTCGTAAAAACTAAACTATCTCTATTCCTACGACGATTAGACAACACTCTATATACTAAAAAATTGAATGATGTATGAGTTCTATGATTCTGTGAAGTCAAATGATAGGTAATATCAATATGGCGGGTGTTTTTAATTAAATAATTCAAAGTCGATATGGAAATTATTTAATATTTGAGTGATTATTATCTCAAGATATTAATCGAAATATTACAATATTCATATACGTTAGTTTATCTACATTTTTTTTTATAAAATAATTGTCGTTTAATTTAGACAACACTCATTACACTCTAAAATCTAAATGCAGAATCGGAGTGAGAGGTTCGATAAGCAAACTGATATCATATTTTACTATTGTTCTTTAGTGTAAACACATTTGTCTAACTAGTCATTATTATTGTTGAGGTGATATTATAAGAAATAATACTACTACACAAAAAATTTGATAATCTCTTATGGATACATGACGTAGAACAAAATGGCGGTATAATATTTGTAAGGTTATTGTAAGCAAATATAATGATCAATAAAACGTGTTTGAATACCCAACTTATAAAAAATTTTTTTAAAAAAAACAAAAATTATCTATTTAGTATCATTTGAAATTTATTTATATAAACCATAGCTTTGTTAAGGGATCTAATTACGAAGCTGTACTTAGATGCAAGCGCATTTAGACAATTGTACTTGATGATTCGCTTAGTTCTAAATATTAATTGAAATTAATTTTTTTCTCAATTTAAAATATTTAATACTCAAATACGTATATTAAAGTGTAGTAAAAAACAATGGATCAAAATCAAACATTCCTAAATTGGTTACGAACTGATTTAGAAGCGATTCTAGTTTTAAACAAAGTTAATAGCTTGTCAAAGATTTCACTCCAACGCATGCGATCGATTCCTGAACTGACTGACTGATTATTTTTAGGTAAAAAATTATTTGGTAATTAATCCACAAGATGCCATAAATTTGTATATTAAACTCAGAAAGTTATCAGGAAAATTCACTATTTGATAATAAAAATGATTTAAGGACTTTTTGTGTTTTATTTTTCCTTATAAAATGTTGAACATCTTTAATATAAATTATTAATTCAAAAGAAAAGTAAATAAAACAATCAATAAAATTTAAGGTGAAAAATACAAAATATTGTATAAGACTTGCTTCATTAATGAATAATTGATGGAAAAATAGTCAAAAAAACTTAGATACACATACCTTATCAATCTTAAAGCGATGTACTCCTCCAGACAATCTTATATTCTTAAGCAGATAAGCGGCAACATCGCAATGTCACAAGAACAATTATGTATTATATTATCGAATTATTTTTTGATATATACACGTTCTAAACATAGTAGAATCATTCATAACTTCATAACATATTTTTAACCGTCTATAGTTGATTCACGTTAATAATTATCACTTTGTATAACACAATAAACTACCTTTATCGAAAGCTGAATTACCCCATACGTGCATTACGCTCCGTTGATTTCCATGTGCCAGTGAAAATTTAAAATTAGAACGCGCGCCAGTCGGGCAGTCCGTTGGTAACTTTGGATTCGGAAGGTTAGAAATAGCGGGAGGAGAAGAGGAAAAAAGCACGACCCCCGCAAACGAACTGTTTGTTTTTTACTTAGTGCCGTTGTTTTTGTTTGTTTCCAGTTTTCCTGTACGTAAAAATAATGGAAAAATTACACTGTTGCATGTGGTTATTTGTATTTTTTAGTTTTGGTAAGTTTACTAATTTTATATTGGAATAGTTTAGTCTAGCCTTCGGATATTTATACAGGTCGGTAATAACCGAACTTTGTTAATTTCACCATATAATATTAGAAAATTGAAGTTTTGAGTTATATTTTGAAAAATTAAGGGAATTGACGTAAGTTTAATTAAAAAAAATGTTACATATAGTAATAATGGCTGTTATAGTTTAAATATTTTTGATAGTTTTTGCTAAAAACAAATTTTTCAATACGAACTGCTGAACATAACCTAAAAATAGAATTGAAATTAAATTTTCTCTATATACAGGGTAACTAAAAAAAACATCAAATTACTACAGAACAAAAAATTTTATACTTTGTTGAATTCTATATATATTTCCAATGAAATATATAATATTCTCAATAAATATTAGTCTTAATACAAGACCTCGTATGTTTTATTTAATTTAGTATTTTATGAGGGTTGCTCGTAATCAGAACGTGTTGTCATACGAGTGCTATTCAAGCTGTTTCCAGATACATTCATTTTGATCAAAAATTGGAATTAAATTTTCTATGACTTTCGAGGTGGATTAAACCAGTAGCAGTTCTTATTTGCCTCAAAACATAAGTAGCAACCCTCGTATTTTAAAAATGTATCGAAATAAAACTAACTAACAAAAACATCCTGTACATAATAAGCGTGCCTCATGTTATACTTAATGCACAAGAAATATGAAGTGAGCAACCCCAACGGTTATGCCCCACTGATTTACAACCATCTGTTGCCTATATTATACGCGAAGCAGAGCCGAAATCAAAAAATTTCTCCATTTATATTATTTATCATTATTTATTATTCAAACTACTCAATTATTTATAAAATTAGAAAGTTACAAGAATTTTATTGATAAAATTTGTATTAATTCTACCTCACTTGTATATTTCAATAAAAAAATATCTGAAATAGATGATGTTCAATTTAGATCCGGTCCTGGTTATGTTTAACCGAAACCCCGCCTTATATTTAATCTCTAAGTTAGTCTTCCCACTTTTTAAGACGTGTTATGCCAAACGGCACGTGTCCAAGGAAGTAGAAAGGAATTTCCGGTATTTTAATTTCATATATGGACATTTGCTGAAACAATTTTCGTAGTTGGTGCAAAAACACCACAGATAACTTTATTATATAATCATTACAAAATATCGAATCAATTGTTTTAAATTTGATTATATATTGTTTCTTAATGCGTATATCCTAATAGTTTCTCATTTGGAACTTATGCAATAATGTATGCAATGTAAATATACAATGAAAAACGAAACCAAGTTCAATATGGTCATTTCCTCGTTAAGGGAAGTATTTAAAATCACAGACGGCGTTGACCTTACACAGAAACGGAAACCGAATTACCCTGACCGGATACGTAGCCATGGCATATGGTTTCAAAACGTATCATATTATAACTATAAATATAACATGCAAGAATTTAATTTCGCTGAAATGCTTGATGGAATTAATATGTGTAATTTTGTTTTATTAGATCCGTTAAACTATAAGATAAAAATTTTATTTTGTCTATCATCAACTAACCTATAAATTTAACTAGTTAACGCAGACTTAAACAGAAAAAGGTAACGCGTTAATAGATTTGTTGAAAGGGTTTCGTATATTGTAGTCACATTGTTTATAAAAAGGTGACGCATTTATAGATTTCATGAAAAAATTTAAATCATTTTCGTAAAAACATATTTATTTATGTTAGATAAACAGTTTTGGCAAACTATTTATCCTCTGAATCTTTTCACTACATGATTTGAATTAGGTCACTATATCTGCATGCCAAAAACTTCTTTTATGTCTGGCATTCCAATCACTTAATTCAACATTTTATAAACGGCTTAATAAAATAAACCGGTGAAATGATTATTTTTTTACGTTTGTAACAGAAATTTACGAAAACAAAATTTATAGGAAGACGTGGCAATGCAGCAAAATAATCGTTGAAAGTAGTAGTATAATTTGAGGTTAGAAATACCAATGTCACAGTTATTTTGAAAAGAATTAGTTTTGGAATTGAAATAAAAGTTTTCAATCTTCAAAATAGTTTTATATATATATATATATATATATATATATATATATATATATATATATATATATATATATATATATATATATATATATATATATATGATATAGCGACGAATTATATGATTTGAAACAACTTTCGTATTAATAAAAATAATCAAAAATACGGCAAACGTTTGGAAACGATCCAAGTATTTTGAATGTAGTGTGAATTTCTATTTATAACACAAGGGAGGTTCCGTTTTGAATGATATCATCTATAAATTTTTGTACGTGTAGACAACAAATTAAATAATAAAAAATACACGTCTTCCGGCTAACTTTATGTTAAATATTTTAAACTCAACTTTAAATGAAACTACCATTCTTCAATAAACATTATTTAGATTAATATATACATATATTTAATAGAATAATAACGGGTACTCCAACCCGCACATATACACGTCGTTTAAGATTCCATTGACATTTTTAGTCACGTGATTTACCGTTTAAAACAATTTTACATTTAATATAAACTATTAAAATTAGAGTAACTGTTAATATAATTTTCGGCAAACGTTTGATAAATAATGAAAGAAATTTTAACATAACCTTAAATGCGCATATTGAAATATTGAACAGGACCGCATTCAGCCAATGTGTGTGTTTTATAGTATTTATAAATTCCTCAAATATTTTTAATTATGTTCATTCGGGCAGTTAATATGAAAATATTGTCTATTCAATAACGTTTTCTTATTACAGGGTTATTAAAAATATGAATGTAATCATAAATTTATTTTTTCTTCTACCTTTTAAATTCTCTTCTGTCTGTTTGATACATAAAAATTACGTCTTTTAGCATATTCCAAGATAATAATTAACGAACTATCAGTACCAAAATCCATACCTTTAAACGGTACTATAGAAATTATAGATCTGGACTGTAAATTTCAAACAGTAAATGAATCAGGAATAGAAGTTAAATGGTTTTTTAATGGCGAGTACGAACAAATTTATCAGTGGGTGCCTGGTTACAATGACAGTCGTACCGCTATGGGTATTTTAAAGGACCGATTAGATCCGAAATTTAAAGTAACGAATAACAGCGACACTGAGTACCGGGGGTTCAGAATAACGGATATTGTAAGAGAGCTAACTGGGAATTACACGTGTAAAATTAGTGGAGAAACAGACGAGGCTTCGAAAACTAAGCAGATGGTTATTTATTGTAAGTATTCTGATGGAATTGACATCTAATATGAAAGTTTATAGGTTATGTTTATAAATTATAGGTTATATTACGTAAAAGATTTGATATATTTCGTTTTAAAGAAGTGAAACATGTATGATTTATGTATTGACATTTATTTTTGATACGATTTTTATAATCTACAAATTGCTGACGTTGCAGAGATAAGTTTTGACTCTAAATGTTTACAAACACAACACGATACTATGTTTATATCTTGAAGTTGCTTAGATAATGTTTTATTAACGATATTAAAAAATGTAAATTAATATTTTAGTGTCAACGTGATAATGATACTTTATTGCTAATCTTTTAAAACCCTTGAAATGTATTAGTTTCAAAAAGTTCTCCCATTTCTCCAAAATTAAAATGAAATTTACCTTAAAAAATGATGTACTTCTTTGTTCTTTATTTAAACTAACATTAACTCACTCATAACTCAAAATTATTAGATATCAATCTCAAATTCTTGGAATGTTTATCCCTTATACGTAAATTCCCGCTTTTTTAAGTGCATCAATTTCACTTTAAGGATGTTTTTTTGTATAAAAAAATGTGATTTTCGTTTCAATTCCTCTTTATTTATTACACTTTTAAATAATATTCATGATCGATTATTGATTTTTATAAACGTAACCTCAAACTGAAAACTAATAATTATTGTGAATATTGAATGTGTAGTTACAGTATTTTTTAAACGAATTTCCTTGAAGTAAATAAATTTTTTCGTAACAGCGTCGAGTATAGTGAAAAGAGAGAATTTAGTATATGTTTGGAGAGGTCCACTCAATTTTTAGCCATATAAAGTCGAAAAATTGATATTTTCCATTTTTTTATATTCGATGGGATTTAAGTGCAAAAACAAATATTTCAATTTGAAAAATTATAGAAATCATAATATTAATTGTTTTTTACTTTTATTAACAAAAATAAAGAATTTTTCCTTATTTCTTTTTATCAAGAACAGCTACGTGGTTTATGGACATTCCCTAGTGGAATAGTGGAGGGCTCATAAACCTGTCGTGCCAATAAAAAACTAATTATGATATAAATTATTGTAATATTTCATAAGAATTTTCTTCAAAATCATCCCAGTTAACGATTAATGGAAATTTCAGTTTATAATCATCCATATTAAATACAATTCTCGAATTTTGGCAACACTGTTTTGTTTCCTGTACGTGCTCTCGTAATTATATTCCTACCGGTTGTTTGTCTATTTCTTGGCTCGTGCCACAGTCGGTTACCCTTCGTTGAATTTCGACAAAGAAAAACTCTACGCGCCATAAAATATTATTTACAATTCTTTAACCTACATAATGACTGAATAATTTTTAAAAGTTATCTTAATATACAGTATGTTTTAATTTCAAAAACACAGTTATTTCTTGTTGATTTATTTATTTTAACCAATTTCCAGCACCAGCTAAATCTGGAATTAATTTTATATTGAATAATAATGAATTTATAATATGTTCTGGGAATGGACTATACCCGGAACCGGAAGTTGATTTTTACATATTACAGGGGTGAGTGTTATTAGACCTTGAAGTAATATTGAAAAAAAACTGTCATAACCAATCATATCAGTTTCTTCAGGGTTTAATTTGAATAAAATGTTCAAAATAATTATTTTTTATTGAAGGAATGGAACAAAAATTGACATAAACGAAGATCAAAATATTGAAGTAGATGAAGATGGTTATTATAATATAAATGCTACCCACGATATAACTGAATATAATCATTCTTCTACAGGATCTATAACATTTATTTGCAATATCAGTATACCAGGGACGGATTACTTTTTATTCAAGGAAATCGTCAATATTGGTAGTAAGTATATAAACCCGAAACAAAATACACAATTACGTACATTCCAAATTAAAACAAAAAAAACATAATTTCAAATATCGATTCTGTTTGATTTGATTACATAATCGATTCTATAATTTCCGATTTTAGGATAGAATCGATTTCGCTCATAAAATGGATGCAACTGGAATCGATTATTGAATTGATTGTGCTGCAATCGATTTTAGTGTAATTGATTATAGAATGGATTCTTATAGATTTGATTCTATTTCATAATCAATTCTCAAAAATTCGATTAATTAATCGATTCTATTGAATTTGATTCAAGGATGAAATTGAATTCGATTATAGACTCGATTTTATCGTATACGCTTAAAGAATCGATTCTACTGTAATCGAATTATTAAATTTATCCTACTATAATCGATCATATAATTGAAACTGATCCAATCGTTTATTGAATAGATTTTAATAAAATCGATAACTGAATCGATTCTGCTGTAATCGATTATAGAATCGATTCTACTGATCCCGTTTATAAACTGGATTCAATGGTTTCATCGGTGGAATCGATTGTAAAATCGATTCCACCATAATCGATTATAAAATCGATTTGATCGATTAGTTCTTTTACTATCTCTTTTTTTAATCAATGTTCCTTGTCATTATCCGTATATACAGACAGTTGCAAAAGCGTTTACAAATGATTCATCATAACTAACGTCATATTGGAAATAATTCATTAGCATCTTTAATTTGATGAACGTTTCTGCAATTTCTTCTTCACGTCGACATTATAATTATTTTCTAAAAATAACATAGGCAACACTGTACACAGTAATACACTCACTTAAACATCAGAGTTCTTTAATGTTTTCAATATTTTGAAGATGATCATGATCAAACACTGACAAATGTCACGATTGAAGAAGATTTAAATATAACTTTGACAAGGAATGATACCTCAGCGGAAATTATCAGCGATACTCACCGAGGTATATAAAAAAAATCCTTTATTTAGTTGTTTTGTCTTTTGCTTTGTTCATTTTAACAGATCCCTCACAGATGGGCGCTTTTTATATACATAAATTTTCAGATACCCCCGGTAGAAATATCAGAATATAGCCATTATCATCACGTTTTCGTTAACGATGATGAAATAATGAAAAAAAATTCCTCATATTCAGTGTTTAATTATATTTCATGCCAAAATACACAAAAGTAATAAGAAAATACAAAATACAACGATAATAAGAATATTTATATAACTAGAATTTATTTTAATTTAGCGACCTGGCAACGCAGCAAACAGTGATACCAATTATTTTAACGAATTCTCTTCTTCATAGAATACGAGTTTAATAGACGTCCCGAATGTTATGATTAGTTAGAATAAAATATAATTTTTGGAGTATTATTCAAATAGAAAATAATATTCTCATTAATGATCCGTGAAAAAAAAGAACGGTAAATAACAATGAATTAATAAAATTATCATAATAATCATTAAATTATTTTCATTTTCTGTTAATTCAACAATGTTGAATGTTCGTGAATATTCGTCTACGTCACGATGTGTACCTTATTGTTAATATGTACAGGTCCGGCATAGCCTTTGAAATATTTTTTATCGAACTATAAAAGCGTTCATTTTTGTATATGTATTTGAATTTAATCACTAGTTGTAGTGGCATGCTTTAATTGTTATTCAGTAGACATATTTCGGTACATTTGTCAATACTTGCATGATATCTTCGTATATTTTGTAAATAATAAAGGGAAGTTCAGTTACTTAAGAACATCAAGAAAGTGATACAAATGGTTTTTTTTCAGATAATTCTGGAATACCCCAATTATCAACGTCGCTACTTGCAATTTTTATAAGTATTTTGGTTTTATTATATTAATTTTATATTTATTATAATTAACTGTTGTGATAAAATTACCAAAAATCGTGTATAAATGTAAATAATAAAAAAAAATTCGAGTCTTAAAACCAAAAATTAGTATAAACATTGTAAATATGTAAAATGCTGGTTATTAATTGTAATTTTTGAATCTAGTCCCTAAATAAACGTTTATTTTATTTATATTGGTATTTTTTCTTCAATATATCCCATTTTTTCTATTATTAATTATCATTATTTTCGAATATTCCATATTTCTCGTATCAACAACAAAATAGAAATTTTTTTTAATGCCGCGAGTTCGGAAATGATAAGTCCGTCCCATCACATAAGAAGCCACCTGAAGTATGTACGAACATTGACAATCAATCAATTCACGTCGTTTAGAAACGATTCTAGCATAGAACGAGTGTTGTGGTATAAATATTTTATTCGTAAAGTATTTTTTTAGATGTTTAATTTGTTTATGAGTGTTGTGTTTTATTTAAAATAATTTTTAATTGTACCATTTAAAAGTCACGTTAGTGTAAAAGGAAATTATCCATTGTTACACCGGTGGCGGAAAATTGTAATGATGTAAACTATTCATGAAACTCAAATCCTTTACAAATTCACCGGTGAGTCAAATAAAAAGTATGATAATGTAATTTATCTTTTATAACATTCAGTCGGATCTTCAGAAAACTAATTCAAAAATAAATAAATTATGTTTTACAATATGGGGTCTATTTTGATAAAAAGTTTTTTGTCTGGTAAATGAGATTTGGTTCAAAACAAAATTTCTTGAGATGTTTCTTCTTCTCTTACAACTACATTTAATAAAAGCAAACTAATCATTTGGCAATCATTTGTTTTACGAGGGGCGCAATAATTTTTTTGGTTGAGGTCACTACAATATGGAAAGAAGTTCATAAAATAAAACATTTTATTTCAAACAATAACAAAAAATACAATATAATATAAATAAAAAGAATATAAATAGAAATATCATTTGATAATACATTTTTTTTGAGAATTCAGTCAATATTTTTAATTGGAACTAATCTAAAATAATATTGCACACATCCCCGCGTTATTTATACAGAGTGTCATAAATAATGAGAAGAACAAGAAAAAATAGTCACAGATTGAATCGTGGGGGCTTCTAAAAAGATTGCAAACAAAAATATAAAAAAATAGTGTGAATCGTATTTCACCACGGATTTAAATAAATAGTTGTCAAAAGAAAATTCAATTTCTTCTAAAATTTATTTGTGATTGGCTATATTCTCGTACGTAACTTTAGCGTGATACCCATTATCATCCGCGTAGTATTGGACTTTTTGTCGCCGACCATCCGGTAATAGCACGTGATAACTTCCTTCTGCATTTTTGCCGCTACGTTTTTCTTCGTGTCCAAAATCGCTACCTTCTTTGTCTTTGATTCTGTAACCGAAAGCGTATTTGGATGCGTATTGCAACTGAAAAAAATATATACACATTCATTAATTTAAACTAGAAATAATTAGTAATCAAAACGGAAATATAATAATTGAATTTTGAAGACTATTTTTTTTGCATATGGCAACATCGCACTATTATGAAGTCTTTCTAGGAATGTTAATTCCCCTACCACTCTTATTTCGTTGAGTTTGATGATTTTATGTATTTTAGTTATTAGGATGGTCATGGTGAAGATGTAGGATTTGTTTTCTATGTAGGGGTGGGCTGGGATATTTCTAAGTGAATTTTCTTTGCGTGTTTATGTATGTTTTCATTTCATTTTCGTATACAGAGTGATGTGACTCATTTTTAAAGGTAATAAATTGAAATTTTAGCTATTTAAATAACAATAAACATTAAATATTTATAGAAGATGTTAAAAAATGTTATTGTAGATAATATCTACATATTGAGTATTGAATGAATTTAGCACACCAACTTTCAAATACATAAACGAAATTTTTCAAATGTTTACCTACAGTTGTTCAAATATGTTTCACTCTCGCCAATGAAAACATTTCGATAGCATCATTAAACATTTTTCATTGTTAAAACTTTCAATTATTAATAGTTATAAAGCTGAGTATATTTTTAGTTAAGTATAAATATTGAAAGACTCGATTTCAGTGGTTTAGTGTTGTAATTATTTCGAGACAACAACATTCGAAATTAATTGTACAAAAAATAGTTTTCTTTTCGGAAAATAATCAAATTGTGTGATATTTGTTCCAATAAAACGTTATAAAATGAAAAAAAAAACAAATAGGAATCATAGGTTATAATATTGGTTCAAGGTAAATTACTTTTTAAATACATGTAATTTCACTATATTTAAATATATTTTTTGTTAATAAATATTATTATTCTCGCATTTATATGTAATTATTGTAAAATAAGTGAAATAAAACTCAGTTTTTGTTTTGTTTTATTAAAATTACAGGCGGAGATGTAAATTTTGTTTTAGTAACTTTGTTCTTTGACATAGAGATGACGCTACTTTACTAAACTCAACCTAATAATACTATCTTCGAAATATAGATGGTGCTTCTGTGTAAACTTAACCTTCATATAATAGATATACGTCTTTTGATTATGAATGTTCAATTAAATTCACTAAATAATAATAAAAATTAATGAAAAAAGTTATGATGATTATTTTTAAACCTTATTTATCACATCTAATATTCTATAAATATTCATTATTGAATGATACTTTTATTTAAAAATAATCGATGTTTATACGGTTATTTTATCGATAAAATCGATTTTGTACTTTCTTTGTGAAAGTATCATTCGAGAGATAGGTGAAAATAATTTTTATTTACTACTAGGAAAATGCAAAATTCTAAGTACAAAACTTTGGCTTTTATGGTAAAATTTTGAAAAAAAAAGTATAGTTCAGTTATTTGATTCATGTTTCTATAATATTTATTTGTAATATAATTCAATTAACAATATGGTAAACAAAAAAAAATAAGTACGTAATTATAACGAGAAGAGAAAGTATACATAATTTAAAAACTAAATTTAGACACACACTAAATATTACATTACGTGATCATATTCTTATATTTCATTTTAATAACTTTTATAACGACTCCGAGATTATTTCCTAATAAACAAAAAGAAAACAATAAAAACATTCATGTTTCAAAAAACATAAACAACGTATATAAATGACTTAACCATTATGAAGATGATAAATCTAACACTGATGCGCAACTTAACAATGACAGATATATAGTAATATATTAGCTAAACGAGGATAACAAATAGTATCAATATGAAAATATTGATTCTAGGAATAGAGGTGGGAACTTAAACTTGAAAATAACAGTTTTGTTTCTTTGTGTTGATTCAATATAGGGTTTGTCTTATTATAATCGATTATTTTGAAATCAAGTAACTCCTAACCTACACAAATGTTATAATTTAATTTTCATTTTAGATAAAGCATGTTGCACTTTCCTCTCGATTTCGCGAAACGTAGGATATCTATTCGTATATCGTTTATGATTCTTTCTTCTTCTTTTCCTTCTTTTATTAAAAACGGGAGATTTATCGTTATTTATAATAACCACATGTTTACAACCATGATCGTGATTTGGAGACGGTAAATAATGACTCACCAAAGGTTTATAAAACCGTTTAGAAATATCATAATGGAAATGTTCATCAGTATCTTTTCGAGAATCAAAAATTATATCTTTGGTCGTATCGGGTATAATATAATCGTTCAAATAATACAGGGAATCGTCGAAATTATTAAAAACGAGTCTCTCTGCTTTGGGCTCATCTAATTTACTAGTATTTTCAATTTGTGTTTTGTTTAGTTTTACAGTTTTAATAATTTCGTTAGTTTCGTCATCGTAATATTCGTAATATTCATCGTATTCTTCTGTATAATTATTTATATCTCGTTTTACTTTATTATTATTAATACTTACGTCTTCGTTATCTTCTACAGGGTTATTCTCAAATGTTTCTTGTTGTTTTAATATCACGTGCTGGTAGGCTGTCGATTCGGCTTCTTTTTCGTATTGTTCTTCTTCTTTTTGTGCTTTCTTATCGACGTATTCAACTAGAGCTTTATTTCTATTTAAAATCGCTTTATTTTTTTGATGGATTTGTTGTAAAATTACTTTTTCGGCATTTAGTTGAGCTATAGTTTTATGGAGATGATGTGGGGCGTAATGTTCCATATTTTTATCTTCGTACTGTTGAGGTTTCACCTGGGGTTGTACTAAAACTTGCTTTGGTGGTTGGTTAATATGATCTGGTGCGTGTTCTGGTTCTATAGAAGGAACCGCGGTGGTTAAAGCAGTTTTATAACTAATTTGTTGTATTGTTTGCGTTGGTGATACTACTTGTGGCGGTATAGGTGTGGAATACACTATTTGGTGATGTACGGGGGTATTTAAAAGAGTAGTATATTCTGATTGCTTCGGTTGTATTAAACTCAAAGCATGTGGGTTATCGTATAAACGTTTTTGTACATTTTCGAATATAGCCCTTTGAGCTTGTTCTATAGCTTTATGTTGGGCAGCTACGTGAGCTTGTGCAGCTTGTTGTGCCCTTTCTAAAGCGTTTTGCACTTGAAATTTGGACGCTTCTTCGAGTTGCTTTTGTATCCTTTGGAAAGTTTCTTTGGTAACCACTTGGTTTGATTCGGGAGTTAGGGGTTGATTAGATATTTGGATATTTGCGTTTTTTTCTGGGATGGAAGTGAGGTCTTTACCGCTGAAGGGCTGCGCTCTTTCAATCACCGGTACGAATGTGTTTTGCTGTAAAAATCTTTGTAAACTTTCCAATTGCATCTGTGGATTTTTTCCTATGAGATCGTTTAAAGAATCTACGTCCTCGTAGGATCTACTTTGGATCTGAACCGCATTTCTTTTAGCTTTTAATTTTAAAATTTGTTTAACCACTTTTGGGTCAACGTAAATGACGTGTTTGTCTAGCTCAGACCCGCCATCTTGTCTATCGACGTCTTTAATATCTCTTCCATGTCTAGTTTTAACGTTTAAAACAAATTTTTTATCGTAATTTCTCGGGTTCTCCAACGTTTTCAAGTAGGAATCGTCTAAAAATTGTTTATTAGAATTATTTTTTCTAAATTGCGTGAGTTTTTCCAAGTTGATTTTCTGTTGCTGCGCGTATCTCTGTTTTAAATAATCTTGTTGTTTAGTCTGATGGAAATTAAATTTTGTCGGTTCGGTATGTCGGATTATTCTTACGGAATCTTTGTCGTTTGTATTTTCATCGTTTTCGTCTTCTGTAACTTTAGGATTGTGATTTGGTATAGTATAAATCGAAGCGACGAAAGTTAAAAGTAAAATCACCTGAAAAAACATTCAATATTATACCGAAATCATCAAAATAAATATCGTAGTCGTTCAAATTCAACCCGAAATCATCGAAATTTGATTAAAAAGTTTGTACAGTTAATCAAATTCATTCCGAAATCATCAAAAATTGATTATAAATATCGTAATCGTTCAAACTCAACCCGAAATCACCAAAAATTGATTAAAAACATCGTAGTCGTTTAAATTCAACCCGAAATCATCAAAATTTGATTAAAAAGTTTGTACAGTCAATCAAATTCATTCCGAAATCATTAAAAATTGATTAAAAATATCGTAATCGTTCAAATTCAACCCGAAATCATTAAAATTTGATTAAAAAGTTTGTCCAGTCAATCAAATTCATTCTGAAATCATCAAAAATTGATTAAAAATATCGTAGTCGTTTAAATTCAACCCGAAATCATCAAAATTTGATTAAAAAGTTTGTACAGTCAATCAAATTCATTTCGAAATCATCAAAAATTGATTAAAAATATCGTAGTCGTTTAAATTCAACCCGAAATCATCAAAATTTGATTAAAAAGTTTGTACAGTCAATCAAATTCATTCCGAAATCATCAAAAATTGATTAAAAATATCGTAGTCGTTTAAATTCAACCCGAAATCATCAAAATTTGATTAAAAAGTTTGTACAGTCAATCAAATTCATTTCGAAATCATCAAAAATTGATTAAAAATATCGTAGTCGTTTAAATTCAACCCGAAATCATCAAAATTTGATTAAAAAGTTTGTACAGTCAATCAAATTAATTCTGAAATCATCAAAAAATGATTAAAAATATCGTAATCGTTCAAATTCAACCCGACATAATCAAAATTTGATTAAAAAGTTTGTACAGTCAATTAAATTCATTTCGAAATCATCAAAAATTGATTAATAATATCGTAGTCGTTTAAATTCAACCCGAAATCATCAAAATTTGATTAAAAAGTTTGTACAGTCAATCAAATTCATTCCGAAATCATCAAAAATTGATTAAAAATATCGTAGTCGTTTAAATTCAACCCGAAATCATCAAAATTTGATTAAAAAGTTTGTACAGTCAATCAAATTCATTTCGAAATCATCAAAAATTGATTAAAAATATCGTAGTCGTTTAAATTCAACCCGAAATCATCAAAATTTGATTAAAAAGTTTGTACAGTCAATCAAATTCATTTCGAAATCATCAAAAATTGATTAAAAATATCGTAGTCGTTTAAATTCAACCCGAAATCATCAAAATTTGATTAAAAAGTTTGTACAGTCAATCAAATTCATTTCGAAATCATCAAAAATTGATTAAAAATATCGTAGTCGTTTAAATTCAACCCGAAATCATCAAAATTTGATTAAAAAGTTTGTACAGTCAATCAAATTCATTCCGAAATCACCAAAAATTGATTAAAAACATCGTAGTCGTTTAAATTCTACCCGAAATCATCAAAATTTGATTAAAAAGTTTGTACAGTCAATCAAATTCATTCCGAAATCATTAAAAATTGATTAAAAATATCGTAATCGTTCAAATTCAACCCGAAATAATCAAAATTTGATTAAAAAGTTTGTACAGTCAATGAAATTAATTCTGAAATCATCAAAAAATGATTAAAAATATCGTAATCGTTCATTTTCAACCTGAAATCATCAAAATTTGATTATAAACATCGTAAATCGTACAGTTGATCAAATTCATCCCGAAATCATGAAAATTTCATTATAAATATCATACAGCTGATCAAATTCATCCCGAAATCATCAAGTTTCAATATAACTTCGTTTCAAACAAAATTAAAAGGAAATTAGTGATTATTTCCTTCGAATGATCTGTTATTTAAGAAAACCTAAATAATTTTGACAATTTCATCATTATAAGGTACAATTTGGGAGCGAAAACCGAATAAAATAGTTTTCTAATCAATAATTTCGTCTTAATTGCGTTTAACCTTTTGTACTGGCCTAATATTTTCATAGAAAAAATTTTACTTTTAAAAGATCGTGTATAACTACCTTTAAAATAACAAAAAAAGGACTTACCTTTAATAATATATTAACACAACAAGGATAGTAAATAATTATCGTCAATTCGAAGTATAGAGATGGGAGCTTCTAATTACCAAATTGGTTAGTACGTAATATAAATAGCAACGAAATTATGAATAAGTATCAACATTTTTTTAAGATCATTCAACTTGTGATTTAATTAGAAGTGTCAAATACAAACGCATTTTATTTAATATTTTGTTTCGTTTTTGGAAGCAACGATATGTATAACTTGTTTGTTGAATGTGACGTCAAAATGAAGGTTAATTTGATCGACTGTAACTTTTGAAATATTAGTAGTCCCTAGAGAGGGTAGACTAGAAAAAATTTAAGAAAAATATGCTTTTTATAACTTGATTTATTCTAATTGAATATTATTTTTAAATACAATGAAAATTTAATTTCAAAGTGAAATAAAATTCTATGCATTTATATTTGATTATATTTAAAAACCTACCTCTATAAATTTCATAATTCCACTATAAACTTTTATAACTAACCAAAAACTTCTACGTCTTCACTAGAACCATTTAGCATTGGCACTGAAGAAATTGAATAGCGGCTTTCATTTCTATACTTCGCCATCTCGATTATGGTTCCTCTTTCTATAACGTATCTTTGTGTTTTAGAGGAAGAGAGAGGATGTGAACTTGTCTCAGACATGTGATTCTTCTAGCCCGCATTTCTCCTTAACACACACTAATTTATTCCACCAAAAATCATATTCATATCAAAATTTATAAATAATTAAAATTTGTATTGAAAAATAAATTGTTATTGGAGAATATTCAGTTAGTTTTCGAAATACCTACCGACATAAACTCTTTAAGAGATCATAATCGTGAAAAATCGTTAGTCATTTTTCAAGTTTTACTTCTTTATACCACAATTTTTTAATGGTGGAATTTCTTTGGCTCTGTCTACAGTTGTGATGAGTCTGAAATTTAATACAAACACGCATTTTACGGTTTTTTATTATTTTTATATTTGAGTTGATCTAAATAATTCTGTCACTATTTTTGTTAATTTTGTAACTATTCAACAAGAATTGATAATATAGAAATTTCATCTTATGGATAATTATTAATTTAATGCCATATCTAATAAATTATTTTATTTTAATATTCTCCCACGAACTTTCTATTTTTTCAAATTTAATAATCGTGATTCAAATATATGCAAATAGATGCACTTGTCCCGATGTCAAGGCCACTTTTATTCATTCGTACATTACAAAAAAAAACGAAATTATTTAATGAACGAGGATTTACATAAAACATCTGGTTCATATAGAAGAATTTTACGAATCGTTTCCTTTTAAAACTTTTACTTTTAAACAAAAATTCTCCTTTCCAAAGAAATGAATATTTAGAAAGGATAAAATAGAATATTGGTAGATATCAAACAATTAATTAAAAATAATGTTTCGATGGGTTATTTGTAATGAATCATTATTGACGATTATAACTTGCTAACTAGCAACGTTGCCAAATAGTTAATTCAGTATTCTCATGTTTTATTTTTTATTTCATTGTTATTTTTGAAAGTAACATGTTTACATATCAATCGAATTTGAATTTGAAAGTAAATTAGCGTTAAGAAAAATTAATATTAAATTTTTTTTTAAAACTATCTTTTTCCCACTTATTATTATTACAAAAACAATGAACAATTAACATGAAAGTACACTAGATACACACTACTTTTTATTCCATTATTTCATACACTAAAAAAAATAATTACGTGTTACAAAATTACGTAACGTTAAAGTCATTAATTTAATATTTTTACTACAACCTAATTGAGAGTATTCGCTCTACTGAATTGAAGATTTATTCATTACCAGCATCTTCAATATAATTTTTAATAATCAATCGTTGTAACGTAATATCTCTAACCAGTGTTGCCAATTTTATTTTCCATAAATCCAACAAGCATCGTAAAATATTTATACGTAGAGCAAATTTTCGACGAAAAAATTGACAGATACTTAATTTTTCAATTATTATCACTTGAAGAAGACTGTATACCTTAGTATACGACTGAAAAATAAGTAAAAATCGTCTCTAAGACATACGCCCAATATCAACAACTAATTTCAAGAGTGTTTCTTCTATATGAACAAAAAATTCCATACTTGGATTTGATGAAACAAAATTAAATTTTTCTTTTGTTTAGAAACGCATGCGCTTAAAAAAGATATTAAACGCGGGTTAATTTATGCAAATAACTTGAAAAATTAATTTTTTGAATGATATATAACGGGCCCAGTCCGAACCTGTTCTCACTAAAGTAAAGTATACTACAATACCAATGTAATGTTGGTTGCCGAACTATTAGACCCTTAGACCTTACAGTTATATGTGGCTAAACAACTAAAATAACCATACGCAAAACGATCTTGAAAAATTTTCGATGCAATGCTATAGTGTTAATTAGATTATGAAAAGTTTCTCACATTTTTAAACTGTTGACAACGCTGTACGATATACAGAGTACAAGTAACATCTGCCCGTAGAACTTTCTCGCGTAGTAGAAGTGAATTTAGGCTGATATCTATAGAAAACGAAATGTAAATGTTTTTAATATTACCAAGTAAGGACAAAATTGTCATTCCTAACCTAGACCTGAAACAATTTGCAATAGAAAATGTTATAAATCCCAGAATCGCAGTTTTAAATTTAATCGAATATAATTTTTAGTAATTCCAGATAATATTTTTCTCAAATAATACTTCATATGAGTACATTTTGTTTTATAATAGTGTAACTTGAAGAACAGCCCTTGTATATATCAGTCCTTTGTTCGTTGAACAAATTTTTTTTGATCCATTTTGTGCGAATAAAAAGTGTAAATTTTCTTATTCATCAAAAGTATTTGCCTTCTGATTATTCACTATAATTTTTTAATCACAATAAATAATTATAACAAAGAATTTTAATACAAATTATACAATTTACATACCCAAAATAAAAACTAGTAAATTTGAGTAACCCTGTAAAAATTAATTCATATATTCTTACCTGGTGGCTCTCCGATCAACATAATTGTATTATTACAGTAAACAACTCTCATATTTCATATTTTATCTATGGGTGCAGTGACGAACGCATAGCTTACGTCAATGTTGCCAGGTTTTTCGAAACAGTAAGTTATTAGGGAAATTTCGAATCTGTTATTTTCAATGACTTTTGTTGGGTATTTGAGGTTTAAAATATGTTTTAGAGAACAAAACTAACGATGGTAAAAGTTATTGTAGTTTGTAACTAATAATACTTTGTTGTATATAATATAGGACCATTGACGATTGCTGTATACAACAGAAGAAAAGCAGTTAAATTATTTCTCAATTTTTATTTTTAAATAATATCATTGAACATTTAAACAAATGTGCAGTTTATAGAGTTATTTATAATAATTAAAAGTTAGTATATTAAAAAAATAATATATTGAGCATTTTGAAAAAAAAATTAAGCAAGCAATATGTAAATATGAGCTAAAATGACATAAAAATGTGGTGATGAAGTAACGAACTTGATAAATTATATTAACAAGAAATATTTCCACAAATTTATTACTATAAAAATAATTTAGAAACAACAAGAATCACTATTAATAAATATGTACTTAAATAAAAACATCCACACCTTTCCCAAATTTACAACAAACTATCTCAATCTATTGAGGTATCGTTGTACGAGGGTAACCAAAATAATTCACTTATATCTACGTCTTATTAGATATGGCAAGTTTTTTCACTAGGACTTTTCATTCGTTAAAAAAATTTGTTGCTATACTACTGTTATTCATTAATATTAAAAAAAATTAAGATCGATTTACGTCTTTTTAGTTACTATATTAAAATATGTAGAAAATATTTATAAGAAATATTTTGCTTCCATCAATTATGCAACCAACCATACGGTGGAGTATTACTGACTACATAAACAAAATGATTTATACAACTATATTTGTATGTGTTTACTATATTTTTATACGTTAATATTATTAAAAATAGAGAGAAGAATTTCAAAAATGTACGTGGGATGATAAAGAAAATTTGAATTAATTAAAATATTGATGAACATTGTTTGTATAATTAAGATTTATATGATATACGTTTACGGAAGATGGAATAAAAAAGAAGAAATATAACTAACAAATATTGAGATGGGAACTTATAGTTGTCATGATGGAAATAACGGTTTTTCTATGTGCGTTTAACGGTTTTTCAATGTGCGTTTAGAAAATTTCCGGTTGAAGTAAAAAACACATTTTGTATACAAAAAATGTTTTGAATAAACATAAAAATTATGTAAAAGAAAACAATTTGACATGCCACATAATACGAGGGACGAAAAATGATATTTGAAATAATGAAAATTTTCTTAAATATCGTGTTGATAGTGAAGATTTATTTGATATAACGTTTACGGATTGTTGAATAAAAAAGAAGAAATAAAACTAACAAATATAGAGATGGGAATTTATACTTGTCAATATGGAAATAACAGTTTTTCAATATGCGTTTAGAAAATTCTCGTTTAAAGTAAAAAATTCATTTTGTGTACAAAAATTGTTTTGATTAAGCATGATAATTATAAAAAAAATAATTGGACATGTCACATGATACGAGGGACGACAAATAATATTTGAATTAATGAATATTTTCATAAAAATCTTGTAGACAGTGAAGATTTATTTGATATAACGTTTACGAAACATCGAATAAAGAAGAAGAAATATAACTAACAAGTATAGAGATGGGAATTTATGCTTGTCATTACAAAAATAACAGTTTTTCAATGGGCATTTAGAATATTTTCGTTTGATGTCAAAAAAAAAACAAATTCTGTGTACAAAAAATGTTTTGAAGAAGGAAACAAGTTTAAAAAAAGCAATTGGACATGTTACATTATACGAGGGACGAAAAATAATTGAATTAATGAAAATTATCATTATAATCGTGTTGATAGTGAAGATTTATCTGAGATACGTCTACGGAACATTGAATAAAAAAGAAGAAATATGACTAACAAGTATAGAGATGGGAATTCATAAATGTAACAGTAAAACATTTAAATGATTGAATTTTATAAACTAACAAGGAAATAACCGAATTTAAAAAATTCGTTCTTATACAGGGTGAATGCTAAATATAGAATACCAATATAGCAACAAATTTCCGTAAAAAAAAACAATTATTTCTCATCTTTTTCCACCGGTTGTCCATACTCGTCGATTTCCAAAGACGGAACTAGAGGCGGCTTAAATCCATATTCCATTTTAATATTTTTGTCGTTGAAATTCGATCTAGCGCTTCGGTATTTCCTCGAAACTCCCTCATCTGCTTTCGGTGGCGATAAACCAACATAATTATGGTTATCTTTCCCCTCACCATGATCGCAACTATGACTTAAAGGAGGTAAATATCCTTTATTTAAAACCAAATCTTGTTTGGGCGGTAAATAAAATTTAGGCGCGTAGGTATATGGATTAGGATAATGATAACCGTCCGAATTACTTTCCTCGGCGGTTTTTTCTTTATTTAAGTACCTCGTTTGTACTTCGGTATTAATATTTCGTTGAAATTGTTCTAAATTCGTTTTAACTTGGTAATTCCATTCATTACGTAAAGGCCAATTGGCGTAAGGTTTTTGTATGTATTTAACCGTTTGGTAACGTCTTGGTACTTCTATTCTTATATAATAAGGTTGTGGTACTGGGTAAGGTCTATCGATATACTGCGGTACTGGTTTTTCGACTATCTTTTCAACTGGTACTTGTTTTTCTATATAATGTGGTACTGGAATTTTCTTTTCTATTATACGATCGACAGGTACCGCCACTGGAGTGGGTACAGGTACTTGTATATGTACTGGATACGGTCTATCCACGTATTGCGGTACTTTTTTTTCGATTATCTTTTCTACTGGTACTTGTTTTTCTATGTAATGAGGTACTGGTACTTTTTTTTCTATTATTCTATCGATATGTACCGGTACTCTAACTTCAACAGGATACGGTTGAGGATAAGGTACTCTAACTGCAACAGGATAAGGTCTATCTATATATTTAGTTATTTGTACTGGAACATGTACTGGTTTTTCAACGATTTTTTCTACTGGGTAAGGTTGTGGTACCGCTACAGGTTTTTCGACTATTTTCGTTATATGTATCGGTTTTTCAACAACTTTTTCCACGTGTACTGGTACCGTTACTTGTTTTACAACTGGTATCGGTACTCTTATCGGGTAAGGTTGATTAAGTACCCCCGATTGTTGTTGAAAAACGGCTTGGTGTTGATCTAACTCTACGAATCGATTATCAACTGTTGGATTCGGTAATTTCTGGATATTAACGTCATTATCAACTTCTGGTTTCGTTGTTGAAGATTGGAATTGCCCGGGAAGGTACAACAACGTTTTACCGAGTTCTAATTCGTTCTTGGTACTGATGTATCCCGAGGAGGAATCGTATTTTCCCAAGTAGTACGGAATTGTCTTTTGTATTTCGACTTGAACGTTCTGTTTATTTATTCTATAGTTTTCTTCGTCGTTTTTGGTACTTTCTAATCTAGTTGTAACAGGATTAGGTCTTGGAGTTACTACTACAGTTGGTGTAGGTGTAGTTGATTCGAAAGTTGTATATATATCACTGTTGGTACTACCTATCGTCGATACAAACTGTTCTTTTTCATTAAAAATACTTTCTGTAGTCGATACTAGATTATTTTCTATTTCTGCTGCTACTATTGGTTGTTCTTCGAAATTAGATCTAGTTAGATCTTTAAAAGCAGAACAAGGAGTCGTCGATTTGAAGCTAAAATCTTCTGTAACAGTACTGGAGACGGCGTTATTGATATCTAAAACATCTTGACCGTTAATCAAATTCTGGGTATTAGTTATCAATTTGTTTGGTTCTTTCGACTGGTATCTAACTCCGAATTGTTGGTAAGTGTTTGTTCGTTCATCGGATTCACGTAATCTCTCATCTTCTTGATGAATCGCTTTAATTTCACCTACAGAACTTGGTGTAGATTGAGGAAAAATCACGTTATCAATAGGTTGTTGGATATGTTGAACAATTACTTGTTGAGGTTGTGAATAAGCAATCGGTTGTTGGTTATAAACGTAAGATACTTGTTGCTGGTCTTCAATAATCTGCTGAACGATTTGCTGTGGTTGCTCATGGATAATCTGCTGTTGCTCTCGGATAATTTGCTGGGGCAGCTCTTGGACGATCTTCCGCTGTTGCTCTTGAACAATTTGCTGTGACTGCCCATGAATAATCTGCTGTTGTTCGTGAACAATTTGCTGTGGCTGTTCATTAATAATCTGCTGTTGTTCTTGAACGATTTGCTGCGGTTGTTCATTAATAATCTGCTGTTGTTCTTGAACGATTTGCTGTGGATATTCATTAATAATTTGCTGTTGTTCCTGAAAGATTTGCTGTGGCTGTTCATTAATAATCTGCTGTTGCTCTTGAACGATTTGCTGCGGTTGTTCATTAATAATCTGCTGTTGTTCTTGAACGATTTGCTGTGGATATTCATTGATAATCTGCTGTTGTTCTTGAACAATTTGTCGTGGTTGTTCATTAATAATCTGCTGTTGTTCTTGAACGATTTGCTGTGGTTGTTCATTAATAATCTGCTGTTGTTCTTGAATAATTTGGTCTGATTGTTGTAGAACGATTTGTTGTTGTTGTTTTATGGGATCGTAGTTTGTTTGTCGACTATTCGATTCCAGGAAAGTGAATTGAGAATTTGGTGGTTGTGTTTTGATCGATTGTATATTTGTACCTTCTTTTTTCAACGGACCGGTATCTGGAAGACCTTCAAGTTGAGGTAGGTTGTTCTGGAAATGATATTAGTTATCTGGTTGAAGATTGATTTGATTAATTGTATTTACCTCTTTGTTTCTTAGTTGTATAACTGCTTCGTGACCAAGGGCGAATTTGGCGTTTGATTTGCTGTGCGGTCCGACGTTGCCATATTCTACAGCTGGGTGGTAGCCCCAATCGTCGGCGAAATACTGGACGTCTTGTCTGGCATCTTTATTTTGAACGAAATACCTGAAATAAACGACAAAAATTATTGTTTATTTTGAAAAATACTGCTCGTATTGATTCATACCTTCCAGAAGCATATATACCGTCTCTTTGTTCTTCTTTTCCTTGTTTTTCTCCTTTATCTCCGATTATATTGTATCCGTATTCGTATTTTGGAGGATTCTATAATAAAAAGTAGTATAAAACAATTTTTTATTAATCTAAATATAAAAAAAAACGATTCTTAACAATCAGGTGTCAGTCGGCGTTGTGCTACAGCAACGTAAACATGTCCGCCATTATGGATTTACCCGCCAAAAGTGAATCCATAGGATTATGCGTCGACCCTCGTATTTCGAGATTTTATATAAGTGAACTAATATTTGTCCTTGTACAAATTAACGATTTTTTTTATACTTAACGACCTAGACCTGATACTAACTTAATAAATACCAAAACAGAGCTCGTTCGTATTGATATCAATCAATCTAGTCTGATCTACTTTTCCAAAATCTAGAGCAGGTATATACAAAATTCAAGGTAAAATGAGAACCGTATTTTTTAGATTGAATTAAATTAAAAGAACGATTATTCAAAATTTAAAGGTTATAAAGGTTTTTTTTTGATTTGATTTATGTCTCAAAACACTCGATTATGATTTGGTTTTTGAAAAATATGAAACATACCGGATCTGCATCTGTTTTTTGTGGTTCCGCATATCCAGGTGGTTTGACTGTATGCGAATATGCAAATATTAATGTTAAAACAACTAGCGATGGCTGAAACAAAAGAAAAATCCATCAATATATATTATAAAAGTCTTGGTACTGGTTCTAAAACATTCCGCGACATTCCTATATTAAATCACAAAGTTTTTAACTTCGAAATTTATATTAAAAATAATTTAGAAGATAACGAAACATTCTAGAACACAAACTACGTTATGGACTCGAAATTCCAAGCTAGAATTGAGAATGTAGAACCAGATACAATCATTCCAATCATTTGTCTTTATTTGAGCTGTGGAGCATGTTTAGAATAAGCGGAGGCCAGATCTGGGTTATATGGTGGATGAGGAAACAATTTGAAGAGTGATTAATGCCTTTGGACATTTAGGACGTGGTTCATTGATTGCAGTCCACTTAGATGATGATCTTTTCGATTCCGGAGTGAAGTTATGGATCTATTATCATATATAGATGTAAAAAATCTGATTTATTACGTTTGAACATGACCAAATATTGATCTCGATCATCAACACGTTGTTTTTGATCGATTGTGACCGAACGCGGTACCCAAGGTTTCTCATGGTCAAATATTCATGCATAATTTTGAGTACACTGTCTTCTGATATCTTTATGGTCTGAGCTATCTCAAGCAATTTCAATTTTCGATTAGATATAACCAATTTGTGGACTGTTTTGATGTTTTTTTTTGAGTAACCACCTAAATTGGTCGACCAGAACGTTCACCACCATCTATGTCTGTACGGCCATGTTTAATTTCAGCAAATGGTTATTTTCGATAGAATAGAGTCTGGATAACACATTTGAAACCATTTCTGAGCTTGTACAGTTTTTTTTCATCAAGAAGCAATGATAAATGGTTGTCACTTCTTTCTGTACACTGCTGTTGGTTTAATCCACATTCAAAGCGATTCTACGATCGTGTCTTTGAACAATTCAATCAGCCCTCGTATGACAACATATCCAGTGTTGCCATATTTCCAAATTTGACTAGGAACCTTCTCTAAAGATCATAGAGAAGAATTTTTACTAAAATCTTGTACTCTAATGATACTGAAGTAATTGTTTATTCGATTTTTTTATGGAAACGATTTTTTTTATTATTTATTTGATTGTAAAATCGAGATCAGAAATTAATCATTTGGATTATCTAGTTAAACGTCTGAAGTAATTAGAAATATAACTTTCGTTTAGTTTAAACTCAATATAGGCATTGTTTTATGTTATAATTGTGTAAACTAACTTTAAACATCAACTAGTGAAAGTTTATTAACAAATATCCATTAAAATTAAAAAATTTACACTACCGGTTAATAGTTTTCGCCCACCCTGTAATTCATTCATTTAATTTTCAAAATAAAACCCCCTAACCAATTTCTCTTTCATATTGTCAAAAAAAAGCGGTCGAAACGGGTCATTTGTTTACTTTATACGAGGGTATGTTAATATTTTGTACGTAAATGTTTATAATTGTAGTTTAGTTCTAGTTAGATGGATCAAGATGTCTTTTTGTGAATTATAAAACAGGTAAAACCAAGAAATTGCCGGCTGAAACTGGTGTACAGATCGCAAGTTCCCATAGTTAATAAAAAATACCTCGACTTTATGAATATTGATATATCAAACTCAAAATCACTTAACATTGAACTTGAGCCGTCCCTGGCGGTCAGATAGTAGTGGAGAATCATTTTTTTTTTTCGTCAAATAGACCAAAAGGAGGTAATCTTCTATTTAAAATTAATAATGTTCAAATGTATAATTTTGAAAATATGATATCAGATTTTGTAACTTCAAAAGCTTATAACTCAGAAACGAGGGGTGGTATGAGAATTTTTTTTCATTTCATCTACTGACTAGTGAATTTTTTGCACCCTGTATATATGTGTTGTTTGAAATATCGAAATCGATCGTTTTATTTTTAACATATATCATGCAAACTATGGGGTGGGTAAAAACTGTTGACGGGTAGTGTATATAAAAGAAGTTCTTTAGAAAAATAGTTTTTTTGGAAAGTTTATGAAGTATATTACATTTTTCTTACCTAAAATTTTGTTTTAATTCTCTCATAAAAGTCGTTTAACGATAATTAGTCATATTGTGTATTATTTTTTTTTTATTTGGAATGGAAAGCTTATTTTTCAAAAAAATAATCGGAAATTTTTCATCAAATTTCGTTAAAATATCCGAAGTTGCTGTAGGTCTGGCCCACGTATCATTTTTTGTTCAAAAACTTTTTTAATAACTTCCCGAGTTGTTATTATTTTATTTATTTAATAAAAGAAAATTTGTCACATCGAATAATTAAATTAATTATGAAAAAATAGGTATAGAAGACGCGTATATACTTATATTTAAAGAAATTATTTCTTTAATATTTTCGAAAAATTTCGGTAATTTTGATTTGTACTGACCTGCATGCCGTTCAGCATGGCTCTTAATAAATGTCCACCTTGAACTAACAACTATCACAAACTGAAACAAAACAAAAATTTGATACCAACTAAATTTGAAAGAAGTACTACCAAACGGGATTCTTAACACGAATACTGAGATGCATAGACACCGTAGTTCTCTTTAGAACTGATCTCTTTTAGAAATGTATCAGAATTTCATCTGAATCCTTACACAAGTCCTTTCACCTGCCCAGCCCGATTTTGTTGGGTAGCGAGACAATTTACATGCGACGATATATTGATAATATTGATAAAATTTGGAAGGAACCAAATACAGAGTCGAGGAACTACGTATGAAGACCAAAATTAGAAGCAAAAAATAGTATAATACGAGGGTTGAACTAAATTTAAAAACAATAGACGTTACTATAAAGATTGATCTTATTTTTATTGCTTTTACTTCGTGGAATTGGGAAGTATCAACATACAGAATCGAGAAATAACGAATGAAAATGAAAATTAGAAACAAAAAATAGTATTATACGAGGGTTGAACTAAATTTAAAAACAATAGTCGTTACTATAAAGATTGATCTTATTTTTATTGCTTTTACTTTGTGGAATTGAAAAGGATCAGCATACAGAATCGAGATATAACGAGTGAAAATGAAAATTAGGAACAAAAATGGTATAATACGAGGGTTGAACTAAATTTAAACACAATATACGTTATTATAAATATTGATCTTATTTTTATTGCTTTTACTTTGTGGAATTGAAAAGGAACAGCATAAAGAATCGAAAAATACCGAATGGAAATGAAAATTAGAAACAAAAAATAGTATTATACGAGGGTAGAGCTAAATTTAAAAACAATATACATTATTATAAAGATTGATCTTATTTTTATTGCTTTTACTTGGGGAATTGAAAAGGATCAGCATACAGAATCGAGAAATACCGAATGGAAATGAAAATTAGGGACAAAAAATAGTATAATACGAGGGTTGAACTAAATTTAAAAACAATAGACGTTATTATAAAGATTGATCTTATTTTTATTGCTTTTACTTTGTGGAATTGGAAAGTATTAGCATACAGAATCGAGAAATACCGAATGGAAATGAAAATTAGGGACAAAAAATAGTATAATACGAGGGTTGAACTAAATTTAAAAACAATAGACGTTATTATAAAGATTGATCTTATTTTTATTGCTTTTACTTTGTGGAATTGGAAAGTATCAGCATACAGTTTCGAGAAATAACGAATGAAAATGAAAATAAGAAACAAAAAATAGTATTATACGAGGGTTGAGCTAAATTTAAAAACAATATACGTTATTATAAAGATTGATCTTATTTTTATTGCTTTTACTTTGTGGAATTGGAAAGTATCAACATACAGAATCGAGAAATGCTGAATGAAAATGAAAATTAGAATAAAAAAATAGTATAATACGAGGGTTGAACTAAATTTAAAAACAATAGACGTTACTATAAAGATTGATCTTATTTTTATTGCTTTTACTTCGTGGAATTGGGAAGGAGCAACCTACAGAATCGAGAAATAACGAATGAAAATGGAAATTAGAAACAAAAAATAGTATAATACGAGGGTTGAGCTAAATTTAAAAACAATAGACGTTACTATAAAGATTGATCTTATTTTTATTGCTTTTACTTCGTGGAATTGGGAAGTATCAACATACAGAATCGAGAAATAACGAATGAAAATGAAAATTAGAAACAAAAAATAGTATAATACGAGGGTTGAGCTAAATTTAAAAACAATAGACGTTACTATAAAGATTGATCTTATTTTTATTGCTTTTACTTTGTGGAATTGGAAAATATCAACATACAGAATCGAGAAATAACGAGTGAAAATGAAAATTAGAAACAAAAAATAGTATAATACGAGGGTTGAACTAAATTTAAAAACAATATACGTTATTATAAAGATTGATCTTATTTTTATTGCTTTTACTTTGTGGAATTGGAAAGTATCAGCATACAGTTTCGAGAAATAACGAATGAAAATGAAAATAAGAAACAAAAAATAGTATTATACGAGGGTTGAGCTAAATTTAAAAACAATATACGTTATTATAAAGATTGATCTTATTTTTATTGCTTTTACTTTGTGGAATTGGAAAGTATCAGCATACAGTTTCGAGAAATAACGAATGAAAATGAAAATAAGAAACAAAAAATAGTATTATACGAGGGTTGAGCTAAATTTAAAAACAATATACGTTATTATAAAGATTGATCTTATTTTCATTGCTTTTACTTTGTGAAATTGAAAAGGATCAGCATACAGAATCGAGATATAACGAGTGAAAATGAAAATTAGGAACAAAAATAGTATAATACGAGGGTTGAACTAAATTTAAACACAATATACGTTATTATAAATATTGATCTTATTTTTATTGCTTTTACTTTGTGGAATTGAAAAGGAACAGCATAGAGAATCGAAAAATACCGAATGGAAATGAAAATTAGAAACAAAAAATAGTATAATACGAGGGTAGAGCTAAATTTAAAAACAATATACATTATTATAAAGATTGATCTTATTTTTATTGCTTTTACTTTGTGGAATTGAAAAGGATCAGCATAGAGAATCGAAAAATACCGAATGGTAATGAAAATTAGGGAAAAAAATAGTATAATACGAGGGTTGAACTAAATTTAAAACAATAGTCGTTACTATAAAGATTGATCTTATTTTTATTGCTTTTACTTTGTGGAATTGAAAAGGAACAGCATACAGAATCGAGAAATGCCGAATGAAAATGAAAATTAGAAACAAAAAATAGTATAATACGAGGGTAGAGCTAAATTTAAAAACAATATACATTATTATAAAGATTGATCTTATTTTTATTGCTTTTACTTTGTGGAATTGAAAAGGAACAGCATAGAGAATCGAAAAATACCGAATGGAAATGAAAATTAGTGACAAAAAATAGTATAATACGAGGGTTGAACTAAATTTAAAAACAATAGTCGTTACTATAAAGATTGATCTTATTTTTATTGCTTTTACTTTGTGGAATTGAAAAGGATCAGCATACAGAATCGAGAAATAACGAGTGAAAATGAAAATTAGGAACAAAAATAGTATAATACGAGGGTTGAACTAAATTTAAACACAATATACGTTATTATAAATATTGATCTTATTTTTATTGCTTTTACTTTGTGGAATTGAAAAAGAACAGCATACAGAATCGAGAAATGCCGAATGAAAATGAAAATTAGAAACAAAAAATAGTATAATACGAGGGGTGAGCTAAATTTAAAAACAATATACATTATTATAAAGATTGATCTTATTTTTATTGCTTTTACTTTGTGGAATTGAAAAGGAACAGCATAGAGAATCGAAAAATACCGAATGGAAATGAAAATTAGTGACAAAAAATAGTATAATACGAGGGTTGAACTAAATTTAAAAACAATAGTCGTTACTATAAAGATTGATCTTATTTTTATTGCTTTTACTTTGTGGAATTGAAAAGGATCAGCATACAGAATCGAGAAATAACGAGTGAAAATGAAAATTAGGAACAAAAATAGTATAATACGAGGGTTGAACTAAATTTAAACACAATATACGTTATTATAAATATTGATCTTATTTTTATTGCTTTTACTTTGTGGAATTGAAAAGGAACAGCATACAGAATCGAGAAATGCCGAATGAAAATGAAAATTAGAAACAAAAAATAGTATAATACGAGGGTAGAGCTAAATTTAAAAACAATATACATTATTATAAAGATTGATCTTATTTTTATTGCTTTTACTTTGTGGAATTGAAAAGGAACAGCATAGAGAATCGAAAAATACCGAATGGAAATGAAAATTAGGGACAAAAAATAGTATAATACGAGGGTTGAACTAAATTTAAACACAATATACGTTATTATAAATATTGATCTTATTTTTATTGCTTTTACTTTGTGGAATTGAAAAGGAACAGCATAGAGAATCGAAAAATACCGAATGGAAATGAAAATTAGGGACAAAAAATAGTATAATACGAGGGTTGAACTAAATTTAAAACAATAGTCGTTACTATAAAGATTGATCTTATTTTTATTGCTTTTACTTTGTGGAATTGAAAAGGAACAGCATACAGAATCGAGAAATGCCGAATGAAAATGAAAATTAGAAACAAAAAATAGTATAATACGAGGGTAGAGCTAAATTTAAAAACAATATACATTATTATAAAGATTGATCTTCTTTTTATTGCTTTTACTTTGTGGAATTGAAAAGGAACAGCATAGAGAATCGAAAAATACCGAATGGAAATGAAAATTAGTGACAAAAAATAGTATAATACGAGGGTTGAACTAAATTTAAAAACAATAGTCGTTACTATAAAGATTGATCTTATTTTTATTGCTTTTACTTTGTGGAATTGAAAAGGATCAGCATACAGAATCGAGAAATAACAAGTGAAAATGAAAATTAGGAACAAAAATAGTATAATAGGAGGGTTGAACTAAATTTAAACACAATATACGTTATTATAAATATTGATCTTATTTTTATTGCTTTTACTTTGTGGAATTGAAAAGGAACAGCATAGAGAATCGAAAAATACCGAATGAAAATGAAAATTAGAAACAAAAAATAGTATAATACGAGGGTAGAGCTAAATTTAAAAACAATATACATTATTATAAAGATTGATCTTATTTTTATTGCTTTTACTTTGTGGAATTGAAAAGGAACAGCATAGAGAATCGAAAAATACCGAATGGAAATGAAAATTAGGGACAAAAAATAGTATAATACGAGGGTTGAACTAAATTTAAAAACAATAGTCGTTACTATAAAGATTGATCTTATTTTTATTGCTTTTACTTTGTGGAATTGAAAAGGATCAGCATACAGAATCGAGAAATAACGAGTGAAAATGAAAATTAGGAACAAAAATAGTATAATACGAGGGTTGAACTAAATTTAAACACAATATACGTTATTATAAATATTGATCTTATTTTTATTGCTTTTACTTTGTGGAATTGAAAAGGAACAGCATACAGAATCGAGAAATGCCGAATGAAAATGAAAATTAGAAACAAAAAATAGTATAATACGAGAATAGAGCTAAATTTAAAAACAATATACATTATTATAAAGATTGATCTTATTTTTATTGCTTTTACTTTGTGGAATTGAAAAGGAACAGCATAGAGAATCGAAAAATACCGAATGGAAATGAAAATTAGGGACAAAAAATAGTATAATACGAGGGTTGAACTAAATTTAAAAACAATAGACGTTATTATAAAGATTGATCTTATTTTTATTGCTTTTACTTTGTGGAATTGGAAAGTATTAGCATACAGAATCGAGAAATAACGAGTGAAAATGAAAATTAGGAACAAAAAATAGTATAATACGAGGGTTGAACTAAATTTAAAAACAATAGTCGTTACTATAAAGATTGATCTTATTTTTATTGCTTTTACTTTGTGGAATTGAAAAGGATCAGCATACAGAATCGAGAAATAACAAGTGAAAATGAAAATTAGGAACAAAAATAGTATAATACGAGGGTTGAACTAAATTTAAACACAATATACGTTATTATAAATATTGATCTTATTTTTATTGCTTTTACTTTGTGGAATTGAAAAGGAACAGCATAGAGAATCGAAAAATACCGAATGAAAATGAAAATTAGAAACAAAAAATAGTATAATACGAGGGTAGAGCTAAATTTAAAAACAATATACATTATTATAAAGATTGATCTTATTTTTATTGCTTTTACTTTGTGGAATTGAAAAGGAACAGCATAGAGAATCGAAAAATACCGAATGGAAATGAAAATTAGGGACAAAAAATAGTATAATACGAGGGTTGAACTAAATTTAAAAACAATAGTCGTTACTATAAAGATTGATCTTATTTTTATTGCTTTTACTTTGTGGAATTGAAAAGGATCAGCATACAGAATCGAGAAATAACGAGTGAAAATGAAAATTAGGAACAAAAATAGTATAATACGAGGGTTGAACTAAATTTAAACACAATATACGTTATTATAAATATTGATCTTATTTTTATTGCTTTTACTTTGTGGAATTGAAAAGGAACAGCATAGAGAATCGAAAAATACCGAATGAAAATGAAAATTAGAAACAAAAAATAGTATAATACGAGGGTAGAGCTAAATTTAAAAACAATATACATTATTATAAAGATTGATCTTATTTTTATTGCTTTTACTTTGTGGAATTGAAAAGGAACAGCATAGAGAATCGAAAAATACCGAATGGAAATGAAAATTAGGGACAAAAAATAGTATAATACGAGGGTTGAACTAAATTTAAAAACAATAGTCGTTACTATAAAGATTGATCTTATTTTTATTGCTTTTACTTTGTGGAATTGAAAAGGATCAGCATACAGAATCGAGAAATAACGAGTGAAAATGAAAATTAGGAACAAAAATAGTATAATACGAGGGTTGAACTAAATTTAAACACAATATACGTTATTATAAATATTGATCTTATTTTTATTGCTTTTACTTTGTGGAATTGAAAAGGAACAGCATACAGAATCGAGAAATGCCGAATGAAAATGAAAATTAGAAACAAAAAATAGTATAATACGAGGGTAGAGCTAAATTTAAAAACAATATACATTATTATAAAGATTGATCTTATTTTTATTGCTTTTACTTTGTGGAATTGAAAAGGAACAGCATAGAGAATCGAAAAATACCGAATGGAAATGAAAATTAGGGACAAAAAATAGTATAATACGAGGGTTGAACTAAATTTAAACACAATATACGTTATTATAAATATTGATCTTATTTTTATTGCTTTTACTTTGTGGAATTGAAAAGGAACAGCATAGAGAATCGAAAAATACCGAATGGAAATGAAAATTAGGGACAAAAAATAGTATAATACGAGGGTTGAACTAAATTTAAAACAATAGTCGTTACTATAAAGATTGATCTTATTTTTATTGCTTTTACTTTGTGGAATTGAAAAGGAACAGCATACAGAATCGAGAAATGCCGAATGAAAATGAAAATTAGAAACAAAAAATAGTATAATACGAGGGTAGAGCTAAATTTAAAAACAATATACATTATTATAAAGATTGATCTTCTTTTTATTGCTTTTACTTTGTGGAATTGAAAAGGAACAGCATAGAGAATCGAAAAATACCGAATGGAAATGAAAATTAGTGACAAAAAATAGTATAATACGAGGGTTGAACTAAATTTAAAAACAATAGTCGTTACTATAAAGATTGATCTTATTTTTATTGCTTTTACTTTGTGGAATTGAAAAGGATCAGCATACAGAATCGAGAAATAACAAGTGAAAATGAAAATTAGGAACAAAAATAGTATAATACGAGGGTTGAACTAAATTTAAACACAATATACGTTATTATAAATATTGATCTTATTTTTATTGCTTTTACTTTGTGGAATTGAAAAGGAACAGCATAAAGAATCGAAAAATACCGAATGAAAATGAAAATTAGAAACAAAAAATAGTATAATACGAGGGTAGAGCTAAATTTAAAAACAATATACATTATTATAAAGATTGATCTTATTTTTATTGCTTTTACTTTGTGGAATTGAAAAGGAACAGCATAGAGAATCGAAAAATACCGAATGAAAATGAAAATTAGAAACAAAAAATAGTATAATACGAGGGTAGAGCTAAATTTAAAAACAATATACATTATTATAAAGATTGATCTTATTTTTATTGCTTTTACTTTGTGGAATTGAAAAGGAACAGCATAGAGAATCGAAAAATACCGAATGAAAATGAAAATTAGAAACAAAAAATAGTATAATACGAGGGTAGAGCTAAATTTAAAAACAATATACATTATTATAAAGATTGATCTTATTTTTATTGCTTTTACTTTGTGGAATTGAAAAGGAACAGCATAGAGAATCGAAAAATACCGAATGGAAATGAAAATTAGGGACAAAAAATAGTATAATACGAGGGTTGAACTAAATTTAAAAACAATAGTCGTTACTATAAAGATTGATCTTATTTTTATTGCTTTTACTTTGTGGAATTGAAAAGGATCAGCATACAGAATCGAGAAATAACGAGTGAAAATGAAAATTAGGAACAAAAATAGTATAATACGAGGGTTGAACTAAATTTAAACACAATATACGTTATTATAAATATTGATCTTATTTTTATTGCTTTTACTTTGTGGAATTGAAAAGGAACAGCATACAGAATCGAGAAATGCCGAATGAAAATGAAAATTAGAAACAAAAAATAGTATAATACGAGGGTAGAGCTAAATTTAAAAACAATATACATTATTATAAAGATTGATCTTATTTTTATTGCTTTTACTTTGTGGAATTGAAAAGGAACAGCATAGAGAATCGAAAAATACCGAATGAAAATGAAAATTAGAAACAAAAAATAGTATAATACGAGGGTAGAGCTAAATTTAAAAACAATATACATTATTATAAAGATTGATCTTATTTTTATTGCTTTTACTTTGTGGAATTGAAAAGGAACAGCATAGAGAATCGAAAAATACCGAATGGAAATGAAAATTAGGGACAAAAAATAGTATAATACGAGGGTTGAACTAAATTTAAAAACAATAGTCGTTACTATAAAGATTGATCTTATTTTTATTGCTTTTACTTTGTGGAATTGAAAAGGATCAGCATACAGAATCGAGAAATGCCGAATGAAAATGAAAATTAGAAACAAAAAATAGTATAATACGAGGGTAGAGCTAAATTTAAAAACAATATACATTATTATAAAGATTGATCTTATTTTTATTGCTTTTACTTTGTGGAATTGAAAAGGAACAGCATAGAGAATCGAAAAATACCGAATGAAAATGAAAATTAGAAACAAAAAATAGTATAATACGAGGGTAGAGCTAAATTTAAAAACAATATACATTATTATAAAGATTGATCTTATTTTTATTGCTTTTACTTTGTGGAATTGAAAAGGAACAGCATAGAGAATCGAAAAATACCGAATGGAAATGAAAATTAGGGACAAAAAATAGTATAATACGAGGGTTGAACTAAATTTAAAAACAATAGTCGTTACTATAAAGATTGATCTTATTTTTATTGCTTTTACTTTGTGGAATTGAAAAGGATCAGCATACAGAATCGAGAAATAACAAGTGAAAATGAAAATTAGGAACAAAAATAGTATAATACGAGGGTTGAACTAAATTTAAACACAATATACGTTATTATAAATATTGATCTTATTTTTATTGCTTTTACTTCGTGGAATTGGGAAGGAGCAACCTACAGTATCGAAAAATAACGAGTGAAAATGAAAATTAGAAACAAAAAATAGTATTATACGAGGGTAGAGCTAAATTTAAAAACAATATACGTTATTATAAAGATTGATCTTATTTTTATTGCTTTTACTATGTGGAATTGAAAAGGATCAGCATACAGATCACTTACGACAACTGACTTTTCAATAATATCAATTATAACCCTCAATATGATGTCATTTTCATTTAATTTTTTCAAATCTTCAATGTAAATATTAGTTTACATATTGATAACATGTATATGCCGTGATTAAATGAAAATTACGTAAATATTACTAAACCTTGCATCTTCAAAGGCTAACGGCCTTAACTGCATCTCCATAGAAATTTCTAGTAGAATCATTTCACTTTTGAAGGTTAAAATTCGAGTTGAAGGTTGAAGATGATGCGGGCATTCGAAAATAATTTATTACGCTATCGAATAACGCCCTAGGGGGTTTAGAAAAAAAAATTCGAAAATCCTCTAATTTAATACATAAATTTCAATATACGATGTTTATTTTCCATTAATTTTATTTAATATATACAGGAGGTCCAAATGTCACTAGCTATTTATAATTCGAAACGTTTTATTCCATAAAATGAAAATAATTATTAATAACAACAGGGGATATTTGAAAATTATTCAAAGAACATGTCAAATTAATAAATCTCGATTATTTTATAGAAAATAATTTCCCAGATCATCAACATTCTTCCGAAAAGATTTATATCGGATTCTCGAATTTCAACGATTACGTAAATCCTAATCGAGAGAAAAAAAAACCTTGATAGCAAGCGTTGATTTTCCAATTACCATTAATCATGTGCAAGAGACGTTATGGCCGATTATGGCCCATCAAAGTACCAATGGTATTTTGGTAGGGACGCTTAACATATTAATTCATTAATCAATCACTGCATTTTCAATTTTCTGGTATATATCGCTAAATTATGAAATATGGACAAGGGCACTAACACCACAGTACACCGGAACGTCCCCGATGTCCTTAGTGTCAAAATGGCGTCTCATATTTCCGTTTCTGGTAATTGATGTGGATGTTTGGTGGTGAATAACGACCTTGGGGTCATCTTGGGACCTATGTGATGGTTCCTAGGCTGCATAAACCCCGTATTACGGGGTCCCTAAGGGACTGATCTGGCGTATATAGTGGGTGGTCAAACCATTCGAAGTACGGATGCCGTTTCGTTGTTTTGGTATTACCAGCGCCCGGACTATAAGATCGTCTATACGTTGAACTTCGAAAATATATTATAGGTTGAAGAAAAAATTATAATTTACGATAATTTTTTAATGCACACTCGGAGTTTTTGTATAAAAAAACCCAAATTCACTTTTATTATTTGTTTAATTGGTGGCTAAGAGACTTGACTATAGTTTTGAGTCGTCTTGATATGGTCAGCGGGAGTTTAAAGATTCGATGTCGACGTGGGCGCGCCTTCTACGACTTTCTTTCTCAATATTAAACTCGACCTTGCCACATAGTAGGAACGTTTTAGTCAGATGAGTGCCGCGTCTTGTAAAATTGCAAGAAATAAATGTAGCGTGAAATGGGGGACACAATTTCTAGCACAAACTGAATAAAAATTAAAAAAAAATGTTATAAGGATATTGGCATTTCTTTTTCCTACAATAATCGCTTTTATATTTATCGTTTAATTACTTTTTTTCGTTTAATTCATTCATTACTTTTCGTTTTTTATTGTATTTTCGATGTTTAAAACATACAAGGGTTGATCCATTTGTTTTAAAATTTTTTTAAACACTAGAAATTTTTTACCACGATCCGTCCCTGGCCATCGTTAACACCGTCCCAACACTTATAACGAAAGTCCGTTAACTGGATTTGGTGTTTTTAGGAAATAATTTTGGTAAATTACTTGAGAAAGTTAGAAATAATCACAGGTGTTTATTATATTAATTTACTTCCGAAATTACGTGAGGCACACTCCAAACTTCATAATATATATACCAGAACACTGATCACCCCTCGTAGATCTGATGTCTGATACGACAATTTCAAGTTTATGAATAAATTCGATTGAATTAAAAAATTCGAATAGATTTGGCAACGTTTTTCATACTTTATAATATATATGTACCTGAATACTGATCACCCCTCGTAGATATGATACGAAAAATTCAAGTTTATGAATAGATCGATTGAATTGAAAAATTCGACTAGATTTGGCAACGTTTTCCATACTTTTAATATATATATACCTGAATACTGATCAACCCTCGTAGATATGATACGAAAAATTCAAGTTTACGAATAAATTTGATTGAATTAAAAAATTCGACTAGATTTGGCAATGTTTTCCATACTTTTAATATATATACCTGAATACTGATCAACCCTCGTAGATATGATCATAAAAATTCAAGTTTACGAATAAATTCGATTGAATTAAAAAATTCGACTAGATTTGGCAACGTTTTCCATACTTTTAATATATATACCTGAATACTGATCAACCCTCGTAGATATGATACGAAAAATTCAAGTTTACGAATAAATTTGATTGAATAAAAAAATTCCACTAGATTTGGCAACGTGTTCCATAATTTATAATATATACCAAAAAACTGACCACCCCTCGTAGATATCATACGATAATTTCAAGCTTATGAATAAATTTGATTGAATTAAAAAATTCATTAGATATACCTGAATACCGATCACCCCTCGTAGATATGATACGACAATTTCAAGTTTATGAATAAATTCGATTGAATTAAGAAATTTCACTAGATTTGGCAACGTTGTCCAAACTGATAACAAATAATAGCGGACATAATATTCACGTGTAGAAATGAGGAAACAGAAACTTTTAGATAATTTTTATAATGAGATTAAGATATTAAAATAGATCCTGATATTTCCTGAAATTGTACCGAAGCCTACGTAAACGTCGTAAGTTACTAGTATATCCCTTACGTAATACTGGTTATTTTCTGTAATCGCCCTAGTTTTGAACGATAAAAAATATTTTGCATATTGTATCAAAAACTCGATCATGTCGATAAATCTGCTTATAAAAATCAACTATTCAAACTGATCGTATGGTATACTTTGAGGCGACTGAACCAGTTCTAGGTGTAGGAAAATAAAAAAAAACTTTCACTCTTAATTACTCTGTCAGACATTTTTATTACATTCTGAGATCTCTTTGGAATTGTCAATATTACATATTATCAGTCACTCTCACCTGTTTGATTTATTTTCATTGTTATTGATCACAAACAACGTCAAATTAATATAACGTGAGATAAACGAGAATTGGCAACCTAGACATTTCGTTACACTAAAATGTCTCGATTCTAAAAAGAAATACTACACAATGGTGTTTGTAAGAAAATATTTTTTTCTCATAAAAACAATTGAAATTACAATTGATGAAGAATAAAGAAGAAATAATTGTAAACTATAATGAGTTGCACATTTCCCATCTTCGCTGACATCCCGCCATTAATCACAACACGCCATCAATCGGAAGTGTCTATACAACCTAAATGACACTTCATGTTAATTATTTCAAAGACACGCATTGAATTAAACAAAAATTGGATGTTATATTAGATAAATTATAATTTACGAGGGGAAGTTGAGAAATATGCAAGATTATAATCATGAAAAATACATGAAAATGTATATCTACGAAGTGTAGTGAAAATAAATTGGGAAAGAACACAACATTGAGGCAAATCTGAATATTATGGCGGAATAAACAGGGGAAGAAACGTTACCATATGAGAAAAAATTGTCACCAAACTATAACCTTGTCATTTTAATTTTATTCATATACACAAGGCGAAAATTTTGGTCTTACGAAATCATAGCTCCAATAAAAAGTTTGACAGTAAAAACCCAATCTACATGAAAAAGCTTTCAATTTGACAGGTTCAAACTTATCACTGATTGTCTAAACACATAAATATACACACTACCGGTCAAAAGCTTTTGCCCACACCATAATCCATTCAGAAAATTTCAAAATTATACGCTATACAAAAAATTTTTTTTCGTATTGTCAAAATAATTTCTTGGACCACAACTTTCATTACGAAGATGTGTTGTTTTTTTACTAGTGTAAAATACAAAATTTTAACGACTGTGATGTTATTTTTTTATAAATCCACTGCCTATTGGTTTAGTAGACATTTCTAAATATATGATGTCAAACTGGTTTACATATTTACAATAATTTTCACTTTCAAAATACTAAAATGTAATGAGTATCAGCTCACCAACGTTTTAAAAGAGAATTAAATAAATATTATACCGGGTGTGATCAAATAATTGTTTCATATAATTTATATCTGGGTACAAATTTGAATATTGAACGTCGATTTAATTGTTTCCGGCGAATGCCAGGAAACGTTAAGAAAGTGAACAAACATATAAACATAATTGAAAGTAAAAGTATTATCAAAAATAATTATCTTATTAAATTTCGTAACGTAAAATTTATTTTTGGGTGTGTTTAATGTAACTAAATTAGTAGATCATCGAAAGTTAATTTTTTTTATTATTTATCGGAGACTAGTACCGAACATAGAATTAAAACGAATTCACGGTTATACTAATTCAATTATTAAAAGTAAAACGGTGGCAACAATGCGGTTATGTAGAACCTGTTCAATCGAACCAGAATTATTCAGAACCCTACTATTAGATATATTATTTATTACGAAAAATGAGAGAAAAATGAGAACAAAATTGATGCTTTAAGTTTATGTTACGAAATTTTGTACATCTTTTCATTACCTACAACTTTACAATTTGACTTTTGGCCATAGGACTTGTAGTAGTGCGGAAAATCGAGAAAAACCGGTTTTTAACCTCAAAAACTGCGCCCCCTCTCTTCCCTTTCCGATCATAGATAATCACTAAATTATTTTTCCTTTCATTTCTATCATATTCTCATCCTCTTCCAATAGGTTTCATGCTACTATTATTGTTTTCACTTTTTATTATTTTTAACGACTTCTACCCGTTCCAATTTATTTACACTAAATACTATTAATGATAGATTTTACATAATACGTGGTAGTATTGAGTGTTGCATAACTAGAAGGTTAAGATATTTAACGTGTAATATAATAATTAAATTAAACTATAAATACTTAAATTATCATTTATATTATGAAATGAATGAATATATCTGCTACTTTCCATCTACTATAGTCGTTTTTATAGTTATTTATTTTACTTTAACCTACTGCATCTTTAATTTCAGTTTGTTACTGATAATTTGTATTTTTTATACGCCCCTTGTAATAAATAAAACTATTTATGTCCAGCGATACATTAGTACAAGTTTGCAAAAGACAACATTATAGTAAATCTAACTTTCCATCATCTATAAAAGTTCTACATATACATAGAGAGCGTAAATTCGTACACACCCATTTTAATTTACGATTTCAAGTTATGAAATAGTTAAAAGTAAAACTGACCAGTTTATATTATATCTTATAAGCGGTTGACATCTGGTTATGATGGATTTAGTATATTTAGCAATATACTTTTACTTTCGTTTGTTGCGAATTAGGTATTTATTAATTGCCAATGTATTTTGAGCGATTGATATATCTGGAGCAAAAATTAAAAAAAAAAAGATTATGAAGTTATTAATTTATGAAAAAAGAACAGTTCATGTATTCCAAAGTTATAAATTATTCACAACAGACGTTAACATCTGACTTAACCTCGTAAATGTCAATTTATAAATTCAAACTAGGCAACAATGGTATCAATTATTTTCATTCAAATTTACTATTTATTCTATTTTAGATAATAAAAGTGTCTTTTAAATTCTTATTTAAAAGTTTTAACATAAATTGTATAGCTTATATATATATAATACTAGATGATTGTTTCAAATATTTTAATTTTTCACTGGTCGATTCATAAACTTAATGTTCCGTTCGTCGTTCGTCGTTCATCATCGGTGTTACAGACCACGCTACCCGTAGATAAAATATTCTTTCTTCTATGTTATACTGTCGAATATTTACATATTTGTTTTTATTTTATGGATAACGAAAACGAATATTTTATTGGTAATAAATTAAATATAAAAGGTTATATTGGTTCTTAAAAACCACGGAGATGGATGGACATTTGATCTATATAGATCGCAAGCTTTAATAACGAACTATTAATTAGACTGTTCTTAATACGACATTGTATTGTGTGTTGCCAGTACACAAAACTAAATTATAGTAGAATCTTACGTACTACGTAATGAAGTAACTTCATTTGGTTAACGAGCAAACAATAAATAAAAATGTAATTGACGAGTGAAATCAAAGTCTGAAATTTAATAGTCAACTAACTTAATTTGATATTTGTTTAAGCTGTGATCGATAAGATACGTTTACGTGTAATTTTATTTGTAGGAAATTAATACTTGAAACTACTGAAAATTCGACAGTTCGTAATTTCAAAAAAATATGTTATAGGTTCATAAATGTAAAATAAATATTCTTAATACGTTAGATAACAGATATTATGCAATACGTGGTAGTATTGAGTGTTGCCTAACAAGAAGATTACACTACCTTGGTTCGAACTAAGTTGATGATCATAGTAGCCTTAAATCTTTTGCAACGTTGTCAAATTGATTATAAAATATGGAAACCAACAATAATGGTAGAAAATTATCGATAAATTCATGATTAAATGCGATTATAGTATGAAATATATTCCATTTTTTGTTAATAAAATAAAATACGTGTTAATAAAGACGCCGTTTTGAAATATCCAGGAGGAACAAAAATTAATATACATCGTTCTTTGCTTTTTTCTTCTTCTTCTAAAAATATTAAGTCAGAAAATGTGTATTTATGCAGTTCGTATATCTTAAGAAGCATCTTATTTAACTAATTTGGTTGGAAGATATTTTTGTTAAGTGAAACTTTTACCTTATCAAAATCGTAATACAAATGTCGAAATGCAAGTTTGTTTGTTAAATTGTTTATATAATAAACAATGTTGTAACTATCAAAATGGAATGGATAAATAAAAAAAAAAGATAAAATACTGGGGAGAGGTATAAATCAACATATGAAATATTAGTCAAAGATCTTTATTAAAACTCACATAGGCAACATTGTACTGATGATTAGTATCGATATACTACACTGATGCTGTGGAGTACACATTATTTATTTTAGATGTTTATTTAGATATATTTAATCACATATATATTATTTTATGTAGATTTTCAAATTATTTATGAAAATAGGATGAAATATAACCCAGTTTGCCAATTCGAACCGATAATTTTCTAAGTATAGAACAAAAGAGTTTCGTTATAATTAACATGCCCTAGTTTTTCGTAATTAAACTGTATTAAGAGTGAATGATTACATAACCTCAAACGATCGTTCTTGTTATATCGCCATGACTATGGGAAATAATATGGACAATTAAATTGAACGTTTACTACTTTGAATGGAATCAGACTTAAAAGCGATTTAATGTAACAAATTATCGGAATTACATTGCATATTCCATTGAATCATCGATAGATATTAAAAGAAAACAAAATAATTAGGTAACTGCTTTTGTAATCTAATGGCTTCGATTTAGATGAAGAACAGTCTCTATGGGAGAATGAAATATTGCATCAAAGTTTAATTTTGACTTACTTGTGACAGGTGTTTCGTTCGAAAAGCTGTGTGCGGTTATACAAGGTTATTCATAAATATAATTAGAGAATAAAACTTTTTATAAACAAATAATACTGTTTAAAATCTTCGTTCTACTATTAACATATTTCATAACGCCCTCTGTTATCAATTCTAATACACCTCAAAGGAGATTCGCAAAGTTTCCAAATAGAAATTGTGAAAACAAGGAAAGTAATAATCATTAACTCGGTGTATGAAAAAAATAGAAATATATGTATCATAGAGGTGTTTCTACATAAGTTTCTAATAATAAAGTTATGAAAATCGATGTTTATAGCAAATTAACCTGTACATACTTAATAATTAAATCTATTAGTGACGCCATCTTCACTTTGGATAGCAAAGCCAAAGGGTTCATTATAGTGTGGTATTACAGGAAACTGTGATAAAAACAATAGAGATGGGCGTTTCTACTTTCAATAAAATATTATTTTCCAACTGATTGAAATGTAAGCAATAAATCTAATTTTCTATTACGATTTTTATTACTACATGATTGTGAATGTAATGGGGACTTTCTGGTATGAATTTCCCATCAAAGTATGTATGTAATCCGATCAAGATATCATAATTTATTTCTCCCACGTTGGAACTGCTTCTAATTAGTGCATTTTGTTTCAATTAATGTTAATTAAGTATCTGGATTGGTAAGAGAAAATTATATATCAGTCTTATTAATAATAAGTGTTGTAAAAATTTAATTATCGTTACACAAGATCACGAAATGGGATTAATATAAGTTTTAATTGATTACACTAAAAAAAAATATTTCGTCATAATAATTTTGATATGTATCCTCGTATTGTGAGACATTTAATTTTTATTTGAAACCACAAATATTTTATTTGTCGTATAAATTATTTAAATTAATATTTTTTCAACAATAAGTCTTAAATATTGGACTAGCTACTCGCCAACTTGAGAATGTGTATATATATTTTCAATTAAACCTTTTTTTCAGTGTAACATGAAAATATGGAATATCAAACTTGTACTACTTTCCAAAAATTATCAACATCTCTCCTAGTTAATAATTATATGTTAATTAGGTAATTCTGAAATGCTTGGCGATTCTCAGCTATCTGGTAATTTAAACATTCTTACGAAAATTATTATGAGAATTAGTCTTACCTAATGATCATCATTGTTCTCTAATTCATTCCATTTTACTATTAAATTTTATAAATTATTCCATTTAATCCAGAAAATGAACGGTGTCGTCAACACACGCATACATAGATTATGGAACATTGTTGTCAGATGTTAACGTCTTGACGTAAAAGTATTTACTTCCTGCATTTTCATTTTCTGTCGACATTTACTGTAAAACGAAAATTGATATGACAAAAAAACATTTTCTAATATAAATATCATTTTTTTTCGTGTTTATATTTTTTATATAGGCTGTTTGATATGTCAATATCGACTAAATCAAGGTTAGATTTTGCAAATCTGAAATCTTTTGAAATTTTAATTGTACACGATACAATATAAAATGTCTGTTACATAAATTTTAATTTATTTCTTAAGTCAACTAAATATATCAATATTAAATTTATATTTATAGTAATAATCAAAGTTCTAAATCTTATATTTCGATATTTGAATACCTATATATAAAAATAAACGACTTGAAGATATAAAATGATGATAATTATAGATCACGTTATTTTATGGTTGTTATTTGGTAAATTCAATATTGGCAATAATGTTTCCCGGCAATTTTATCTACTACATTGATGCCATAATTTTCTACAAAGTCTATTTTAAAATAACCTAATTTTCAACTAATATTAATTTTTAAATAATTATCATCGTGGCAACATTGTCTGTTGGCGTCTGATCTTAACTCTAGCGACGTTGCCTAATTTAAAACTAGTTTGATATATAAATTCTTATAATTTTGATGCGAGATGTTTCTCGGTTGTAGACAATTATTAGATTTGTAATAATTAAATATGTATACATGGAAAAACAATTTTTCCTTGACGAAACAAGAACCTACTAAACAGGTTTTTATTAAAATCGGTGAAAATATAGATGTTTCTAATAGAATGTTTTTCGTAAAAGTATGTTTTCCATCATAATGAACATATTTATTCGAAGAAAATGATACATTTTCAAAAAAAACACGTTTAATAGATTTTTAATCTCACCCCGTAGAGCTGACCTACAATTTATTTTGTGTTACAAAAAAAATTAAGTTTCAAGACATTAAATTTGGCAACAACAGTGCATACGTTTGTCTATATTCAAAGAGTCGTTTATTTTCGTTAATTATCGAATAATCATCGGAACAGTATCCTATGACGTGAATTGAATATCAAAACAAAAACTATTTCAACTTGTTGTAAAAAATAATTAACTACAAATATACGGTGTACTACATTCTCTATGAATAAGGATAATTTCTATTTTTTCTTCAAGTATAAAACTAATTTTTTAATCAATTCAAAATATCACAAATTGAAATTGTGTTGATTGTAGACGTATACAGACAAACGATAGGTTACAGATGCGACGTTGCCTTGCGGAACCTTTGAAATATTATTTCTTGATTGCTATGTACTTTATACATGCAACGAAAAAATAATATTTAAAATTTTGAGGAATATGATAAAAATCAGTTAATTGTGATAAAAAAACCACTTTTTTTTATTAGATTTAATATTCCGTTCATGTTTCAAAAACATTCAGATAAGATTATTAGATTAACGTAAACAAATTGTAAATTTTGAAACAATCTTGTAAAAAGAATTTTTATTACCGGCTAGGTACTTTACATAACCGAATATTTATAGTCGAATGTTTCCTTGTTTCGTTACAAATACATTTCTCAAATATATACGTAGATAATCCTAATTATACTAATTAACTTAATTATATAATTAGCATAAAACAAACATTAAGTGAAACATTCGAATCTTTTGGTAAAGGAAGGTCCACACATGTCCACCTAAATCTTTGTTAGTTCTTAAATATTGACCTATTTAAAATCCCAGAATTAATTATAATTCCAGGGAAAAAGAAGATATGACAACAATGTAAATACTACTATATCGTCCTTATTAGGGCTTTTCGGAAACTACGATCGAGTTAACCCGATTAGAGTCATTCGGAAAGTTTATCTATGATTAATTCTTAAGAATTTATTGTGTATAATCTGTGTGTGACTGGATGTATCTGGTGAAGAATAAAAAAATTGAATAAAGGTCTGGAAACACAAAAACTAGGTAAATATATAAACATCAAATATCGAAAAATTTTCACATGACGTTTAGAATCTGATCGTTTTGGGTTAAGATCCGCAATCAGCTGATCGTAGCAGGACCGTATTTTCCAAAGCTACAAAACATAAATGAAAAATTTATAAAAGTCGTGATACTTTGTATATCGTAATAAATAGAAAACAAAATACGTAGATAAATTTTATTATTATTACTAAAGAATTTAGTAAACAAATGGTCATTTCCCAGGTATTTGTTAACATGAAACCCATCTAGTGATTTACCGACTGGTAAAAAGGGGGGATATCACGTTTGATGATACAATCTTACTCCAAATAAAAACGGCGTGGGAGGAAACTAGAGTAAAAGTGATGTATATACAATGGGTTTAGTAAATACGTTCATCCGTATATAAACGAAAATTATTTGGTAAATGGTAGTTATTTAATTTAATCTTCACTTGGAACTGGGTGTTTTATTTTCATCTTCATTTTGATAGGTGTTTGTGCGTAAATTTTTGATTGGATTAGCAAAATGTTTGTAGGAGTGAGTATTTTGTGGGTTTTATCGATTTTTCCAAATTTAGGGTAATGTAAACTACAATCAAAGACGAATAGGATTTGTTTTAGGTTATGTTAGGTGTTGTAGTATGTTGGTTTAAATCCTTGATATTTTTTTTATAGAAAATTCGAAAAGAAAAATAAATTTTAGAAAAATTAGAGCCAATTTTGAAAAACTGAGGGAGTTTGAAGATTTTTTCGAAAATTCGAGTAATTTCTTAACGATTCAATGAATCCTTCAATATTTTCTCGAAAATTTTTTTCTAAACTCAAATAATTTTCTGGATATTTTTGTAACATTTTAGAATCTTCAATCTTGTGTCAATATAATTAATTTTTGGTTATTTTGAGAATATTTGGAACTTTTTTGGAAAATTGATAATGGTCTGGTTTTTTTTGAATATTTACTTAAGGTTTTTGCATTGTTTTTCGAATATTTTGTGAAGTTTTATATCTTTTTGGAGGATATTTTTGGGAAATTTAAGTATTTTTTTAAAAATCCGATAACTTTATGGATTTTTTTTGAAAAACCGACAATTGGATGTTTGTGGAAAGTTCCAGCATTTTCTCGAAAACAAAAGCAATTTCTGGGGAAATTTGTCAAATTAGGGTAACTTTCAGCAGTCTCGAAAGTTTAGCTAAATTTTAGCGGAAAATTTTATCGACAATTGAACAATTTCTGAGTATTTTGGAAAATTTCAGTATTTTCTTGAAAATTTGATGACTTAATGAAAAATCTCACCGAGTTCTTAACGCGAATACTTCTGGAAAGTTCTAGTATTTTTTGGAACGTTTTTCGAATTCCTTTGTAAAATTCAAGCAATTTTTTAATGATTTCGAGAAATTTCAAAATTTTTCTGATAATTTCGCAACATAACAATAATAATTCAGTTAATTGTTAAACAATACGATATATTTCAGGAAAATTCAGCATTTCGAAATTTTTGTGAATATTTATTTTCGTTACTAATTCGTCTTTGAACCGTCTATTTTATAAATAAATCATATTTAATGCAATATTCATGATGCCCAAACTCGACTCATAGGTGCAGTTGACCCTGTACATCATTATAAACAACGATCTAATTCTGACTACGCCTCTGGTAAAATACCGAGAGAGACAGACAGAGTTATAGTTATAGTAATTTTATTAGGGGAGATTGGGACATTTTATATAGGATATGGTTTTTTTTGGGAATAGCTATGATGGTTGATTTTAACGAGTTCACAACGTGGATATTTCTGGAAAGTTATAGTATTTTCTAGAACATTTTTTAACCTTATGTTTTTTGGATCTCTCTTGAAAATCAAGCAATTTTTCAATGATTTCGAAAAATTTCAAAATTTTTCTGATAGTTTGGCAACACAACAATAAAAATTCAATTAATTTTTAAACAATACAATATATTTCAGGAAAATTCAACAATCCGAAATTTTTTTTAATATTTTACTATTTTCTTTCCCGATAATTGTTGGTTTTGGAATATTTAATAATTTTTTCGAAAGGCGGAACCTTATTTTAAAATTTCAAAGGATTCCTAAAAATCCTGATAAATTCGTTTAATAATTTCAGCCATTTCTCTAAAAGTTGAAATTATTTATTTTTTTTTGAAATTTGAGTAATTTCGCAATGTTTTTATGGATTTTTTGATATTTTCGGAAAAATTTCATAACGTATTTTTTTTTAATTGAGGTTAGGTTCTGAGTAATTCGATACATTTCTGGATATTTTGGAAATTCAAACAGTTTTTTCCAAATTTTGATAACTGTATCGATTATTTTGAAAATTTTGGAACAATTCCTTACATTTTGATACATTTTTAGAATATTTCAGCCATTTCACGGAAGTTTGAAATTATATTAAATATTTTTCTGAAAAATTTCTGGATACTTTTAGAAAATCTCTTGATTTTCTCGACAATTTGGTAGTTTTAATTCATTTTTTCTGAAAAAATTAAAGGAATTTCTCAGTAATTTGATTATTTTCTAAAAAATTCCAGCAATTTTGGAAAAACTCGAAATTATATTATTTTTTGACGCAATTTCTCTATTTTTTTTTATATTTCTCGAAAATTGAAACATTTTCTTTTATTTATAATTGAGGCAATGGGTAATTCGATTACTTCTGGAAATTTTCACAATTTTTTTCACAGATAAGAAGCGCGTTATTTTTAATGGCGGTATTTTCGATTGCCAGAAGTGAACCACCTAGTACAAGTTACGGCACTCCTTTGGGATCCCCTATAACAAATTACCGAGGCTCGGGATCAAATTTTGGCGGAGCTGCACCCTTATACAGCGGACAGGGTGATTACAATATTAACAACAACGCTTATAACGGTGGAAATGACCACCAACACGGTTATGACCATGGGGAAGTAAGTTTTTTCTTACTACGAGGGTAATTATTGATCATTAAAATATGTGGAATTTTCTAATGATTATAATTAACGAAAAAAAATTGGAAAATAATACCAATTCACGATTTAAACATTAAATTCGAATTAGATCATTAAGAAACAGCAGGTGTTGTTTAAATTAGTATTTTTTTGATCTTAACACATTTCTAAATGGTTGAATTGTGTTTATAATGACTTAGAGTCGTTAATTTATTGAAAATTCGTGTGTAATAAATCGACATCATAAAGAGAAAAACTTTTCAAAAGTATATCTCTTGTTTTAAAACCAATTTTCTATCAACCATGTATTATTTTGAAGAATACAGACCTGAAGGTTGTTTTTAACGAAATTTAAACACTTATAGGACACCCTGTATATGTTTATATATTCATTTCATAGCAAAGTAAAAGTCTCTCTCTGCAGTAAACCGTTTCTCGAAAAAAAATATTTATAATAACTCATATTCAGCGTCAGCCATTCTGAATTTTCAAAATTTAAAAACACCAACTTTTTCAAAATTATTTTTTATATATGTAATATCGATTTGATTTTATTATTTTTACTATATTTTCCATGTAAATAAACAAAATTTCAAATTTTTTACAATTTTTGAACGATAAACGCTAGAAGAAAACATTTTTTTGGAAATTTATTTTCATTATGGTATAGAGATTAAAATTTCCCACAACTTTGATACATAAAATTTTTTTATGAGCAAGAGTACTCTAAATCCGTATAAGTTTTGAATTTTTTCTTCAAAAGAAATTAATACTTTGAATATTTATTTTCGTTACTAATTCGTCTTTGAACCGTCGATTTTATAAATAAATCATATTTAATGCAATATTTGTAATATCCAAACTCGATTCATAGGTGCAGTTGACCCTGTACATCATTATAAACAACGATCTAATTCTGACTACGCCTCTGGTAAAATACCGAGAGAGACAGACAGAGTTATAGTTATAGTAATTTTATTAGGGGAGATTGGGACATTTTCATGTAGGATGTTTTCTTTTTGGAACTGGTTATGATATATGAAAAATTTTCCTCTGTCGGTTTAAGGGGTGAAATATCATAGATTACATCATTATATACAATTTTGTAATTTATTTATATTGTATTTCGTATATCATCTTAAAAGAAATAATTATCAATCGCATTCGTACAAAAATCTTGTATAATACCACAAAATAGTTTATAAAATAACTTTAAACATAATTTTTCTATAATAGTAGCATTTTATGTTTATCCACATTTTTGGTATTCGTTTGAATTAGATATGGAAATGCAGTGTCTACAATATTTCAAGTAAGAATTAAATTAAAGAATTAAAGAAGAAAAGATGACGTGATATTATATTGAGTATTAAATTCAGCTGCCCCACTTACCCCTATCAGCTACTTTTGTAAGATCAGAAAGAAATATTAGAAAAAAAAACTTTTCAGAAAATTATAAAGGCCAGTAAATATAAATCATTAGTACTCATTTTTTTACGAAAAAAACTTCTAAATTATGTAGTATTAATAAAAATATTCTAAAAAAATATTGAATCAAAAAGACAATGAATTAAATCAATTGGTTTAGTGATCCGTCCGTCTAATTTTGTCGACTTTTCTTCGAGTTATGACCCGTGGTAGCTAATTTTTTATACGAGGGTTGCTACTGAAGTTTTGAGATTTAGTTTCTTGGTGTGGATATTATTTACTATTTACAGCCAAAATCTTACGAATACGGATACCAAGTAAGAGACGAATACACCGGTACAAATTACAACAAACAAGAAACCAGCGACGGTAACCAAGTGAGAGGAGAATACAGGGTGGCTCTACCGGATGGTAGAACACAAATCGTCACCTACTGGGCGGACTGGCAGAGCGGTTTCCACGCCGACGTCAAATACGAAGGGGAAGCGCAGTTCCCAGATCAGTACAACAAAGGTGGTTACCAAGGGGTGTCTAATCAATATGGTACACCTTCTTACAACGGTAATTACAACTTAATTTGTACTATAATGTGACGTCAATTTATGTTTCTATTATTAATCTTGTCTAGGATACAATAATGGTAACGATGCTTCCGCGATTAACAATTTGGCTGGAGGTGGAAACTATAATTACGATTCTTACAGTAATGGTTACAGCAGCAAACCTCCAAGTAACAGTTATGGAACCCCATAATTTAGTTTTTACGTATCACGATTTGTTTAATATAATTTAGTTTTAAAAATTTTTTTTGGAAAGTTAGGTTTTTGGAAAAAATTATACTAGTTTACGAAAATATTACACCCCTATTTTTTAACGTGGTATATATCTATTTATGGCGAATATTTTCTTTCTTCGAAATTCACAATTTCTCTCGACTTACCCGGTGGATATTTTAGTTTAAAAATATTTTTAATCATTTTTTTTTCTATAGGATTCATATCGGGTGGTATTATCGACGAATTTCACCCTGTGTTATTAAATTTTCCTAACATCTTTAGTACGATATGACAAACAAAAAGAAGAATTTCTGTAAATCTCCCTACGATATCATTTTCTAATCCATAGTCCAACCCTGTATACACAAATGTGACTATGTGCGATTTTATATTTCGTGTAAATGGCTCTAGAAGAGTGAGACAGAGAGAGAAGCACGACGTGTAGCTGGGGGGGAGATGGAGCATTTTTACTCGAGATATAATTTGTTTTGAAAAACATTTTTCATATGAAAAATTTTCCTATACGAAGGTCGAATAGGAGTGAATGGATGATTTTTATACATATGTGCGTCCGCTGAACATCGCGGTTGGTGTTAAATATGGATTTGAAAAATATTTAATACACGTAACGAAACCAGTCCACCCCTGTACTCACTAACGTGAAATAGGCTATAATACTTTTATATTATACACGATCTTACACGACTATGTACGACTATATATCTCGTGTCGTCACCAGAAACTAAAGAGAGAGAAACTAGTTGTTGTGATTTACTAGGGGAGATAGGGACATTTTTACGTGAGATATGGTTTCTTGTAGAAAATGTCTCTAAATAAATAAAAATTAATTTGTTTATGTAAATTGGAATGTGGTTTATATTGAAAATATCGATTTAAAGAAACGTATTCTAACCAAACTTTCCAAAAAAGAAATTTCGAAGTATTCAAATATTTGTACATATGTTTTTTTTATATTTTTGTACTGAAATATATCAAAAAAAAACAAAATTTCTTTTTTTTCCATAGTAATAACTTCACTTTTAGAACAAAATGGCGCTTATCAATATTTCTCTACTTCTTCTTTTCCTATCCAACGTCACTATTCGATCATTCTTCGTATAATCTATAACCAGTGTCTAGAAAGGTCAAATTGGAGGGAAATAAATTTCTACCAGCCCCGGTACATTTTACGTAAAAGTTATTAAAAATTTATTGCTGTTACGTAACGTTTTTTCCCATAGTTTGCAAATTTAAATACAATTCGCACTTATAACTGTGGGAATAAGTAACTTAGTCTATATATCACATGACAAAAGGTCTTTGTTATTATTAATTCTCCAATTACCAAACAGCCGTTACGTCTACAGTGTGAGTAAAGATTAAATGTTTAAAAAACAAGATAATTTGTCGATTAATGCGATTAATTATCGTTTTAAATGAATAATAAATGCATTATTAATGCTTCAAATAAGTCAACTTGATGTTACATCACTTTTTTCAAACTTCGTGTTCCGTGACATACGTCAAACGTCGTTCCGTCATTTCAGTTGTTCCATGTCATGTGTCAAACGTCAAATCGGTTGATACACAATGGTGGAATTCACGCGATTGTTTATATCGCATCCAGCATTTCTTTACAAATTTTGTGTTCCATGTCATATCTCAAATATAAAACGGATCATTTAGTATTTTTTGTTCAATCTCATCCTTTTTAATAGTCGTTAACGTGAACATTTGACTTTCTGCTCTTGTTCGTTCCAAACTTTTGTGTTCCATGTCATACGTCAAAAGTCAAATGGATCACATTCTGTCATTTTGGTAGATTAGCATATAATTCTGTCATTATTTTGGATTTCCAAGATTGTTTGTTCCTTATCTTAAATTTTTTCGACTTTAGTGTTCTGTGACATATGTCAAACGTTGCCGAATCGGGTATATTGAGTCATTTCTATTGATATACATACACAACACGTGAATTTTGGCGACTAATCATTTTTGTACATCGTTTTTATTCGAAATTAGTGTTCCATGTCATATGTCAAACATAAAACAGATACATTCCGTACTTTAGTCAGCATTGGGCCAAGTTGATGTACATTTTATGTCATTAATCTCACACATTTGATTTTTAGTGATATTTTTGTTACCTTCCGTGATATACGTCAAACGTTGTCAAATCATATACATTAATTCGATTTTATTGAAATACATACAACTGACACAAATTTACTTCAATTTTTTTGTTCTATGTCATGTGTCAATCAGAAATTTATTATTTCTAATTAAAAGTCAGTTTAAATACGTAAAATTCAGTTTTGTATCATTTTTTTACAATCATATGTGATTTTCAGCGATTATTCATTATTTAACTCAATCTTACGTCATTATTTCCACGACCATATTTGTATTTCTGTGATTATTCATTTGGCAACTACTTTTTTAACTATTCTCATATTCCCTGTCAAACGTCAAACGTCACTGTATCAGTTATATTCAAAGTGATCAAATGACAACAGCAGCCCGTCCGACTTTCGAGCCTGCAAGGGGTGGTCAGGGAAAAAACGAAAAAGATCTTAGCGTCATTTCCAGGCAGTATTCCAGTAGGGATTTACCGGGTCAAACGAAATTAAAATATAGGGAATACGGACAGGGAACAATCGACGAAATTAGGATCCGAAATTTTAAACGAGAACTAGAAGAACGTGAACGTGGAAAAAATTCCAACAAAAGGTTGAAATTACATCAAGTTCCAGCTGCGAGTTTAGACGCGGACGATCCTCTGGATGAAGAAGATTCCGAATCGAGCGATGACGACGACGACGCGGCTTTACTCGCTGAATTGAATAAAATAAAAAAAGAACGAGAAGTCGATATCGCGAAAAGAGAAATTAAAAGAAAACAGGAAGAGGAAAGAGTTCGAATTGAAAATATTTTGAGCGGAAATCCCCTATTAACGCATTATTCCATGGGTGCAAATGAGGTAAACCGCAAAGTTAGAAGGAGATGGGATGAAGATGTTGTTTTCAAGAATTGCGCCAAGACAGAACCCGAAAGAAACCCGAAAGTTTTTATAAACGACTCTGTGAGATCGGAATTTCATAAAAAGTTCATGGAAAAATATGTTAAATAATAGATTTATGTTATTTTTTTTAAATAATTAAAATAATTTAGCATGAGACGTAGACACAATGTCATTGTTTGTTATTTAATCTTAAATTCCCCTTGGTCATAATATAAATCAACTTGAGGAAGCGCAACGTTGCTGAGTTTATAAATTACTTTCAATCGTTTCGCGAATCAACGAAAATAAATAGTCTTGAATTATCATTAATTATTATAAAGAAAAAACGTATATAAAATGTAAAAATGGCCTAACTTGGATTACTGTTCATATTGTGAGTGTTTATTAACATTTCATTTTCATTCAATTTAATATCGATCGCGTAATATTTACGATCATTCACTATATAACTAGGTAGAGAAAAAATTTCATGTATGCTATATCAACCATGATATAATTAAATTAATTTATTACCAATAAACAAAAGTAATTGTCTGACTCTATATTTATTGAAAATACTAGTTTTCGAATCTATTTGGCAACATCGCTAGCATAAATTGTTAAATTATGACCGTTGCTGATTAACGTCTTGTTACTATGGCGATTGTATGCATCATGGTACAATTCTAAATTTAATTTTGTATCAACGGCAGGGTCATCTAGCGGTTATTTATTAAAATAGTAACCTATAAAATTAGTAAAATCGTTTTTCTTCGTGTTTGGCATCATGTTCAGTTATTTTCGTTTTTTTCAATAGTAGAATAAACCAAATGTAATGTGTAGTAGAAAAATAATATAAATAATAATTTGAAATACCATACCAAGTATCTATATTAAAATCAAAATGCGAACATGAATATTTATCATTATATGTATATTAGAACGTGATATTAAAATCAGAGTCATCTAGCGGTTGGTTTTTGGAATAATTATCTCGTAATAGTAGTTTTCTTCTAGAAAAATGAATTAGTGTTATACTTGTTAATTTTGGAATTTGTAAATTTCAATGGATTGGATTCGTAAAACAATATATAATTATAGATAGTTTGAAACACTAGGGTAAAATGAAAATAAAAAAAAACATAATAATAGAACGTTTTGTCAGCGTCATCTAGCGATTGTTTTTTTTTGAAATAGTTACGTCACAATTGTAGTTTACTTCCCAGGGAACAGTTCATGTAAGATTTTAGTATGACATCTACACACAGAGGGATATTTTCCCTACCTTAGAATTGAATTTATCAAATTTTATAATACCTGGAATCTTTGGTAGAAAAAATATGTCACGAAGAATAATTTGAAGTAAAAGAATAGAATTAATGATTAGAACACGAATAATACAAGAAATTGAATTTTTAAGTGTGGCTAAATAGTTCGATGGAATTAACTATAAGCAAAATTTGTATTTGTTTCAATGTGTGTGAACGCAAAAAGATCGCAAAATTGGGATTTTTAGAAAAAAGTTTCATTCCTTATCTCTATTATTATTATTATACAAGGTGTTATGGAAGATCGTAAAATTGGGATTTTGGAGGTTATGTTATATCTCTATTATTTATAATGCAAAGTGATTCGAAAGATAGCGAAAAATTGGGATTTGAGACATTAGGTTTATATCCGTATCATTATTTTTATACAAGGTGATACGAAAGATCGTAAAATTTGAATTTTTGGAAAAAGTTTAAGTTCACGTTTTTATTATTATACAAGGTGATATGAAGATCTTAAAAAAATTCGGATTTTAGAGGTTATTTTTATTCTGTTATCATAATTATACAAGGTGATACGAAAGATCGCAATAAATTGGATTTTTTGAAAAAAGTTTAATCTAATATCTGTAATTATTATACAAGGTGATACGAGAGATCGCAAATAATTGGGATTCTAGAAGTTATATTTATATCCGTATCCTTATTTTTATACAAGGTGATACAAAAGATCTCAAAAAAAATGAGATTTATATTAGTGATAATTATACAAGGTGATAGTACTTTCCTATACTTACTTTTCGTAGAAAATATATATTTTTGGTATTATGGTGATAAATAAAATCACAATTTACAAAAATATTGTTTTATTGTCAAATAAGTACATTTATAATTTAGCCTAAGCAAATAGCGTTTAAAAATCAATACTGAAACTAAATTATTGTCATTTTCACGTTTTATATCGCTTCTAACTAAATTTCAATGAATAGAGGAGCATTTTTGGCAGTGTAGTTTTTTTTATTTCTTGTAGATAACAAAAAATAGTAAAAAATCACGTTTAAGCAGTTTCTGAGCTGTCTGTCAACGTCAAAAAGTATTTATTCGTACCTACGTTGCCGATTATCGTAACCTTTAATTTCGGACATAACCTCAACTCTTATTATTTACAAATAAAAAAATTCTTATGAAAAGAAACATTATCTCTATAAGGCAGTTTGATTATTTTTATCATTTTCACTTCCTGAACAGTTTTTTTTAAAAAAAAAGTTTCTACGTCATCCGGCTAATACGCATAACCTCCACCCGGTGCATACTTCTGTCTATCATCAGGAGGCAAATACTCTGTTCCTGGACCTCTAGGTGGACCTACAGGTGGCCTTATAGGAGTAGGAAAAGAGGGACCTGGAGGTTTACCACTCGGATACCCTGGTCCAGGTCCTGGAGATGGGGAAGGTCTGCTAGGCGAAGGGTAACTAGGTCCCGGTGAAGGGAAAGAAGGCTTCGGGACACTAGGTCCCGGTGAAGGGAACGAAGGCTTCGGGACACTAGGTCCCGGTGAAGGGAACGAAGGTTTTGGGTAACTAGGTCCCGGTGAAGGGAACGAAGGTTTTGGGTAACTAGGTCCCGGTGAAGGGAACGAAGGTTTTGGGTAACTAGGACCCGGTGAAGGATACGAAGGTTTCGGGTAACTAGGTGTTGGTGAAGGTCCTGGTGAAGGATAGGAAGGTTTTGGGTAACTAGGACCCGGTGAAGGATACGAAGGTTTCGGGTAACTAGGTGTCGGTGAAGGATACGAAGGTTTCGGGTAACTAGGGCCCGGTGATGGTTTCGGATAACTAGGGCCCGGTGATGGTTTCGGGTAACTAGGTCCCGGTGATGGTTTCGGGTAACTTGGTGCCGGGTAAGACGGGTAGTTAGGTGTACCTTCGTATCGGATCTGAAAATTAAAAACGAAATAATCGTAATCTGTCATTTATTTTGCTGGAAATTTACTTTGGCATGAAATCCGGTAGCCCAATCGGCGGTGTACTTGACGACTTGTATCCTACCGTCTGGTAATTGCACTCTGTACTCTCCATTCGTTTGATCGCCATTATTTATAGCGTTATGAGAATAATCGTTACCGAATCGCGGTTCTTTCACCTCGTAATTAAATTGAAACGGTTCTGCGGGCTTGTGTGGAAGAAGAAGATGATCGTTCTGTCAAAAAAATAATTAAATTATAATTAAATTCGTATATCAAACATAATGAACTCACTTCTCCATTTCCTGGTATTGGTTGTCCTGGTTTAAACGGCGGTGTTGATCCAGGTCTCGGAGGTATTCCCGGGGTAGGAAAAGGTCTCGGTCCTGGTGTCGGAGGAGGTCCGTAAGTCGGTCTGGGAGGTCCAGTTGGCTTAAAAGGAGGTGGTGTTCCGGGAGGTCTATACGGAGGCGATGTAGGTCTATAAGGAGGTTGAGTACCTGGTGGTCTAAATGGAGGTTGTGTAGGAGGTGGACCATATGTTGGTTTCGGAGGACTATACGATGTAGGTCTATAAGGAGGTTGAGTTACAGGTGGTCTGTAAGGTGGTTGTGTAGGTGGTTTAGGAGATGGCGTTGCTGGAGGTCTATAAGGAGGTGAGGTAGGTCTGTAGGGAGGTTGAGTCACTGTGGGTTTGAACGGTGATGGTGTAGGTCGGAGGGTTACTACTGGTGGACGTGTGGTAAATGGTATATTAGGAGTTGGATATTCGTAGCCTTGCTTCGGAGGTAGATAAGCGTTTTGACCTGGTGCTATGGCAGCAAAAGCTGCTGCAGTTAAGCAGCACAGTACTGCCGGAATCTGAAAAATTTAATATCCAATTGACAAATACTTTCGATTAGATACTGAAAATTACAATTATATACCAAAAGACGTTTTATAGATATCATCTGTCTGCGAGTTATTTAATGATTTGTATCCTTATTCGACGTCCTTGGCCATCATAACAATTTTTTTATATTATTTGAACAATTATTTGATTTCACCCGCAGGTTATTATTCTATATAATTTACCGATACACGATGTTTATAAGTAATGACTAATTATTCATTCAGGTAAAAATACAATTTGATTTTGAAAGTAGGAATCATATACCAAACGACGTTTTATTTGATTTATTTGATTATAAATCGTATACTTATCGTTAACATTTTAATGATGATGAGTCATGATTTGATGATTAATTCCTATATTCAATATTATTTTCTGTTCTGTTATGACGTAGAAATAAACTACAACAAACATTCATACAATCCGCTGATTTATATCCAAATACATTCGATTCGATTCTGAAAATAACAATCATATACCAAACGACGTTTTATAGATATCATCTGTCTGCGAGTTATTTAATGATTTGTATCCTTATTCAACGTCCTTGACAATCAACAAGTTTTTTATATTATATTGAACAATTATTTGATTTCACCCGCAGGTTATTATTCTATATAATTAACCGATATACGAGGTTTATAAGAAAAGTAACGACTAATTATTCATTCAGGTAAAAATACGATTTGATTCTGAAAATTATAATCGTATACCAAACAACGTTTTATTTGATTATACGTGTCATCTTTTAGCGAGTTATTTACGGGGGTTATCTGAAAAGAAATAAGATTTTCTATTGTTTGTTTGAAGAATATGAAAAATCTACGATAATTCACAATAAAATACACTTTGTGGGAAAAATTTATTTATTATTATATTCGAGATATTATTTTTTGATGATCGCATGATGCTACTAAAAATTTTTCCTATATTTCAATCATTTCGTCTGAGAATAACATTCGCAGGGATCTTTATGGCCGACCTTGAACAGTATGATCGTATCAGCTACCAATAATAACGCTAGAAGGAAACACGTGACGCCTAACCACGCTCCCATATAATTTTCGACGATTCTAGGATTTTTGTCGCATATTATTTCACATTTAACGTGCGTAAAATGGGCTATCAATGAAATGAGACCAAAAATTACGTTTAAGACTATACCGACTAAAAGAAAAATAATTTCGAGGCAATGGGGGGGCTCGTGAATAATCGAATAGAGTAAAAATACAGTTATTATCAGCAGGTATCCTCCATAACCTAAAAAACAATTACAATATATAGATATATTCGATTAAATTCGGGCTATGATAGAAGTTAAGATGTCCATCAATGGTTACCAAAAAAAAAACTGTAAAAAAATTCAGTTTCTGTAACATATTAATACAATTTTTTATAGCAGGTTGAATTTGAATCACCCTCGTAGATATCTCACGTGGAAGTGACGTGAATTGCATATCGATGTCTCATAAAAAAGACCCTATACTATATTTTTTAGGTATCACATTTGTAATTTGAAGTTATGAAATATATTCTATGGAACATATAATGGGAAAATATTATTTGACTTACAAATGACAAGGCCTTCGAATACCCATCTTCCGTAAAAATTGGTTGCTAATTGTAGAAATATTAGACCCAAAATTAATAATAATATTTCTATGAACCTCCATAAAGTTTTAGCTAAAGCCATTAAGTTTTTAATTCGTCCTGTATAAAAAAATAATTACAATTTAATTATTTATTTCGTTGAATGTACTTACTGGAAAAAAGGGCTTTCTAAAAATAATTAATCATTTCGAAATGATGATAACACGAAATTTTTTAATTATCATTAAAAAAAATATTTATTCGTTTGACATTTAATGACATTTACAAAATTTTTATCGAATAATAAAAAACGTTGTTTCCAAATTCTGAACACATCTTTAATTAATTTTTTCGAAAAAAAAAATATCAATATAAAATTCTGCGTATTGTAATTATTATGAACCAAACGACATTTACTGTCGAATGGGTGTGGTTGCTTCATTATGTAGCATATCACGCTTAGCATCATAAAATTTTTAAACGTTTTATATTGGCTATTAAAGATCAAACTGATCATTACGCGTTTTGGATTTTATTGATATTGAATCATTTCGATATTGCGAAATTTGTTTTTTGTTAATAACGACGTCGATATTACCAAACAAGACTAGGGTTTAAAGCTTTTAAAAACGGTGAGAAATGATAAAAAAATAGTAGGATGAAACTCATTGTGAAAAGGAGAAGAATATAATAAAATCTGATGTCGAGGGAAGTTATTTAAGGGTGAAAAACAGTTTATAATAATTTGCGGTAAAACTGTTATATTTACGATTCTTTCAGATAACCTCAAAATTTGTGTACAAATTCAAAGATCCCAGTTTTACGTTTCGTATTGTTATTTCTTGAAAAAATTTGTTTTTTGTTACGAAATTCCGTGGAAACTTTGTATTTGTACTTTGGAGTAAAAAATATACCGGGTGGGCAACTATTCGCTCAGAGTGTGACTGTAGCGTCACAGTGAATATGAACGGGAGGCTGTCAGAGCATGTTTTAAACAGAAAATTTTGGAATATAAGTATAATAAATAGTAATAAATTAGTCGTCAAGAATAAATGTGACAATTTAATACTTACTACAATTTTATAATTATCTTGAACAAGCCAAAAACACAAGTAAGTATAATGATAAAATATATAACAGAATGCAGTAAACATATATGAGGTTAAGTTGCTTTAAACTGTTTTTTCAATGGAATAAGTAAATATTTGCTTAATTAATTAATTTTTTCATTATTTTTAGTTGAACCAAAGTCATGGATATTATTATAAAAACAGGATTTCAGTCTATCAGCCATCAAATAAAATTTCAACCAGAAACTATAACCAAGGGTAAAAATCTTGTTCTTGCTGGACATGTGAAAGAAGTTGAGGAACATCGATGAAATTTTGACAGCTTTTGAATAAAAATTTCTGATAATTTAGATACTAGTAACAAAGAAGATGAAAGTACATCTCAAAAACGAAGCTTTACTGGAAATGATCTTGCAAGTATTTTAATATAGGTAATAATTTATTTTCTATGATGTATAATGGTGTAAAAGTCCATACAGTATTTTTATAATTAGTTACTGGAAAAGCAATATTTATTAAGTGAGTAAAAACTAAAAAGTGTTATTGTGTGTTACAATAATGTCTATTTGAAAGAATTTTATTATTCGTTACTAATTTGTTAGTTATAAACAAGTTTAAAAGAATATAACTGTTTATTACAATAAGTTTAATTATTAATTTTATGAAAAGCTTACAATAAATTTAAAATTTCTTACAAATTTTCGTTTGTATTATCACAAGTACTCAATGAACAATTTTCATGAGTAATTAAATATTTTTCATCCCTCATTTTCAGGATCTTTTTTATCAGAAATTATTGGAGGCTGTAAATTTACCAAAACACAACAAATATGCAAAATGTCATCAATGCAGTGGAACAAATGTTGTGGAATTTTATGCAATATATGATAAGTCCTTCACCGCTGCATAATTCTTTCAACATGAATCCTAACCCTTGTAACACTGTATGTCTGTTGAGTTTCTTCACTTGAAAATTCACTTTTCTTCTCTAGAAAAGGTGGCATAACCATTTGCACTTTCTTGCCACTTGCCCCAATCACTGTTCTAATTTCTGGAAAACCTTTGTCAGCCAAAACAATGTCACCATCTTCTATAAATCCATCAACCCTGACTCTATTGTAAGCTGAGAATTTAATTTCCGTCCTCCAGCTACGTCAGATCTTAAGGATATAAAACCTCCAGGAGTTTTGCCAATTAGAACTTTGTAGAAATATTGTTGGAATGTAGCTAGGACTCAACTCCTCATCTGATTTTTTACCTCCAATAAAATGATCACTACAAATATAATCATATGACTTGGGAACCCACGGTGATCCATCAACGCTAAAAATTATATTTTTTATTAATTTCATCACAGTATTAATTAAACTGTTTGCAAAATAAAATTTTTTCACTGTAATTCATTTTTCTTTTGATCATTACATTTTTATAATATTAAAATTTATTCATTTATAAATTTTAGTTTTACTTTTTTATAACAGAATTCCATAAAAATGATTTACTTATACCAAACTTAACAATATTACTAATATTTAGAATACTCCTTATTGTTATCAACATAAGGTTATGATACTACTTACTTGAACCTTTTAACTACAGCTATCCACTGATAACGTTGATTTATTTTCCATGTTTGGCGGTTGGAAATTTATAAAATTTGCACTTACTTTTTCTGCTAGTATTTTTAAAATTCACTACACAACAACTCTGGTGACCCAATTTCGGTTATAATAGCCTCCCGTAATGCTCAAAGTGACCACTGCGAACGCTTCAGTCGATTTAATTTCCCCTACCATACCGTCTCTCACAGCGAATAAACGACTGTCGGCCATATTAGAATTACAACTTCGGGGAAAAAAATTCTAACAAAAGTGGTCTCGAGAAACACGTGGAAATAATTTTCTAAATTTTTAGTCTACAACTATAGGGTGTTTATATTTGGAAATATAAAATTGAGAAAGTAGAATTTTTAAAAAGTGACACTTTATGTACTACAATCGAATTTTTCAACAAATTCTGCGTATTTTTTATCATACAAGTTGTAGTCTATTTCTTTAAATAACATATGGGGGAAAGTGGGAAACTTTATGAACATAAGTCTGTAAGTCCGGTTCTGCTTAGAGATATCAACATGCGGTTTTCGCTATTTAAATGTCAACTTAGTTCAATTTTAAAATACGTACTCAAAATTTTGTGCTTCTATTGAAATTTTTCGAGAGAGACTAAAATTTGTGAAATAGTCCAGTCAATTTTTGATTCTATTATTATTTTGTTTTTATCTCGAAAACGGTGGCTCGTATGAAAAAAATTATAGATGTATTTTTTATAGATAATTTTATGATCTACAATTTTTGTCGAGGGTATTTTTATGATAAAACTTACCGTTTGGCTGAAAATCGCGAAAAACTCTTTTTTTTGACCTTTAACCTCAAATAAAAAATCTCCCATACAGGGGAAATATGGAAAAATCTCAAATTCCATTTGTAATTATATTTTGAACGATTTTTCCAATTTTCACTTTTTTCTAAATATATGTAACTTCAATCTTAATATTTGGTCTAGTTTGACCGGACTAAAATAAAAAATGCTGTGATATAATCCGTTCCTGAGGAATGGCCGACGGTACATAACCTCAAACTTATTTCTTACGATTATAAATACGAATTTTATTTTATTACAAAAGTATTATTTTTTTCTTTTTTGTTCATTCTGGCCTACAAAATAGAAAGTGAACGGTCAGCGATATAGTAAAATAAGATTGTGTTGAGCATATCCTTCCGTCCATTGTGGCCTGAAACAACCTTAACCTATACATGACAAGCACGATTATTCCAAGCATCCGGTTATCGCATGCAATACTTAGATTGAACTTTATTGAAGTTTATATCGCAATAACCAGTGGATTCCTAGCGTGGGTTTAAAAATAAAAACGCTTCGGGGCTAATATAAAGTAAAACTTCAAAAAAACCTAGAGATTAAATGTATTTGGTAAAATTTGTTCACAAAAATGGTTTATTTAATGTTTTCAGGATGAGAAAAAAATATATTGGTAACTGTTTTCATATAACCCTCGTAAAATTCCAATATAAAATATATTTTATAACATGAATGTCTATAATTTGGTTATTTTAAAAATGCAACGCCACTGCAAACTGCAAAATCCTTTGTTATTTCACAAATTTTATGTTTATAGTGCATATAGTTTTTTGTTTAAAAATCTTTCAGTAAAAAAATGCAAGTTGACTATATTGAATTCAAAAAAATCTTGTTTTACCCTGTATATCTTATAAACGTCTCCTTCTTTATGGTAATGGACTAAATCCGTAAATTATCCACCCAGATAAAAATTAATGTTCATTAAATGCAACTTTACTATATTAAATTAAATATATTTTTGTTATACCCTGTATGTATACTATAAACGCGCTCTTCTTTTTTGTGGTTATGGACTAAATATGTAAACTATCCTCCCAGATAAAAATTCCTGTTCATTAAATGCAACTTTACTATATTAAATTGAATATATTTTTGTTTTACCCTGTATATCTTATAAACGTCTTCTTCTTTATGGTAATATACTTTATACGTAAATTATCCACCCAGATAAAAATTAATGTTCATTAAATGCAACTTTACTATATTAAATTAAATATATTTTTGTTATATCCTGTATGTATACTATAAACGCGCTCTTCTTTTTTGTGGTTATGGACTAAATATGTAAACTATCCTCCCAGATAAAAATTCCTGTTCATTAAATGCAACTTTACTATATTAAATTGAATATATTTTTGTTTTACCCTGTATATCTTATAAACGTCTTCTTCTTTATGGTAATATACTTTATACGTAAATTATCCACCCAGATAAAAATTAATGTTCATTAAATGCAACTTTACTATATTAAATTAAATATATTTTTGTTATATCCTGTATGTATACTATAAACGCGCTCTTCTTTTTTGTGGTTATGGACTAAATATGTAAACTATCCACCCAGATAAAAATTCCTGTTCATTAAATGCAACTTTACTATATTAAATTGAATATATTTTTGTTTTACCCTGTATATCTTATAAACGTCTTCTTCTTTATGGTAATATACTTTATACGTAAATTATCCACCGAGATAAAAGTTGATGTTCATTAAATGCAGCTTTACTATATTTAATTAAATATATTTTTCTTTTACCCTGTATATATTATAAACACGTTCTTCTTTTTTGTGGTAATGGACTAAATACGTAAAATATCCTTCCTGGCAACAATTAATGTATATTATTTTAACATTAGCACGCCACTGAAAAGGGCGGAATTTGATATTTCCAGCTTGCACCGTATGTGCTCGTTAGAACTAATATCTTTATAGTGCATATAGTTGTTTCCATGTATTTTAGTAAAAAAAATGCAACTTTACTGTGTTAAATCAAGTATATTTTTCTTTTACCCTGTATATTTTATAAACGCGTTCGTCTTTTTTATGATAACGAACTAAATGCGTAAAATATTCACCCAAGCAAAAATGTATAAGCTGTTAATACGAATTTAAAGAAAAATGTGGTTATGTAATATCTAGGCGCCACCAGCGGTCAAAAGCCAGCAAGACAACATATTGACCGTATACTTGATCCTGAATATTGAGTTCGATTGGTGCAATACGAGGAAATTTCTTTAAATTTATGGAGAATTTTCGATAGTTGTATAATAAATTATACGTCGTGTCGTTGGTATTCGAATTATGCAATGAAATTAAAATTTTATTATAAATTTAAATTGAACTAAAAATTAATAACAACGGGATTAGTAACAAGTCTAAAACAGTCGAAATTTGATTAATTATTAAATCAAAATGAACTGTTTGTAACAGTTTACATCATATAAAAGATATTAAGACACATTGTCAAGTTTCTTACTTGTATACCATAGTTTTACATAGATTTTATTACAAAATTATACGAAATGTCAGACACAAAGTATCCAATATGGCTGACATAAGAATATTTTAACGCATGCGCAATTATATATATATATATATATATAAATATAAATTCTGACGTTTTCAGGTTGAGGTAGAAAACTTTTTAGACAAGCTTTATGACGGTAACAACGGTAGATTCATTAACAAGTTATTTCCAACAATCATACAAAAAGAAAATTTATGATTCCTGATGATTTATTAAAAAAAATATGAAATATTACAGCAAACGTTTTGAAATCATCGATCATAAATTTTTAACGATTACAACTTCTCTACTAACATACATTATTTAATTAAAAATTATTTACGAGTTTCCTTAAGTGAAAATGAAATAATATATACGACGTTATTTATCAAAAATTGTTTATTTTATAAATTAAGCATAAATAAATAAAATTCTATAAATATTCTATTGTGTAAATAAATTAATTTTTTATCACCCGGCAACACTGTCTATTACTAATCGAACGATTGTTTTATATTATGATTAATAAGAATTTACGATGTTGTCAAACGTAAACATTTTTTTACTGAAATTTTCGTGATATTAAGTTTTTATAGCTAATAAATATAATGTATAGAATAAAATTAAAACTGTCCATAACTCGAAATGCTAAACTTTTGATACATGCCGACAACACCGCTTTTTCACTCGGTTGATGGCACAGCTGAACAGACATGTACAGCGTTGCCATATTTACCCAATATATCGTTACTTAATTCTCAAAATTTGATAAAATTTTTTATTGAAAATATCATTTAATACTTCATGAAGTTAAAAAAAAATCTAACTAAATTTTAACTGATATAAATTAAAGTTATAGGGAGATTCTGATTTTTATTATTATGTTCAGAGAGATACGAAAAATGTGGCAATATTGCGGGTGTCTGCTGTTAATAATGTACAATACCGGTCAAAAGTTTCTCGATTTCATTAATTAAAATTCAAATTATTATACACATATTGTTAGAAAAGATCGAAACGATGTTGTACTTATTTACTGTATACGAGGGCATATTTATATTTTGTGAGTGCGACCGTATAAAATTTATTTGTTAAACTATAAAATGGGTAAAAAATTTTGACCGTTAGTGTACGTCTGGCATTGTTTTATTTTGTTTACGAGGAAAACAGTAGTTGCATAATATTGAATAATGCAAAATGTGCATGACATTAAATTGAAGGCCTGTTTCAATTATTTAATCAACGCATGGTATCTTCGAGGATATTATGCTAAATAGATATTTTAGTTTAATGTATGAATATACAAAAAAAAAATTATAGCTATTCACTTACAATGTTGACAAATATGATAATTAAGAGAATTAAACGGAATGCATTATTATAATCAACCCATAAATTTTATGATCGAAAAATTACGCATTTCATTTTCTTTTTAAACAACCCTCGTACTCCTCATGCACCGAAATACAATACAATACAAATATTCTACAATTAAATCGAATTTATTTTAAATAGGTATTTTAACTTCTTTTGTGAATTACCAAAGTTCATTGAACTATTAGTACATTTTAAATGTCAATTATTTGGAATCGAAGCCGTAATTTTTTAAAACGTACTTATCGCCATTTTATATCCATTATTATTCACTCAAACCCATATTCGATTAGGTATTAAAGTAAAAATAATCATTTCCGAAGCTTTCTATTCGTCTAAAGGTGATAATATGATGTTGAAACTTCTGATTGTTGTAGTTCAATGTACATTTAATTGCTTAAAACAACTAGAAGTAAATAAAATTTAGATAACGAACATAAACGACGCGACAACGCATCTAGTAGGTCCGATAATCGATTCGAAAATAATCGAGAATGTAGTTAGAATGGTTTCACATGAATTACATCAAGCTACGAGTGAAAAATAATAATCGATTAATCTTTTCATACAGGTCGCTTGTTTATAAGGAAACAAAACCTAACCACCTTATTCTTCTTTTTTTACATTGTGTCTAACATAGACAAATACAGAGCATAGAGTGAAACTTAAAAACTAAATCTGCATAGATACTTATATCACGGGAATAAATTAATGAATGAATAAATTTGATTTTAAGTACTATCCTTAGCTAGTGATGTGGCAATACCATAACTGAAACCATTTTTATAAAATAATATCAGTTTGGCTTCATTTTGTATTGTTTTTTAACTGTTACATAAGAATTTATTTCCCATTGATATTCGAGCAAGTTTGAAACCTCGTATTTTTAATACCGTGACCCCAAGCAAAGTCTTGATTTTTTTCAGCATATATCTAACCTTAATCAATACTTTTCCAAAATTTCAGCTCCAAATTCTGATTATTTTGGCTTGGATGATTTCTTAAACAAGCTTATGTTTACCGTTATTATTTGTGTACGTTTGAAGCCTTGTATTTTTAATACCGTGACCCCAAGCAATGTCTTGATTTTTTTCAGCATATATATATAACCTTAATCAACACCTTTCCAGAATTTCAGCTCCAAATTCCAATCATTTTGGGCTAGATAAATCTTTGAACAAAACAATTTAAACGCAAAAAATTATAAGACAAATCTCATTTCGTAATTGGCAGTCAACGTGTTAAAATGTACTATTTGAAACGATACCCTGTTGAAATTAACATCAGAGTGAATTAGAAGAATGTAGTTTTTTTCCGGTAAAGTTAAAGGTACGGCTGAATAATGAATGTAAGCGGATTCAATGTAAAAACAATTCAAACCATATACAGCAACAGATTAATGCGAAACACATTTTTATGGGTCACGTCTCCGTCATGAATTACGGCTCAGTCCTCGTGGTATTCTAGTACCACAACAAAGTACTAACGGATTGTTATATAATTACAACGATTTTACTAAAAAAATAATGGTTTTAATTGAAGTTTAGTTGAAGATTATTGAAAAATACAAATTTTAATTTACGTGTAAAATTAATCAAAAAATATCAGAAATATTTATAGTAAAACTTCACGAAATGCCAAGGGAAATTTGAGGTTATGACAATAACAAACACTATTCCTTACCATATGAAGTTTTTACTGTCAAATCACATTTTGAACAGAAATTTTCATTTCCTTAAAACTGAATACTCCTAGGGGGGGAAACGTGCGTTTTAGGGGAAAAAAAATTGTTTTTATGACTGGATTAGTACGTCAAGATGTTTGACAATGACATTTATGACATTTCCTGCTACCTAACCTCGAAATATTACTAACAGTAGAGAGGATTAAGACAAGAAATGTATCGTTTTTTTCAGATGACCCTCGTATTAAAAATAAAATATTACATTCGTTTTTAATGTTTTCGCGAATATAATTTTTTAACGATTTCATTGAGGGTCGTATGAAACTTAATTAAAAACTATTATTTCAACAAAAACGTCGAACAATAACGAAAAAAAAATGGTTTTGATTGAAGATTGTTAAAAAATACAAATTCTAATTTACATGAAAAATTAATCAAAAAATTTCAGAAATATTCATAGTAAAACTTCACGAAATGTCATAGGAAATTTGAGTTTATCACCATGAGAAACATTATTTATTACCATGTGAAGTTTTTGCTGTCAAAATTACTGTCAATTCAAATTTTAAACAGAAATTTTTATTTCCTTAAAACTGAATACTCCTAGGGGGGGAAACGTGCGTTTTAGGGGAAAGAAATTAGTTCTTATGACTGGATTAGTACGTCAAGATGTTTGACAATGACATTTATGACATTTCCTGCTACCTAACCTCGAAATATTACTAACAGTAGAGAGGATTAAGACAAGAAATGTATCGTTTTTTTCAGATGACCCTCGTATTAAAAATAAAATATTACATTCGTTTTTAATGTTTTCGCGAATATAATTTTTTAACGATTTCATTGAGGGTCGTATGAAACTTAATTAAAAACTATTATTTCAACAAAAACGTCGAACAATAACGAAAAAAAAAATGGTTTTGATTGAAGATTGTTAAAAAATACAAATTCTAATTTACATGAAAAATTAATCAAAAAATTTCAGAAATATTCATAGTAAAACTTCACGAAATGTCATAGGAAATTTGAGTTTATCACCATGAGAAACATTATTTATTACCATGTGAAGTTTTTGCTGTCAAAATTACTGTCAATTCAAATTTTAAACAGAAATTTTTATTTCCTTAAAACTGAATACTCCTAGGGGGGGAAACGTGCGTTTTAGGGGAAAGAAATTAGTTCTTATGACTGGATTAGTACGTCAAGATGTTTGACAATGACATTTATGACATTTCCTGCTACCTAACCTCGAAATATTACTAACAGTAGAGAGGATTAAGACAAGAAATGTATCGTTTTTTTCAGATGACCCTCGTATTAAAAATAAAATATTACATTCGTTTTTAATGTTTTCGCGAATATAATTTTTTAACGATTTCATTGAGGGTCGTATGAAACTTAATTAAAAACTATTATTTCAACAAAAACGTCGAACAATAACGAAAAAAAAATGGTTTTGATTGAAGATTGTTAAAAAATACAAATTCTAATTTACATGAAAAATTAATCAAAAAATTTCAGAAATATTCATAGTAAAACTTCACGAAATGTCATAGGAAATTTGAGTTTATCACCATGAGAAACATTATTTATTACCATGTGAAGTTTTTGCTGTCAAAATTACTGTCAATTCAAATTTTAAACAGAAATTTTTATTTCCTTAAAACTGAATACTCCTAGGGGGGGAAACGTGCGTTTTAGGGGAAAGAAATTAGTTCTTATGACTGGATTAGTACGTCAAGATGGTTGACAATGACATTTATGACATTTCCTGCTACCTAACCTCGAAATATTACTAACAGTAGAGAGGATTAAGACAAGAAATGTATCGTTTTTTTCAGATGACCCTCGTATTAAAAATAAAATATTACATTCGTTTTTAATGTTTTCGCGAATATAATTTTTTAACGATTTCATTGAGGGTCGTATGAAACTTAATTAAAAACTATTATTTCAACAAAAACGTCGAACAATAACGAAAAAAAAATGGTTTTGATTGAAGATTGTTAAAAAATACAAATTCTAATTTACATGAAAAATTAATCAAAAAATTTCAGAAATATTCATAGTAAAACTTCACGAAATGTCATAGGAAATTTGAGTTTATCACCATGAGAAACATTATTTATTACCATGTGAAGTTTTTGCTGTCAAAATTACTGTCAATTCAAATTTTAAACAGAAATTTTTATTTCCTTAAAACTGAATACTCCTAGGGGGGGAAACGTGCGTTTTAGGGGAAAGAAATTAGTTCTTATGACTGGATTAGTACGTCAAGATGGTTGACAATGACATTTATGACATTTCCTGCTACCTAACCTCGAAATATTACTAACAGTAGAGAGGATTAAGACAAGAAATGTATCGTTTTTTTCAGATGACCCTCGTATTAAAAATAAAATATTACATTCGTTTTTAATGTTTTCGCGAATATAATTTTTTAACGATTTCATTGAGGGTCGTATGAAACTTAATTAAAAACTATTATTTCAACAAAAACGTCGAACAATAACGAAAAAAAAAATGGTTTTGATTGAAGATTGTTAAAAAATACAAATTCTAATTTACATGAAAAATTAATCAAAAAATTTCAGAAATATTCATAGTAAAACTTCACGAAATGTCATAGGAAATTTGAGTTTATCACCATGAGAAACATTATTTATTACCATGTGAAGTTTTTGCTGTCAAAATTACTGTCAATTCAAATTTTAAACAGAAATTTTTATTTCCTTAAAACTGAATACTCCTAGGGGGGGAAACGTGCGTTTTAGGGGAAAGAAATTAGTTCTTATGACTGGATTAGTACGTCAAGATGTTTGACAATGACATTTATGACATTTCCTGCTACCTAACCTCGAAATATTACTAACAGTAGAGAGGATTAAGACAAGAAATGTATCGTTTTTTTCAGATGACCCTCGTATTAAAAATAAAATATTACATTCGTTTTTAATGTTTTCGCGAATATAATTTTTTAACGATTTCATTGAGGGTCGTATGAAACTTAATTAAAAACTATTATTTCAACAAAAACGTCGAACAATAACGAAAAAAAAAATGGTTTTGATTGAAGATTGTTAAAAAATACAAATTCTAATTTACATGAAAAATTAATCAAAAAATTTCAGAAATATTCATAGTAAAACTTCACGAAATGTCATAGGAAATTTGAGTTTATCACCATGAGAAACATTATTTATTACCATGTGAAGATTTTGCTGTCAAAATTACTGTCAATTCAAATTTTAAACAGAAATTTTTATTTCCTTAAAACTGAATACTCCTAGGGGGGGAAACGTGCGTTTTGGGGGAAAGAAATTAGTTCTTATGACTGGATTAGTACGTCAAGATGGTTGACAATGACATTTATGACATTTCCTGCTACCTAACCTCGAAATATTACTAACAGTAGAGAGGATTAAGACAAGAAATGTATCGTTTTTTTCAGATGACCCTCGTACTAAAAATAAAATATTACATTGGTTTTTAATGATTTCGTGAATATATTTTTTCAACGATTTCATTGAGGATTGTATAAAACCTAATTAAAAACTATTATTTCAACAAAAAAGTCGAACAATAACGAAAAAAAAAAAAGAAAAAATTCCATTCGATCTTCTCTTGTAACATTGACATTCCGAAATCAACCTAATTTTTCTTTTGTTAGTCATGTTGTGTAATGGTATTTGAATATTTTGATGTGAGAATGCGAGACGATGTTGAGGCGGTTTAGCATTGACAGAAATTGTTAATTTTATTTAAACAAATCCTCCCGCACATTTTAAAAGAATGTTCGACCTTAAAGATATTTCTACATACAGAAAATGCATTTCCTTTGTCAACGATTCACAAATTTAACTTTTGGTGTGTTTCCGCGACTTTTTTGTTTGATAATATTGACTTTTCATCAAATCTAACCTCAAAATTTTTAAAACAAATCGAGTTACTTCATTTTAAATGTTTATATTCACCGAACCGTCTTTCTTTGGTCATATTGAGTCTATAAATCGATTCTACCGAGCTAAAATTCAGTAGGAATCCAAGGAAAACAAAAAAAAAACAACACCAACTACAACTGGAGCAAGTTTCCTGGTGGAATGATAATCTTTCCAGGTTAAGAAATGAAACACGACGAGGAAATCAGAAAAGCAAATTCGTGTCGTCAAAAATCGATTGTTGTGCCAGAAAACATCGATGCTGTACGTAAACTGATATTGCAACATCATCATGTGACATAGCTTGAGATTGAAACATACTTTGGCTTCAATCTCGTAGTTCAATAGATCCAGGATCCAAAAGAACCAGGAAACCAAACAACAATCAACTGTATGGGTCAAATCCAACGAAATTTCTTCGCGTACCAAGCAATTCGAACCAAATTGTTGAAGAGCAACGTAGAACGGTCAATTCTGAATGGAACATCACCATTTTCAAGTCAGAAGTTCATGGAAACCAATCGCAAAAGACGCCACGACATTGCGAGCTCTCATACATCATTGCAAACAGTTAAAACATCGAATTGATGGATCATCTGCCGTGTTTGGCACTCAATGGTTCCTTCTTATATACAAACACCCAAAGAAGCGTTCAAATCACATGATTTTGAGGTACCTATCCAATGTTTTCGCGTCATAGTTTGTTCAAACAATCTAGACATTAAAAAAGCTCCTACGAAGGTAGTGGTCGTTAAGTTAATGGAATTTGTGTATAAGGGACATGTGGAATCGCTTAACTAAGACGTTAAATCCCGTCAATAAATTTTAACTAACCCATTATGTAACTTAATAATATTGTTAACAGATCTTAATGGTTTTGATGAGGAATTTATCTCATGTCATCGATTTCCCATTCAATTTTCAAAACTATAAATTCTTAGTGTACTTTGAAAATAAATTTACTTGGCGTGGAATTCCCGTACGTAAACAAATTATCTATTTATATTGCTGAAGAAAGCTTAGAAATATTTTAATTTATCGAATATACTAAATACTTAGAACTGATAATAATTTTCAATAATACAAAACTTCCTGACATTTATTTACTGATAATACTTAACGAAGACGCGTTTGAAATTCTTAATTATATTAGTCATATAAACAAGCGGATTAACAAGTTAAATAACCATAAAATCTACTTCTTGTGGGTATCCATCACTTAATTATATAAGATCCTGCAGAAAAATCCGAAAAACCACATGTAGATCAAAAGAAACAATTTTTGGAATAGGAAAGGCGATGAAGAAGAGGTCCGAACAGATAAGAATTCCAAAAACTGCTACTGGGATCAGCTAACCCACCAATGGGTCCAGAACACATCCTTGGTGTAACCAAAAACGTTGAAGTAGACTCCTGGTATGTGATTTATATACACCAAACAACTGCTCCAGCTAATTAGACTCCATGGACATCACGGATGATCCGGAGTGCCACTGGTGCAAGGAGGAAGACAAAACTGCAGACCACGTCATCTCTTAGTGCATAATCTGCTTAACGACATCAAATGATTCAAGCCAAAGCTCCTGATTGGATTCTTAAAAGACATCGATCTCTGGAACTATCTGAATGACTATTTGCTCACTATGAACTATCAACCAGATGAGTGCCTTCTTCAAGAGTCTAACATGTTCTATGGAATTAAGACCTGGATCTTGAACGAAGATACTTAGATGATGTTCTATGACTTTCGACGTATATTAAACAAATTCACTTCGATTTTCTTTGATTAAACACCATCTAGAACCACCAGGAAACATCGATGGTGTACGTAAACTGATATTGCAAGATCTTCATGGAGATTGAGGCATACTAAGACTAATAATTTCAAGTGGTATGTTCATTTTTTAAGCTACTAATCTTTTAATTTTCTTAGCAATTAAAGAATGCCTTCAGGTAGATCCGGATTTTATTATTAGAAAGTTGGGTAATACCACGATAAAAATTCATAGTTGTTAATGAGAAATCAGTGATTTATCTCGTCGTAGTATTAGTTTTTGAAGGTAATAATTGTTGAAGATGGCCAATAACGTTCAAAATGACTTGTTAGTATGAATCATCTCTATTAAGGAAAGTTGACGAATTTGATATCATCTAGAAACTGCACCAGAGTAGTAGCAGTCCAAAAACTGGTTTCCATTTGATCTTAAATTGAAAATATCTACTCCAAATCGAAGGAGATTGAGTTTTTGAGCTGATTACTTTCTTTTCTTCAGAAAATTTTGATGTTAAAGGGTAAAAAACTTAACTTTGAAATCAATAGTTTAATCGATTAGATCTCGTTTAATTTTCAAGCTATATGAGTTTAAAAAAAAGCGAAATGTTCAGTAAAATAAAAGCTAAATTTTATTTACAAAAAATTCTTTCGTTGATCCAATAGTATTTGAGACATTTTGGAAAAATAACGTTTTTTTTAAATCGATAAAAAAATTTCACATTAAAAAACTTTTTCCAAAATACACGTGTTCTAAACAATTCAAACTTTTGGTACGTGTTGTTAGGGCTTAAAAAAAGATAATTTTATATGGGCTACGATTAGTTTTAATTTTACCTCACATTGTGTCAAATTTACCGACATTTTTTTTTCAAATTCGAGTTACTTAACTTATTTTCGTCATAACTCGCTTAGTTTCCATGCTAGACGTTTTTATAAAAACTCATTTTAAAGGTCTGAAAAAGTACTTTAAAAATGTTTATCACAATTTTTTATGAAGAATTGTTCGTTTTTCCGTTATTTGAGTTCAAACCTCTGCATGAATTTACGAAAAAGAAAAAATTGTTTTTTCAAATTCGAGTTGCTTAACTTATTTTCGTCATAACTCGCTTAATTTTCTTGCTAGATGTTTATATAAAAACTCCTTTTAAAGGTCTGAAAAAGTACTTAAAAAATGTTTGTCACAATTTTTTATGAAGAATTTTTCGTTTTCCCGTTATTTGAGCTCAAACCTCTGCATGAATTTACGAAAAAGAAAAAATTGTTTTTTCAAATTCGAGTTACTTAACTTATTTTCGTCATAACTCGCTTAATTTCCATGCTAGACGTTTTTTTAAAAACTCATTTTAAAGGTCTGAAAAAGTACTTAAAAAATGTTTATAACAATTTTTTATGAAGAATTTTTCGTTTTCCCGTTATTTGAGCTCAAACCTCTGCATGAATTTACGAAAAAGAAAACAATGTTTTTTGAAATTTGAGTTACTTAACTTATTTTCGTCATAACTCGCTTAATTTCCATGCTAGACGTTTTCATAAAAACTCATTTTAAAGGTCTGAAAAAGTACTTTAAAAATTTTCATAACAATTTTTTATGAAAAATTGATAGTTTTTCCGTTATTTGAGCTCAAACCTCTGCATGAATTTACGAAAAAGAAAACAATGTTTTTTGAAATTTGAGTTACTTAACTTATTTTCGTCATAACTCGCTTAATTTCCATGCTAGACGTTTTTATAAAAACTCATTTTAAAGGTCTGGAAAAGTACTTAAAAAATGTTTATAACAATTTTTTATGAAGAATTTTTCGTTTTCCCGTTATTTGAGCTCAAACCTCTGCATGAATTTACGAAAAAGAAAACAATGTTTTTTGAAATTTGAGTTACTCAACTTATTTTCGTCATAACTCGCTTAATATCCATGCTAGACGTTTTTATAAAAACTCATTTTAAAGGTCTGAAAAAGTACTTTAAAAATTTTCATAACAATTTTTTATGAAAAATTGATAGTTTTTCCGTTATTTGAGCTCAAACCTCTGCATGAATTTACGAAAAAGAAAACAATGTTTTTTGAAATTTGAGTTACTTAACTTATTTTCGTCATAACTCGCTTAATTTCCATGCTAGACGTTTTTATAAAAACTCATTTTAAAGGTCTGAAAAAGTACTTTAAAAATTTTCATAACAATTTTTTATGAAAAATTGATAGTTTTTCCGTTATTTGAGTTCAAACCTCTGCATGAATTTACGAAAAAGAAAAAATTGTTTTTTCAAATTCGAGTTGCTTAACTTATTTTCGTCATAACTCGCTTAATTTCCATGCTAGACGTTTTTATACAAACTCATTTTAAAGGTCTGAAAAAGTACTTTAAAAATTTTCATAACAATTTTTTATGAAAAATTGATAGTTTTTCCGTTATTTGAGTTCAAACCTCTGCATGAATTTACGAAAAAGAAAAAATTGTTTTTTCAAATTCGAGTTACTTAACTTATTTTCGTCATAACTCGCTTAATTTCCATGCTAGACGATTTTATAAAAACTCATTTTAAAGGTCTGAAAAAGTACTTTAAAAATGTTTATCACAATTTTTTTATGAAGAATTTTTCGTTTTCCCGTTATTTGAGCTCAAAACTCTGCATGAATTTACGAAAAAGAAAACAATGTTTTTTGAAATTTGAGTTACTTAACTTATTTTCGTCATAACTCGCTTAATTTCCATGCTAGACGTTTTTTTAAAAACTCATTTTAAAGGTCTGAAAAAGTACTTAAAAAATGTTTATAACAATTTTTTATGAAGAATTTTTCGTTTTCCCGTTATTTGAGCTCAAACCTCTGCATGAATTTACGAAAAAGAAAAAATGGTTTTTTCAAATTCGAGTTGCTTAACTTATTTTCGTCATAACTCGCTTAATTTCCATGCTAGACGTTTTTATACAAACTCATTTTAAAGGTCTGAAAAAGTACTTTAAAAATTTTCATAACAATTTTTTATGAAAAATTGATAGTTTTTCCGTTATTTGAGTTCAAACCTCTGCATGAATTTACGAAAAAGAAAAAATTGTTTTTTCAAATTCGAGTTACTTAATTTATTTTCGTCATAACTCGCTTAATTTCCATGCTAGACGTTTTTATAAAAACTCATTTTAAAGGTCTGAAAAAGTACTTAAAAAATGTTTATAACAATTTTTTATGAAGAATTTTTCGTTTTCCCGTTATTTGAGCTCAAACCTCTGCATGAATTTACGAAAAAGAAAACAATGTTTTTTGAAATTTGAGTTACTTAACTTATTTTCGTCATAACTCGCTTAATTTCCATGCTAGACGTTTTTATAAAAACTCATTTTAAAGGTCTGAAAAAGTACTTTAAAAATGTTTATCACAATTTTTTATGAAGAATTGTTCGTTTTTCCGTTATTTGAGTTCAAACCTCTGCATGAATTTACGAAAAAGAAAAAATTGTTTTTTCAAATTCGAGTTACTTAATTTATTTTCGTCATAACTCGCTTAATTTCCATGCTAGACGTTTTTATAAAAACTCATTTTAAAGGTCTGAAAAAGTACTTAAAAAATGTTTATAACAATTTTTTATGAAGAATTTTTCGTTTTCCCGTTATTTGAGCTCAAACCTCTGCATGAATTTACGAAAAAGAAAACAATGTTTTTTGAAATTTGAGTTACTTAACTTATTTTCGTCATAACTCGCTTAATTTCCATGCTAGACGTTTTTATAAAAACTCATTTTAAAGGTCTGAAAAAGTACTTTAAAAATTTTCATAACAATTTTTTATGAAAAATTGATAGTTTTTCCGTTATTTGAGCTCAAACCTCTGCATGAATTTACGAAAAAGAAAACAATGTTTTTTGAAATTTGAGTTACTTAACTTATTTTCGTCATAACTCGCTTAATTTCCATGCTAGACGTTTTTATAAAAACTCATTTTAAAGGTCTGAAAAAGTACTTTAAAAATGTTTATCACAATTTTTTATGAAGAATTGTTCGTTTTTCCGTTATTTGAGTTCAAACCTCTGCATGAATTTACGAAAAAGAAAAAATTGTTTTTTCAAATTCGAGTTACTTAATTTATTTTCGTCATAACTCGCTTAATTTCCATGCTAGACGTTTTTATAAAAACTCATTTTAAAGGTCTGAAAAAGTACTTAAAAAATGTTTATAACAATTTTTTATGAAGAATTTTTCGTTTTCCCGTTATTTGAGCTCAAACCTCTGCATGAATTTACGAAAAAGAAAACAATGTTTTTTGAAATTTGAGTTACTTAACTTATTTTCGTCATAACTCGCTTAATTTCCATGCTAGACGTTTTTATAAAAACTCATTTTAAAGGTCTGAAAAAGTACTTTAAAAATTTTCATAACAATTTTTTATGAAAAATTGATAGTTTTTCCGTTATTTGAGCTCAAACCTCTGCATGAATTTACGAAAAAGAAAACAATGTTTTTTGAAATTTGAGTTACTTAACTTATTTTCGTCATAACTCGCTTAATTTCCATGCTAGACGTTTTTATAAAAACTCATTTTAAAGGTCTGAAAAAGTACTTTAAAAATGTTTATCACAATTTTTTATGAAGAATTGTTCGTTTTTCCGTTATTTGAGTTCAAACCTCTGCATGAATTTACGAAAAAGACAAAATTGGCTTTCATTGACCCATACGTTGCTGAATATTATTTAAAAAATTCAATTTAAACTGACTAATTACTTTGTTTTTTTATAAGCTTCAATTTTGATAAGAATAATTTTTACCAGAAAATGCGTAATTCTCGAGTATTTCGTAAAAAAATATTGAAAAACGTGTTTTTTTTTTCAATTTTCAATCGCGAATAACTCAGAAATTATCGAGTTAAATAAAAAACCTCATTCCACATTTTCTTCATAAAATTCTCTATCGATTACTTATGTTATTTTGAAATTTTCAATTTCCACCTCCGAGTAAGGGTAGCATCCACCCCTGGGGTAGAAGCATACATTGACATCAAATCAGGTTTGTTATTTACATCATTTTTGTGTTTCTATCAAAATTTCAAACTAATCCATGAAGATCTTTAAAATTGCGATGTAATTTGCTTGATTCACTGTACTATATTGAAAAGGTGTCTTCGGGGTTGGGGCTTGGCCTGGGGAGGCAATGAAAACCTATTTATTAAGGAAAGGGAGTATTTCCATATAATTACGCATTTTCCGTGCACGCCACTGATCACCAAAAAGATATTGAATAAAATTTAGAAATGAAAGTGTTTATAAGGCAATCCGATGTTTTCTTATAACAATATATTTTTCTAATTTATCGTTTGGGTTCCCACAAGTCGAGATTTTCAAATAACTCATTAGTGAGGTCGATTTTACATTCGATTGCGACACCATAAAAATGTATCTAATACTGACAAATTGCAGAGAAAGTTTCGAGACTGAAAAATTCTTCTAATGGATTTTATTCTCGTTTTTAATGACAACAATAACAAAAAAAAAACAATGTATAAAATTGATTATAAGTAGTTATAATTTGTCCTTTTATTCACACGAAAATCCCGACTCTGTTTTTCGCTTTCTTAATTAAAAATTGTCGATTTTTTCACTTTTTTGAAGGTTCAAACTATATCAAGCTTAGGTATCTGTCAAAAAAAGAACTATTATAAAGAAAGGTTATGTTTTTTTATTACCCTCGTATATATTCATACTTTTAGCGGTTACTACATTGTTGTCGTGTCTAAAAAATTATCTTGAAACCTAATTAACTGTTGCAAATAACAAAAACTATCGGCCGTGAACTATATTTCTCAAATACTATGTTTTTATTTACTTAAGATAGTGGGAACTTAAAGAAATTAGTTTTTTTCTTAACACAAAGTTAATTAGTGAGTAGTTTCAGATAAAAATCACTTATTACTACAAGAACTAATAAAAAAAACCTACAGAGTGTGTCTAAAAAGTCGTTTAAAATAAATAAAATAAAAATTACAAATCAATTATTTTTATCGGCAATTTTACAAAAAAAAGTTGATGAAAACTGTTAGAAAATATCTCTTTTAAACTATCACGTGATTTTGAATAACCAACGCGTCTTCAGAACCGTTTAGAAACCATTTACGTTATAGTACATCACAACTGTTTCAAAATTCCTCGTAGAATACGATTTGAACCAAAGTTTTTACTCAAATTAGACTTGAGAAAGTCAGGAAGACGCTGAACGCTTGGAAACCGAATGAAACTGGTACCACCAGGCCTCTACGTTGATGGATCAAGTCCACCAGGTCTCTACGTTGATGGATCGAATCCACAAGGTCTCTACGTGGATGGATCGAATCCACCAGGCCTCGTTTTACGTTCTGATCATACAATTTGTAGCAAAACATCGCTAAAACGTTTAAACCAATGATGATAATGTTTTCTGGTGATGACTTCCGATCCACAAGGCCTCTACGTGGATGTACCAAGTCCACAAGGCCTGTACATGGATGGATCGAATCCACCAGGCCTCTACGTGGATGAATCAAATCTCCAACGGCTTCCAATTTACGTTCTGATCATAAAATTTGTAGCAGATCATCGCTAAAAAGTTTGAATCAATGTAGATCATTGTTTCTGGGGATGTCTTCCGATCCAGAAGGCCTCTACGTGGATATATCAAGTCCAAAAGGTCTCTACGTGGATTGATCAAGACCACCAGGCCTCTACGTGGATGGATCGAATCCACCAGGCCTCCATTTTACGTTCTGATTATAAAATTTGTAGCAGACTATCGCTAAAACGTTTGAACCAATCATGATCATTGTTTCTGGTGATGTGTTCCGATTCAAATACTTTCACTAAAATTCCATGCGTCTCAGTGGCCATTTTGTTGTAATGGTGTAAAAAATTGATGTTTCTCGATTACTATTTCTCACAATGACCACGTTCGGGGTTTCCTTTGATTTCCACGAGGCTTTTTGCTAGGTGAAGCTTCTTAATACGTCTCTGGATAGTTTCGTAAATTATATTTCGTAAATAATGAAAAATGGTCAATAGAAACTAATAAAAAGTAAAAATGAATCAACGAATGACGTTTAACGATTTATATTGTGAAAAAAACGTGTATATATACGAGGTGTTTCGAAAGGAAGTTCACATATTGATTGCTTATTCTGTGATGGAAGCTATTCGAAGAGGTAGGGGAATTTCGTTTTATTGACATCTTAAAAAATGTTTCTGCACTCATTTTCACTGTAGAAGTACTCGAAGATTCATTGTTCTGAATTGTAATCTTATTCAAGTGTAGAAAAACGTTTTATTGGGTACCAAACAAGGGCTGAACCATCAAAATCAATATACCAATCAGAATTTATCGTTCTATGATACAGAACAACACGTACTGAGTACGTTCCCTATTAAAATGTCAAATTTTATGATGGCGATGTCATTTTTGACATATCCTCATATGAAAAATACGTTAAGAAGTAAAACTTTTGATGAAATTTCATCTAAGAAGAAAATAAGAACCGTTTTAAAAAAGAACCTTCCAGAAATACTTCTAGTTAGGTTTTTATTAGTTGGGATAGGTGGATAGAAGTTATTTTTATCAAACCCCGTATATAAATGATGTTGAATCACCTGATTTGATTTTAAACATGATGATGAACACCTCTGCATTATATATAATGGATATGTGGGACTAACGTGTTATTTATTTTGACCATATTATCGTTACGTTTCCATAAAAAATTCAATTTAAGGATATAAATAATTGTTAATTTTAATAGGATAGACAACTTCTTTTTTATAAAAAAATATTTTTTACAAGGTCATTTGGATTAAAATTTTAATTTTAAATAAGTCAGTAAGTAGAGAAATTTCTTGGTAGACATTTTCTCGTTATTAAGTTATCAAAATGGCCACCTAGTTTTCCCGATCTAACTGTTTCTATGAAAATTTTATAGATATACCTCAAAGACTTGTAGAAAAATGGAAAAAAATTGAAAATAGAAAAGTTAGTATAAATAGTGATTTATTTTTTGTAAATTTATTGATTCACCTTGTATACTAAAATTTTCCTACCTTTATACTCATTTTCCGGCCTTAAAGATTATCCACACAAAGTCCGCAGAACATTAAAAATAAAAATCACTTTCGAATTGAAATATATCCTTAGACCGGCACTGAAACTTTTATTGAAAAGGATGCTGCAAATTTGAATACTTTTATACTGGTGTCTTCAGTGGGAGGATGGGGAAGAGAAGGGAGACGCATTTTCTTCTTTGCAACATAATATATAATAGTGGATCAAGAATATTTGAAACAAAAGATGTGGTATTTCAAAAGAAGAAATGAAAGCTGAATTACTAAGAAAAAATAACCAAAATAACAATAAAAAATCATAGTAGATTGTTCATTAACCTTTACAAAATCTGTTGATAATTTTTTGGGATTCAAAACGAACGTTTTGCAGGTTATTGAGAAAAAAAGGTAACGCTGAATATTAAAAATTGACAAATATCTATAATTAGACAGAGAATTGAAAAACTATAATTTTTAAGATTATATATCAAAAAAATGATAAGGAAATCATCAGATATTATTAATTTACCTTTCCTGATACTTTTAAAACATTCATTGAAAACATTCTATGAGATATGATTATGTTACTATGTGTTATTATAAAAAAGGTAACGCTAAATGTTAAAAATGTCTAACTAGGCTAAAAGCTTTACAGATAATAAAAAGAAATTATGATGATTATATTTCAAAAAAATGATTAAATCATCAGAAATTATCAATTCACCTTTCCTGATAATTTTCGAAACATTCATGGTAAAAATTTTACGATTAATTGATTGATGTTACTATTGTTACTATGTGTTATATAAAAAAAAGGTAACGCTAAATGTTAAAACTACAAATATTCAGAACAAAAAGCGGTATAATTTTTAAAAATAAATGAAATTGAATAAAAGGGCCCTTTTGAAGTATTGAACTTTGGCAAAATAGTGTCATAGAATAATCAAAAATTATTGATTTATCTTTCCAAAGTTCATAGATGATTTTTAATAGATTCGGGACAAACGATTAGCAAGAAATAATTATGTTACTAAGTGATATGTAAAAAAAGGTAACGTCAAATGTTAAATCTTCGAATATTTATAACAAATAGCTGTACAAAAGGTAACGCCAAATGTTGAAACTACAAATATATACAACTAAAAAATGTACACTTTCAAAAAAAGAAATAAGGGGTAATTTTGAAGATTATAGTTCAATAAAATTATAATGAAATCATCAGAAAGTGTTAATTTACCTTTCGTGATAATTTCAAAACATTTTTACTATTGATTGATTGATAATTACGTTATAATGTGTTATATAAAAAAAGGTAACGCTAAAGCTAAATGTTAAAATTACAAATATTATTCAGAACAAAAAGCGGTTTAAATTAAATTAAAGGGCCCCTTTAAAGTATTGAAATACGAAAATAATCAAAATAGTATCATAGAATGATCAAAAATTATTAATTTATTTTTCCAAAGTTTATAGATGATTTTTAATACATTCGGGACAAACGATTAGAATGAAATAATTATGTTATGTAGAAAAAGGTAACGCCGAATATTAAAACATTTTGCAAGATATAATTATGTTATTATGTGTTAAATGAAAAAAAAGTAGCGTTAATTCTTAAAACTAGGATTATTCATTACAACAAGCTGTACAACTTGAAAAAAGAAATTAAAGACCTTTTTAAAGCATTATACCTCAAAAAAATAATCAATCCAATTATGTTACTATGTGTTATGGTGAAAAAAGGTTGCGCTAAATTTCGATCTTATAAATTACGAATATCTACAACAAAAAGCTACACATTTTCAAAAATAGAAATCGATAGCAAATTTCAAGTATTATATTTCGAAAAATAATAAGTAATAAAGTCAAAAACTTTGTAATTCATAAATCGATAGTTTATATTATAATTCCTTGTGAAAAAAGGTAGCGCTATATCACTTATTTAAAACATCATATTAAAAAAAATACAAATATTAAGTTCATAAGGTCAATCTATCTAGAAAAAAATAATCTTTCTGATATACAGGGTATTGAAATTAAAAATCACATATCAACAGTGCCGTAATTTATTGAATTTGACACTTTGAAGAAACCATAGACAAATATTTAGCATTTTCGATCATTTTAACGACCCGATTTGTCGAACTAACACTAAAAAACATTTACAACTGCTCTTTTATTCTTTCTGAAATCGACTCAAATGTTTTGTCGTCTTTATAACAAAATATTCTCCATTCTCTATAAGTTTTTAAAACAGCTAAATTAACTATTTTAATAGATGATCGATAATAATTATTTTATAGCTTTGTTGTCTCGTATTACAAAAGAAATAACCTACACTAAAAAAAAATATTATTCATATTTTTATCGTTTGTATCTAGTACGTCCCTGTACGATAAATTCCATTGTTTTCTCAGGAAGGTCAGATTTATTAATTGATTGGTCGATGGTAACGTATTTGTTGAATTATTTATAACATACTAGGTAGGTCTGCGAAGAGTAATATTATTATCGAAAAATTCGTATTGCACTCCAATCAACCTACTGATATTTTTTTTAAATATTAATAATATTTATGTAACGTCAATTTGTGAAGATTATTGCTACATTATATAGTGATACCCGTCAATTAGAACTATCCCTGAATTAATTATTGTGACTAAATTAAAACTGATGCATATGGCTATTATTCGTAATGGGGTTCACTGATTTCTAAATTTCGTTAATTTTTTGTCGTGTCTATTCGATATTTATCGTGTTCACGCAATACCCACGTGTTATTTTCAAACAAAATTGAGTATATTTTGAGAAAAAAAATGAAATTAGTTGATGGAATATGGCTGGGAATCAACTGAAATATTTTTAGCGTCGAAAATTCATATTCGGTTCGAAATATTCGATTGGAATCATATAAACAAGAGAAACCTCATGATAAACAGTCGATTCGTGATATTAGTCCAGTGAACAACGGTTTTTACTTCAAATTTCCATCGATTTACTTGAAGTTTTAACAGTGGGTTGTAAAATCACTGATTTCTAAATTTCGTTAATTTTTTGTCGTGTCTATTCGATATTTATCGTGTTCACGCAATACCCACGTGTTATTTTCAAACAAAATTGAGTATATTTTGAGAAAAAAAATGAAATTAGTTGATGGAATATAGCTGGGAATCAACTGAAATATTTTTAGCGTGCAAAATTCATATTCGGTTCGAAATATTCGATTGGAATCATATAAACAAGAGAAACCTCATGATAAACAGTCGATTCGTGATATTAATCCAGTGAACAACGGTTTTTGCTTCAAATTTCCATCGATTTACTCGAATGTTTAACAGTGGGTTGTGAATACCTAAAAAAGTAAAATCTACCCTATGCAGGTTTGTGCTTTTACTCTGAGGGTGGTTTTTTGTTGAAACTAATCGTGGAATTAGATCAAAAAAGTATTCTAAGCAGAAATTATTCTACGGGGTTTTCTCGAAAAATCAATTGACTTATTCGTTATTGAAAAAACAATCGATTTTTCAAAATAACTCAAAAAGGGTCAATTTTACGAAAAAAATGTATTGAGTCTTTTTTGAAGATCTCAAAAAAACCATTCGAATGAGACTTTATAAGACTTTTTAATATATAAAATAACAGAGTTATGACATAAATAAGATTTCATGGAAAAAACGTCATTTCTACCCTTGATATTTCCACCCTAATTGAAATAAAATGTTATAAATTCCAAAAAATTACTTTAATTGAATTCAAATCAAGAAGTTTGAATGGTTTGGAAAGCTCGATTCTGAAAGAAAATTAATTTTTAAAAAAATTATCTTTTATTAAAAATAATTCGAAAAATGTGAAGGATACGTTAAAATTACCACAGAACAAAAAGTTGGGTTTTTTTTTGTTAAAAATTTTGATTTTCTTAATTTTTTTTAAACTTCAGAATTAACCGAAATATGACGTTTCAAAGTTTATAGTAGCGTTTGATTGGTACCATTTTGGATCCCTTTGAATATTTCCCTTCGAAAAATCGATGGTTCAATATATTCCAAACCAATAGTAATCCTACAAATAGTTTTACAACTTTCTAAATACGTTCATTTTTATTTTTTTTTAATTTTGACAATAAGGGGTAGTTATCACCCCTTACGATAATTTGCACATACTGGCATAGGCTAGATTGTAAAGTTAAGGTTAAATAGAATCAAATTCTAGAATTCCACGCAAATCCATATTTTTAACCTTGTTTACTGGACTATCATAATACTGGAATTTCAGTTAATTCTCAAAAATTTCATTTTCACTGTTGCGTCAGAACAACGAATTTATACTTGGGCCTTGAATTACTTGGTATAAATTTAATAAGGAAATTATAGTTTAAATTTTAAGAAACGAAAAATAAAACAATTCTCGTGTTAGGTACTAATTTATTCTGTAAATGTCAAGGTTCAGGTATAAATCACTTCGATAGGTACTAACTATATTTGTAAGTACTAGTACGAAGATTGTCTAATAAATTTTCAACCCAAAATTCATTTTAAACAATATTTCTCTGGAAAATAAACGTTCGATCTGAAAATTTGTAGTACAACTACATTTTTAGGTTAAGAAACACTAGACTACATCATATTGTTTTTGAACGAAGCTCATTTTCAGTAGATCTAGATTATTCGAATCATCTTTGAATTCCGTGCTCAAAAGTTTATCTTTCAAAAACAAATATTTAATAATAATTTTGTGCTTAATTCATTCTGCAATTTACACAACTGTATACGTTTAGTCTGAAAGTTTTTCGAACAAACCCCGTATACTCAACACTATATTGATTTAATTTTACCGTCAAATTTGTGTAAAAAGTCACAGTGTAGAATATTAATCATTAGATTAATTGTAAAATGTCTTTATGTTACAATAATTTAAATATTTCGATAACTATTCCAAATGTGAGGTTATGTCATGTCCCATTTGATTTTCTCGTCGTTTAAAAAGGGTATTAAGCAAAAGAATTCCACTTTTCATCGTTGGATTATTAATATACGTTATCTGAATGATATCAAACTCATCCTATAGTCGATAAATAATTTTTTTTATTGAATACATGTATTTAAGATGACTTGCAGTTCACACACTTTGGAATATATCCTTTAAACAGTCAGATACCAAGGATGTTCAGGTTCATAAGGATTATTTCAATTCAATAAGAACTAAAAATACTATCAATGATAATAATTATAAATAATCAAGTTTTCTTAACGATACAGGGTCTTCCATATATATATATATATATATATATATATATATATATATATATATATATATATATATATATATATATATATATACAGGGTATTTTTAGAGTTATAGCTTAATATCGATTACACTCTCTAAACATTGATAATAGTGAATCGAATGCAGATATAGTGATTGTCCTGAATCAGTATCCTTGAAAATGTAATACACTTTTCCATCTAAATGTCGAGAATCATCTGGAGGTTCGTTCTTAGTGCACCTTCTTTTGACTTATGTAATTCAATATAACAAAAAAAATGACGTGGCGGATTTTTTATTACAACTATATACGAGGTGCGTTCAGTAAATTAAAGATCGTTTGTAAATAGAATTTAATTTAATCATATGTCAATTGAGTACGATTTTAGGCACAGTTGATGAGGATTTTGGTACAGAGAAACATTTTTCATATTGTAATTTTTGCTTTGACAATTAATTTTATTAGAAATAATAAAAAATAGATAATAAAATTCTTTATATGGTTCCCATATCCCTCACGAAGGTATTTCAAAATTGATTACGACTGATATTCAACAACTTCAACATAAAATCATTATTACCATCCTTGAAAATGTATTAGAACTATTTTTTGCTCCTCGGCAATGTAATGTAACCTTTAATACTTCTCAATAATTATCATCATTATTTTCAAATAATCTAATGAAAGACATACGTATACTGTGTTAGTGAAAATTTTACAAAAATAGCACAGTAAATACGAATATTCCCTCTTCAAGCGAACCTATCGAACAGCCCTCGTAATATTCTTAACAATTCCTGTTAATTGAAACAATGTCTTCAGGTGGACCTATCGAGCAGCCCTCGTATTTTTTTTAACAATTCTTGGTCTAAAACTTAAGGTTAGGAGATAAAAAATATGGTCGTAAAAACGTAGTTGTTTAAGAATTTTTGACCTTTATTATATAGGAATTTATCTAATAACTCTTGGCAACGCTGTTATTCTATCATTGATCATGACAATAGTTTCTTAATGATATAAGTCAAATAGAAGTTCAGTAATACCAATTGCTTAAAAAGAAATTTAACTAAATTCGTTGTAGCCAATGTCAAATTTATTTCATAGATTATTGAAATTACTTATTTATTGTTATTTTAGTATAATTATTTTCGCACTAATCTTTATTGCTAATATTTAAAAAATTATTACCAATACTAATGTAAGCATTGCGATTTAAAAGTAGTTCTGTTGAACAATTGAAAAAAAGAAGCCGAACTAAATCGGTAGTACAATAACCCGAATGATATAAATTGTACAAATAATCTCGATCTAATTAAATAAAGCATTATATTAATTTTCTTCATTTGGATATATTATGAATCGTAACAAAACGCAGTTTTTTTACATCGTTGGCGAATTATCTTTATTTGTTCATGTTGTTTTGACATTAACTGTCTTCTGATATTATCTAACCTAACCTAGATTTTGTACCTCCGGTTTTGTCTTAAGATTCCAATGAAAGTCCGAACCTATATCATTAATTATATAGAAGGTTATGGGAATCGTTTTTGATTGTAACAAAAATATAAAAAGCAATTTAGTTGAAAATATTCGTTAGGAATAATAAAGAGATTGAGTACTATGTTAATTTGAATTGCGAGTATTATAAATATAATATAGTATTACGAGATGCATTTTTACTTCATATAATGAAAGTAAAAGTGAATTTTTAGGTGAAGATCTGAATTCTAACCTAAAATATATTGACAATCGGAATGAGAAACTCGATATACTTTACTAAAAATTGTTTTGTGAACCTTGAAAGGTGTCTAACCTTACGATTTTTTACGAATTTAATTTCATTTTTTAATAAACTATAATAACTATCTATTATTTTGTCTGTAGTTGGCAATCCTCACAAGATTTATATCCGAAGACATTTCAACTTATAAGAGGTGTTTGCATAAGGTCACGTTAATAATTAGTGTGTTACCATATAGACTGTGATTTCATTATTGGGTGTTATTTGTATAAGTATGCAATCGCGGATATGATGAACACATTACACGTCTTGAAAATAATTAATCTACCAGAAACATATTATTAAATTTTATTGCTACTAGAAAATATTTAAGATCAATAAGAATTTATTTAAATTGGATTTACATCGTGAATTTGTTGAAAAAAGTTCATCTATTAATGAATATAATCGTTGAAAATAATAAATTATTACTTACAAAATTATTTATCGTTGTTTCTTCTTCTTTTTTGTTATATACATATTAACTGAATTATTTAAACCACTTCACTTATTCTAATTATTTTAAAAACACAACTACTAGTATTAAATTAGTTTTTTATAACACTGTGAAATTATTTCTATATGTGGAGGGAATATACTACCGAGATTTAGCGCCTTTTTTGTTAACGCGCCGTTTGACTGCTTACGTACCTTCCAGTAGCGGCACTGATTATATAATTATTATATAATTTGGAGAAAATAGTTATTTTCAAATTAGCATTATGTTTGCTGATGCAATGGAAACCATATTGAAAAACACTTGAGGATAATAATGAAATATTTAATATAAACAAATAAAATAGGGTTTTAGACAAATTCAAAACGAATAAGAAATAATATTTTTTAGGCCCATAATTCATATTTAATTACATTATAGTAATGAATAATGGTATTGGATTTCAATGGTATATAGTAATTACCCTCTAGCGAACAAATTCCCTCGATGTCGAAGGAAAATCATAAATTTAAATAACGAAATAAATTTGTTAGAATCGCTTAAGGTGGTTCAGCTTTTTTGTTTATTTAAACAGCGGGACTAATTGATAAATACGTAACAGAAACTGAACCAGGGATGATACTATAAGAAAAAAAAGTTTCAAGGTTATGTACTCGCTTCAATAACGTAACGTTAAGTTAATATACCTCGTATATTATCACTATTTAATTTGTAATTTGTATTTTTATTAAAATCAAGTAAAAAAAAATCGAATTGTATCATGAAATTTAGGTCGAACGAAATTAGTTGAAAAGTTATTATTATTTCTAAAAATAACAATTATTACTCAATATTGTTATAAACATCAACTACTGAATACAAATTATATTGAATAATCTTCTCATCTCCATTGATTTACATCATTTCGGACAGGTAACCTTTGTTAAAAATAAGAACATACTTTATTATGTTGTAAAATAATTGGATAATTGAGTTTATTGCATAGTTCGCAAATTAATACAGAATAACTAAGGTTCATTTATTTTACGTGAATGGAAAATATCAGAAACTGTACGTTCTAATGATATAAATCAATGTACGCTTTCGTAGAAACTAATCAAAATATGTAACGCCACTGTCTCGTTAACTCGGGATGATAATTCAATATTAATATAAAAGTGAAGAAACAACGCGAATAATCGCCTAAAATGGTGTCGTTTAAATACACTGATGTCAAACTTTTTAGTTTTACATAAATTTAATATAACCTAATAATATTTCGATTAATGTATTGATAATTTATAGATTATCTAATAATAATTATCAAATAGAATAGCTTTGTTTATTGTACAAATTGTATTGAGATAAAGGAAAATAAATAAAGTATTATAACAATTTTTATGTATTAATTTCTTACTTTTATAAAAAAAATACTAGACATGACAACAATGTAGATACATACAAAACTCATTTACGAACATAACAATTTAAATAGATTTAGATAATTTACTTTGACAATTACTTTCAAATTACGTGAATATTTTACGAAAAGATAAAGACATCGTTTTTTTCTACTAAATAGTAAATTAAGAAAACAATATTCTATGACTGTAAATGACATCAGGATGCACAAGTATAATGAATAGGATCATATAGATGATTGATTTCGGTGTTGGCGATGGTGGTTTACCTTGCTTAAATCGAAATTAATATTTCTCGAATGCTGTTAGAAATACCAAACTTCCAGCTAAATTATCGATAATAATTTGTGTTGTAATTAAATGAAATGTATTCGTGATAACTAATAAGACACCGGGGTGTTATATTAATAATTATAAGAACCGTTTAAAGCGTCAAAATAAAATAAACTAAATTATCTTATTAATCAAATACCCAAATAGAAAAACTCATGGTCAATCGAGCGATAAATCACAAATTTATTCGACAATTTTATAATACAGGGTGAGTCAAAAGGAACTTTGCATACTTTTACCATATGTAGTGCCCCCATATAATGAAGGTACTAGAAAGTGATAAATCTTCTTCTTTATTAATTTACAGGGTGATTTATGAAATTGACCATTTGGTTTTTTAAATTTTTTCATGATGCGATCCAGCTTTCGACTGGTATTTAACTATATTTAGAAATTCCAGTACTGGCTTTGGAAAGATTTATTCAAGGATTCGTATTTGATATTGCACCCTGTATAATTTAATATTTTCTAAAAATTTCGGTCGTATTTTTAAAAATATGAATTTCCAAGAATAAATTTTTATTTTTCAAAAATTTCAGTAGATTGTCGAAAAATAACGACGCCATTTCTTTATTTTTGGACATTTGTTTTCAGAAATTTCCCTTTTTATGAAAATCCAGAAGCTTTTTTTTACATTTTCTAAAAATTAATGGCGTTTTTCTAGAAATTCCTCAAAATCTAATTACGTCTGAAAATTTCTGAGGGCTTCTTAAGAAATCTCCACATTTTCTAAAAACTGGTTTTCTAAAAAAATCACTTAGATTCTATAAAAATTTTTGCAACTTTTCTAAAAACCTGATGTTTTTCTGAAATTTTGATTGTTCACCAAAAATTGAACGTCGTTTTCTTTCGTCACTTATATATTACAAAAATCACTTATAGCAGTAAAAAAGAAATTATACAGTTTGTAATATTCAATACGAATCCCTAATTTGATTTTTCCCAAGCCGGTCCTGGAATTTCTAAGTTTATGCAAGATTTAACACATTTTAGTAGCCTCAATAACGATAAAAATATGCAAAGTTCCTTATAACTCACCCTGTTTAATATGGTACTGTTCTATATAGATTAATTTTCATGAACATTTAAAATACGTGATATGTTAATGTGAATATTATGAAATTATTTGTAAGATGGGTTTGTTTCAAGGTCTGCGTTACGTTCGTAATAACTTTGATGCACTAGATTATTAACGACGGCATTATACAGAGCCCCGACTACTGCTAAGAAGACAAAAGAACCGCGTTTCGTCATTAATAATGTACTTATTGTTTTTCTAATGATGAATCATTAGTATATTAGGTCATTAAATTTGGTATTTATCGAGACGATAACTAAAAGGTGTCCAAAATTTAACGCAAGATTAAAATTTGCCGCCATTTATAAAGAAAAATGTTGACAATCCTAGAAAAAAAAACGAATCGACAGCTGACAGTTAAGGGTTAGTATAAATGGATATAGAACATCATACAAAATAATCTTTTACTGTGAAGAAAATTAATGTGGGCGTGGTTTCAACACGACGGTGCTACATGAAACATTTCAATTACTGCATGATACGTTTCGGTGATCAGAATTGGTACTTAGTGATTCGGGCTCATTTTATTCAAATCCTGTCCACTTTGGTTGCCTAATAGTAGGCGACCTATGATTTCAATGCTACTCAAAAATCTCTGAAGATACTCGCTAGATGGCAGGTGGAACGAAAGCAGAAGAACGAACACGCATATAAAGAGACATTGTTTTTCTTTGATATAAAATCGTATTGTTTTGTTTAACTAAGAAAAGTATTTTTAGTTTTCTCAAACAAAATAATCGTTGAATCACTACAACAAATTAGTTCTCTTTTTATAGGGTTATTTGAAATCACTAGTCTACGCCAACAATGCCAACAACCAAGCGTGCATTAAAGGAGGAAATTCAACGTTGCATCAACGAAATTCAGCCACATTTATGCGAATAAGTTTGTAAATCCGTAGAGGCCATTTGTGAGATGTATTATTTCATAAATAACCCGATGTAGTTTATGATTAAAAAAAATAAAAAGAATAAAAACTGTTTTTTCTCTTCAATTCAAATAATAGTTCGTTCACTGATTCAATTTTATAGTAGTAGTATAGACAACACACAATACACATAAGAAATACAGGTCACGATATACATGCATGACGAGATTTTTTTATGATACAGTTTGTTTGATTTAATTTTTCAAATTAAAACTGCTTTTTGTATCAAATGAGAAACTAGTTTTTTTATAGCTCAAAAAATTGATATTATTTCGGAATCGGTAAATTTCTGGCAAGTTTGATTTTAAAAAGTTTTAACATTTATTTAAAGTTGATAAAATTATATATTATGAGTTGCCAATCAAAATGCGGGGTATCGAAAACGCCTCAGGTGAGTAAAAAAGCATTTTAAAATAAATTTATGTATATATTTTCTATTATTACATTGTAGTTTGTTAGTGAAGCAGTGATTACTTTGAAATCGTCTCAATTTCACCAAAAATCTTTCGAATCTCACGTACGTAACTAATTAATTATCGTACGATAATCTGTATTCGTAATTTTGAATCAGTTAAATTTCCAGATATCCATTAAGAACATTGATTATGGACACGGCGAGAATGTAAATACTTCATCTAACAGGAGCATAAAATCTAACGCAGTTAAAAATCCACCTTCCTTAAAAGTAAGAAAGATTATTCAAATATGAAAAAAATCGAAATTAACGACCACTACTACTAAATTTACATTCATTCGATGTAAACACATTGTTTCTTTTCATTTTTTACAGATTATATCAAAAAATACAACAGGTTCAAGATCTTATACAAACTTATCTGTGAGTATAAGTTATTTTTCTTCTTTTTCGTTAGACGATTTATAAATATCAAAAATTAATTTAACATACACGTAATTATTTGTAGCTGCATAACCAACTATAAAAAGTCATTTATGTCAATGATATTTCTCTACATTATTACACGTTGCTATATTTACAGAGCTGTACTTGCTTATTTTTTATATCGGCTTCATAATTCTTAAAATATTACTTACAAAATCTTTTCATGATGTAAAAATGCTTTGTATACAATCGGATTTTTAAGAAATTCAAATTTGTTTTTTAGAAAAATGATAAAACAAATCACGTTTCGTCTAATCCTTCATCTACATCAGTAAGTTTTTTTTTATTGTAATGAAAATATATCAATTAATCTACAAAGGAAACGTCTATAAAGTACCAAGCTAAGCCAAGAGGGAGAGGTTTCCCAAAAGGACTGTAATATGTTGTTTATAGACGCTCCCAAATTGTTTTGTAAAAAAATTAAACCTGTAAATAGAATTTCAACATTTAAAACAAGACATTTTTCATCCGAGATTCATTTTTTTGTGGTATATTAATAAAAATACCATTTATCTAAAATTTTGTGGACGCTGCTCATTAAAAATTATTTTTTAGACATTTGCTCCATCATATAACTCGACGAAATCTGCTCCTGATTTGAGGGTAAGTGATAGTAACATTTTGTAACTGATTCCATCATTAACTTTGTCCTACAGACCCTTGGTTGTCCCTCTAGTACAGTAAAATCATCAACAACATTTCAAAGAACAGTTGGAAAGCAATATTATCCAAATTTCAAAGTGAGTTTAAAATTTTTAGTTATACATACAGATCTATTTGTATTTAATCGATATTTGATTATTTTTTCACGTAATTTTTTACACATTTTAGGCTAATTCAGCATGTAATTGCCCCGGTAACCCGCCAGCTTTACCAAAAATCGTAGTTAAACACTCATAAACAAATAAATTATATTATGAAGTTAGTTCTTGATGTTTTCATATAATGGATCCTTATAGAATAATAATATGATTTTAAATCATGTGTTTAAATATGATCGTTTGTCTTATATTTATATTTTAAAATCTACTTTACTTATATACGATTAAATAATCAATATTAAGAATAAAAAAAGTTCGGTCCTGTCTATCTCCTTTTTTTAACACAATCTCCTAAATACCAATAGACAAACAGATAATAATTTAAAGATTGTTGCCTCTGCTCTAATATAATTTATCTATTGAACTAATGACAATTGACACTATTGACAGCTGCTTGTTTATTTTCATTGTAGAAAAGGTGTGAACTAAGTTGTATACGTAAGTATTTTTATTATTATGTTTAATAATAGATTGTGTTATTATTTGTATATTAATATATTCTTAATTAATATATTTGAGTTATTATAATTAACCAATAACCCTCGATTAATTATTAATTCATTACATGATTCATAATAGCCGCGCCCAAAAAATAAGTTCGTCAACTTAATCTGATTTATAAAAATTATAAGTTAGATAATTTCCAAATATTTCAGATATAATTTGGAAAAATTTCAACTACAAAAAGTTTAGATGACTTGCCATGTCTTCAATTCTTGATCACAGATACGAATATTTAAACAGCAAATACTTCAAAAAACCCGAATACGGAGATTTCACCCCATTTTATATCACTGTTACAATCTGCTCGATAATTGTACTGATTCTAATATTACTCAACGTTGTATTAGGGTGCTGTTCACGACATTCGGCTTATTGGCAAGACAGATATACAGGTAAACTAATAATGACCTATTTATGAGTGTGGATGAATATATTTCAGATATTTTTGTTAGGTAATCGTTGGATCGTATCTCTTTGGACGTCTACGCCTCATCAACAACCATCATTAGACTACACAGAACTTCAAGGTATTGAAATTCAAAAACCAATTGTGTATTATTCAGAACATCAACCGGCTACTTCCCAAAAATTGCCTTCACAGTATTTGGAATTGCAAAAACGGGAAAGCGACATTTAAGATGTTTCATTTGTATTGGCCTGCAACTTGCGCACTTACATTGTTTCTCATAGTGGGGGTGATTATGGTGATGTTGAAATGGGGCCCTGTAATATGTAAAACTCGCCATACTGCTTTACCTGATAGAAAGGTTTATCAGTATGGGGTTCGTGCATATGAACAAGAAATTTCTATAGCTTGAATAATGAGTTTAATGTATAACAAGTGCCTTTACAAGGCAGCCTTAGTAATAATAATTAATTTTATACTATTTTCAATTTTAGATCTGATTTTATATTGAATCTCAATTATTATTCCGTCCATTTTAAATTTGTTTTTTCAATTTTTCACTAAAATTTTTTAATAAAGATGTGAATTAAGTATTTTGTTTCATTTTCCCAAGTCCTAATCACAATAGTTACAAATTGGTTAGCGTTAAAACCTACAGCCGTCCCTATACTTTTGGCTGAAATTAATACTATATCAACATTTTTTTTGTACAGGAAAACTGATGAAAAATTCTCGAGTTAAATATTGTGCCTATATATTGATATCGTATTTCTAATTAATTGATTTGAAAAATTAGAATTTTTATCTAAACAGAAAATATATGACAATTGATGTTAACATCACCGTTAAAATATACTAATTATTTAAAAATAATTAGAGAAATTTACGTTAAGAAATATAAAATGATAAATAATACTTATTTTCATATCAATTTATAGAAATTAGAAAAAAAATCTACCAAATTATCCTCATCGGATACGATATGTCTGCTCTTTTAATATTCGCTACATGACAGCGCGAGGTTGCCAGATATAATGAATAAAAATGATCGATATGAAAAATAAATTTTGTTCTGCCGATTAATTTTAAAATAACATTTTTTTGTTTTGAATTAATCCTACAACTTATTTTGATATATTTGGATACATTTCTTATATAAATTCATTATTTCTATTGAACTTATGAATATATCATTTTGGAATGAAGTTACAACCAGCTGTCAAATTGTCTTGTGGAAAAATATCGCGTTTTACATTAAAATAATGGTTTTAAATGTTTTTTTGTCACAACTATTTATTTCATTCAAAAATGCTAGAAACAATCAATTCTGTATAAAAAACAGATAAATTTTTTGTTTTTTCACCACAACAATGTGGCCGACGACTCGAATCATTTTACTGGAAACGACCTATAATAAATGTTGATTATATTTCATTCTGTAACAAAGTAAGGTGTTTAAATCAATAATTAATCAATTAGTAATGAGAACTGGCTTTTAGCAGAGTTATAAAAAATGTTTGCTACTTTGGGCGAGAAAGTGAATAAACATCTAAAGCGACGTTGCCGAATATTAAGAATTAATTTCTTACTAGATGAATAGTTTTTAGTAGTACTTAATATAAAAATTTGAATGGAAAGTCGGAATAATTAACATCACTAATTAGTCAACATTCTAAAAAATTCATGAATGTCATTTGTTAGCTGACTCTCGTTTGAGGTAAAGTCATAGAAAACTTATTTACAAGTTTGACATAATGACGTCAGTGTACCGCCATATTAGTATGAGAGTTTTAGCGGCAGGTTTAAACCGAACATTTAAATGTGATATTAATTTAAAAAAATTGTGATACTTTTGTATCTAATTAGATGTATTTTCTTCAACTTTTTACTCCTTACGCCTTTTTTAGGTTTTTCTTTATGATTTATCTTGTTTGTCAACACCAACGATTAAAAGTACTTATATAGTTTAAACCACTTTTTAAAAATCTCTCAAATATTCGATTGTAGAATAAAACACTGTTGCCAAATTGTTTGGTAAATCCACAGTTTTTAGGAAACTGTTGAAAAGTAACTTGATTTACGTTAATTTTCGAGGTTTTTAAAGAAAAAAAAAACAAATTGTTTTGATAAAAAATTTATTAAGGAAAAAAACACAATTCAATTCTTCTGAAATATATATTTACGACATTTACCATCATAATACATTATTTAACTAAAATTACTAACAAAATCACATAGAGGATTAAAAATTTTGTATATTCTACAAATCTATTATTTCATAAACTTGTATAACCTCAATTTTGTATATTTATCTATGAAAAATGTGTATAAAATGTATATAATTACAATACTGACTGGAATAGAACAAGGTTAATGATATTTATAATGAATTAAAAGCACAACAGTTAGTTTTGACTGAAAATTTTATTGTCCTCGTAAAAATGAAAAAATTCCATACAAATGTATCATAATCACTATTTCTAGACTATCTTGTACCCTAATTGATGTGAGAAAAACTTTAAAAAACAATCAAAAATTCTTAAATTACTCGAGGATGTTTATTTTAAAATAAAAAAAATTAAATTTACATCAAAGTTTGTGGATATAAAAAGTAGAAAAAGATACCTACAGATTGTCCCATTTTCTGTGTACCTCAGGTTTAAGATCGACAATATGCACGTGAACCGCTTGGAATTTTTCAAATTTCGGCGGTATCGGGCACAATTGAAACTTCACGCGATCCCCTGGTAATGGAACGTATTCATCTTCAATGCTGAAAATATTTTTAATAGTTTTATAAAATAACAGTATTAAGAACTTACTCAGAAACGTGTACGAATATATCGCCAGATCCGTCTTCTTGACTTATAAAACCATGTCCTTTCTCACGGCAAAACTCCTTTATCGTCCCATGTAGTGTTTTAGATTTAACAATTCGTTCAGAACTAGAATTTTTCTAATTTACAATTAATTGATTTAATGTTATTACACTTTTACTTACACTGATGGTGTTCTTGTTCTTTTCGTTATTATAGGACTGGGAATTAAATAAGACATTGGTAGTTTTCCGTCACCTCCTGACATACTTTTCAAAAATTATTTATTAAAACAGATAAAGCACTATTAAAAAACTTTGAAAATAAATTGTATAATAAAATTTGACACAATAGTACGTTGACATAAGTCAGCTGCGTTCAATAAATTATTCGATATTTTCCAAAAGTATAAACTATATAAATTTATTTCAATCGAATGTTTTTGTAGATATAAAAATATGATTTCAAATTGTGAGATGTTAAATTTTTATATATTCAATATTATGTATTGAAAAAAAAAATTGATTTATAATGTTTAAGCGGAACGCAGCTGCTTAGTTTTAAATGACATTCACCGGTTTGACATTGACATGTCTTTACCCATGTGGATTTTTGACAATTTGGCTGATGCAATAAGTTATATTTCTATTTAGTGCATATTTATAAAATTTTACGCTATATATTAGTGTAAAACAGATATTTGTGTTTATTAGCGTCTATTACAATGTCTGAAGATGATGCAGTAAGTTTTAAAATAAATAATCCATTAATGATTCTATTATAGGCATATGCTGATAAATTAATACCAATATTTAAATAAAATGTATAAATATAAACTGTACATTTATAATTTTGAAAAATTTATCATTTTTTTTTATTAGAATTCAACTAAATTATCATTTTATTTGGTAATTTAATTGAATCTCCAGAATGTATTTCTCTTATTTAGATTTTCGATCCATCACTCAAGAAGAAAAAGAAAAAGAAGAAGACTTTCGATATCGACGCTGCTTTAGCAGAAGGTAATAACGAAAATGAACAAGTAAATAACGAAAGTCCCGAAACTGAAGTTCGCGAATCAAAAAATGATGAAGATCAAGATGACGGTAACGTCGATATCGATTTAGATTTTACGAAACAAAAGAAGAAGAAAAAGAAAAAACAACCTTTCGTTACTGAAGATGGTGATGCTGCGAACGAAAATAAAAACGAAACCACTCAGGATGGTGCTGGGGATAACGATGGAGGTATTGATGATTCATTCGATTTGGATATGGATTTCAGTAGAACCAAGAAGAAGAAGAAAACGAAAAGACCGAAGAATTTGGACGATTTGATCGCAGAAACAGAGGAAAAGGATGAAGATCTCGAAAATGGTAAATACATAATTTGTTAATTTTTTTTAACACTTTTACTGACGACTGAAAATAATTTTGTTTCCACAACATTTTTTTACGTTAATCAATTGAAAGATAAATTTTTTTTAAAAATCCTACATTTTCTATATGTTTTGGTGATACCTTTGTATTTAAATTAGTATTTTTAATGATATAATGTGATTTATTGCAAATTGTCTTGGCAGTCAATGTGTTGAAGTGAAATATTTATTTGTAAACATATATTGTTATAATTATTTGTTGTTAACATGCTGCCAATTGGTTGAGTGTGTGGTGGAACCAGGTAAATATTTTTGTTAAATTTTTATGCGACGACGTGGGTGATTTTTGTTTATAATTGATTTTTTTTTGTTTTTCTTTTAACAGTAGACGATAATTCTACTCAATGGGGTAATTCCGATAGGGATTATACTTACGACGAATTATTAAATCGCGCTTTCGAAATAATGAGGGATAAAAATCCCGATATGGCAGCAGGTAAGAAACAAAAATTCGTCATGAGACCACCGCAAGTCGTCAAAATCGGCGCTAAAAAAACGTCGTTTGCTAATTTTACGGAAATCTGCAAGATGTTGCATCGTCAACCGAAGCATCTCTTGGATTTCTTGTTGGCTGAATTGGGTACCAGCGGGTCCGTGGACGGTAATAGCCAATTGATTATTAAAGGAAGGTTCCAGCAGAAACAGATTGAGAATGTGCTTAGGAGGTATTAAAAATCGTGGTGGTATTTGAATCGGTTGTTTATTTATTTATTTTTCAGGTATATTAAAGAATATGTCACCTGTCATACTTGTAGATCTCCAGATACTATTCTACAAAAAGATACGAGATTGTTCTTTTTACAGTGTGAAACTTGTGGTTCAAGGTGCTCTGTAGCTAGTATTAAATCAGGTTTCCAGGTTCGTATATTTTTTTATTTTTCATTTTAGTAGTTTTTATTTAAGGTTTTTTGTTGATATTTTGGCAAATTTTGATGAATTTCGTTGTTTTTATGGATTTTAAAGTTGATTAATTGTGAAATTGATTTGAAAAATGTCAGGAAAAGACATTATTTAGTGAAAATTGTATTATCATTACATAACTCAGAGATTTGTGTATTTTTCATTTGGGTTTGGTAAAATTCTGGGTAAAAATTGTCTTTTCATTCAAATTCGTGGGATTTCGAATAAAAAATTTGGAAAAAAATGACAGGAAATTTTTACAATTTCAATTGTATTTTTTAAATACAAATCATTATATTATATATTATCCAAGTCTTGAATGGTTTGGGTCGCCTTTTTGTAATTTGTGGGTTTTTAAAGTCAATGTTGATAATAAATAATTGTAAATAATGAAATTTTCACTACTTTTTTGGTGGTTTTTCCCACACCTGATGAAGTTTTTCCTAAAAAATTGTCTTCTTATTAACTAATCTATGTTTTTGAGTCTCATCTTGGAATCCCGGGGTTTTTGAAGTTTATTTCAATGGTAAATTTGGTAGAAACTGCCATTTTATGGCATTAAATTTCCACTAATTTCATGGTATTTTTATGATATTCTTCAACGGTTGATTAAATTTCCATTATATTGATGATATTTATGATTTTCATTGTATTTTTCTACATTTGATAAAGTAGTTTGGTCAATTTCACAGCCCAAACATTGAAAATTCCATCGAAATCATTCCGTTTTATTGCCTCGAATCAAAATTTGGTCATAAATGTCCAATTTAGAGTCTTGTACATCTTGTAGATTGATAAATTGTGCCTTTTTCATGGAAAACATTCAAATTAGAAGTAGTTTGGTCAATTTCACAGCCCGAACATTGAAAATTCCATTGAAATCATTTTGTTTGATTGCCAGGGATAAAAATTTGGCCATAAATGTCCAATTTAGATCTTCTACATCTTTTAAATTGATGAATTGTGCCTTTTTCATGGAAAACTTTGGAAGTAGTTGGGTCAATTTTATAAAGTGAAGATCAAAAATTCCATTGAACTCATTCCGTTTGACTTTTTATACCAAATTTTGATGATAAATCTCAATTTCATTACCATTCAAATCACATATTTCGATAAATAAGATCAATTATTACTAATTTCCAATAATTTCATCCATTATTTTTGTTTTTTCTCAAATATTTAATATTGATATTGTATTATCCTGATAAATTCTTATTTTTTAGGCCGTCACATCGAAACGTGCCGCCATTCGAGCCAAAACAGCATAATCAATGTAGATATTTTAATTATTACAGTGTAACACAATTTATTTCTTTTTTTTTTTTTTTTTTAAAGTGTAAAACGGCACTTTGGATAAATAAATAAAACAATAAAAGTGCTGCGGGATACTACAACTAGCAAAAATGTTAAATAAATTTAACAATATTTAAATATATCCAACAATTTTAAGTATATAACATTTTTTTATTGACCGATAATTAAATTTTAATGAATTTTCTTATCTTTTTTTATCGTTGAAAAAATTTTTTATGTAAAAATTGAATTAAAAAAAACAGTTTCATTGAATTGGGGTGTTTTTCTGTGGATAAATGAAACGATAAAATTTTTATTAAACGATTTAATAACAAAATTTTATGTTTTTACAGTATGAATTTTTGAAATAATTCGATATTAGGGGTAAATCCTAATAAATACATAATTTTTAATGTTTTCTTCTTGAACCATCTTCCGATTCTTTGGAATCTTGAAGAAATGAACGTTTTAGTAACAAAATTTTGTTAAATATTTGACAATTTACAATGAATTGTTGGTTATTTGGACGATTTAGTTCAGGATCTAATGAATTTTTGAAAAGTTTTAATTTTGGGAGTACCCCGTATATAAATTTGAAAAATAACTGTGAAATTCGTAGTTCGAACATTAATTGATAAATTTTAATCGTTATTTTGGGAAAAAACTTGATTTTTTCAATTCGATATAAAGTGAATTTGTAGAAAAGTGTTGATCAACAGAACACCCTGTATGTAAAATCAAAATCGAGTGACATTTTCGTGAGTTTTTCACTAATTGAAGGTGTAGATGAGAAATTGTAAAAAAATCCATTTTTTGGGGAAATTTCAATAATTTTACTTCGAAATGGAGCAAAGTTGTAAAAATACCCAAATTTAGAGAGTACCCTGTATATGAATTCAAAGAGAAGTGTCATTTTAGTAACTTGTCCACTAATTAATGAAGTTGAAGAGAAAGTTCGAGAAAAAACTCAATTTTTTTGGAAAATTTCAATAATTTTGGTTCAAAATGAAGCGAAGTTGTAAAAATAGCCAAATTTAGAGAGTACCCTGTATATGAATTCAAAAAAAAGTGTCATTTTAATAACTTGTCCACTAATTAATGAAGTTGAAGAGAAAGTTCGAGAAAAAACTCAATTTTTTTGGAAAATTTCAATAATTTTGTTTCAAAATGAAGCGAAGTTGTAAAAATAGCCAAATTTAGAGAGTACCCTGTATATGAATTCAAAAAGAAGTGACATTTTAGTAACTTGTCAACTAATTAAGGGAGATGAAGAGAAATTTTGAGAAAAAATTCCATATTTTTCAAAACAATTCAGAGAATTTTGATGATTTCAATTCAAAACAAAGCAAAGTTATGAAAAATCACACAAAAATCTTGATTGAAATTGAAAAATTTATGAGAAGGTACCTGTATTTAAATTTGAAAATGAGTGTCATATTCGTAACTTATCCATCAATTGATATTTTGAGAAAAAACTTTTTTTGAAGATTTTGTTAACTTTCGTTCATAATATACAGGGAAGTCGTAAAAAACATACTTTAAAGAATACCCTGTATATAAATTCAAAATTAAATGTCACATTAAACATTTTTCCACTAATTGAAGAAGTTTATAAGAAAAAAAATACATTTTTCAAAAAATTTCAGTAGATTTAATTCCAAATCGAAAAATTTGCAAAAAATATTCCTGAACCTAGAAAATTAAACACTCTGTATATAAAATCATAAATTATTGTGATATTCATATTTTTTTCACTAATTATTGGAATTAAATGGAAAATTAAACGAGTTTCGAATGAAAGTACAGAGACGGCTTTTGTTACATTTGAACTACTAATATAATTGAATAAATATTTTTTAATAATAAAAAAAACTTACTGTAAAACAATTTCGAAGTAAATATAGCCAGGTAAGTGAACAAATTTCTTTCCTATGGTATTATCATCGCCGTATAACGATTTCGTTGCCGTTCTAGCTAAAGTTGTATATCTATCTATGGGATTTCCATGGTGATGTGCTATCGCACGTATCGTGTTCAAATTTCTATAAAAAAAATTCATACCAACCTCGTGGAATGTCTAATTTCGTATTAAATCCAATATTTATAAATATAAATGAAAAATTTGAGTTGTTATATTTATTTTTAAATAATCACATTTACATTTAAATAAACACTAAAATTAAATTCAATATCAAATCATGAATATTTTTTAATAAAAAACCGTTATTTGTTGAAAATAATATAATTTCTTAACAAATTTCCGTCTACGTTCAATAAAAGTGGCAACAACGCATTTAACTAGAATATTTGTTCCAACCTGCTAGTCCGGACCTTTCTTAGAACTATTATTTAGCGTTTAACCAATATTTTCTGCGCAATCTCCGGCTATGCTCAGTTCTTGTAACAGTACGTGCTGTCAACCAAGTATCGAAAAGAACGTCCCGGAAACGGTTGGAAAACAAAACAGAATCGTACGTATAACGGTTTTTTGATAGGTTGGAACGAGCCTATATACTAACAACGACAATATGAAGATTTGAATAGAGGTGGGCGATAAGACGTTACAACTAGATGAAATATTTTCGAAAGTATAATCAATTTAGCCCGTGTTGACGGCCTCGTTCTATATAAATTAAATAAATTACAAAATGTGATTTATAAACACACACGCTCGCGTTTCTTTGAAAACATATCCGGTCATATAATCATGCATTCGTAGTAAGGAGAACCAAATTTTATCGATGTAATTTCATTTTTAATTTTATCAAAGCATAGAGGTACAAAATTCCATGCAAATGAAATGTCAAAACACGAAAAATATTTTGTCGTTATGTGAAATGACATTTCGGATTGGTTCAAAATAGAGCCAGTCAATTAGATCCCCAGCAACAGATGAAAATCAAAAATATATTTTCCAACGAATGCATTCGAGCGTGCGCCAACGTAAAAATTTTAAATCTAATTTTATTGAATGGGAGTGTCTCAGAGAGCGGTCGCCATCTTGAAAATTTCCAGATGTTTTGTGAATTTAAATAATTATTGATGATACTGTATTTGTTCGAGTTTTTGTTATTTTGTTATAAATTAAAAATATCATTAAAGTACATATATCGTATTAATATTTTTTTTCAGTAATTATCATTCATTTAAAAATAATATATGGGTACAAAGTAACTTTGACTAAAGTAATGCGCACCTCTAGACCTTCAAATTCAATAAAAAGAATGAATATCACATCATTTTTTATAACAACAAAGCGATGTTGCCACACATTTATCCGTTTTACATTTCACACAATCGACTTTAAAGTTAAACTTGAAATATTTTAAAAGCCAAATAAATGATTTAATCATTTTATTAAATTATCAATCTTGAAATAACATTCCATCTCGCCGTATAACTGATAAGGCGAGGGTTGGAAGAGTGATTAGATAAATACTCTTATCGGTTGTTTACGAAAGGGAATGTTTTTGTCACAAAGAGGGTGGATAATAAGGTACCAGCTTAAACTGAAATAATCTGAGCATACATTCTAAAAACTGTAAGATATTTTATATAAAACTTCATATCATATTAGTTTTGTTCGTGGTAGATACTCCTGTACACGTTTTGTTATCAGATTCATGCGCAGTTTGACATTGTGCGGTTGTAGTGCAAATACAGAACGTTCGGAATTTGAAATTCTGCATTCATGTATCACAGATAACTAATTCCGAACCTGTTTTGAATACATCTGTATCCTCGGATCTTGACGCGTTCCTTCTAGTTGCCACTATTGTGATATTTACCATAAACTAACCTCTAATATGTAATTTTTTACATACTTGTAAACGTAAATAAAAACTCTGTATGAAGAGAGCATGTGAACTTAAATCGATCAGAAGATATTCGGAATGTGTTCAAATGAGCTACCGATAACATAGTCACTGTTATATTACCAAGATACGTAAACCCTAGAAATGAGTTTTTGTTTTGTGGGTAAATTATTCAAATTTCATTATGCTACAAGAATTATTAGAAAAAATGGTTGGAAATACTCATTTGAGATCAACTTTGAAAAGTGATTAAGCTTGGCAACATTGCTATGTAACAAATGAAGTCCAAGATGGCTATTATAACCTAAACAGTATAATATTTAATAATGAGTGGATGTCGTGGTATCAAAAGTGAATGAGAAAAAACTAGTTAGAAAAAGTTATTTAAATTTTTCTTTGTGGAATATAAATTGATAAAATGACTATTTTGAAGATGCATTTTTATTAAAAGTTTGTAAGTTTTCGTTAAAATTACATTTAAAAAACGCCGTGCTTTAAACCACAAGTAAATAAGTAAGAACCTAACCTAACCAAATAGTTGAAAAAAGTGATGTGAACTTTTCTTTTTAAATTATATAGTGCTAAAATGATAAAATAACTATTTTCTTGATAAGTTTTTTATAAAATCTGGCAATTTTCATACGATTTTAACCTTCAAAAATGTTTTAAACAAGTAAAAAAAGTGATGTGAAGTTTTGTTAATAAAATATAAAGTGATAAAGTGACTATTTCAATGATAAATTTTTCATGAAAATTTTGTACTTTTCTTACCTTTAGGTTTCTTTCTGATACAAAAAAAACAACGTTGCCAAATTATGTTATAATTAGTTACTTAGTGCGAAATAAATAAACGGTCAAGAAAAACTATTTTGAATACAAAAAAATGGAAATTAGAACGAGAAATATAATGAGGAAAAAGGTAATTAAAACAATTTTTCACCTTAAATTAAATAATATATGTTTGATTTAGTTAGTTAACTTACCTTAATACCAATAAAAGTGACCTTGGCATTTCTCTTAGACACACCATGATGTTATCGAACCTATTTTTAGCAAATTCTGTCATTTGTCTTAAATCTTCCTCAGACAAGCGGACTTTCAATCGAAACCCTCGCGATCTCAACGGAGATTGTGTTAAAATTTCGGCAAACAATTCGAAATCTGAAAGTTTTCGAAAAAAAAAACTAACGAATTTCGAATAAATTTCCGGATGTTTTTTTTATACCTTCGACTCCCAACATTTTCGAGAATTTCTCAACATTAACGTGGTCACTGAACACGATAGCCCTCCATAAATTACTAAGAGCAAAACAGTCTTCTTTTGAAACCTCTTGGTACAAACCGTGATCTAACAATACCAATTCCGTTTTACCTTTAACTTTCCTCACTAATACTAAAAAGGAACTTTCTGTTTAGAATCGTCCATTTAGCGTTTTCGGTATCGTAAAATCCATTTATCGATGTACTAGATGTCAAAAATTAGTACTACCTTACATATAATTGGATTTTTCGATTCCTGATTCGATTTTTTGAGTTTAAATCGAACGATTTTAACTGAAATCTCGAAGAAAAAGATTTTTTTATAGAAAACAGAAATAAATTAATCCAATTATAGATAAAACTGGAAGTTTGGTAAATTGATAAATGGATTCTGCGACCTCGAAAACGTTAAATGAATGTGTATTATTTTGGTTTATTATGCATCTAAACGAGCAGTTAGTACCAATTCATTCGAGATGTATGACACGACAAAATAATTGACAGGTGATTTGTTACGTATTTATTCACGATAAAATCGAAAAAAAAAATTGAAATTATAGATAATTTTGAAATTTAAGTTGAAAATTACTTCGGTATTTATGATTCACCCTATATATAATTAGGTATGCCTGAAATGTTAAAATTAGTTTTGTTCTTACCGTTTCCGGGATGGGGATCGCCGTGAACGAACCCGGTTTGGAATATCTGATGACCGAAAGCTTCAAATAATTTTTTATTTATGTCTGATAGTGAAAAATTTTGTTTTTTCAAATTTTCCATATCGCTAATTCCATAACCGTCGATGAATTCGGTAACTAAAACCCTCTAAAAGCGAAATCACGTTTGCAACGTAATATTTTTGTCGAAAAATTAATCAGAAATTGTATACCGGGGTCGGTGTGAATGTATTTTCATACTATCGGGGATTTTTGGCTATAGAAAATTGAAAAATTATCAGATTTTGATGATTTTTTTTAATCTTTGTTTTTAAAGAAGATTTCTGAAAAAAGTCAGAGAATTATCTTTTTAGAAGATTTAGAATATTGAACACGCTTTTTTTCATATAATCGTTCTTAATTTATTCTCCAAAGTTTATAACAATGTTTATATTTATTTATTTTTTGTTAAAATACACAAAAAAACGAGTATTTTATGAAAAAATAGTATGAAAAAGTTTATTTATTAATTTTTTATGAATTAAAATATACGAAAAGTCAATTTTTACAGGAAGTATTATGTCGAGTTGAAAAAACATGAAAAATCAATATTTTTTTATAAAATTTTCTTGATTTGTTTGTTTTGAAAAAAATATAAAAACTATGTTTGATGAAACATTGAAACCTCTGAAACTAATAACATTTCAATTTTTTTAAATTTAAATTGAAGTTTTTTTTTTCGTAAATCCGCCTGAAAATGAAAGCTTGAAAAAAATTCCATAGAAATCGATTTTCCATGATCAAAAACTCGCAACGGTATAAGATAATTAAGTGATTATTACGAGGTGTGTCCATTAAATAACGAAATGTTGGTAATTATATGAAATTTCAAAACCTTTTTTCTTCTTCTATTTTTCCCTTTATTTTTACTGCAAAACAAAAAAAAACTATACAGACGAAGGCCACGGCTACACTGGTTTGTCTACAGACACAGTAAACATCGCATTCAAAAGAATAGGCTCTAAACTAAACAGTTAATCTCGTTAGTTAATTGCTACACCTCGTACATAAAAAAAACACCACAAAAACAGAAATTTCCCAACGAATCATTACTTTACCGAACTGGTATAATCCCAAAACACTTTAGGGACATGTATATACGAGAGATGTCGTAAATCTCGCGCGCATCTTTCGGCATTCAATCCTTCATTAATAAAATCGAGTTCTTGTTTCAAAGTTTCCTCCATATCGTCAATTACCCATGAAAAATCGAAAGAAGGATGAAGAAAACCGGCGATCTTCAACAACATTCTAATAGTGTTAATGTCGTTTTTGAAACGTTGTTGAAGATCGATGTATTGGACTTTGACTGCCACTGGGGCGCCTTCATTCGTGACAGCTTTATATACCTTCAAATATATTTATAAAAAAAATTGTTATAATCTCGATTTCGGACTCACTTGTGCGATACTGGCTGCGGCTATCGGTTCCCTATCGAATTTTTGAAACATTCGTTCGGGTTCTCTTCCGAAATCTTTCAAAAAAATTTCGCGTAATTCTCCTTCGTCCCTCGTCAAACATTTATCCTGTAAGCACTTTAAGGTATCGATATATTCCTTAGGAAGGATGTGACTCATTGAAACTAACCCTTGGCCTAATTTTATGTAAGATCCGCCGTTTGTTAAACAACCTCGTAGAATATTTTCGGCGGATTTTTTATGAATACGACTCATCATCGGTTTGTAATTAGGAGATGATTCATTTAAACCTATCGTGTATATATAATAATCTAAAGATATCGATAATCCTATTTTTAATGACCTACAAGTGATTTTGTAGAAAGGAAATATTTTTAAATCCCATTGTATACTATTAGATTTAAATTGAAAGAAAATTTACCTTAAAAACCGTATTAATCCATTTGCTTGATTCACTATAGCACTTCCATCATTATAATTAGATATAACTGGCACTGAAGTGATTGCTAAACCAATACTTGTATATTTAAACAATTTTCTAGTGTTTTTTTGTAAAAATCCTTTGTATATATAACGTTTCAATGATCTTGACATTTTGTTATATCATCATCTATAATAAAATAATGAAACGACTTCCAAATAAACAATTATAACCTCAAAAAGTTTTTATAAAATTCATATTCTACAATAATTTAAAGTCTTCAAGATAGATGGCGTTAAGAACGTAAAACTGTAGATTTAACCAAAGTGAACGATTTCATACGTTGCGTGTTCAATACAAAGATGGCGCCTCAATTTAAATTTAATATTTTCTAACATTAATTCTTATATGGGTTACTCTGAATTATTAAGCGGCTATGTATATGTAAATATATATTTTGAAACATCACAAATTTTATTATTAGTTTAGACACTATTCGTGATAATTTATATCACCAAACAAAACGATGTACATAAAACACTTGCGTTAGGAAAACAAGCGCAAGTGCCGTATCAAACGAAAATAGAGCTATACGTTCCTTAATAAGAGAAAAAGAGACGGGTATATAGGTGTGATTTCCTTTCCCCGCGTTTTCTAGCAGGGTCATGAGCCCTTTTACCTAACGCTGGTGATTATTCAGCGCCTGCCTTAGGCTGAATGGTGTTGTGCGTCGAAACTCGTCCCGAAAGTTGTAATTTTTGACCCCTTTAGCTGTTGTCTCCATTTAATCAACAACAATAAGGTATTTTTGTAATATTAGTAAGTGAAATATCGGAAGCGCGAATTGACAAGTAGTTGTGTTTATTTCTATAGGCGATCAGCTGATTTTGACGTTAACACGGAAATTATTATTTTCACTATTATCATATCGTTTTTTATATAATTTTCGTGAGTATTATTAAATTTAATTATATTAAATATATATTTTAAAAATTTTTACTTGGTATTGGTTAAAAAATAAATTTTCTTTGTTCTTTATCGTATAGTTTGAAGAAGGCGCTCTACGATCGATGATATAATTTTGCTATAGAAAGAGATATCTAGTGTAATATAATGGGAGTAAGAAAGATGTGAGTTGCGTACGCATTTTATATTAAGCGCTGTTGCCACTTTGTAAAAATTATCTGCTATTTACGTACTATAATTACATTGTAATACGAAATAAGCTTCTTTAATTATCAATATAAATTAGTGTTAAAGTTTTTTTTCTCAATTGATTTTATACATTTGATAATCATTATATTCTCTTTAGTAAAATCACATTTAAAATAATTATAACTCAATATATGAATATATCGGAATTTACGACGAAAAAAAGTATAACCAGAATTTTTTATCAATACTTAAATTATTTTAGTTCACAGATTAATATATAGATTGACTAAAAAAATTACTAATTTTTCAAATTATATTACTAGAAAAATAAAATTGTTATTTAAAACTGAATATTTTTTACTTAAATACGGTCCTGAATTATACGTAGACAAGCTGCGACGAGTCACAACAGGTTAAATATTTATGTAAACGAGATTGGCAACGTCGTGATTCTTTTTTTTTACACTACTTTACATAGATAAGAACATTAAGAAAATGTTTCTACCCAGACATTGCTTTGTTAATTTTTTTTCAATATTTCGATGTTTTCTATATTATAAATTATTTTTCATATTCACAATACTTCATATGTTGAATATCATTAATAAGAGAATGGAATATGAATCAGACTTTACGTCTAATGTCATTTCTATACGATTCAATATGTAAAGGACGTTCGATTTTAAAATGATGATGGAAGTATCATATCGAATTTGTTCTAAAATGAATTGATGTCGATGTTAGTAACCAGTAACCCGCATTATTAAAAATGCAAATTTAAGAGGAAAATATGGGTCCGACAGGAAATAATCGCCATATTTATTACCGGATACTAACGTCTTGTCAGCGATGAACAATATACCAAAGGAAACATCGAAACTGATCATTTGTTTGATTGTTAACAAGGAAACCAGCTGCTTTTATTACATATAATTTTGTAGGATGTTTATGTCGTCCTTTGTTTACGATCGGAATAAATTTAACTAGCGAAAAGAATGGAAAATCGACGAAGTTGAAGAGAAAACAAAAAAATATATATAACCATCTGTAGAAGTAATAAAAATACCGACTGATTTAGAAAATAGTACAACTCAACATAGAAAGTAGCTTTTCGACTATAAAACATGGCAACTATGTAAATTATGTTACCATATATAAAGATGACAGTACATTATCGAATGTATTAAGTTATAATTGCCACGTTGCCAACTTCAATTCTATTTCAGAAAATGTTACCGAAAAAATTTAGATATTTCAAAATATAAATATTGCGTAACAGAATTTTGTTATTTTGAACAGGTGATTTACCAGGGTCATTCGTTAATACGAATTTGTATATACCAGGTGAACAAATATTTTTAAAGATTTTAAAACAAATCTACACTTGTCGTAAACTTCGGTTAGAATGACCTTGAGGAAATTATTTTTATGCCTTCAATGGACTTTTGGCGCGTTTACTGTAGCTTAATTAAGGTGTTAGGGGCGCTAAGGGTAAATAAATGCGTCAGATAATCCCAAACTTATTTATATTAAATAATATTAAAAAATTGAGTAGAAAGTTGACTCAAACGATTATTATCCATCAAAAACGGTTTGAGGTTGCTTTGGGCTTGGGATAAGTTGTTCCAAAAGATCTTAACGTCAATTTGGAACAATCCATTGATGGTCCTAAACATAGTAAAGAAAACTACAACAATAGTTACATCAAAAAAGGCATTTAAAAGCCAAAATTAAAAAAAAAAACAAATATTAGAATGAAAAAGTATAATGTAGAAGTAAAAAAAATTACATATAACGACTTTTTTGGTATTTATTTATCGGTATTTATATGCTAGTTGTGACGAAAAAACAGGTATCATTTAAAAATATATTTTCGTTATTCCAAAATGATTTTAGAACATTCTTCTAATCTATATTTGTTTTAATTTGGCCGCTGTTATTTTGTTACCATCTATTTGTGCCAAAAAAACTTACGTGATAAAATTTTAATAAAATTGGGATCTTATCCAAATCTAAAAATTTAATACTAGTTTTTTTTTTCACAAAAGTGTACTCACGAAAATCATAAAACTCATTGTTGACAACACAACTAACGTTTTAGAACGATTAATACGTAAAAATCAATTAGTTTTGAGGTTAAACTACGAGATTTGTAAGAAAAGTTTTCGACCTCGACCTGTAGTTGAGCAGTTATCAATATAAAATGAAAAATATATTATTTTACTATTTTGTTGTAAATTTTCTGAATATAAAAAATTACGTATGGAGCTAATGTTGAAAATAAAATGTCTTCTTTGTTACATCGAGAATTTTCTATATAACCCTCGTAAATGAACTACTGATATAGCTGTGAACATCGAAAAAATTATCATGGTAATAGTCTGTTTTTATTCATTACAGAAACATCACTTTACAACAATTAAAACAACTATTAGAATAAAAATTATCATTACTTTTGTCTAGCAACAATAAAAGGTAAGTTATATTACATATTTCATAATATGACGCCATGTTTTTACGTCTGATAACTCGTTTATTGAATAGTAGATTTCTTACTTATCGACTTGACGCTAATGTTGTATTAGAAATTCTTATAGTATTAAATTAGAAACTTCCATTTGTCTCTTTAATATGAATAATAAATTATAATGAAAAATACGTACAATAAAATCGCTGATGTAAACACGCCTCCGCTTTGAAGGCCAAGGTTAAATCAATCTAAAACATCATGTTTAACATAGAAACCACGACAGTTCTTGTATACAACGTTGCCAAAGTTACAAATAGAAAAAAATGATATTCTTTAAAACGGCTGAATATGAAAATATTTGGCAGAACGTTGTAATTACGTGGATTTCAGTTTTATTACGTATTTTCCACTTTTCCAAATATTGTGATTTCGAAAATAGATTCGCAACCGATTACAAAATGTTATTTTTGTCATAAAAATATGAGTCTAAAACGAAATTTGGATTTGGATACATAGGAGTATCGAGGTCGTCTTATAGGGTGGATATGAATATAATTTTAATTTAAAATTTAAAAATAGAAATGGACGATTTCCTACACGAAATAATTATGCATATCGGTTCGATTTTCACGACCCACATTGGATAATTATTACCAGGAAACGAGAATTAGAGGAAATTCAAAAATAGAACCTAATCTTTACGAATTTTCAAATCTAAGTCAACTAAAATGAAATTTTTCTCATTGCTATTAAACTTTCCCCTAATGAATGATTTTTTTTTAAATTATGGCAGCAACTGTTTTAACACGCAAGAAATGGTGTTAAAAAGGTGGAAAGGGTAGTATGCTCGAGGGTATTACCAGGAAACGACGTCATTTGTGCTACGCTAACACTAGAATGGCTTCCAAGAAGTGTAGTATTTCAATTAGACTTCGAAATCATATTTATATGTGAATATATAAATTACTACAACGAACCGGAGGTAGTGGCAACGTTGTAATAACAAATATAAGCCCTATCAGTATTTAACGTATGACGAATTCGATTCATTTAATTTCTTTCTTTGTTTAGTTATATTATTGTTTTGAATTTATTCATTTAAAAATATATGGAATAAAATTAAAAATAATAAAAATGACATCACGATAATTATAGAATCGAGCCTATTGACCGATCTGTATCACGAATCATGGTAGTGATTAAATATTATCTTTAATAAAATATTCGTTATAAATTGTTTGTGAAAATTTTTTTATCTATGATTCGTGCTAAATGAATATTTTTATCATGAATACATTTGAATTTAATTGATTTTAATTGTAAATATGTCAAAATTATAAATCATTCCTCAAATTTTAGTAAATATCTCCGAAAATGTTGATTTTATAGAAAAAAGTTTGGAATAAAAATTAAAGCCCATAAAAAGCTATACAAAAAGCTTATATACATTTTTTACGTAAATCAATTTTTTTGGCTGATATTACTCAAAATTTCTAGTTTCCTCCAAGTTTGTAATCCCCCTATATGTTTACGTAAAAAATATATATAACCTTTCTTGTAGAGCTTTTAATGAGCTTCATTTTTTATTTAAAACTTTTTTTTCTAATAACAATATTTTCGAAGATATTTAATAAATTTGGTTTTTTAGAGCTATAAAATGAAGCTTTATGACTAAAAATCCCCTGAGGGATTAATTTATCTAATTAAAGAGAGGTTTGAGTCTAATTGAGGGTTCATACCATCGGAACTACACCCTGAATGTTTACGAGGGATATCAAGAAATTACGTTTCATTTCATGATACCTTTCTAAAAATTTCAAATATTTTGTTGTTTAAAATTGCTACGTTAACAAATTTGATGCAATTTGGGTGCTAAAACTCCTTATAGACCAACAAATGTACAACTAAGAGCAGCTCGGATATTTCTGAATGCCTTTATCACATAATTGTTACGTTATATTTATCAGAAATTATTGTAACACCTCCTTTATCGTTCCACATAAAGCCTGGGGTCGTCGAGGGTAGTTATTTAACAAATTCTTCATTCCTTTTTATATAAAATCTTTTTTTTTTATTCTAAAATCAATAGCCCTCGTATAGTAACGAAACTTGCATTTTAAACAAAATATTTTCATCATATTTTACGTAAACATATGAATAACCCTTGTATAATAATTGGAATTGCAATTGCAATAAAAAATTACAATCACTTTATGAATAGTCCTCGTATTATAATTAAAATCACTTTATGAATAACCCCTCGTATAATAATTAAAATTAAAACAACTTTTATTTCCTTACATTCATCATTCCTCTATAAATAAACATTATTTATAATTCCAAAATGTTACTTTTTGAATAACCCCTCGTATAATAAAGAAAGACAATTGCGGTTTAAGTATTCATAGTTTCTTTTCACATAAATCTAAAACGAAATGTATAAATGAAAAGATATTTATTTTAACGAATCGTGTGGGGTAGTGGCTAGAACAACAAGAACACGTTTTTAACCCCTTTTTCCCCTCATGCATTTTCGCCATAATCGTCATTATACGAAACGACCTTGAGGAAAGGCGTTGTTATTGAAATTCTGTCACGCCATCTTTCATTTGTGTTCGGGATTGATTTTTGTTTGTAGAAACGGCACGAAAAAAAAAACATTTGAGAAAATATTTTATTCAAGGACAAAGCAATAATAATACTTGAGATTTAAATAGTAAAACTGTTTCAGAATCTAGTTATCAAAGTCTCACTAATTTTAACAGTGTTGCCAAGTTCGACGTTTTCGATTAGGTACATGAAATTTTATCTAATCTATAATATGGTCAAACTACGGTTTATTTACATAAAAATCAAGTTACGCGTGATAGTGATATTAAATTCATAATTTAATTGGTATATTTAACACATAATATGAATATAAAAGTTGACTATTATGCAGTAAATATTCAGTTTAATATATAATTTTATATGAACCATATTATTTTGTTTTCAGATATTGAAACTTTCGTTGAATGTTTAATGCAACAAGTTAACTGCTAATTACGTCAAATATTTCGTAATTAACTTCCTTGAAGAAATTTTTTTTACATTAAGTCAACTAGGAAAAAATTCGTTACCTTTTTTTTTCGAAAATCCTATTTTTTGTATGCTTCTCCGAGGTAGCTTTGTATTCAAATTACTATTTATAACGATATAATACGATTAAATCAAATTTTGAAAATTGCCTTGGCGGTCAACGTGTTAAAATCGGTTTGATTAAATTCATTCAGCTTTCAATTTTGTATCAACAGTCCCGTTTGTTGTGTTCCGGAAAGTTACAAAATGTGGCAACGCTGTTGAAACATCGTTAAATTCATTTAACGAGTAAATTTATGGACGAGAAATTGCGAATTTTGCATGCGCGTTACGCATATTAACAAACACCACCGTTATATTGGCCTATTTCGAAGTTGAAAGTGAAGGTTCAAGGTGTCACAATCGCATAGACGTACAGGCTATCTGTACCCAAAGTTTCACACAAAAAACGTAGTCATTTGAATATCTAAATTATTTTATTAAGCATTTTTCAAGGTCAAGTTTTTACTATTTTCTTGGTCATTTTATATTCAGAGGTTGGCAATATGGAATTCTAATTTCCTTGACAACAGTTCGTTTACAACGTTGCCGGAATTGATAGAAAAGATTAAAATTGCTTTTTGTTACACTATATAGGTTAGAATAGTAGTTACCACAAATATAAGGATGGACTTAACAACAAAACTGATAACGAGTATAAATTTTTGTAATTAAATAATAAAGATATAAATAAGAAAAAAAAGTTGTTTGTTATATGGAAAACGTTCAACTTTTGTTTACAGTCATATTTATACAACATATATCTTTAAATAAGTGATATATAATATTACCTAAAAATTTCCAGAATGATTTCGAGCAACTTTGGATACAGTTTTGTCATGTTTAATCGAATTGAAACTAAAAATAAATTTATTAATAGGAATTGTATTATGTCGTATTAATATTTATACTAGTTATAATGAAAATACTATATAATTATTGAAAAATATCCATTGTTTTCGATAATACGATTTATCACTATTTATTATAATTACCACAAGTTAAAAACGTGGCAACATGGGTATGAAAACGATAGACGTTCTCGAGAACAAAGATAACAAATACTGTACGTCTAATAACAGAGAGAGATAGGCGAACTCTCCCGCGTGAATATCAATAGGTTGATTTTACACTCAGAAAAAATGTGTATAACTAGAATATAAGAATGTATGATTGAAGGATAATAATAAGGGTTTAAAGAAGCTCCTAGCAAAACAATGAAACTCGTAAACAAAGATCTGAGGTTTATTATTAATCATATAGGTACAAGATGGCGATATTAGAATCTAAATCGATGAGAAACTTCAATGAAAAGATTTAATTACGAATAAAATATTCATAAAAACTGAAATTTTTCTCTTACCATCACAGGGAGTCGGTATATCTATAAGCAGTGACTCCGTTGGCGATACGCCAATGACATTTCTTACTTTCTTCAATTTATAATAGTCCGGGAGTTAGGATCGAAAAGTGAACATAATATTTCGGTTTCTCGAAGACGGAATATTATAAATAAAAATGTATCAATTAATTTCGAATTATTTTCTGAATCCTCTGATAAATTTTATGCTCTATAACATTAGAGAACTAGATTTTCAAAAAAGTTTTTTACCGCTTAATTTTTGAAAAATTGTGGATTGTCAAAAAGTTTATAATTGGTTATATATGTGCTAAATATAATGAAAATAAAGAAAATTAAGTTGATATTATATGGAAATATAGAGATGTCTCTAGAAAATTCACAATGGCGACCGCGTAATATTTTTTATTTTGTTTTTTAAATGACCTTCCTACAAATTGTCGCTATAAAAATAATCACAACATAATGTACACAAATTACAAAAACAATACAAAGAAATAACTTCGTCATAAAAAAACATTATGCAATTATGAAATGTACCTGGCGCATCCACCAAACTGTAACATCGATTAACATAATAAAACAGGACCAGCTTGACGATCTATATCAATGGGCGAGGTCGTAACAATATATTTTTCAATTTTCATTGATTTTATCAATATTAACAATTTTGACATGTTATTGATACAGAAATACTTATTTGACATGATGTCAATGGAATTTTATTCCATTTTTATAACTTTTAGTTAGTTTTTTTTCGAAATTTATAACCTAGACGAGTTTGTTTTTAGTTATTTCGACTTTTAATGGTCATATTTTTAAAGATTTTTTCTCAAAACGTCCAGTTTCGTCTATACTCCTTCCTTTCACAATTTGAAACATGATTTTTTTTATCCAATTGTTAAAAAAATACAATTAAAATTTTTCAGTTTACGCGGCCGCCATTTTGAAATTAAAAATTTCGGTTCAAAATTTAATTTTTAGCCTGTTATAAAACATAAAATTTCCATCAGGGCTGATGCCTAAAATTTTCTCTACGACCAAAAATAAAAGACTTAAGCTTCGGCGGAATTTATTATAGAATCCGAAGAAATCCCCCGGACTATAAGGTTTACTGATAATGACGTCATCAACGGTATTCAGGCTATAGAAACTTAAAATTTTCAACGTTGCCAGATGTATAGTTTTTAATATAAATAACCGAAATTATCTTTACGTGGTCGTATGTAAATGAACAATTTTACTTTTATTTTAAAATCACATTTTACATTTCCCTCGTAAGTTGGAGTTGCGATCTTGATAACAAAATGTTCATAATAAATTTATTGTGCAAAACATGGCGTATTATTTTGTTAAAATTTATTGGGCTGTAATTTATTTCGCAGTCAGTTGAGTTAAAAGCGTGTAACGTTCTATTTTGTTTTCTCTTTCGTTGGAACACGTGGATAAAAAACAATTTCATCAGTTGACTGAGTTCCGTTTTCATATACAGTTAGTTGTTTTTTCTGTGACACATTGGAATTTGTATATTCGTATAATAAGTGATTGCCATTAAAATGTAGTGTTTTTAATATTATAAACAGTGTTTTTGTGGGATAGAGATAGATCTTTATCTGTAAGTAAAAATTTTTAATATACACGTTGTCCCAATTTTACTACTAAATTTTGTTCAAAACATTATAGGAAATTTTGAAATGAAAGGATCACAATATTTGATCAAAAAATTAATGATTTTAATTATTTGTTCAAAATATTAATTAAATATCAATTAAATGATGAATTTTGTACAATAATTGCCATAGATCTTTATGACCCCAAAGAATAACTGTAAATATAACGTAATGGGAAAAATCCCCTACTTGCCTGGTTTAGTATCATCATAAAAACACGTTTGTTTAGCATTTTCGAAATCTTAGAATCCATTTATCGAAGTCCAGGAAATTGGAAATTGATATATTCGGATCAAATTCATACAAAAATACTTAAGAGGCTTGATTAACGTGAAAATTAGAATTACACCTTGTTATTATGCGAAAATTGAGAGTCTTAATCAAATTTAGTCAAAAAAACAACCACTCGCTTGTCTATAAACCACGACGATTATTGCATTACATTTTTCAAGTAAAATTTGACACTGGAGACCATTGCCGGGTAGTAAAAAATCAATTCTAGTTATATCCAACTCCATTTCGTTGTATTTTGACGTATAATTGTTTATTTGTTTTTTCCATGTTTACAAACTTTTGACGAGCAATGTATATACACGTATAAGTACAACGCAAAACGTACTATCGTTGTTTTGTGTCATTTAAACACGTGTATATCCAAACAACAAAGTAAATTCTAAATACTGGGAAGTAATTACGCACATTTTCTAAGAAAAAATCAGATAATAGGTTTTTCTTTTACATATACTTTGTATAAAGTGGACATTGCACTATATTAAATCCTTAATCATTATAGATTTGCTTTACCGATTATTTTCATTGTTATAATTTGCATTTTCTTATCTTCAAATATTAGTAGTACGTCTGGCAACGTTGCTCCTGATACTGCGTATGACACAAACACGTGGAATAAAATAATTTTTGTACAAACATGTATAGACTGCATGACGACTGTAGAATTGCGCAGAAATTTTCCATTTTTATCTTATCTAATAATTTGTTAAAAATTTTTGATTTTCAAGTGTTTTCATCCTCTTAAAGTTTATCTATTTTCAGTAATTATTACGAGACGTTTTCCGAAGTCCACGCAAAAGTGGACTTTGTTATATTTAACATCTTTTTATCCAATTTTCTCGTGTTAATTTTAATAACTGCTCGTTAAAAAATTTAAAGTAGTTGAATCAAACATGTCGCTTTGAGGTGATTAGGAAACTTGGCAACAACCATCGAAATATGCAAGAAAGTTTCCGATGATGTTTACTCTTGTCCGAGGGTTTAGCTTGGATGTAAGAACTTGTTGACAGGCCATCGACTTTTTTTTTATCTGACAATAACAGTGGGTAAATGTAATAAATTAAATATTATAATAACAATACGTACAGCGACCTTCTATAAGATACTATGAATTGATAACAAAGTAAATTGTCTAAATTTAAGTACATGGCGAAATAAAAAAATATTTCATCATATAAATAGGGTGATTCAAAGTAAACTGTAAAATAATTTGAGTGTCCTTACTTTTTACGATTTTTACCGAAACTACTGGCAACATTGTAATTAAATTTTATACGAATGTATTTTAAAGGTTGGCACATTCCATGAATTTGTTTTTATATCCGTAACTCTATTCGTATTCATCATACAGGGGGTTGACGAAAAAAATTTATACTTTAATAATTTTGCCGAAATTACTGGCAACATTGCAAGTAAATTTTATAGGAATACGTTTTGGAAGCTATTATGTTCTATGAATTTGTTTTATATTTGTAACGCTATTGGTATTCCAGATACGGGGTGTTGAGGAAAATATAATGATAAACCATTTTTTGTGATGTTGCCGAAACTATTGGCAACATTGTAATGAAATCTCATATAGGTCGATAGTTACACGATTCAAATCAAATAATTATGCTCATAACTTTTTTAAGGTTAGATTTATTAAACAAAAATCAATTTTACACCAAAAAGGTACTCTTGGTAAAGATCGATACTGTGTACCGTTTTCGGAATATTTTTATATCTCGATGTTTTTTATGTAAAATTTTTATTAAAAAAATGTAATCCTCATTCGCCTTATAACAACTTTCTATCGACTCTGTATAATACTAGTTACAACTTGAAGTTATTTCTTTTCAATATAAGATTTCTTCTTATGACTGGCCTAAAAAATTCTCAGAACTATCTTCAATAATATTCGTAGCTTGTCCATAAAATCGTTAAAAGGTACCCATGGTATACCTGGAAACTACTTTTTGTCCATGATAATAATTATAATAATTTTTACCTGAGGAATAACTTGTCTTATACCAATTTTTAGTACAAAGTGTAGTTAACTATTAACGACATTAAAAAATAATTATTGTCATGGAAATAAGTGAAAAAATTCTATTTTCGTATAATCCTGTAAGTTATAAATCTATATAACTAAAAATAAGTTTCCAAAATATGCAAACAATAATAATAAATAAATAATTTGATTAATAAAATTATGAATATATCGAATATCCCATTATGATTTGAAATTATATTCTTATTGTTTGTATATGTAAATCCGGCAACGTAGCATTCCGAATTTTATCGAACGTCGAGCTATCAACACAAAGCAACGAATAATACGCAGGCGTCGCTGATGAGCCCAGCCAGCTGGTCGAGCAAGGAGGAAACAGCAATCCAAACAAAACAGCTGACGAACCAGTGTATCGGCGATCAGCTGAGACGCTTTAGAGGTTTACAAACATTTTTTTTTTATCAAACTCCGCGTCGTAAATATCATTTTATTGTAAACCATACAAAATTTGTAAAGTGATCTGTGATATTAGGTTATAATCAATATGTGAGTACATGTTTTTATATTTTATCTATGTTTCAATTTGTATTTGGGTCAGTACAAATAGTTTGTTATGAGGATAAAATGGTTTAATGACAAAAAAATCATCAATATAACTGTTTTAAGAAAATTACATTTTAACTATATACTATTAACCTAAAAATGACAAGTTAATGGTCGATATAATTCTAATTATTGTACGTCCGCTAAGTAGTAATGAGAAGGCTATTTTGGATAGTGATATATACATAGTGGCTCATGAAAAGAAAGTGAAATTTGACTATAAAGAAGAGGGGGTTATAACGAATAAAAAGTCGTTATTGTAGGAAAATGGCGATCTGAATGACGTAATTTCAAAAATCTGCTCAACGGATTTCAAAAGTGTTTTTGCGAATATTTTGTGTTTGCCATTGAAAAGTACAATGACCTATTGACATTGCAAATTTAACTCAGACATTTCCATTATTCAAAATGATGATTCAGTGTGTTATTCGAAAAATTTAAAAAATTAGCAATGTAAATCAGTTGAATTTTAAAAATAGTTTTGTTTTTTTCTTAATTAAAAGTATTTTAGTAAAATATGAACATGATTTTTGCATTATTTAGGTCAGGACGATTTTTTTAGTAAAAACATATTTTCAACTTTAACATACCATATCTCAAATTGAGAGCAATTTTGATTTTTGTCCTCGTAGATCAATCTCATAAAAGCATTTTAGTGAAACATGGAGATAATATCATCAATATTTTGACCAGGACGATTTTTTTAGTCAAAACATAATTCTAACTTTGACATCCCATATCTTGAAACTTACAACACAAAAATTTCCAAAACTGTTTTATATTAATTATTATGTAACGGTTTGTTGATATAAAGGAATTATTTTATACAAATTATAGATAAAATCGTGTGCATTGTAATTTTTGACTTTGAGCCAATTTAAACATTATGCACACAAGTTTGCAAAAGATGATGCAACCTTTTATACATACACAAAAGACAGACGGTCAGCTGTTAATTCATAAGTAGATAAATTGCAGTTAAATTCGTATACCACAAATAAAATTATATATATGATGTAACTATCTGTATGTGTAAAAATTATTTTTGTTCAGTGTTAATGTTGCTAGGCTACTAATTAGAAATTTATATAATAGTGACAGTAGGTAGAACATTAATTATGTGTTTAAAGTTAATTTCGAGGTCAATTTTGTATATAGTATTGATATAACCCAGTCAAATTTTTATTGTTATTGTTTTGATCCATTATATACAAATGTAAAATACATATAGGGTAATAAGACAATACGTATCGCCATCTATTAGACAGTAGCGGTGCTAGAGTTTATAACAGTTTCAATTCACAGCATTAGAATTTATTCCAACTTTATACTTTTAAAACCATTTTAAAAAGTTGTTATTTTGACAATAACATTTAAAATTAAGGCATAATTTGACAGATACTATAACATAATTGACACTATTCTGTCAGCCAAAATTCAATAGGAGACATTCTTCTTTTTTACTGTATCATTTAACATTATATTGCAAACTCTACATATTATTTCGTTATACGGGGATTGAATAAAAACAATTTGAATTGTTTCTTAACATTTATAAGTACGGGGACTTTTTTCAATGCTTGTGGATAACACTATATACGAGGACTGTACAAAAATACATAATACGTGATCGAATATAGGTTTTAATGGTTGATAGAATTTTTATATACGGGGCCCGAGCAGAATGATAATTTTTTAGAGCAAATATACATATCTAAATATACAGGGTTTTTTTTTATAGTAGTTATTGTTTAGTATGCAGTAAAAGTTTAGTACTTTCTTATCGGTTGATTCCACTGTACCTACGGGGGTCGAACAAAAGTAAATTATTAATATTATAGGGGGACTGTACAAAAAAATTTATTCACTTCGTCATAGTATTAATATACGGGGGTAGAACAAAATTCAATTTCATTTTTTTCTTTAGTAATTGCTATCAGTATAGATCTTAAAAATACGGGGTGAAGCACAAATGTAGGTTAATAGTTATAAACTTACGGGATTGAAAGAAAAGTTGCTTTTTTTTCTTAACTGTTTTTGATATTGTATACATGGGTTTTGCAAAAATAATTTTAATCATAACTGTAGGTTGTTTTTTGACTATTTGTGCATACGAGGGAGGAACAAGAGTAAGTTTATATCTACAGGGACTCTACAAAAATTATTTTTTTTTTCAGAATTATTATACGGGGTCTGAACAAAAATGATACGGGTAAAGAATAAAAGTAAATTTTTTTCTATTTTTTGCACAAGAGAGAAGTTTTTTTTTCAAAAATTATACAGGGTTTGAACAAAAATTTACAAAAAGCGAAAGTATTTGTTTAAAATAAAATAAAAATGGGGTATATATGATTTTTTTTCTCATGTTGTTTCAGACAATGTTTCAAAACTTGGCCAATTATTTGTTAGGCTCCGTAATGAGTCAAGAAAGCGGAGTAACAGCGGAAGGGGTCCAAAACGACGGTACGATAAGGTTAAGATCCGAAGTACAAGAGGACGATTGGGTATTAGTGGACAGAGATAGCGAAGGCAATTCGGACACTTGTTCAGTGGAAAGTTTAGATGACATCGACGAAGAGGTACCCGCCGTTATGAAACGGGTTCTAACCAGATCGAGTTCAACGTCGTCTCTATTATGCGCTTCTAATATGGAGGAATCGTGGTTCGTAACACCGCCGCCGTGTTTCACGTCGCAAGGGCCTGTCCATATGGAGACTTCTCCATTGGAGAATCTCCTCATCGAACATCCCAGCATGAGTGTTTACCGCATTCATCCGAGTAGGAGACATTTTACGGTGACGGTACCCGTCAGATCTGCTTCTTCGGCTTCGAGATTAAGCAATGAAGAAGAAGAGGATTTGGAAGTCGAGGACGAGGACGTAGACGGACAGGATATTGCCCTAGTTAATAGGATACCTCGTTTGAATAGATTACAAGTTATGCAACAGCAAGAAAGGCAAAGGTACAAGCACAAAAGGGCGCAAAAGGTGAATATTTTTTTTATATTTTTTTTTGGGGTTATTGGAGGATTTTTGGATTGAAAAAAAGTTTGAATTTTCATTTTTTTTTTCGATAAAAAAATCAAATTTTCGAATTAACAAACTATATTTGTGAAAATGAAGACATTAAAATTACGTTCCAAAATAACAGCTTTCGCCCAACTCTATTTTCTTTTTTTTCGGTTTCAAGGTTGAATCTTTTTTTTAAATAATTTTCGATTTTTTCAATTATTTTGAAAAATGAATTTTGAAATTAATACGAAAATTTTATGAAAAATCGACTGAAATTTTTTTGACTTATAACAGGTATTACCCACCTCTAGTTTTTTTCAGGGGTTACTATTTCGAGAAGTGAATAAAATATTTTTTCCCGGTATAGGAGAATAATTTGTAGAAAAAACTGAATTTTCAAAATTTGAATGTGAATTTTACGAACAATTTTTTGTCACGTTATTAAATAACGACAGTCGCCATGTCTAGTTTAGGTTCTTTAAAATTTTTTTGCTACGTTCCATATAACAGTCAATGCCCACCTCTAGTTTTTTCCGTTCTCATTACAAGAATAAAATAATTTGTCCCTTGTTGATTTGATTTTTAAAAATAATTTGATGAAACAACTTAATTTTCAAAATTTGAATGCAAATTTTATAAAAAAAAAGGCGATTGAAAATGGCTTTTTATCGGTACCTATTCCCAGCACAAATTAAAATATTTTTTTCCTCAATTTTCAAATATAATTTGTAGAAAAAAACTGAATTTTCAAAATTTGAATTCCATCAAAAATGTTTTCCAACGTTATCAAATAACCAGTACCGCCCACCTTTAGTTTTCGGCTACTGAATAAAAAAATTGTTTGCTACGTTCTATATAACAACTACTACTCACCTCTAGTTTTTGATTCCTATTTTAAGGATAAAATAAAATGTTTTTTTTTCAGTATACTCGATTTGCAAAAATAGTTTGACGAAAAAACTAAATTTTCAAAAATCAAATTTCATAAAAAGTCAACTTGATAAATATTCTTTAAAGTTATCAAATAAAAAGTACCGCCCACCTCTACTTTTCGGCCACTAAATACATAAATTGTTTACTACGTTCCATATAACAGCCACTGCCCACCTCTAGTTGTTTTTCGTTCCTAGTTCAAGTATCAAAAAAAATTTTTTTTTCCAGTAGACTCGATTTTTAAAAAGCTTTTGACAAAATAAAAGAATTTTCAAAAGTTGATAGTTAACCACTACCGTCCGCCTCTATTTTATCAGAAAATAAGATTTTTGTCGCAATCTGGATGACAGCTACTAACTGTCCACCTCTAGTTTATTGAATCATCTATTTCATTAAATGGTACACTCGATTTAAAAAAAATTAACAAATAATTTTCCAATTCAGAATATTATTTTCCCAAATAACAAATATCCTCCATATCTAGTTTTAAACAATTAAATAATTTTTGTGCTACGTTACCAAAATAACAACTTCTGTCCACCTCTAAATAATTTTTTCATTACTTTACTAAATGACAACTACTGTCGATCTCTAAATAAATTTTTCGCTTAGTTACCAAATAACATCTACCATTAATCTCTAGTTTGAGTCAACTAAATTTTTTTCTACGTTCTAGATACCAGTAAGTGCCCACCTCTAGTATCTTTACCTTTTCGTTTAAAAGGTTAAATTTTTTATTCTCAAATGAAAATATCGATCACGTTGATAACAAAAAATGTTCATAAAAAGTTGTAAATAAAAAAAAATTAGTTGCTACACTGACCTCGCCGTTAAAAGGAATCCAACCTTGATTATATATGAGTAAATCAAATTACAAAATGTTTCAGTTGAACTTTGGTATTACCTAATATGAGAAATCAAACATAAAATATACAATGATGACAGTTTCATTGAAATTATACAATAAACTATCCCAAATTACTCATAAAGTTCACTAAACAAATTTTTACAAGCCAGGATTTTCTTAAAAGTTATGTGGCAACGTCGCGCGTTGAATAGCAGTCGTGACTAGATTTCCAGTTACCGGCAAAACAAAATATTTCAGTTGTTGCCCTTTTTTTTCAGTATCTCAATTTGTTTTTGGGGGAAAATTAGTTTTATCTTGTTGAACTATTTTTTGGCACGTCTCATGACCATTTGATCGGTTTGTTATAGGTGCAAGTGCAAAAGGCATGTGAAACTATCAAGAGGGGTAATTTGGAGAGGAACAACAAGGCTCGTGAAGTCAATAGTCGTAACCGACGACAAAGACGCGGAGAACGTTCCCAAGGTGCGAGACGTTCTTTCGCAAATAACAATCGCAAATGTTAAAATTTCTAAAATTATTGATCTCTTTTCGCAACATCCGACGATTTTCCAAATGTCGCATTCAAATTTTATTATATTTCTATATGTTACAATTTTGGTGTATCTCGTATATCAATATACAAAAAAGAATCATCCTCTTATGTAAATTATCTTCTTATGATCAACAGTTATATTTCTATATCGCGCCCACCTCTACTATCCCTCACATCTACGCCATGTTAGATTTGAAAAACGCGCAAACGCACAAGTTCAATATTTGAAAATCCCGCGGTAATTATTGAATCTAACCTACTCAGTATAACCAACTTTAATAAAAATATACTGTAAGAAATTTAATGAAGATGGAGGATAAAGTTTCTTAACGCGAAACTGATTTAAATTTACATAACAGGATGTTAAAAAAATATCATTCTAGGGCTTCTCTAATATGTATCCGTTACGACATAAGGGGAATATTGATTAAAAATCCCTTCGATATTGTGAATATTTTTCTTTATAAGGTCTAGAATGAAATTTAAAAAAAATAAATGAAAAAAGAGCACCATGTTCAGATATTTATTATCTTCGGATGTTGCCGTTAATTTTACGTCTTTCAATATATAATTTAAATCAATCACATTGCAGGTAAGACTCGGTTGAGAATAAGAGATTTGTAGAGGTGTGTTAGAAATAAGTTATTTTGTAACTTGACAGGTTTTTTAGCACATCTCTTCAACAGCCTAAGTAGTGTGGTCGAATATAATGTAGATACAAATATATTTTTATCAATATCATAGTGAGACATTTTGAAAAAATTATTTATTTTTTCGTTTATTTTACGATGTCGTCCAAAAAAAACTATTATTACATTTTACTCACACTATATATCATTTTCGGTAAGATTCCTGGAAAAAAACTGATGATGTAATCGTATTTTTCGAAAATAGTAACGTTGGCCAAATTATATCGTCCTCCAATTGAACTTTTTCCAAAAGTGATCTGCCAAAAATGTAAAAATACACTTTTTTTTTAATTACAACTATGGTATCTATATTTGAAAAATGAAAAAAAAAATCAAAATATAAAAACCGAAAAAAATTTTTTGATTTGGCCAATTTACCGCGCAGATTTGGCTCATTTAACACAAATCCCATCCACGCAATGTCACTGATACAGTACAAATCTAATAATAGGTGAATATCGATGATTTTTTTTAAACGAAAAGGGCACAAAGATTTAGCAATACTACAAAAAAAATTTTTTCATTATGATTTTAAAGAAATTTTTGTTGTGAGAGAACATTTCGTGTGCCCTTGGTAATAGCAATATGCATGTATTACGTGGAATTTTTATGAAGCATTAAAGTGAAATATTAAAATTGCAGTTTTAATTTTTTTTAAATTAAAAGTATTTTTACTAATTTTTTCAATGAAAATCAGCTTACTTATAGTGCTCAATACGTTTATGGAAAAATTCACAATTCGAGGTTATGTTCTATACACTTCATACGGATTTTTTTTTGATTTGGGGATTTTTCATAAATTCACTTACAGTAGCTTGGAATGTTTTCAAAAAACCTTTTCTTCCGTTTAAATTGTCTGAAAAACTGAACTTAATAAGTAAAAATTAGTTTCTTCTCATCTAAATTAATCACAAACCAACAACGTTTTCCACAGTTGAACTATCAAACATTTCCGAATTGTTCAGAATAACACGAATACACAACACATGGAAGACTATACGCAGTTGCCAGATTGTAAAATTTGTTAGTAACTAATTTTACGTACACATAGAATAACACGCTTAACGACTATTACTTACCATTAAAATAAAGTATTTCTATCAGTTTCCAATGTAAAAATACTAATGTACATATCACCTTATGAATCACACAGTAAATTAAAAAAAAAGTTTACAAAATAACTCGAAATAACTACAATAAAGTGGCAACGCTGTTGAATATATATTCATTTCTGTTCAGTCAGCGAACGTTCCCGAATAGTTCGAAATAACACGACTACACAACAAATGGAAGTCTATACTCAGTTGCCATAGAATAATACGCTCCACCACCATTAATTACGAATAAAATGAACTACTTCCATAAAAAACCATTAACAACACATCACCATATGAATCACAGATACTGGTAAATCCAAAAAAACGTTTACAACTGACTGCAAACATATGGATCAAGTGGCAACGCCGCTAAATACACATCATTTTGAGTTGAGTCAGTGAACGTTCCCGAATAGTTCCGAAATAAACCGATTCCACTTCATATGCGAGTCTACGTTGATGCCAGATTGTACATTTTTTCAGTAACTAATATTGAGGAATCAAATTAACACATCCTAATACCATAGAATAGTACTAAGCGTCATTACCATAAATGAAAATTAGATAATTATTATTCTGCAACTATCCATGACTCACGAACTATTCTAAGTTATCGTTTTAAAACACCACATATACATCATACTACTTTTGAATTACAAAACAAAATAAATACGACGCTGATTAATTCCAAATATTCGAAACAACGTGACAACGTTGCAAAAGTAAATTATTTTAATTGAGTTAGGTTAGGTTAGGCGATTGTGTCTGAATAACAAGAGTTTATTACAATTGAATTGTGCTTATTTGGAAGGGAAAGGCATAGGAGTGTAGATGTAACATGAAGATTAATAATATTCAATACGTATCCTCGCATAAAACATAACCTAGAAATAAGATTTTTATTAATTATTTAAGTTTGATTGAGCACATATAGTTTAGTTGATATCCGTCGATTCTTTTTTAAATTTTAGATTGCATGTATTTTTTTCATTTTATCTCAATTATAACGTGTATTTCGTTAATTTAGCAAAATAATTGTGTATGCAGAGAAAACTACAAAAAAAAATGATAAAATTCGAAATATTTAGAAAATTAAGCTAACTCACAAAAAAATATTTTTTTTGTTTACTATTGCAAATATTTTTATTTATTTTTTATATTACAGAAAGTGTGTTATATACAGGTTGGTTGAGAATGTCTGCATTTTCCTAACGTATACTAGGATTGTCGAAAAGTTATTTTTACCATACTATAAATTATATGTAAACTTTCCGTACAATCCTCGTAATAAGTAAACGGAAATTAGGATTAGGTTTATTTCAGTATGGTTTGTGTTTAGCTTGATTATATGTGAGCAGACAATTATATGTAAGTTAAAGGAATGTATTATGGAGCACGTCTAGTTGATAGTTATTAATTTGTATGCATAGTGAATGTATAATTGTGAAGCAATATGTGAAAAAAAACAAAAAAAACACATTTTTCTGGTGTTGATTCTGAAAAAAGTATGAAAAGATGATATAAAAAGTTGAAAACAATAAAATTAATTATGTTGATTTATGCGTTTTATTATTTCCCTCCAATAAAAATAGCTGGTTATGATAATATATGTTAATCAACTGAGAAAACACACATTCTGGCAACGTTGAGTTACTTCCTTTCAATAAAAATCTGCGAATTATATTAATTTGTATAGATCATCGGAGAAAACATACATTCTGGCAACGTCGAGTTTTTCCTTTCAATAAAAATCGCGGGTTATGGTAGTATATGTTGATCAACGGAGAAAACACACAATCTGACAACGTTATTTCCAAAAGAACGTTTATTACTAAACAAAAATCGTTAAAAGCAAGAAAAAGAAGAAATTTTAAAACTTTGTAATTATAACTCGACGAAATAGTACCTCTAAATTATAAGTTTATCTATGGTCACTATGTTACAATTTTCTTCAGCGTTGTCAGTTGTATATTTTTTATGCAGATCTAAGGATTTTAGGTATTTCTTGTAAATCTGAAAACTTTGGTTTCAGAATCTACGAATTCTTCTCAAATTTGTACAAATTGGCAACATCACATGACTCAACAACCTAAAGAAGCAAATTTTCCGTTATATTGCTTCAAGGCAGTGGCGCAATTTTTACAAAACTTCATATTTTTCTCCAGCATTTCCAGCTGCACGTCTTTTTATGTAAATATGCGTATTTTTTGGCTTTTGTAAACCTGAGTACTTTGGTTTCAGAATGTACGTATTTGCTTCAAATTAACATAAACGTTATTTTCTTTATTGTGTACATTTTTATTAGAAATTGAAAAAATCAATTTTTGGAGGAATATAACAATAAAAGCAGCGTTAAAATTGGTTAAATTAGTTTAGTCTGATTAAAATTAGAAAATTAAGGAACTGGACTATTTTTTATCAGAAATTATCATCATTACTTTGAAAAAGAAGAATTTCAACAGTTTTGTAAACTGGTTGTTTCTTATAGTTCAAAAAAAATGGTATGAAGTTTAATTTTTGGTGGAATCAACCAAAATGTTATTTCTTCAAAATAGTTTGTGGAGTTTTTTTATTGTATAGTTTTAATTAGATGAGACGTTTTTTCGGTTACAAACCAATCGAATGTACGATAAAATCAACTTATATTGAGAAAACAGGCTTCTATATCTCACCGAAATTCAATTTTTAAATATTTTAAGGAGTTAGTAATGAGTAGTGGGAAAGTTGGATTTAAAATCTATAAAAAGGGCCTTTGAATCGTAAAAAATTCTCTTATACTTGGAAATTTCAAAATTTCGCACTTATTTCACAAAAATCACGTCATACACCATAAAGGTTATTTGAAACCCTAGAAATATCTATTATAGAATATATTTATGAAAAATTTTTGACACACTATATATTGCTATTTCCACTATCGAACCGGCGATAACGTATCAAGATAGGTCAAAAAAAGATCGAAGTTTTAAAAGTTAGGTTAGTACTTACAAGAATGGATAAATTCAGGAAATTATTCCAAAAAATATGTTCTATTATTGGAATGATCCACGTTGGAGCACTTCCAGGTATTTATATCATTTTAATCCAAAAATAATCTCTTTAATTAAAATTCGATGACCAACCAAAAAATAACGATATAAACACGTGTTTAAATCAATATATTTTTTCAGGACTTAGACAACTCTCATTACAAAGTAAACAATTTCATTTACACCCCCAATACATATGCAACCCACATTACAAAATTGTTTTAAAAGTTGCATACTACGTGATTAACATTCACTTATGTAACTCAATATACCGTTCTAGCATATTTATGCAACTTACATTACAAGAGCGTTATAGAAGTTGCCTTGTACACTTTTTTTTTACAGGTTGTCCTAAATATTCCGGTTCGATTAACGATATAGTTAAAAAAGCTTGTTACGAAAGTGAGCTGTATTTAAAACACGGATTGGTAAGAAAATCGAAAAATAATTAGATTTACTGGAAAAAAATAATTTTTTCTCTTATACAGCACGGAATATTAGTAGAAAATATGCACGATATACCGTACGTCCAATCTAAACACTTCGGTCCCGAAGTAACGGCTTCCATGTCGAGAATATGCACCGAATTGAGGAAAATTATACCTCGAACGACACCTTTCGGCATACAGGTAATTCATTTCGGGGAAAAAATTCGATTTCGAATGATTGGTGTTTCAGGTGCTTTCGTGTGGTAATAAAGAAGCTCTAGCGATCGGTAAAGTTTGCGATATGGATTTTATTAGAGCAGAGGGGTACGTTTTTAGCCACGTCGCCGATGAGGGTTTAACAGACGCCAACGCTGGGTTGATATTGCGATATAGAAAAACCATCGGGGGTGAAAATATATTAGTTTTCACTGATATTAAGAAAAAACACAGGTAATATACGACGAAACCGTTTTTTTTATTCATTAAGGGTGGTTTTTAGTTCCCATGCCATCACTGGAGATATTTCTACAGTGGAAACTGCTAAGGCTGCGGAATATTTTCTTTCCGACGGTGTTATCCTTACAGGAGCTGCGACAGGAGAAGCTGCGGATGTTGAAGAGCTGCAGGATGTGAAAAGGGCGGTTCGAGTTCCTGTTTTGATCGGGTCCGGTGTTACGTATGAAAATGTCGAGAATTTCAAATCGGCTGATGGTTTAATTGTCGGTTCTTATTTTAAAAAAGGGGGAAAGTGGGATAATGATGTCGATGGGGATAGGTTGAAAAAGTTTATGGGGAAAATATCTTGTTGGGAATAAATTTTTTTAATAGAAAATTGTTTTTTTTTCAACTTATTTTTGTTGGTTTTTGAAAAAATGATCGTTTAGTACTGAGTGGTCAGGATTCATGATGGTTTATAGTTGAGAACTGGCCTAAAGTTTAAGAGAAATTATATTCATTGCTTTAAAAAAGAAGAATTTCAACGGTTTTGGAAGATTTTCGATTCAAATAGTTCAAAAAAATTCAGCCGGAAAAAAATTGGATCGAGATTAATTTTTGGTGGAATTAACTGAAATATGTTATTAGCGCAAAATTTGTTCGCGATTTTTTTTGTTGTGTAGTTTTTTTAAGAAATTGTGAAAAAATCACTTATTGAAGACAAAAAAAACGTGTTTAATTTTTGGTGGAATTTATCAAAATGTATGGACTTTCGATAGTAAAATGCTCAAAATATTTTTTGAAACTAATAAAAAAATTTGTATCAAATTTTGTTAATACAAAATATAGTCTGAAAATTGAAAATTATTAGAAAAAAATTAAAAAAAATGAAACATTCCAATTGAATGAGGAACTGGGCTAATTTTCAACAAAAATTATCATTTTTGACTCGAAAAATGAGAACTTTAATGGTAATAGAAAATATTAGTTGCCTTTTATGGGAAAAAATTTAAAAAAATATTAATAAAATAGCCTATGTATGAAGACGAAAAAATCGTGTATAGTTTTTGGTGGAATTTATTAAAATTTATGGACTTTCGATAGTAAATGCTCAAGATACTTTTCGAAACTGATAAAAAAAAATTGTATCAACTTTTTTAATACAAAATATATTCAGAAAATTGAAAATTATTAAAAAAAATGAAACATTCCAATTGAATGAGGAACTGGCCTAATTTTTAACAAAAATTATCATTTTTGACTCAAAAAATGAGAACTTCAATGGTAATAGAAAATATTAGTTGCCTTTTATGGGAAAAAATTTAAAAAAACAGTTTATGTATGAAGACGAAAAAATCGTGTTCAATTTTTGGTGGAATTTATCAAAATTTATGGACTTTCGATAGTAAAATGCTCAAGATACTTTTCGAAACCGATAAAAAAAATGTGTATCAACGTTTTTAATACAAAATATATTCAGAAAATTGAAAATTATTAAAAAAAAAAAATGAAAAAAATGCGACATCTTAATTTAGTAAGAAATTGGCCTAATTTTCAACAAAAATTATCATCAATGGCATAAAAGACCAACGATTTCATGAATCTAAAAAAAATATATACAAAAAAGGCAAAAAAATTAAATTCAGTTTACTTTTTTGGGGAAAGGACAAAAACAAATAAAATTACGATCGCCTAAAAACATTTAATAAAAACAATTCAAATTCCACTATTTACTATCTTAAATATCAATGTTTGAAACCAAACAATTTCTTAATAGAAGTCCCTACGACTCCTAAAAATTTACCAACTTTGAATCCTGCATCATCCTGCCGTTTCCCAAACAAAAAAATTTCGTTAGACTTCCCATTAACCGATTCTTCTTCTTTTTTCTGCGACGTTCGACCCGACAAATCTTCTTTTTCATCCCAACTCCGCAATACCGGGGGTAAATAAGAAAAAGGTTCCGGTTTTGTATTCGTTAGAGCCCCCGATATCGGTCTCCTGCTAGAAATTTTTCTTCTTTTTGTCAAAGGTTTACCGGGACTCAGACCAACTTCGTGATATTCGAATAGATCTTTTCTTTTGACGGGTCGTCGCGACGAACTGTCTTTTCTTAAGGTTTTTTTCCCCGTTAAATGTACGTCTATGGCTTCTTTTATGGCTTTTATCCAGCTTTTCGTTTGGCTGAATTGATCGTGGTATAAAATTAGTTCTTCTTCTTGACACGATATTCTCATGCAACCTTTGGAAAAAATCAAAATTTGACAGATATGTTATTTTATCAATTTTTTTACAACCCCACTCACCCCCAATTTTCTTAATGTCTGATACGTCTTTGTCGAAGTCATATGTTTTGCTTTCATGTCAGTTTAAAGGATTTAAAAAAAAAACATAAATTTTGGATAAAATAGACTAAATCTGGTTTATTTTGACAAATTTCAACTGATTATGTCATTATTTATGTCGTGCATACGAGGGAAATTATTAATAAGTTTAGAACAATCCGAAAGGAAATTTAAATTATTTTTTGGTGGAATGAACCAAAAATAAAAAAAATTCTTTGGGGGAATGAACCGAAATGAATGAAATTATGTTATCCATTAAATTCTATGTGGATTTTTTAGTTGGAAAACTGGGTTTTTGTGAAAAATTCGTAGAAATCTAAGGAAAAAATGCATCAAAAATTAAAAAATCAATGAAGAAAAATTTAATATTATTTTTTGGTGGAATAAACCGAAATGAATGAAACTATATTATCCATTAAAATCGATAGAAATTCGATTATTAGTTGTGAAAACCACCCTGAAATACATTTTTTTTAATAAAAAAATTTTTTTTTCAATTTAAAGTGAAAATTACCAGTTTTATCATGAAAAACCGTATTTTTGAAAATTTCTCATAAATTAAAAGATAATTTTACAAATTTTGATCAATATTCAGTATATTTCAACTAATATTATGCTAAAACTTTTATCAAAATATACAAAGTAAAAATTCAAAATCATTGAATAATAATTCAATCTTATCTTTTGGTGGAATAAACCAAAATGATGAAAACTATATTGTTTATTAAAATCGTTGGAAATTCGATTATTAGTTGGAAAACACGAACTGAAGTACATTTTTTTCAATAAAAAATAGTTTTTTTTATTTAAAGTTAAAATCCCAATTTTCACCAAGAAAAAAACAAGTTTTTGAAAGTTTCAATCAAACAAATGTATATTTCAACTAATTATACTAAAATTTTGATTCAAATTCTTAAGAAATGGTTAAAAAATTAAATAATACTGAAAAATCATTACCTTTATCCAGTATTTCGAAAACTTTACACTTTCCAAGCGGAAATATTCCCACACACTTCATAGAATTAACTTTCAATTCATCTTTCTTCATTTTACCAAACAAAATAATATCATTCATCAAAACTGCGTATAATTTTTCACTGGGAGCATTTTTCGTGCCCATTTTCACTAAAATCCCCTCTTTAGACAATGTTCTACCAGGTTTCACAATATTAGGCTCCCCGCTTTTCAAAAACCTTTGAATTTCCAATAATCTCCGCATATTTTCTTGATCTTCCACAATTTTATTGATATGATCGGCGGCTTCTTCAATTTTTTCTAAACATTCTTAGTAAAAAAAACATTTTTGATTAAAAACAAAAATTTGGTAAATAACATATTTTGTTTACCAGTTAACTGCTTATGGTCTTTTTCATGAGGTTTAGTTAATTGTAGCAAATGAGTTAAAAGTAACTTGTATCTCGGTACTCTTTGAATGGGGGTGATTAAAAGGGCTGAGAGCTTATTTTGAACCTCCGGTCTCGATTCTTGATTTTCCATTAATTTAGCAAATTGGGGATTAAGCGATCTCGCATTCTATTTAACAAATAATTTATAAAAAAACATCGATTTATTAAAATTCACTCACCTGTAATATATTTAAAATATTTTTAAATTCGCAAGCATACACTGAATACATTTTAAAAAACGGAGCAAATTTGCAAAATGCCTCGGCGACTTTACCTGGATTCTTCTCTAATTCATCCAAAAGTTCCTTATTGACGTTATAAATTGGTAAAATGCTACCAAAAACTGTTTGAAATTCGTCATTTTTCAACAATTTATTAATTTCCGTCGGTTTCGAAAAAAAATTAATAATAATTTCCAATTGGTGAACGTATTTTATTTCACTATTAACAATCTCTAATAAAGCTTTTTCTCTTTTGTACCTTCGATTTTCTTCTTCACCCTTAGTTTTTATTTCATCTAGTGCCTCAAACACTGTTTTTTTTGTTTTTGAAGTCAACACATTTCTGTCATGTAATACTTTTCGTAGTTCTTCACTAAATTCGATATGAGCACGAGGAGTTGATGGTTCGATTTCCGTATTTTTGTTTATGTATTCCGGAGATTCATTAGAACGTTTTTCTACACACGTATCTATATATGTTTTCGTAAAAACATCGGTGTCTAAATGTTCTAATTTAACACTAGGGGTACTGCATTTAGGTGGTACAGGGGCTTTGTTTTTCTTTGGAGTTTCAGTATCCGTACTCATCTTACATGTATAAATAATATTGAGACGTAAATATATTTTAATCAGAAACAAGATTCAAAAAATGAATAATCACCAAACTAAAAGTGCCTCGACTTTTGAATAAACCGTTAAATCCACATTTTTTTAAAACAGTTGACGTTACTGTCAAATCTCAATTTCAATTTGACATAAATCAAATTCTTCTTTTTTTCTTTATAATAACGTAAGAAGGTTTCATAAAGACATATTAGAAAAAATAAAAATCTTTAAATAGAATTTTAGAAAAACATTTTCAATGAATTGTATTTTTGCTTTTGACGTTATAGTATAATAAAACGTTTACCTGTCATGAAGTAATTAAGCATTTATACTGAATACAGTAGATGAAGAATCTTTCAAATTATTTTTTAAAGCCTTTCAAATATTTTAAAACCAATATAGTTAAGAAAAATACAATTGAAATTGGTTATTGTTGATTGCATTCGAAGATATGTTAATGTTAATATCAATTTAAATAATAATTACAGAACCATAGACAAATACGAGTGTCCTAATGTTTGTCGCTGCATCTTATATCATATATAACCGCGAAATATTAGAGGAATTTATTATTATATTTATTTATATGAATTATATGAAATAATCATAATAATAATTAATAACTTTGATTATTTAAAAATTTAGTTTGTAATATTTCAAGTTTTATACGAAGATATTTATTTTTGATATACATAGACATATTTCTTTGTGCTTTATAGTTCTGTCAATATTTTCCAACTCATATCGACTCTATATAATATATGATCTGCAATTTCCCATTTTTCGAAATAACCTTCTGCAACAAGTCATAAATTTTTACCTCGCGCTCTTTACTTCGCTTTCGATTCTACATGTACATCAAACGCAAAACACTAAAATTCAAAGTGGTGCCTTGCGCCTGGAAAAGATGGGACTTCCTCCGTTATTAAATAACTTTATAAATGTGAGTTAATTATATATTTTTTCAACGAAACTTCTTGAACTCGTAAATTATTTTATTTTATTGTTATTTAAATTGTAGAAAAATGATTCAAACATAGTTGTAGTCACAATTATTTTCAAAATATCAGATCAGACCTTAGTAAAATGTGACATTAAGAATAAGTATACTTACCTTAAAAATTTAAATACAACTTTTCATTTCTCTTACGTTAATTTTGCTTATTATTTAACTAATATAACTGTTAACTGTAATTATATTAAATCGAAACCGTTACAACTATTGGTATTTTATAAATACTCTCCCACCTCTATTTCGTTGAGGTCATATTTCATAAATATGACGTCTAATGATAACAAATTTCAATGACCTTTTCTGTCACGACTGGGCGTACGTCTTTTGGCGTCTGTAATAGCATGGGATGGCCCGAATAAGAATAAAAGCACCGAAGCGACATTTTGTATCTAAATGTTAAAGCTCACGCTATTCAGAACCTTGTTACGTGATCTGTAACTTCATGAACAGTTACAGTTTGATCCCATTTGTTTAATATTTCTTGATTCATTAATTTTTAATGTAAAGCTCTCCTCTGGAGACAGAAAGGGTTATCGATTGAAAAAGAAACGCGACTTAATAGAAATGAACAAAAAAATGTGATGTTTATCGAGAAAATTTAATTTTGTAGCAAAGAGAACGAAATTCCAGCTTTTAAATTACTTGACATTATACAGGAAAGTAATAAATAACGTTCTTATTTCATTTCAGTTCATTGCATTACATTTTTTGTCATATTTAACGTAAATAAAGTATTTTAAGTAAATAGTAGTGTAATAATATGACTATAAAGTCAATTAATAATTCACCAATCACCTTGGTTGTCAATTTAAGTTGTAAACTTCGTAACAAATCCAATTACAATTTTATATAAAAAAGAAGAAATGAACGGACGGGGCCATATTGGATGGAAATCGACTCAACAAAGGCAACTAATTGAATATAGACTTCCAGCTAAGAAAAGCTTCAACAGAAACGCTTGACAAAGGAGTTTCGTATCGTCAATGTCTCTGTAATAGTCATTAACCCAATGAGAATATAGCCAGAAGGGTTTTCCTAAATTAATGACAAGGTATAGTCGTTTATTTGTACCCTCTAGGTATATTCTTGTTAGCAACTTGTAGATCTCAAAGGATATTGTAATTGTTCGATTGATCTGCTCTTGTAGAGGAGTAGAAATCTAACAATTGTGGTCAAATTGCATGGACTTGTAATAATATTTGAATATTGGTACTTGCTAAATTGAAAATAAAAACGTACCTCACGTTTCTATACATTATATATGTACGAGATGCTATCAAAAAATACTGTCAATTGAAAAGACAACTTTACGTAAAAGTTATATTCATATTGCATACATTAAAATAGAAATTTAGTTTTAAAATATATTCAACTAAATTAAACGACTGACAAGCGGTTATTCAAATTAACTTGGAACGAATTGTATCAATAAAATGGCGGCCAAATTCATCTAGTCAAAAGTCGAAATTCCTTCCTATCCGTTTTATAGAGAAACATGTCGTTCGATTTACATCTCGAACAATTAATTTTACTTAAGTATATTTGCAGAACATGAAATTTTCGGATTTAATTATTATCGGTCACGCGATCATAATTTATACAAAAAACTGCTAATTAATGCAGAAAGAATACGTTGTCTCGGCGGAAATTCATTATGACGAATCATTCTTACGAAACGGATATACGTGTACAATTTTATTTTATTTAAAATCGTCAATCAAGTCAATCAAAAAACATTTTGTATTAAATAATACTAATGAATTTACCATTATACATTACTATACAATCGTGTAATATTGGTTGTCTATTTAACAAAACGCGATATGTGTCATATTTATTCAAAAGCTTTTTGTATAAAATTATTTTAACTAATTTACCTATTAATGGCAAATATTCTAATATACAACCGTGAAATGTTGGTTTTATATAAATAACAACACACGATTTACGTCATATTTTTCTTAAAATAAAATAACGTAATGAAATGTATCAATATATGGTATGCATTTCAATATACAATGGTGTTATACTGGTTGTCTACATAGCAACAAACGAATTTGTATAATAAATATACAATCTAGCACTAAAATTGTCACGTTGCTGTTTTTTCTAATGCTTTCAATGAATATGATACTTTTTTATTGTAATTTTATCATTAAGTATCCCGAGTTCCTGTCGAATATTCTCTATGGAGACTTCAGGAGTTTAAGAATCGAAATTACACTAAAAGTTAGGTTAAATCGGACAAAAAATCTGCGTGTTTACATATTTAACTAAATTCTTATCAGAATGTAATGTAATTTAGGTATGTATAAAAATTCAATAATTAAAACATCTCGTAGACTTTTCTGCCATCTATGAGTAACAACAGAATGAATTGTCTTGTCATCGTGTTATGGTAATAGTATAAATATCTAGTAGCATTTTTCTGTGTGTAGAATCATTGATGTACCACACTGTGTTTATTAAGGGAATCAGCAATATAAACGATATCAAAAACATCCCAAGATAACATCCCGATGAATACGCGGACCTTAATGACGTGGAATATAGCGAGGAACGCCATCAAACAAACGTTTAAGGCATTTTCCAGGTAACATTTTTAGTTGCCTCTCGCCAAAGATGAGACCACATAAATTTTTACGATAATGGAACTTGTTCTAGCCGTTCAGATACAAATGTGAAGTTCGTTGCGACTATAAAAAATATGACAGACACAGAGAGTCTGATATAAATGAAAATAGAAATAAAAATTTTAACTACTACTAACTTTTTTATACAATATTCAATAATTTATTGTTTGATATACTATTTACTCAATAAAAATGTTCTCCCGTTGTGTTCTGTTTTGGTCACGAATTCTTTTTCTTGGTATATATTCTCGATAAAATATGTTCATAGAAAAATATTGCAGTTCGATATAATTGCGTTTATTTTTCAAGCAAAGATAATCGATACGAATATACAATACGTTTATTTTGTTTATTTAAATATAAAAAACTACATATTATTATTAAAAAAACATGATTTTATTATTAAAATATACTTTATTAAATCATTGATGTTCGATTTGATGGTGTAGGGTTAAAATACTAGTTTAAACAAATTTTTAGTCCTAACGACACGAGTTCGAATCCTCCTAGTTTCTATTTTATTTTTTTATATAAATTTTGAAAAATTTAATATTACATTCGACAAAAAAGGACATAACATGATTATTAAATTATGACTATTCTAAAGATTTTATTTATTTTATTATAATTATAAAATAAGTTAAAAAAGAAGAATTGTGATTACGTCACTTTTCATTTTTTTTAGTAAAAAATTATTTTTCTTGGTCTATATTCTCTATCAAATACGTTCATATAAAAATGAGTTCGATACAACCGCTTTTAAAGTTTGATTATACATCGATCTCTTGTACGAAACTTTGAGGGCGTAAATAAATGCGTTTGATTGCGGAAAGAGGAGAAGTACCCGATGCGGACAATGAATAGTGAATACCGGACTGTAGGGGGACAGTTTGAGAGACACTTAACCACAACACAGCAATTCGCTTTGCTTTATTTCCACACGACAAAGTGCAGCCTGCAGATATTTAATCAACTAGCGAAATGTCCGTCTAAATTAGAAACTAAAATTTTTTATCGACGCTTGAAATTGTATGTGATGTGAGAGAAAAAGCTCATTTCTTATATTTATTGTGTAAATATCTTGAAATAATGTTTTTATACTATAATAACAGTTCACAATTAGCTGTATACACATATTGAGTTTATTACGAAAATTTAATTTAACCTTTTAATGACCTTGACTAATTTACAATCGTGTTATACTTGTTGTCTATATAATAATTTAATTTATATCTATTACTAATATGTTTGGTAATGGTATCACACTGTAGTTATTAAGTAAATATAGTTAATACTTCAAAAAATAAAGTTTACGTCTAATAGAAAAATAATTAATTTTCATAAAAACTTCTCTATATTAACTCTTATTAATATTTAATGTAATGCTGGTTGCCTAGTTACGAATAAAATATTTTTCGTGTTGACTTTTAAAAATAAAACAGTACATCAAACCTTACAAGAAGTTAAAAAAGTCTTTTGAGAAAATAAAGACATCAATAAAAAAACTGTTCAATTTGGAATCTCGCTAATTTATCAAAGTAGAAGCGGCGTTGCCGAATTGGGCCGCAGAATGTAATCCCCCGCGTAAGAAAGATCCATGGGGAAGCCACACACGCGCTACACTAAGAGGATTCCCGGATCCCGAGAGAGAATCCTAGATTTATGTCGAAAGCGTGAAGCGTCCCAATGCAGCTTTATCGCTATATTTTGCTGTTTTCTAGACATGATTATCGGATGCCATTATACTTCATAGATTTCGCGTTGTTTCTCTTATGATACAGGGACTATTCAATAAATTTTATAGGCAGTAATTTATCCTGCGATTTTCGTAAATTCATCATAATGGAAATGTATGTCAGATAAAGATTAAATTTGACGTAAGTATTTCAAAACAAGTAGAGGGTAGTTTATATAGCGAGAGTTTCATTAAGGGTTATCTAGGATCCGAGATAAGGAAGATTCATAGTCAAAAATATATCGTTAAATCGTAATTAACTTTCTATAGGAAGTGATAGACTATCAATAGAAATATTAATTGATAAGTTCCACCGAAAAAAAAAATACATTTTATCACAAAAAACTGATATTGAAATACAATTTGTTACTCAGTGTTATGGAAGTTCCCTCGTATATATTCAATTTGTTCTGTAGCATGTACGAGTTGTCAGTTATATCGAGTTTTATCTTGGGAATAAATTTGAATTTTTGTGATAGAGATTACAGTGACGAGGCTTCAACTTTTTCTTGTAACAACCGATAAATTGGGCGTATTTATGTTTGTTAACAAGATGTCGTCTTTTTTATTTCAACATGTTATGTTTTTTATTGAACTGAATCGAAAAAAATTATTAATATATATATATATATGAATAGTTCATTAAAAGTTGATGATAAAACATGTTGATGTATTCAAATTAGACTTTAATTTAATTAAAAAAATTGATATTTATTATAAACGTAACTTTTTTAGTAAAATATAGTATCATGAAAGATTTATATGAGGAACTTGGTGGCGTAGTGTTAAATTTGTCACATGATCGAATCGGTTGACTAATTGATGCGTGTTCGATTCTTGGGTTATGATACGAAAATTTTATTTTTTTTACTATATTTTGAAAAAATTTTCGCTTGTTTTTAACGATATCTTATAAAAATTTAACACGTATTTTTCTGTATCACATTAAATAAATAGTAGAATGCGTAGAAATTCATAATTTATGGATCGAATTCTACTTGAAATTCAATAATTAAAATCCTTAAACTTGTGTAAATGTTTGGGACGTGAAGAGGTAAGAGGAAATCCGTATACAGCGACTTTAACAGTCAAACGCTTTGAGAGCTCTTTGAAGAACAACTATTTATCAACTTATGATAGCTTAAGAGTTTGCTACTCCACTTAAATCAGTGACGTACTTACCATTTATGAAAAGAAGGTATGAATCACCACGGGAAACAAACAAAATAATCTACTAATGATTATTTAAGTAATTTTATCATAATTATAAAGTAGGTTAAGAGGAATTGCCATATTAAATCGTTCCAAAATTTGTTCTTCAAAATGAAATGAAATACAATATCATTAAATCACGCGTTTGGTGACTCATTCGTATATAATGTGTTGCATAATTTCCAGGTACATAATGTTTAGTTTAACGTTACGGTCCTGATTGTAGCTGCACGTCGTCATATTCATTGGAAGTTTTCGAGGACGCTTTCGAATAATTATTTTATTAAATTGGGATACGAGGAACAAAAACTCACTGATTAAGGAGAATACTCGACTAAAGACAAGAGAGAATCGCTTTAATTGGAATAATAAGTAATTAATTGTTATTAAACATTTTAAACAAACAGTTATTTTCTGAAGAGCAACTTGAAAATATATTAAGAGAAATACAATGATTGTGTTCTACAAATTCTTGTGTAAATATTGTTTGGTGAAAATCGGTAAAGTAATTTCCGAAAATGCTATTTTGCACGTATTTTTTAGGCAAAAAAAGCAAATCTTGAAAAAACGAGGGTGTTACAAAATGATTTTATTTTCCGAAGTATTTCTAGATTTGTTACGCCACTGGACATAGTGTCATATAATTTGAGATTCTGGTTTATACAGATCAACTGCCAACTCGTATTTTAGGTCATTTATTGACATTTTTTGTCAGAAATTATTGCAGCATCAATTATTTTAGGCTCAATATATAGGTAAAACTTGGAAATATTTTCAAAGTAGAAAGATGTGACGTGTTTATATTGAAAAAAAACTTCCAACGTTGTTTGTATCGAAAAAAAAACAATATAATTAATTTTTATTTGTACTAACGATGAAAAGCTTTATTTTCTAAAATATTTACTTTAGAAATACACTTTCATTTGATATATTCTCGTAACAGTGCTTGAAAAACTACATAACAAAAACAATAAACAAGTTTCTGGAATTATCTTAACGAAATTAATTATTTACGTAATTTATATGTTTATAAAACAAAAAAAGATAATGAAAATACTTTTAGATGATTTTTAATTTCCTTACACAATCATTTACAGTATTATCAAATAATAAAATCTTAGAATTGTTTATTATTAACAAAAATACCGTTCTACTTCTTTTTTATATTATTTCTGTCAAATGTTTCTTCTACGAATATTCATTTACCCTGCATTTCTTAACAACAAGTTTTACTTAATTATTATTAAAATCATATTTTACACAAGTTTTAAATGTAAATTTTACATTTTATTCGATTAGAAATACATCAACTGCATTAGCCTCTCAAGTTTCCATTCAATTACACCCTCGCCGAATATTAAATTACCTTACAAGTATGTATATATCTCAAAGCCGAATGTAATATTAATTAACGCATAACACCTCCTAATCGTATTTCATTTCTAAATGTAATGAGCGAACAAGGCGAGAGAGGGCAGGATCTTGATTAGACCGGAGAGTGTTGAGGTATCCTTCACGGTTTGATTGATGAGACTGCATGTCTGCAACACACATTACGTCCGTCCACTCCGCTTAAATTGCCTCAGTCACTCTGTTTTAACTTTTAATAACTTACATTTACCAACAGGATCGATCGGGATGAACAGGGATGTTAATTATATGTGGACATAAATTTTCAAATTATATAAATGTTTAGCAGGTGAATGGGAAACTATTGTTGTCGTTTTTGTTTAAGATAAATATTTATCGTTTATCATATACAGAATTTTTGAATTAGATATATAGTTTTAGTAGAAAAACTTAGGTTAATACCTATCATATAGATTCAATTCTATTAGTTTGAAGTTATATATTACATTGTGACAATTTTGAAAGTATTTAGATATAATGATATAAGAATTTCGTATTATATTGATAATATATTCTGAGTAGTTATATAAATAAGTTAAAATCGAAGGGAAACAACAACAGCTCGTTGGTTTACATTAACTTCATGAATCGGATTTAATATGTATCCAACCTAAATTTCCGTGACGTTTTATTTTAAATTTTAATAAATTATAGCACTGAAAGATCGATCTCGAGCTGAAATGCGCTTAGAATAGATGATAGAAATTTGTGAAATATTAAACACAAGTCTCGTATGGAACCATTGGCGTACGTACGAGGTTTGGAAAACTGATTGACTGAAAACCTTCGAAACAGTGGATTCGAACCGTTTTTTGAAGTTGTGTTACCCCAATCTGGGCACTAACGACTTTTTCCTGTTTTCTAACCTCAAAGTTTCAATTACAGGATAGAAATTTTAATCAGACGAGGTAGAGATGACATGTCATAGTGTATACGTTTTACTGTTTTCTTCTTTAAAAATATTTTCCGTAGTTTTGCGTTGTGTAGTTATTAATTAGCATTAATTATATAAAAAAATGTTGTAAGAACTTTTTTTGTTGTTTAACTGACCTTTTAGTATATTAAACAGACGTGGATGCAAAGAATATACACGAACTAAAATTGTTGTGGTAATGACGGGCCAATCTGTTTGATTGATGACCTAAGTATGTAACACAATGCCTCACCGGAGTTTTGTTTGTAACACTTTGTCTAATAAAGATTTATTATTCCTAAATTAGACGTACTATTGAAAGGTACGCAGGGATACGCCCTTTATCTGGATTATAAATGTTTCATACAAGAATCAACCGAAAGATTTATGATTCTTTATAAAAGTAGAAGTTAATTGTTATATAAATGAATCAACAATCAACACCTTACGGTAAAAAAATCTGCAATTTGTTATCGTAATCATTGCTTTAGAGATGGAATATACCAGAATTCGATTTGGAACAGTTACAATAACTAGAAACGTCAAATAACTTGACATCGATGATAACCAAGAAGTTGAGGTTATGAAGATGGAAAAAATTGTAGTAAATATTATCAGAAATTAACCTAAAAATTTTATTATTTTGACGTGTTATGCTTTGTGTTTTCGAGTTTGTAATCCGGTATTTAAGGAAAATAACTAAGAATATTTTTTATTGGTTTTATTGGACAACATCATTGGTTTTATTTTACGTATTTGGATCATATCCGATGGACATGTTTTAAGGAACCATCCTGGTATTATATTCTAAGTTGTAATTTCTTGTAGCTTAGTTATATCTCACACTGTATATGAGTGTATTATATTTCGTAGATATCACGTGACAACTACGACATTCTCGTAAAAATATAGTCAATATTTCATGTACGTTAATGTCTATAGTTAAGAATTTATATAAAACAGTTTGAGAATAACTTGTCCATCTCTATCATAGAAAGAACTAATTTGTCGCGTGCCGGCGTTATATTTATGCTGACAGAACATTCATCACCACTCCCGAACTCGCACTGCCTTGCACCGAGGGCTTCTAATTGTGTTTTATGACAACGGCCAACCCACCGATTTTTCTGCTTCATAATCAAAGTTAAAATGCGCAAAGAATTCCAACAGACACATCCTTTCCTTACGAATGCTTTTGTTTGTTTCTAATTGCGTGTTATCAACTACAGAATAGTTGCAGACTTGGCATAAAGGGAAATCGTTATTTCGTTAACTGGAAACAAAGAATAATCGTAGAGTATAAACAGTTATTCGAAACGTTATTTAGGAACGTAAGTTATTAAGTTGTAACTATCTATTATAACGGTATTAAGAGAGATTTAGAATGTTAAATGACCTTACACTATTAACACATATTTTGTGTCAACTAAAAATAGAAGGTTTTTGTTAGAAGGCTCATTATAATGATGGATATCTACATATATTTCTCGTTAATTGTTGTTTTATGTTTGATATTATTGCGGTATCGTTATTTTGTATTATAACGAGACAAGTCATTATGTAAAAAGTAGCTTTGTTTTCGTTTTAGAAATATAAAATACGATTTTTTTATACACACAAACAAATTTATATAAAATCAATATTACTTTTAATATAAATCAAATATTGGAACAATTTGACAAAATACGAGGTTTATATGAAAAGTTTCCGATCTCAATCTGGGAATTTTATATTTTCGCGGTTTATTGTTTTTCGGCTCTAAAAAAATCATCCGATTTTGATGAATTTTTTAAAAAATCTTCGTTTTTACGTCGTATTTACGAAAAAAATTATGGAAATAAGAAAAATTGGAAACTTATATTGGTTTCAGTGCTTTAAATGTTCATGAAAATGCACTCAGTCACGTATAATTGTCGATAACTTTTTTCGAAATAATCAAATGAAGTTATTATATTTTGTTTCATAATCTACACAAAAAACGAACAAATTGGTAAAAAAAATTATACAAAAATGTTGATTTATCATGTTTTTACAATTAAAAATAATTTTTTTTTAAAAATTGGTTCATTGGAGTTGGCTCTGATATAGGAGCTGCTCCTCTGCAGGGATGGAGTTGTTTGTACTGCTCCAACTCAAGGAGAAGAAAAGAGAGCTGCATCCAAAAATTGGGGTAATTGGGGGCGTGCAGGTATAGCTGCAGCTGCATCGAACCAATTCACCACATTACAGGAGAACCACAGTAAATTGCTAACACAGACGATCGAAAAAGTGTAAAAATATGATTTTACCTAATAGCTATTGAAGAATTTTGTATAAGAACTTTAAGGAGATTTCGGGGACGTCTTCATAAACTGTTACTAGTAGTCGAAGAGGCAGATTGGGGAGTAATACGAGTTTATTTGGCTGCGGAGATGTTTGATTCAATGGTGCCAATCACATAGAAGGATTTAAGGTCGTTTAGACTGTTTGGAGATCATTTAGACGGCTTGGGGATCATTTAGACGGCTCGAAGGTTATTCAGTCGACTTGGAGGTTATTCAGATGGCTTGGAGGTCATTTAGACAGCTTGGAGATCATTTAGACGGCTTGAAGGTTATTCAAACGACTCGGAGGCTATTCAGATGGCTTGGAGGTCATTTAGACAGCTTGGATATCATTTAGACGGCTTAGAGATCATTTAGACGGCTTAGAGATCATTCAGACGGATTTGAGGTCATTTAGAGAGCTTGGAGATCATTTAAATGGCATTAGGGTTATTCAGACGACTTGGAGGTTATTTAGACAGCTTGGATATCATTTAGATGGCTTGGAGATCATTCAGACGGCTTTGAGGTCATTTAGACGGCTTGGAGATCTTTAAACAGCTTGAAGGTTATTCAGACAACTTGGAGGATATTTATACGGCTTGGAGATCACTTAGACGATTAAGAATGGGGTAAAAACGTGCTCTTATCAGCTCGGCTGAGGACAAGCATTCTAGATTTCGATAAACTAGAAAGAGTTCACTAAATGGTTCTTTTTGATAGATTAAGGTAAAAGAGACCGGAATGGCCGCGCGTTGGGTGCTACTTTTGCTAATTTGGAATCAAAATAACATATTTTTCAAGCCAAGGTTTCTGTCATTTAGGGGCTTGATGCAAAATCAGAATTTGTAGTTTTTCGTTTGATTTCGTTTTATTACGAAGACACCCAAACGAAGCTGCTGTCGGAGGTGACAGTCAGAGCGTTTCGCAGAAGTGAAACTCAATATTTGAGTCGTTTCATAGGATGGGATGGGATTAAAGAAAAAAACAAATATGATGGAGGACATATATTACCAATAAGATTACTCTTTTTCTTACATAGACGTACATAACATCATTAGCGATTTCTAATCAAATTAAAGCTCTATATTTAACGTTATTCAAAAGGCATACATTATAATCGTACTTTCTTTTCAATGATTGTATCATAAATACACACAATTTACTGACATGCATCAAAACTTTCATTCGTTTTTCTTTTCTCTCTAGTTATAAAAATATTAGAAAACTTTTAATAAAACATAAAGAAAGCTTAGAAAAATGATTTAGAACCTAAGAATATTAGAAGCTATTCTTCGAATCCTTTAACAGCAAAGAAAGCGTCCATTTTGAGTAAAAAAAAAACTATAAAATCATCAAATAAATAAACAAAAATCCTTTTATGTATGTACAATTTTAGTTAGAAATCTATAAAGTCATTTTCTACAAATAAATCATCTCACCGCCTCCAAATCCATTACTAAACAAAAAACTTCGATGTGTGTTTTAAGAAAACATACCAGAAGATCCAAAATTGACCAAATGAGGATTTCCAAAACAGAATGTACCCCCTAGCAAAGCAAGAATTTATCAGATTGTTTTACAGTCAAGAAAAATGCTTTCGCCTCTTGTTAAAGCCATTAAAGATCTACTTGGAGCAGGAACTGAATGATTATTCATCACTACATTGTACAAGCTTTGCTTCGCAGATGATTTCGTGACGATTCGAGCTACATAACAACTCTTAGAAGAATACAGAACTCGAAATAAATGTAAAAATATCTGATATGTGTATCGGAGCAACAGCAGAAGATATCGACATCGAGGACGATACAACAACTAAAACACCGCAAGGAATACAATGATTAGAACATCATGGGATCAAACAAAACATAATCATGTCAATCGAAATGCACTTAGACACATATTAATCGATGAAATCAAAACCGAATAACTAATCTGGTATGTTCAAATTCAAATAAAGTTGAAGAAAATCTGAATGAATCCTGAAGTGGACACCATAAGGGAAAAGGAGAAGAAGATGACCACGTAGAAGCTGGAGAGACAGAGACAGAAGACGTATCACCATTATTAAGTAACAACCTCCAACGACTGCTATGTTTATCTTTGATTTCAAAATTAGTTTAAATGAAAACCAAAGCTGCAACGCTCGTTCCAAGATCCAAGATCCAAGATCCAAGATCCAAGATCCAAGATCCAAGATCCAAGATCCAAGATCCAAGATTCAAGATTCAAGATCCAAGATCCAAGATCCAAGATCCAAGATCCAAGATCCAAGATCCAAGATCCAAGATCCAAGATCCAAGATCCAAGATCCAAGATCCAAGATCCAAGATTCAAGATCCAAGATCCAAGATCCAAGATCCAAGATCCAAGATCCAAGATCCAAGATCCAAGATCCAAGATCCAAGATCCAAGATCCAAGATCCAAGATCCAAGATCCAAGATCCAAGATCCAAGATCCAAGATCCAAGATTCAAGATTCAAGATTCAAGATTCAAGATCCAAGATCCAAGATCCAAGATCCAAGATCCAAGATCCAAGATCCAAGATCCAAGATCCAAGATCCAAGATCCAAGATCCAAGATTCAAGATTCAAGATCCAAGATCCAAGATCCAAGATCCAAGATCCAAGATCCAAGATCCAAGATCCAAGATCCAAGATCCAAGATCCAAGATCCAAGATCCAAGATCCAAGATCCAAGATCCAAGATCCAAGATCCAAGATCCAAGATCCAAGATCCAAGATCCAAGATTCAAGATCCAAGATCCAAGATCCAAGATCCAAGATCCAAGATCCAAGATCCAAGATTCAAGATCCAAGATCCAAGATCCAAGATTCAAGATTCAAGATTCAAGATTCAAGATCCAAGATCCAAGATCCAAGATGGAGGCAAAACACAAGATTGTGCAAAATCGAGGGCCCGCTTTTCAGGATTCTCTTAACCATGTTTTGTATAACTTTCCAGTTTTCGAATATTCTCTTTTGTTATTTAATCGCATCCATGCGCAGTTAGTGCTTGAGTTAAGTAAAACGTTTTCTTTTTATAATGGCAGTTGTACTTTTGCAAACTTCCTCAGCCAGTAGATCGATTTTAACGATCGATTATAAGAACTAATAACGGTTTTTTTACTGTTATTTGTTATTTGAAATGCACCTGGACGTGGAGGGGTTGACTAAGAATACGTTAAATAATTTGGTCTCGTTTTTTACAATAATTTTCAATATGCAAGGATAAAAAAATTAATCTATACAAACATTCACAAATCGTATCATGTTTAAATTATGATTCACCCTATATAATATGGTAAAAGAAGCTTGTTAAATGTTTGAATAGATCGTAATAATAAACAATTTCTGATAATAAATAAATGTCTTTGTTTAACGTTTTTTCAAAAAATTTACAAATAAATCTTTGTTTTTTGTATATGTATATGATATGTCCGTTTATTTTTTTTACACAAAAGTATTTACAAGACTAAGATTGTTTTCACTTCAAAAATTAATGTACAAGAAATGTTTTTAAATCCGATACAAATATAATTTTCTACATTGTATCGGTTCAAAAATAAGTTGTATTGAACAAAATATATTTATGTCTCGTATATTGTATCAAAAAGTTTCTATCAATTAGCTTCTTATTATAAGCGGCTAAGTGCTAATACGTAAACGTTTTTTCAGCATTAATAAACTGAGAACATAGATAAATGACAGCGGAATTAACTGAATTATATCTAGTAGACATTAGATCGTTTAGCATGATGATACTACAAAATTATTGTATTTTTGAGAATGCAAAATTTGAATTAAAAGTGTGTAAAAATCAAATCCTTTATATATCCTCTTGGTTAACCTGGATAACCCTACAAATTTATAAAACAATCTAGAAACTACAAATATGTTTCGTCATTTGATACCCTGGTGGACCTGACAAGGATAATTATACTTATTTATGAAATTATTGTACACATATCTGTCTTCAACAATTAAGGTGGATAAACTGACACATAAATGGTGCTACTGGTATTAAATCCGAAGTTTAAATAACAATCGAGGTCGATGCACGTAATGGACGTCTTGCAATCGATGAAAACATCGAAAAAGTTTGATTTTAACAACAAATTGAATCCGAGCAATACCTGGAGCTGGAAAGAGACAGCTGTGTCACGAAACATTGAAAATTATGGAAAAATTCGCGTTTGCGTTCATCATATTTTCCAGATCTGGTTCCCAGTGACTTTTCCTGTTCTCAGGCTTCAAGAGGATACTCGCTGGACAGAAATGGTTTTGTTTTGAGGATGGTATTTAGAGATGAGGTTGGAAAGCGTAATTAAACGAAATGATCGATTGGATATGATGAAATTATAGAATACGGATATGCTTGATCAATATATGAAGACATATTTATATTTTTAATGAATTTATTTGAAGAAATGGTCCAGTGGTAGATCTTCATTTTTGAATAAAATGCAGTGATTTGGAAAATGTACCGAATTTATAATATAATGTCAATATTATATAAAAATCAATGTTATAAATAAAATATATATATATTTACATGATTTATGTCTTTTATCTAATATTTTCATTTAATATTTGATGAGAATATTTGATTAATATTGTGAAAAAAAAATAATAATTATGATTTAAGAAGAAAGAAAAACCTTTGGACCGATATTATACCAAATTTGGTCACTCTATCTATTCCTTTTCATTTCATTATTATACTAAACAAATTTTCCATGAAAATCGTATTTTTTTTAAATATCTAGTCCTTGTACAATTTCTGTATTGATATAGATAATTTAAATAATTCAAATATCCCGCTATTTTCATATGACATTCTTGTAAATATGAAGTTAGCTGATCAATAGACAAATTAATAGTTGAGAGGTTATATAATTCAAAAATGAATCGATTTAGTCGTTATTAAGTTTGTTTTAAAAACAGATGCGTACAAATTTTTAAATTTTGAACGTATAACATTTGGATGTTCCTATAATTTCTTAATATAACAAAAAAGTTGTTTTATTACAAATTTCATAGAGATTGGTTTTTTTAATGTAACCAGTGTTATATTTATTTCTATAATTTGTCTTCTATATACTTAAAATAAATAAAATGCAGCAACAGAAAACTAAAATCCGGGATACTTCATTTATTTATATATATGCGCACGTGTTCAATTTTAAGTTTGTCTCGGATTGGTCAGGGAATTTCTCGTCATACAAAATATCCTGTTTAGGATTAGATATTTATAATTATGGTGGTTTTCGAAAACTGTCGACAGATGCTTTGACACACATACATTCATTGGATAAGGGATATGCGGGATACGAACTTACATACATACACCCTTCTACTGAATTTTGACCCTCATCAAATATTAAATAGGGTGAAATGAGAAAGGGTACAAATTAAACCAAAAGGTAAATAAAGTATAGATAGGCCAGTTATTCTAATATGAAAACGCGACGTATTGTTTATATAATACGCGATTTATAATATTTGCATTAATTTATACGGGGTAGGCAAGAAATTATCAAGCAAATTAGTTTAAAACACGAACTGTTTCAGTAAAGGTGACCAAAGCTACTAAAACGTGATTTTTGTTAGTTTATTTAAAAAAAAAATGATTTTTTATATTAGTGGACTAAATAAAATACTAGGCCCCCTAGGCTATTTTTAAATAATTTGTAAGGTAAAATAACAATCCTTATGTGAGATTTGCTGTTTTTGAATGTGGCAACATTGATATGAATATGTCAAATCTAACTTTTGACGTGGATTAAACAGAATGAATTTCGTGAAGGTTGTTGTGTCAGAAACATTGTTTTGTTTGGAACCCAATAGTTCAAAGAAGAAAACTATTCAATTAGAGCGGTCAATTCTGAATGATACACCAACATTTTTATGTCAGAAGTTTTCGAAAACACAAAAAAAAAAAGGAAACCAATAGCAGGAAATCAATTCAAACGAACAGTTAACACATTGAATCGATGGTTCATCCAGCGTACAGTCCTGGTTTAGCACTCAATGATAAATATTTGGTTTTATTTGTCTATTTCCAAAGTCATCTAGAAACTGGTTAGTTTTGAACTGAAAAGATACAGGAAACAATTTAAATTTAATGGATTTATTTATCGCCTCAAATCCTAAAGATGTTTTAAAAGAATTATGTTATAGAGATCGAAACTTGGTTTAAAAGCTTGTCTTTTCCTTTTTGGTTCGTTTTCTAAACAGAATTTAATAACCAATGGAGAAACCTTTCGTGATAAATGCGTCAAATATTGAGAGATAAAACAGTCAATGATGTCGAAGAAATAACAGAATTGGAAAAATCGTTATTATGAGTTGGAAAAGATAAAAAAGGTGAGAAAATTGAAGAGTGGTTGGGCTTAAAACATCAATCCAGAAGACCTTTAGAGTGATAACTCGATTTTGGTACAAGATTCCATAAATTAGGGGTGATCTGAAGTCAAATTCTAGAAGATAAAACTGTAAATGTTGTCGAAGAAATAACAGAATTGGAAAAATCTTTATTATGAGTTGGAAAAGTTAAAAAGGTGAAAATATTGAAGAGTGGTTGGGCATAAAACATCAATCCAGAAGACCATTAGAGTGGTAACTCGATTTTGGTACAAGATTTCATTGGGGATGATCTGACGTCAAATTCTGGAAGATAAAACTGTAAATGATGCGAAAGAAATAACAGAATTAGATAAATCGTTATTAGGACTAAGAAAAGATAAAAAAGGTGAAAAGATCGAAGAGTGGTTGGGCGTAAAACATCAATCCAGAAGACCTTTAGAGTGGTAACTCGATTTTGGTAGAAGATTCCAGACATGGGGGGTGATCTGAAGTCAAATTCTGGAAGATAAAACTGTCAATGATGTCGGAGAAATAACAGAATTGAAAAATCGTTATTATGAGTTGGAAAAGCTGAACAAAGTAAAAAGATTGTAGAGTGGTTGGGCGTAAAACATCAATTCTGAAGAACTTTAGACTGATAACTCGATTTTGGTACAACATTCTAGACATGGGGGGTGATCTGAAGTCGAATTCTGGAAGATAAAAAAAACTGTAAATGATGTCGAAGAAATAACAGAACTAGAAAAATCGTTATTAGGAGTTGGAAAAGATAAAAAAAAGAAAAGATTGAAGAGTGGTTGGGCTTAAAACATTAATTCAGAAGAACTTTAGACTGATAACTCGATTTTGGTAGAAGATTCCATAAATTAGGGGTGATCTGAAGTTAAATTCTGGAAGATAAAACTGTAAATGATGTCGAAGAAATAACAGAATTAAAAAAATCGTTATTAGGAGTTGGAAAAGCTAGAAAAGGTGAAAAGATTGAATAGTGGTTGGGTGTAAAATATCAATCCAGAAGACCTTTAGACTGGTAACTCGATTTTGGTACAAGATTCCATACATGGGGGGTGATCTGAAGTCAAATTCTGGAAGATAAAACTGTCAATGATGTCGGAGAAATAACAGAATTGAAAAATCGTTATTATGAGTTGGAAAAGCTGAACAAAGTAAAAAGATTGTAGAGTGGTTGGGCGTAAAACATCAATTCTGAAGAACTTTAGACTGATAACTCGATTTTGGTACAACATTCTAGACATGGGGGGTGATCTGAAGTCGAATTCTGGAAGATAAAACTGTAAATGATGTCGAAGAAATAACAGAACTAGAAAAATCGTTATTAGGAGTTGGAAAAGATAAAAAAAAGAAAAGATTGAAGAGTGGTTGGGCTTAAAACATTAATTCAGAAGAACTTTAAACTGATAACTCGATTTTGGTAGAAGATTCCATAAATTAGGGGTGATCTGAAGTCAAATTCTGGAAGATAAAACTGTAAATGATGTCGAAGAAATAACAGAATTAAAAAAATCGTTATTAGGAGTTGGAAAAGCTAGAAAAGGTGAAAAGATTGAATAGTGGTTGGGTGTAAAATATCAATCCAGAAGACCTTTAGACTGGTAACTCGATTTTGGTACAAGATTCCATACATGGGGGGTGATCTGAAGTGAAATTCTGGATGATAAAACTGTAAATGAAACGGAAGCAATAACAGAATTAGTAAAAGTAAAAAAACCTTATTTTGAGTTGTAAATGTGTTCCGAAGTTAGTAATTTATTGAACCTAGTTTTGATTCTAGAGGATAACTTCAGACACAGCTCGTACGAAGAGTGCAAAACCGATAAAATTAAAAATGAGTACAAATACTATTGTTTGATAGTAATGGTTTCAAAACAACCACCTCTTGGAAAGATATGTCGTTTTTTTGATATGTTTCTGATAAAGCACTGGCCTAATTCATACTCTAATATCGACATAATTATTTAACTTAACCTATAAAACGGTCAACATTAAACGAAAATTAGGGAACTACTAATAAGGTTGCTGTTCTAACTTGGGCGATAGTCTCGTGTGGGGTTTCCATGCGTCTCCGTTCGGAGTATGCGGCGCTACGGCCGCCAGAGGCGGCGGAGTCGAACCCGGTTGAGAAGAAGGCGCCGCACTAACTATACTCAACGCGTGCATAATGCAAGTTTTCGGCGCCGATTGGACGTCCATTAAATCCTCCAATTCTTTATCGTTGGAATCGGGAGTACCCGTCAGACCGTCGCGGCCGTTTTCTACGAATTCCCCGTCGTGGTCGTCGGTTTCCAAGTCCGCGTTACCGATTTCTTCGTCGCCGGTGTGGGATTTCGAATCCTGAAACAAGAATTTCGTTTGAAATATAATCAATTCATCAATTGATGCACCTCGACTTCATCTGATTTAAGGAAGATTAGATAAATTGCGTGCTTTGGAAAGTTATAAATAAATAACCGCGAGGTCGAATACCTTTACTTTCACCTCGTGTTTTTCATCCCCCTTTACTCGCCCCATATCTAACAAACCGTATAACGTCGGGGGTAATGGAAAATCTCGCTAGGGGTCCAATTAGTAACATTAAACTAACAGGCAACGGGTACTTTGCATGACAGTTCATGATAAAGAATGAAATAACGGGTTAGACAGGAAGAGGGGTGGTGAATCGATGTTTATTATTCCTAAGGATATCTTAGAACGTATATACAATGTCTAATTTGTTTTTTTTCATCCTGAATCAATTTGTTAACTTCCAATTCGAATTAAAAACTTCTTTCGATCAAAATATTCATAGATAAATTAATTGTTTCTACATTGAGCAGTTAGAAGTCAAAGGGATACAAATCTGAGGAATTTGGTGGATATTATGAAAGTTCATGCTCTGGTTTACTATTAAAGTTGTTAATTACGAATTTTTACATCAAACTGTTTTTAAAAATTACGATTATACTCTATGTTTAATGTTCCTAAAGACATTTTTCAAATCTAACTCTATTTGGAGCAGAAATATTGGATTAACACAAATAGTTGTAATAAGATATACAAAATTATATTTAAAATGGTTGAAATGTTGTCTGGAAAGTCTAAAAAAAATCGATTCGCCGTCAAAAGTTACTAGCAAAAAATTTGTAGCTTCTATTTCTGATATCGGTATTTTGAAACCATAAGTATTAGTTTTATAATGAATGGTCTGTTGAATGAAAATTAATCTTAATTAATTTGTCGAAATTCGTTGAAAACCGTCGAAAATTGTCGAAATTCGTGGCAATTCGTCGAAATTCGTCGATATTCGTCGAAATTCGTTGAAATTCGTCGAAATACTAGCCTAATAAAAGATTCTCGGGGTTATCTATCTTAGATATGCAACATTTGTCATCATCGATGAAAGTTATAAATCCCTTGGTAACGATGGTAAACTCTGGAAAGAATTGATTGACTTTTTCCGCTAAATCTGGTCTTATCTAAATAGGGTAACCCCTTGAGCATCTTTATCACTTGTAGTGTCCATTTTGATGGTTAACTGATAGTGGTGGTAACCTGATATAACGTTCAGTTACCCCCAATTAACATTTTTATAAATAAACATAAAAAGGGTAGTTACGATCGTACTAAATTGTTGGACTTTGAGAAATAGAAACTTTTATATCATTTTGAAAAGAAGAATATAATTTTGAGTTCATTTTTTACCGACAGATCTTTATTTAATTTAAAAATTGAGTGTCAGTTATTTTTTTCGAGCGTAGTTTTATTTTTTAATCCAAAACGTTTCTGAAAATCCCTCGTATTGTGCGAATTATAATTATTTTATAATGAGTACTAGACATGCTCAATTTATAAAGAAAAACTAGAAAGATCCGTGGAGAGAATACATTTGAAGACATGAATTTAATTGTGAAGAGAACATCCCAAGAGATTTTTCAAAATTCGTTCTTAATTGCTTTTGAATTCCAGAATAATCATTATTGAAATCGCTCCAATAAGATTCTATAAGAGAAATCTGGTAAAAACTTAGATTCACCACTTGAAACGGCTTTAGTATCTTCGATATTTAAGTTTTATTTTAATGGCTAATTTCAAGAATGGAAAAATCAAAAAGCGTTTGTTAATTGGACTGTCAAAATTCATATCTTAACGAGATATAATAAAATCTGCTACCACGTGACAAAAATCCACCAAATCGCCTTGGTACATCCAACCTAACCAAATCAAAGGCATAAGACATATTTTCAATTAGTATGCATTGGGATAGTCCGAATCAAACTTTTCGTTTCATAGATTATTTTCTGAATCTCGTGGACTATCTGCAAACTAGTTCTGAATCTCGTGGACCTACTGCAAACTAGATCTGGATCTCGTGGACCATCTGTAAATAGATCTGAAACTCGTGGACCCTCCCCAAATAGATCTAGATCTCGTGGATCCTCTGTAAACTAGATCTGGATCTCATGGACCCTCTGTAAATAGATCTGAAACTCGTGGACCCTCCCCAAATAGATCTAGATCTCGTGGACCCTCTTTAAACTAGATCTGAATCTCGTGGACCTTCTGTAAATAGATCTGGATCCCGTGGACCCTCTGCAAACCAGATTTTTTTCAGTAATTTCGACTATTATGAATTTTCAGACCTATTCGATAATGAATTGAGAAAAACCACCCGTATGTGGTGAAGGAAAATGTGATTTGTGAGGTAAAACGATGAGGTTTTCTGGTTTTATTACCAAACAGAATGAAAACATTGGAACAAATATTTGTAAGTGCTTCGAATCATGATTTGATAATTTTTGGTCTATTCTTTGATTATAATTCTAGATCTAGCAGGAATATTCGATCCAATTTTATAGATATTTATCGTCGCACATACGCGGATGATCCAAAAAGTACCTTTTCACTGAAAACGTTCACTATTGACAGCTGTCAAACAAATATTGAGCAACATGGCGTCTTCAAACTTGAAACATGTACTTTTTCAAGTTAATACCGCCATCTGTAAGTCAGGCTAGATACTTCTAAGACCATATTTGTGCGTCTAAATAAGTTATAAGAGAAACCAAACTCAGTTTAATTATTTATGTTTTTGGTAACAAAATATTTGTGGAAACGGACGAGATTTTATGACAGAAATGAACATGCTTGGTTTTGACATGATATAATGAAATTACTGAGATATTTACCTCAATAAATAAATTAATATTGGAGACGAATTCAAATTAATTTCTTGTTTGTTTACTTCGATTTTCATTAGTCGTTTATATTAATACTGGAAATCCAATTGAAATGAGTCATAAAGTTCTTATCATGATATCTCAGGATAACCAAATAACCACTAATGATAGAATTTTTACGATTATTTCATGTGGATGATTTTAATTACGAATTATAGTACCAATAAAAGCATAAAATGTAAGACTGTATAATTTGTATAGAAAGATTTTATTCAAAATAGATCTTTTTCAATAGAATTCTAGTAGTACCATACTTTTCTATTAACGTTTTCACCCTCTCAATTGCATTTTTCCACGACATTGATCATGTATGAATGATAAACTATATCGAAATGATGATTATCGATTTGACACGAGTTGATCTGATCAATACATATTTAAAAGAGCTTAATTATGATACACCCTGTATTATCCAACTTAGATTTGAGGATTTCAGTTACTAGTTTTGCACACACTTATCGTGTGTTGAAATTTTCATGAAAAATTTGCGTTTCTGACGTGGAATGTACATCGAAACGTAAATAATCTTCTGGGACATCTTGAGAACTGTTAAAACACCCAAAAACACTTGGACACGATAAATATTCATTTCTTTACATTTGTTTTAATAAATTTTGAGTTTGAATTGCATTTTTTCACGAAATTAATTATGTATGAATGATAAATTTCATTACATATAACGTCTCTTTGTATCATTTTTTTTCCGAAATCGTGCTCTGTATAACGAATTTCATTTACTCACAATTTTTTTTCTTATTTCGTGTTAAATCTGATAGTGGTCGTTGGAGTGTGGAAAAAAATTATTAAATTTCGCTGAAACATTGTAAATATTATGAATGTACAAGAATTAAACACGCACGTGATGTTTTCAGTCATTATTATTTTAGATTTACAAAATTGGTAGAAAGTAAAACAAATTCGTCCACCAAAATTTTAACGCTCGAGGCGTGGCCACCAAAATTTCTAGTATTGTAAATTCAGAAGAATATCAGAAGCATCATAGGGTTTTGTTTTGAAATACGTGATCTTCCTCATAAATCCCTCTATTTATTGTTAAAAACTGCGTGAAAAATCGTTGAGTAGTTTTTGATTATTCACGAATATATCGAACAACAGGAATGTCATAAAGCTTTGTTTTGTAATATGTGATGGTTTTTAGATAATACATAGGAAAACCATGATATATCATATATCAGAATCTTCCCCATGAATTACTCTATTTATTGGTGCAAACTACGTGAAAATTCGTTGAGTAGTTTTTGAATTATTCACGAATATATCGAAAAACAGGAATATCATAAACCTTTGCTTTGTAATATGTGATGGTTTTTAGATAATTCATGGAAAAACCTTGATATATCATATATCAAAATCTTCCCCATGAATAACTCTAGTTATTGGTGGAAACTGCGTGAAAATTTGTTGAGTAGTTTTTGAATTAATCACGAATATATCGAACAACAGGAATATCATAAAGCTTTGCTTTGTAATATGTGATGGTTTTTAGATAATTCATGGAAAAACCTTGATATATCATATATCAAAATCTTCCCCATGAATAACTCTAGTTATTGGTGGAAACTGCGTGAAAATTTGTTGAGTAGTTTTTGAATTAATCACGAATATATCGAACAACAAGAATATCATAAAGCTTTGCTTTGTAATATGTGATGGTTTTTAGATAATTCATAGAAAAACCTTGATATATCATATATCAAAATCTTCCCCATGAATCACTATATTTATTGGTAAAAACTGCGTGAAAAATCGTGCAATAGTTTTTGAATTAATCACGAATATATCGAACAACAGGAATGTCATAAAGCTTTGTTTTGTGATATGTGATGGTTTTAAATAATTCATAAAAAAACCTTGACATTCTATATATTAAAATCTTCCCCATGAATAACTCTATTTATTGGTGGAAACTGCGTGAAAATTTGTTGAGTAGTTTTTGAATTAATCACGAATATATCGAACAACAGGAATATCATAAAGCTTTGCTTTGTAATATGTCATGGTTTTTAGATAATTCATAGAAAAACCTTGATATATCATATATCAAAATCTTCCCCATGAATAACTCTATTTATTGGTGGAAACTGCGTGAAAATTTGTTGAGTAGTTTTTGAATTAATCACGAATATATCGAACAACAGGAATGTCATAAAGCTTTGTTTTGTGATATGTGATGGTTTTAAATAATTCATAAAAAAACCTTGACATATTATATATTAAAATCTTCCCCATGAATAACTCTATTTATTGGTGGAAACTGCGTGAAAATTTGTTGAGTAGTTTTTGAATTAATTACGAATATATCGAACAACAGGAATATCATAAAGCTTTGCTTTGTAATATGTCATGTTTTTTAGATAATTCATGAAAAAACCTTGACATATTATGTATTAAAATCTTCCCCATGAATAACTCTATTTATTGGTGGAAACTGCGTGAAAATTGGTTGAGTAGTTTTTGAATTAATCATGAATATATCGAACAACAGGAAGACCATAAAGCTTTGTTTTGTGATATGTGATGGTTTTAAATAATTCATAAAGAAACCTTGACATATTATGTATTAAAATCTTCCCCATAAATAACTCTATTTATTAGTGGAAACTGCGTGAAAATTTGTTGAGTAGTTTTTGAATTAATCACGAATATATCGAACAACAGGAATGTCATAAAGCTTTGTTTTGTGATATGTGATGGTTTTAAATAATTCATAAAAAAACCTTGACATATTATGTATTAAAATCTTCCCCATGAATAACTCTATTTATTGGTGGAAACTGCGTGAAAATTGGTTGAGTAGTTTTTGAATTAATCACGAATATATCGAACAACAGGAAGACCATAAAGCTTTGTTTTGTGATATGTGATGGTTTTAAATAATTCATAAAAAAACCTTGACATATTATGTATTAAAATCTTCCCCATGAATAACTCTATTTATTGGTGGAAACTGCGTGAAAATTGGTTGAGTAGTTTTTGAATTAATCATGAATATATCGAACAACAGGAAGACCATAAAGCTTTGTTTTGTGATATGTGATGGTTTTAAATAATTCATAAAAAAACCTTGACATATTATATATTAAAATCTTCCCCATGAATAACTCTATTTATTAGTGGAAACTGCGTGAAAATTTGTTGAGTAGTTTTTGAATTAATCACGAATATATCGAAAAACAGGAATATCATAAAGCTTTGCTTTGTAATATGTCATGTTTTTTAGATAATTCATAGAAAAACCTTGATATATCATATATCAAAATCTTTCCCATGAATAACTCTAGTTATTGGTGGAAACTGCGTGAAAATTTGTTGAGTAGTTTTTGAATTAATCACGAATATATCGAACAACAGGAATATCATAAAGCTTTGCTTTGTAATATGTCATGGTTTTTAGATAATTCATAGAAAAACCTTGATATATCATATATCAAAATCTTCCCCATGAATAACTCTATTTATTGGTGGAAACTGCGTGAAAATTTGTTGAGTAGTTTTTGAATTAATCACGAATATATCGAACAACAGGAATGTCATAAAGCTTTGTTTTGTGATATGTGATGGTTTTAAATAATTCATAAAAAAACCTTGACATATTATATATTAAAATCTTCCCCATGAATAACTCTATTTATTGGTGGAAACTGCGTGAAAATTTGTTGAGTAGTTTTTGAATTAATCACGAATATATCGAACAACAGGAATATCATAAAGCTTTGCTTTGTAATATGTCATGGTTTTTAGATAATTCATAGAAAAACCTTGATATATCATATATCAAAATCTTCCCCATGAATAACTCTATTTATTGGTGGAAACTGCGTGAAAATTTGTTGAGTAGTTTTTGAATTAATCACGAATATATCGAACAACAGGAATGTCATAAAGCTTTGTTTTGTGATATGTGATGGTTTTAAATAATTCATAAAAAAACCTTGACATATTATATATTAAAATCTTCCCCATGAATAACTCTAGTTATTGGTGGAAACTGCGTGAAAATTTGTTGAGTAGTTTTTGAATTAATCACGAATATATCGAACAACAGGAATATCATAAAGCTTTGCTTTGTAATATGTCATGGTTTTTAGATAATTCATAGAAAAACCTTGATATATCATATATCAAAATCTTCCCCATGAATAACTCTATTTATTGGTGGAAACTGCGTGAAAATTTGTTGAGTAGTTTTTGAATTAATCACGAATATATCGAACAACAGGAATGTCATAAAGCTTTGTTTTGTGATATGTGATGGTTTTAAATAATTCATAAAAAAACCTTGACATATTATATATTAAAATCTTCCCCATGAATAACTCTAGTTATTGGTGGAAACTGCGTGAAAATTTGTTGAGTAGTTTTTGAATTAATCACGAATATATCGAACAACAGGAATATCATAAAGCTTTGCTTTGTAATATGTCATGGTTTTTAGATAATTCATAGAAAAACCTTGATATATCATATATCAAAATCTTCCCCATGAATAACTCTATTTATTGGTGGAAACTGCGTGAAAATTTGTTGAGTAGTTTTTGAATTAATCACGAATATATCGAACAACAGGAATGTCATAAAGCTTTGTTTTGTGATATGTGATGGTTTTAAATAATTCATAAAAAAACCTTGACATATTATATATTAAAATCTTCCCCATGAATAACTCTAGTTATTGGTGGAAACTGCGTGAAAATTTGTTGAGTAGTTTTTGAATTAATCACGAATATATCGAACAACAGGAATATCATAAAGCTTTGCTTTGTAATATGTCATGGTTTTTAGATAATTCATAGAAAAACCTTGATATATCATATATCAAAATCTTCCCCATGAATAACTCTAGTTATTTGTGGAAACTGCGTGAAAATTTGTTGAGTAGTTTTTGAATTAATCACGAATATATCGAACAACAGGAATGTCATAAAGCTTTGCTTTGTAATATGTGATGGTTTTGGGATAATTCATAAAAAAACCTTGACATATCAAATATCAAAATCTTCCCTATGAATAACTCTATTTATTGGTGGAAACTGCGTGAAAATTCGTTGAGTAGTTTTTGAATTATTCACGAATAAATCGAACAACAGGAATGTCATAAAGCTTTATTTTGTAATATGTGATGGTTTTTAGATAATTCATAAAAAAACGTTGACATATTATATATCAAAATCTTCCCAATAAATATCTCTTTTCATTGATGAAAACTGCGTGAAAATTCGTTCAGTAGTATTTGAATTAATTACAAATATTTCGAACAACAGGAAGATTACAGGGCTTAGTTTTGTAATTTGTAATGATTTTCACTAATTCACATAAAAACCTTGTCATATTGTATATCAAAATCTTCCCCATGAATCCCTATATTTATTGGTGAAAACTGCGGGAAAATTCGTTCAGTAGTTTTCTAATTAATTATGAATATATGGAATAGAATAAGCATCATTTTAATTTGTGTTATAATAATATCGGGGGTTTTTCTTGATTCACATAGAACTTACAAGGAAAAAACCAAAAGTTCTTAAGCTTCCTGACTTTCGAAGATAAACGCGATGTAATACTAAAAATGTCCCATTTTCAATTCCGCGAAACAAGAATTCAAATGTCCACGTCTTAAATAGTGCAATTTAAACAAAGAAAAGAAAAATATTTATGTATGTATGTATATCCTTTCCCTTGTACAAACTCGTCCATCTGAGTAAATGTTTTTATCTACAACTAATCTGTAAATATGACTGGTGGAAGAGCTTTCATGGTGCTTTTCAGAATGTCATAGATAAGCTCGATATACCGCTCTGAAAGCGCCCAATGCAATGTTTAGTCTACGTTTCAAAGAAAACTCATTTCTAGACTTTTGCGAATTCAGAACGGCCGCCGATGTTTGTATCTGGACTCCATTCCCTAACACATGAATACATGATTGAAATTGAGATTTATACCTTTTTCTGACTTAAAAGGATTTCCAATTAGCTCAACTACAGATTTCCCGTATTGGAGGCTCAACTGCTCAACGGATTTATATACGAAATTTCAAATATTCCAAATAACTTTTAATTGATTTAGATAAATGTTAATCTAAAAATTTTATTTGAAGAAAAATTAAATAAGCTCAAAAAAAACATTTTTTTGATACAGCTTTTTTTGTGTTTATGGTAATCTACGAATCGTGGTTATTAAATAACGAGATATGTAAACAAATCAGTGTAGTGGTGGCCTCCGTTTGTTCATAAAATAGGAACAAAGGATCGTTGAGAAATTTTAGAAAAACTTCAATTGAATCATTCCAAAATTCCATTTTTTTTTGATAAATTGATGTTCATGTGATTAAGTAATTAGAACAACATCAACTTTTACCTATTAAAGACCTTACAGGGAAAAAATTAAGTAGCATCTAATACGTCGAAAGGTGAGAAATATATTTCCCTGTATCTTTTGTTTATTTTTAAAACCGGCAACAATGGAATGTAATTACCAATAAAATTTTGTGTTTTTCATTCAACTGGAACCGACGTTAGGAATTTACCTCAAAATTTCATTGTTTACATGAAGAAAATTGAAGACCTGATGTCTTTTATAATCTCTTTCGACGCAGACAAAAACCAATTCCTTAATTTAAATAAACATTTCGATGTAATATCGTCACAAAACAGAGATGTTATTGTTTTAACTGTCATCTGCAAGTTAAGGTTTCGAGAGAATTCTTAAGGAATATAAATTAGGAGTCGGTTTTGTCTAGTAGCTTCAATTGGAAAACACAAAGAATTATGGGAATTTGCGAATGATTGTCTAAACGATTATTACATCCCTCGTGCTATTTACGTATCTAAACGTTTACAATGAACATCCACAATTATCCAGAAGTTATACTAATAAGAAAATTTCAGCGCCGTACTTGGAAAATACAGGGTATATCATAAGTTAACTTGTTTTAGTTGTTTTCATTCAGCAAGTTCGTGAAAGGTTTTCACGAATGAAGGACTGGTATAAGAAGTTTAAGTATAGGACCAAAACGAAAGAGAAGCACTATAATGTGGAAAGTCTTTTCCAAAAGGATTGCTTCAGATATCGCTGGAGCGTTTCCAGCGACAGAAGGTGGTGGTAAATACGATCCTGAATCAAGAGGCTACAACTGTCGGTGAAAGAATTAACCAGACGATATGGTAAATCCTTGGATGTCCAAAGTACTTTGTAATTTAGTAAATCTGTGGCTGAGATGATCCCAATCGAATCGAATGGTGGAAAGACCATTTGTAGATACGTTAGGACATTAATCATTGGTATTGCCTCCAACAATTGTGAATAAAAATTTTCTTTTCAAGGATTTTTGTAGAAATAGGATATTTAATGATATCTAAATAGGAAACTGTGTCATCTGTAGTTGTATATACAATCTCTGGGATAGAAGGTTTGGGTTAAAATATCCAGATAACATCGGCCAAAGAGAGACATTAACGAATAGATTAGAGCGTATCGAAATGGGCGCGACTTGTGATTACCTTGCACGAGCCCCTATAATTTATCATACTAGGGAATCATTATTACCGACAGCGTAGCTGCAAAATGCGGTGTGTTTGATAGTTTAGTCAAAGTGAAAATTGCTCAGATATTCGATATACTATGAGTATAAAAGGGCAATCGGTTTAACAGTTAGTGAAAACAAATAGATGGGTTTTATGCATATTTGCGACTGTTTATGAATAAATCATTACATCAACAAAAAAACTCACCCTTTTCATGGAAATATTATAATGATTTACGTATCTTTTTACACACTTCGTATTCTTGGGGTTAATTAATTTATTTACACACTTAACTTCAATAATTTACTTATAATTATCAAGAATAATTTATTATTTATTATAATTATGAAGAATAATTTACTTATAATTATCAAGAATATTTTTTTAAAATTTAACTTATTGCGGTTCCATAAATCATTTATATACCTTAAGAAAATTCTGGAAATTATTTAGAAGAAATACTGTCTGCTATTAAAAAAGTTATATATATGAATAAACATCAAACGAGTTGAAGAAGAAAGAAGTTGAAAAGAAAATAGTTTTTGTTGAAAAAAAATATTGAAAATTCAAAAAATTTGTAGGTAGTTTAAACATTTCAGTAACACCGCCATATTGCGTGATGTACAAAGTATAAAATAAACACTGAATATATGGTTTGAAAGAGTTGGTTTTTTCACGATCTTTTGAGATTATTTTAATATAAGTAAGATTCAAATCAAACTTATTTTAATATTTTATAGAAATTATGCTTTTAATTTTTAACGTGATTATGTAATAATTTGAGAACTTGACTTAGAAATTCACATATATGGAAAAATGTTTTATTTATACGAAAGTAATAAATAAAAACTGTATTATAACAGCACATGCTACGTTGCCGGCAACGATAACCTCGTGATCATCAAGCAGACAAATGTTTCTATTAAACCTACGACGTCACAACTGGAAACCAATGAGAATCGTTTTCTTGTGTAGTTTCAGTTAAATATTTAAATATTATTTATAGTTTGTGACATTATTTGTGACAAAAACTCATGAAATAAACACTTTTTGATAAAATGCAAACACCATATTATGGAATGGGCAGAAATTTCTTTTTATGATTGAATAGAATGAAATCAAGACAAAACATAGACGACGTAGTCATACGGAGTGCTCCGGGATTTCATACAAAAAAATTTGGAGTAAGTAGACGACGTCTAATTAATGCTGTGACATAAAAAAATGTCTTATCCAAAACATATGAAAATGTATAAGAAAACGAAAAATTATGATCGACTTTTCAGTACCTATTGAAAAAATTTTTTTGTAGCTTTAAAAATCGAATTCAATCAATTTTAACTTTTGGAATTTTATAAATCACTTAAACAACATTGGGACGGCATTAACTATGTTTAGTATAATAATAAGTAGTAAATTGAATTTTGGTTGGGTTAGATTAGGTTAGGTTAGGTTAGTAGTAAATTGAATTTTATTTAGGTTAGGTTAGGTTAGGTTAGATAGGATTAGGTTAGGTTAGGTTATATTAGGTTAGGTTAGATTAGGTTAGATTAGGTTAGTAGTAAATTGAATTTTGTTTATCGCATCAACAGATTTTTTCAATTAAAATTATGGTGATATGGAGATATTGATAAACAAACAAAATTCATACTTCAAATATGAAATAATTCAAAATTTTTCTTGGAAATACAACGCTAACGATATGTACAAAATAATCAAAAATATTCCGAGTAAAAATCGGGATTCATGTAACCAAAGTTATGAGGTTATGTTAGAAGCTTTCGACCTTCTTTCGTTGCTGCCAATACTATCAACAAAGTAACTATTTCTATAGAAATTGTTTTAGTTTTCATGAATTTGGTGTTTACTTTATTTCGTTGACATTTGACATTTAACAGTGACAGATCGTCATTGCCAACATTAAAACTTTGCGTATAATACTAGTTTGCTTATCATTCATATGTACAAAATAGAAAAAAATAGATTAAAGTAGCCTTGCATCTTTTACTAGTCCCAAAATTGTACATTAAACTTTGACATGACATTTGACAAGATTTTTGAATGACATAAATCAATTGATCTGTCAATATTATCCAATTGACAAGGTTAAAAAGCTGTCATTGCTTGTCAATATTTTCATATTAAACATAGATAGTAAATTTATTTTTTTCGAGCTCGTTTCATCGATTTATTTTGAAATAATCATAAATATGGATTATTTTCCTATTCATACCCATATTTCAATTTTACATTTATGAAAATTTTTATACGTTTTAATAGTTTTTTTACGTCTCTTTTTGTTTGATAGTATCAGCGCGTTTACGCCCTCTTTCGCATTTTGAACAACCGTTAAAAATTTATATTTCCTCTTTTATACGTACTTGGTAATAATTTGTTTTATATTTACAATTTCATGGTAGCACAGGGCTGGTTTAAACTCGATATTTTTTACTACATGTTTCAAAAACTTTTTTACGTTTATTTTATTAAGTTAGGTTAAGTATTTCTGATTATACAAGACAAATTATGAGCTTTTGTACATCGATCTCATAACCTCACTTTAATACATCGACCTCATAACCTCACTTTAATATATGGATCTCATAACCTCACTTTAATACATCAAATTCATAACCTCTCTTTAATTTTTATTTTTTTTAAATAGTATTTGACAAATTTGTAAGTAGGATGAAGGAAGATCTAAATATACCTTATTCAACTACGACAGGTGTATAGATTAGATAAAATCTAGAATAAGAACACCTGGAAATGACAGTGACAAACGAAGGAAAAGAAACCAAGTAAAACGACGAGAAAGACAAAAATTGTCTTTATAAATCGGTACAACGTGGATTTTAACCTATCTACTCCACGTTCAGAATTACTTGGGGGCTCAATAATTCACAACACGAAAAAAATGCACAATCATTTGCCAATTTATAGATAGATTGAACTTTGATTATCAGACATAAGAAAATTTTATTGTATGTTTATGGGAAATTATTGTAATTGTTGTAATTGAATTCATTTAGTGGAAAAAATAGATATCTGAGCAAATTGCAATAAAGAACTATATGAAAAATAAAAATTTATATAGCTTCGATGTTAGCGTATCGAGAGTTATGTTTTTTTTTTGAAAAAATTTAACCAAATCGATTTCTTAAACTACAATAAAAAATTATTTTGAGTTTTGCGAATATCGTAAAAATAAATTGAGGCCGGTCCTTTATTGGATGATTAACAGCAATTAACGTCAAAGTGTGTCATGTTTATGGTTTTTTTTATGGGGCAGTACGGTAAGTAGTAAGATAGACATAAATACGTCACATAGTGCCGTTTTATTAATAACAACAAAGAAAATTTGATAAAAAAAAAGGATAAAGCATAAACTGTAATTACTATATTGAAAAAAAATCGAATTTCATTTTTTTTTCATTATTTTACCTTTTATTTGTTCTCTAGAGTATAAGGGATGAAACACATTCGTAACTTTGGTTTTCCCTTTCTTTTACCCTAATGGGAGGCCGAAATTATACCGAAAGTTAATGATCCTGTCGGTTTCAAGTTTGTATTCTAAAATATAACACTCTAGGGTGGAATTAATGTTGATTAACTCCAACCCTTAATTTTTATTCGTATACCTTTTAATGAACTTAATTCTGATAAACACATCTTTAAGAATTTAATCTTTTTTTTTTATTTGGTTTAGCCTGAGCGGAAAACTTATTTTATGAACAGCCCTCGTACTATCAGATGATTTTAAAGATTTTGGGATTTGTTCCAAATAACTATACACCAAGAAAAATGTTATTATTTTATCTTTTGTCGGGAAAAGATGTAAATAGGTTTTTTGAAATGTTTCTGAGCCGTATTTGATTTTTCAAATTATAAATTATGTTTATGTTTCTAAATGTTCTTGATTTTAAGTCTCTTTTGTTTCAAAATTAGTTTTTTTAGTAATTTTTAAAAGATAGATATAATTTAAAAGTCGAAACGTCTAATTTTATCTATCTTCGAAAAATTATCGAAAAAACTAATTTTAAAACAGAAGAGATCTAAAATCATGAACATTTAGAAACATAAACATATTAAAAGGTCTAAGAAATGAGAAATTAAAGAAATTTATCAAAATATGTAGATGAAAAACTGAAATTTATGGTGAAAACTTGATTTTTTTTTTGAATTTATACGAAAAAAACTGCATTTTGACCAAATCTATACTAACTTTAGTTAGTTTTTCATCTTCTCGCAGAACTATAGTTCGAAAAAACACACTTTAAGCCATCTGCGTTTTATAACTAATAGAACTGAGTTTGATCTATTGTTTTTTTTTAACTCAATTCGATTCTTTGTTATTTAATACAGTTCAATATTTCGAAATGTATAGAAATGTTGACGGTTTCATCTCGATTTTATAAGTCTGGAACTGCGGGCTTACGTAGCTCGCTCAATAGTTCTATCTTTCCCACTCTAATGCAAAGGATACTGAAAGAAATTTATGTCTCCTGATGTATCTAATCAGGATAATTAAAAAATTCGAATCGAATCATTGCATTTTCGTCAGTCGTCGATAAACAAAAATTATAACATGAAATAATTCAAAATATAAAATTTATTCATTATATTTTTCCAAATCGTGTTTTTTTGATAAAATCTGCTCATAATCTCCCTTTAAATAAGTAAACCTTCTTGGGCAACTTAGGATTCTGCTTGCTCATCATCTGAACCGGAGATGGCGGTGTAAATTTCTTATGAGATCCCTCCAAAACTTCCTCTTCTTTTTTCCTAACTTTCTCCCCATCAACATCGAATAAAAGTTGATACAAATCTGGTTTTTTTACAGTATCTTCCTTAATATTATCGATTTTCGATTCATTTCTAATATTAATTACTTGTTTTGAATCATTTTTATCAACGATACTTCCTGATTTCGATGTATTCGGAGATGTTTTCGATTTCTTCAACAGACTTCTCAAAGTGATCGATTTGTTTTTCGGAATATTATCAGTTTCGTTACATTCCGCTATCGAAATGGAATTTTTCGGGGGAACAGACAAAAACGGAAACTTCTCATTCGATCCTTTCTTCGAAGTATCATTTTTCGTGATTTGATTTTTCTTCCAGTTCATTCCAGAAAAATCGGTTTCTTCGAAAGTTTTCCTCAAAGCAAATCTAGCAGTCGAGGGGGTTTGTAAAGATTTTTTCGACGTATCTGATACATTTTTTTCTTTAATTTTCGAATTAGCTATAATTGTCGATAACGAATCGTTGGAATCTATTGGAGACCAAATTAGATCCCCGGCTTCGTTTTTCCTGTAAGGTTTTTTGTTATTTAACTTTTTAGGAGGTAACCAAATATCCTGACCGTTATCGAAAGATACCGTCATACAAATTAATTTAGTTACGAAATCCCGCATGTAATCAGTATTTTCATCATCCGAATCATCTTCGGATGATATTTCTTCTTGTTTATTCAATTTTGGAGCTGGGAAATTATTCCAGAACTTACTGCATTGCTCGAATTGTTTGTTGGTTAAAACCGGAATCGCTCCGTTGGTTTCAGGTTCTTTAATTTTGTTCAAGTTGTTTAATCTTGTTTTTAAATCATATTCTGGTATCAACATTCCGTAATTTCCTACCGCTGCATCTTTAGATTGAGTTTCTATTTTTTTATTTTTACATATTTCATGCATCACTCTATGTCTTTCATCTTTTATTTTTTTTAATTGTCTCAAATACCTTTCTCTATCGGCTTTAATTTTTTGAACGTATTTATCTCTTATTGATTTGATTTTTTGTTTCCTTAATGAATGTTCTTTTTCTTTACCTTTCATTTGGAATATTTCCGATTTGAATTCTTCTTTTATTTCTTGTAGTTTTTGTCTATGGTTTTTTCCTACATATTGCCATTTATTTTCTAGTTCTTCGAATCTTCTTTCGCATTCGCTTTTACCATTTTCTTTTGTCGTATCATCAGAACTGTTGTTACCAGAATTTTTTCCTATACCAATTGTAGATTTAGTCATTATTTTATCTGTTTTTTTAGTTTTTTTACCGTCCGTTTTATGTTTTTTGTTTAATCTATTAGTTCTTTTTAAATTAGTAGGGAAAACTTGATTTTTTCCTATGTGTTGTATGAGTTTTATCAATAAAACATCTTGCATTAAAGAACAAAGTAAAATTTGAACGTTTGGGTCTAAACAAGCGTCTCGTATATTAAAAATCAAATTCGACGTTGCATTTTGTAGATTTTTCAAAGAATAACTATCAAAACTTGTAGAAGGTTCTTCGTGTGTGAATTCATCTGGAAAATTGAAGCTATAATCTTCTTCATCATTTAAACATTCGTTTTCCGAAGATTGATTAGTTGCATTACGATAATTAGTTGAATTATGGATTGCGGTCAAAATTTCAGTTGTTTTATTAAAAGCGTTTTGTACATAACTTGTATCTCCTCGAATAACTTCGAAATAATCATTTTTGATATTTTCTAAACTAGTTCTATCCGTTTCCGAAGGAAATAAACAACATAATAAAGTTAAACCTGTTATAGTAAATATCGAAGCAGCTATTGATAAAATCGTTAAATTTTCCGGAGCTTTCATTTTCTTTTTAGCTTTCGATTTAAGTTTTTTCCAATCCGTTTTCGTTTCTTCTGTTTTATCTTCGACCGGCGATTCTTTATCATTTTTATCATCGGGAATATCAATTAAAACATGTTCTAAATCGGTTTTATCAAGTTTTTCTTGTAATTCGGTCTTGTCAAATTCGTCGATTGCGATATTTTCTATAGAACTGCTTCTAGAACTTTGTTGATCGCTCAAAATTTCCCACGATGTCGTTTCATCGGTATCTAAATCATTTTTTGATGATATATGGTCACTCATTATTTAGATTTTAATATCGGAACAAGAAATTTTGACTTATCGGTATCTAAAAAATAGTTGTGACAGACGTCACGCATTTTTTAACGATATAGTGATAAAAATAAATAATGAAAAAACTAGTTGTAGCGTATTTATACATAGTAATCAACTATACCAACTGCTACTTTAAAAAAAAATCTCTAATGTCAAAATTATAAATTCTTCTTTTTTATTTTTGACTGACAGTTTAGTAAGAATTTGACATATAACACAGACAATTCATATGAAAGAAGAAACTTCTTACTTTATCTGGTGTGTTATTATCTCTAGGAGAATTCGTTGGTGGAGAACAGTTTTCCATTGATGGTATACCCAATTCGTATATATTCAACATGTGGGCAGCTTGGGCGTGTACCATGAGATCCCAAGCATTTTGGAAAGCGTCTTTACATTGAACACATAAGAGAGAAGCTGATGCGTGAGGATCCTCCGGAGATTCTGTAACAATTCAATGAAAACTCAAAGAAAATATTATTTTCTATACACGACGATTGATACTAAAGTTTCAATATGTGAAAAGACTAACAATAAGTTTGCAAAATGATTCTCTAGACTGACCCTGTCTTGCTACTATGGAATCTTAAAAATTCGGCGAATTCGCGCGGTGCTTTCCGTTTGATCTTTATTTGTATATAATTTTTTAGTAGTGGGCGGTTTATTTATAGTATTTCTTCTAAATAATACTGCCCCACCGACAGTTTTAATTATTCTTAAATGGAGACGTGAGGATTCTGTTGGTTCCAGTAAAGTTATTACGATTAATCTACGGATCATCCTGATTGAGTTCGAGGTACTGATCGCAAAACTCCAATTTGCGATGGATAACATCCTGGTGGAGAAACATTTGTCGTAAAAACGATCGTATATTTGAAAATATCTCGATAACCGCACTGCAAATTGGTTTGGCTGCTCAATTAAAGCCAGAGCTACAGATACCGGTCGATTAGAACGCGGCGCGTCGACAACAGAGCCCGTTTTTAAGAATTTCTGGTACGTTTTCCACCCTGTTGAACGATTTGGTTATTTATTTTTGAAAACGCGTCCTTAATTATATAAAGTGAACGAAAACAATACTCACTGGATTTATTTGAATCACATTTGCAGGTGAAACGTAATTTACAGTAGGTCTTTTTGTGTTCGAGGAGTTCTTGGAGTTCGGAAAAAAGTTCTCTGCAGTTACCGCATATCAATATATCTTGATTACCTGAAACAAAGTATACAAATTTGTAAACTACGTGAAAAACTTTTTCTTTTTTTTAGGATTAATGCATTTATTCGATTTTCTGAGAAGGAAAACATTATGATTTGAGTTTGAAGTGAATAAAGAAGATTTTCCATGATGCAATCAACACCCTTATGATTTTATTAGTTTTTATGCATTGGATTTGATTAAAAAACTAGTTGAGAAATTTTTTTATTGTCATCATTTATTTTTTCAATTTCTTTACTAGCACTTTATTTAATTTAATCGTACTAACGTTAATACCACGATATAAAAGAAGAAAAACTGGGGTATGCAAACAGCAAAAAACATTTGTTTTTAATTATACAACTAATTTGGAACTTGTAGTAGGAAAATCCTCTAGAGTTCAAACAATGGCCAACAATCCTAATGACCACTTTATATTAATCGCTATCGAATTAAATATTCAAATAACCCCCGTAGTTTGACGTCATAAGCGTGTGTCGCCATTTTATAATGACATCGTTTCTTACGTAATGTCGGATTCCGACTTTAAATTTTTAAACGTTATAACACATAAACTCATTTTTATAATAATACTTACTATAAACTTTGAGTTGGTCGAGTGGTGGAATAATCGTTGTTTTTTGAGATTGATTTTTACCATTTCTAGTCGTGGTCATCAACCTCTGTCTCTTTATAGGAGGAACCAGTCGAGTGGGTCCGACAGGAAACGCTGTCGAAGCGTAATAACTGAAATAGAAAAATTACCAATCGAAATCAAAATTGTTTTACGGACTTTTAAACACAACAATAAATGATTGTAGAATCGGGAAAAAAAAAACAATTGGTTTTCATATAATGTTTATCAAGAAATGAGTTTTTCTTGGAAACAGTTGGACTGTAGCGCGAAATTAACGGTTAGTTTATAAACTTAGGAACAACTCGTTCTAAATAGTAATTGCAGTCTTTATTCTCTAAATAGACGTTTACGTATGTGATAAAATCACTTTCTGATAAAAACTTTGGGGTTAGGGAATAGAAAAAAGTCACTAGGACTCATATCTGACGAATTCGGTGAATGGTTAACAAATTTCTGAATTTTAGACATTGTGATCACTCAAGATCGTAAAGGCGCGTTGTCCGGATGGAAAATATTTTCTTGTCGCACTATTTTCAGCGTTCATCATCACTATTCGAGATATGGAACAGTATTTGTCTCTATTTTTCATCTAGACTGTTAATTTGTTCCTAAAATGTCTCTAGGACTCATATCTGACAAATACGGTGAATGGTTAACAAATTTCTGAATTTTAGACATTGTGATCACTCAAGATCGTGAAGGCGCGTTTTCCGGATGGAAAATATTTTCTTGTCGCACTATTTTCAGCGTTCACCATCACTATTCGAGATATGGAACAGTATTTGTCTCTATTTTTCATCAAGACTGTTAATTTGTTCCTAAAATGTCTCTAGGACTCATATCTGACGAATTCGGTGAATGGTTAACAAATTTCTGAATTTTAGACATTGTGATCACTCAAGATCGTAAAGGCGCGTTGTCCGGATGGAAAATATTTTCTTGTCGCACTATTTTCAGCGTTCACCATCACTATTCGAGATATGGAACAGTATTTGTCTCTATTTTTCATCTAGACTGTTAATTTGTTCCTAAAATGTCTCTAGGACTCATATCTGACAAATACGGTGAATGGTTAACAAATTTCTGAATTTTAGACATTGTGATCACTCAAGATCGTAAAGGCGCGTTGTCCGGATGGAAAATATTTTCTTGTCGCACTATTTTCAACGTTCACCATCACTATTCGAGATATGGAATAGTATTTTCCTCTATTTTTCATCAATACTGTTAATTTGTTCCTAAAATGTCTCTAGGACTCATATCTGACGAATACGGTGAATGGTTAACAAATTTCTGAATTTTAGACATTGTGATCACTCAAGATCGTAAAGGCGCGTTGTCCGGATGGAAAATATTTTCTTGTCGCACTATTTTCAACGTTCACCATCACTATTCGAGATATGGAATAGTATTTTCCTCTATTTTTCATCAATACTGTTAATTTGTTCCTAAAATGTCTCTAGGACTCATATCTGACGAATACGGTGAATGGTTAACAAATTTCTGAATTTTAAACATTGTGATCACTCAAGATCGTGAAGGCGCGTTGTCCGGATGGAAAAATATTTTCTTGTCGCACTATTCTCAATTTTCACCATCACTTTTCGAGATATGGAACAGTATTTGCCTCTATTTTTCATCAAGACTGTTAATTTGTTCCTTTAATGTCTCTAGGACTCATATCTGACGAATTCGGTGAATGGTTAACAAATTTCTGAATTTTAGACATTGTGATCACTCAAGATCGTAAAGGCGCGTTGTCCGGATGGAAAATATTTTCTTGTCGCACTATTTTCAACGTTCACCATCACTATTCGAGATATGGAATAGTATTTTCCTCTATTTTTCATCAATACTGTTAATTTGTTCCTAAAATGTCTCTAGGACTCATATCTGACGAATACGGTGAATGGTTAACAAATTTCTGAATTTTAGACATTGTGATCACTCAAGATCGTGAAGGCGCGTTGTCCGGATGGAAAAATATTTTCTTGTCGCACTATTCTCAATTTTCACCATCACTTTTCGAGATATGGAACAGTATTTGCCTCTATTTTTCATCAAGACTGTTAATTTGTTCCAAAAATGTCTCTAGGACTTATATCTGACGAATACGGTGAATGGTTAACAAATTTTTGAATTTTAGACATTGTGATCACTCAAGATCGTGAAGGCGCGTTGTCCGGATGGAAAATATTTTCTTGTCGCACTATTTTCAACGTTCACCATCACTATTCGAGATATGGAATAGTATTTTCCTCTATTTTTCATCAATACTGTTAATTTGTTCCTAAAATGTCTCTAGTACTTATATCTGACGAATATGATGAGTGGTTAACAAATTTCTCACTATATATAGTTATTTATTCACGTTTATCAAGTTCAAAAAGACTGTATTAAAGAATAGTTTTGTACTTATGAGTAAACTCATATTTTTTTCATCTTCTTTGCTTTTTTATGTTTTCTTTAAACTGATGACATCCATTTGTCAATGGTGAATATTAGTTTTGTTTACTCAAAATGAGAATACAACTCCCCGAGGACGCATCTCCAGTTGAATATCTTAACGTTAAATAAATAGGGGTTGCTACTTAAGTTTATAGAAATGGCAACGCCGATGTGATTATGTCAAATCTGACACTGACATAATGAAGTTTGACGTTTTTAATGTCATACGAGTGGTATTTGAGATGTTTACAGATACTTGAACCATTCATTTTGGTCGAGAAGTGTGTCAATGAAATCGCTTCGACTTTTGGTGATGAATTTCGTAAAACTAGTCCAAAACATCGATTCTGTACGTAAAATAAAATTTTCAAAAGTCATAAAACCATATCTAATTATAGACATTTCTATAGTTTTACTTTTATCACTATAACATGTGAAACCATCGAATTAATTCAAAATTTTGAACATTTTCCAAAAAAAAATTGTATCTTATTTTATACATAATTCCCGTATGGTTATTTTTCAACATTACCTCGTAAGATTTTTTTGTTGGTGGCGGAGATTACATAAAAAACCGTATATAGACATCGGAATGTCATTTAAGAGGTGTTCCGAGACGATTCTTTTCTTTTTTCACGAGATAGTGAGTTATTTACCTTTAGAAACGTCTTTTCCCGATCAGAGGCATCTCGACGAGCTTAGGACAAAGATAAAATTTGCAAAAATACCATATACAGATATGCAGAGCCGGATTTAGTTAATTCCAATGCAAATAAATAGACGAGATGTTTTATAATTTTTAAATTATGATAGTTTTTTGTTTAAAAATATTTTAGTTACAAACAGATGCGTTGAAAAAGTTATTAAAACTGTTATAGAGGAATTTTTTAATGCTTATTTTAGTTTAATAATATAAATAATTGAATAGAAATTGATCAAAGTTGTAAGTTGGTTCTGCTTATGAATTTGAGCGGTGGATAAAAGTTTTTTCGTAAAATTTCGACAATTTGCTTGAGTCCATTAGAAGTATATAGATTGTCCTTTGTTGCAAAATAAAAAGTAATATATATTTGGATAATTTTTGATGTTTCCAAAATCCGTATCTGTATCAAAATGTTCCAGTCGATTTTTATAGAGCTATGAAGATAATTTAACAATCTTCTAATGAAAAATTCGACACGTTGATATTTATTTAGAAATTTTGCATTTTGCTGCCCTCGAGGTTTTTTTCACACAAAAATCTCTCTTTGTTTTGTTGATGGACATCTACTTTTTACTGTATACAGTCATTTGGAAGGTTGGTTTTTCATATTTTTCTATGGAAATGAATTATTTTCTACTTCCCACTGGGATCGAAAACATTAACAAAATATTAGTATAGAGCAGAGATGTCAAATTAAATTTTTCTTTCAAAATACTGTCCAATTGAAGATATCCATCAACTCCATTCGCAAATGAACTGGTGCTTGTGAAGCTTCAAAATTGAATTGAGAATTCCATTTCATTCATTTTGTGTCTTCAAATTGAATTTCGTAATTAAATTTTGTAGAAATTGAGAATATTCGTCCAATTTTTTCTGATTCACTGTGACAACTGATTTATAATGAAGAAAATGGTCCAAAGCTTGATTTTCCAACAGCCTCAACTTTATTTCAAAGCCTTGAATGACAATCAGATTTTTACCCTGTAACTTTATATTCAGATCAGTCAAGTGTTTATCCATATCTACCGAACAGGCACATTAAAAATTGCCTAAACTGTCGATGATTTAGTCCTCAGCTCTTTATAAAACTTACAATTTTAATTATAGGTTGCAGAACATGGTTAATTTTTAATTGTTTGGATGCCAATGATTCCTGATGAATTATATAATGAAATCTCATAAAATTCCCTGATATTTTATATTTTAATTTAGTTACAACGCCCGAATGTTTGCCAGCTACAGCAGGAGCGACATCTGTAGTGGTACTGCTAAATAAATTCCAGTCGAGTTCATATTCTGAAATCAAATCCTCAATTTCAAAGTTACTGGTAACGCCTCTTATAAAAACATCAAGTTGAGGTTTATCAACAGTATCAGTGCTCTCGTCAACAGCCAGTGAAAAGTTTGTAAATTCCTTAATTTTCTCTTCCAGTTCAAGAACCAAATTTTGAAACATCAGTGAAAGATTTTGATTTTGATTTCAATGCATCTTAGTTCTCTGTATTAGCTTCAGTAAACATCGATTGTTAACCTTGAAGTTTAGATTTTTTCAATGTAACAATCAAATTAAACTCCCTACAAACAGCAACTGCTCGATTACAAATCAAACCTTTCCATTCTATGAAAAAATACGATTTAAACTGAAAAACTCTGCACCTCATTATCAACTTTACGTTTTTGTGACATTATACCAAAATCCAAATGCACAAATCTTCACAATCACTAACGTTTGGCTTTGATTACTCGACTCAACTGACTCACGTCGCACCAACGCACTCGTTTTATACGGTTAAGGAAGTTTTTAGTCTAGATTCAAACCACGTGGGAGATTTAATCGTTCGCGACAAAAATTATTTTTATTTTGTACATTACTAACAGAAAAAGACTTAAAAATATAAATTCTGATAGTTGAAATATTGAAGAAATTTGTGTATCGATAATGAATTATGGAAAGAAAATTCAACGTCAAACAATCAACCCCCGTCACGTCGAGATCATCCACAGAAATGTGGCTGAATTAAAATTTTATGTAGCTGAAAATAAAGTCGAATTAGAGGCCGTAATGTTGAAGTTTGGGGTGTAAGCAAATATTCCTGGAACCGTTATAACACCAGAAAAGGAGAGCAAGAGTGCATTCTCTGTGGGGACCCTCTTACATATTCATCAGGGGTTATCTGTTGGACAAGCTGCGGTCTGTTCGAAACGATAAAGGAATATTTACTTTACTTACAAACTATAATTAAGCACACCTATATTTGCATGGTAGATTAAATCGGGAGTTGTCTGATAGCCATTTGCATGAAGTTTTGTTTGTTTTTAGGTGATTGTCACATATTACTCGGATTTCTTTCGATTACGTGACTTTTTAAACTCGATCTTTACACATATACCACACAAATTATAAGTCAGATTATTCGGAAATTCATAACTTGTTGTTTTCAATGTGAATCAAGACAGAAAATTGTTTAATTTCCACTTAAATATCTACATACATCAAATTTGTGCCTATACAAAAAATTAATGAACAGAAAAACTTTTGAAAATGAAGCTACATATCACATAGTGACACTTTCTAATCCTGAGAAGTTCGTAGATGTTAAATGATGGTTTCTACATGCTGGTGCATCTCCTCAGGCTTATAAATTAATTAATAGTGAACTAAATAATGTTATTCATGAAAAATGGATCGGGAAAAACAATCCAGTATAGTGGCCACCAGAATTACCAGTTCTAAATAAGATAGATTTACTTTTTTGGGGTCATATTAAATATAAAATGTACAAAATATCCTCAACAATAAAAATTCACATTATGAATAGAATACGAAATGTATTTCAAAATATTTATATAGAATTACTTGTTGATAGAAAATTTATTTGAAAAAATTAATATTTTGATACACCCTGTAATATATTCAGTAAATATTAAAAAAATAATTTATAAAAATTTTACCACTTATTGAATAATTTATCTGTAATAGATTTTAATACTTAAATTTCTCTTGAATTGTACAGGGTATGTAATATATTGCGATTTTTACTGATAATTATTTACAACTTTTTAAATACCCCGTAGAACAAGCTGATTACTAATATACAATGAAATATAGAGTGTTTTCTTCAAAAATATACAATTTTTGTATGATATAATACCCAGTTAAATTATAAATAATTTTTAAATACGTAAATTAATAAAGTACACTATTGTATCACCCTGTATATAAATATTAAATGCATCATAATAACCAGTATAATTCATTTTATACCAGAGATTAAATTTACTGTTGGTCATATAGATCCTGGGAATCCTTTTGAATAAGGAATGCGGTCGGGCGCTTTCTTGAGAATGTTTCATTCACAAACTGCAGGAAACAGATTTAATTGTTCACATGCAAAGTAAGCATTTGCGGCATTTAATTTGGTCTCTGTTTGCAAAAGGGGTTTTGCGTAATAAACAATAAAGGAATAGTTGAATTTTCCTACGGGAATAATTGAATTTTTACCATTCCGATTGAGGTACCTTCAAAACATGTGATTTGAACGCATCCACCTCGTTTTGAGGTGTAGAAAAACCTCGCGATTTATTTTTATCTATGGGGTTAATTAGAGCGATGAAATTAAGCAAAAACGACCGCGTTTAGCTGAGAAGCTACCAGCTCATACATCCATTTTATGGAAAAATACGTGATTTTCCATTTAGATCGAAAAACTCTGCACTTACTATCAACTTTACGTTTTTTTTCTCAATCACTACCTTATGGCTTTGATTACTCGACTCAACTGGCTCAGAAGAAAGACGATGTACAAGCTCATACATCCATTTTATGAAAAAATACGCGATTTTCCATTTAGATCGAAAAACTCTGCACTTACTATCAACTTTACGTTTTTTTTCTCAATCAGTACCGTATGGCTTTGATTACTCGACTCAACTGACTCAGAAGAAAGACGATGCACAAGTTGATACATCCATTTTATGAAAAAATACGTGATTTTCCATTTAGATTGAAAAATTCTGCCTTTACTATCAACTTTACGTTTTTTTTCACAATCTCTACCGAATGGCTTTGATTACTCGACTCAACTGACTCAGAAGAAAGACGATGCACATGTTCATACATCCATTTTATGAAAAAATACGTGATTTTCCATTTAGATCGAAAAACTCTGCACTTACTATCAACTTTACGTTTTTTTCTCAATCAGTACCGTATGGCTTTGATTACTCGACTCAACTGACTCAGAAGAAAGACGATGCACAAGTTCATACATCCATTTTATGAAAAAATACGTGATTTTCCATTTAGATTGAAAAATTCTGCATTTACTATCAACTTTACGTTTTTTTTCACAATCTCTACCGAATGGCTTTGATTACTCGACTCAACTGACTCAGAAGAAAGACGATGCACAAGTTCATACATCCATTTTATGAAAAAATACGTGATTTTCCATTTAGATTGAAAAATTCTGCATTTACTATCAACTTTACGTTTTTTTTCACAATCTCTACCGAATGGCTTTGATTACTCGACTCAACTGACTCAGAAGAAAGACGATGCACAAGTTCATACATCCATTTTATGAAAAAATACGTGATTTTCCATTTAGATTGAAAAATTCTGCATTTACTATCAACTTTACGTTTTTTTTCACAATCTCTACCGAATGGCTTTGATTACTCGACTCAACTGACTCAGAAGAAAGACGATGCACAAGTTCATACATCCATTTTATGAAAAAATACGTGATTTTCCATTTAGATTGAAAAATTCTGCATTTACTATCAACTTTACGTTTTTTTTCACAATCTCTACCGAATGGCTTTGATTACTCGACTCAACTGACTCAGAAGAAAGACGATGCACAAGTTCATACATCCATTTTATGAAAAAATACGTGATTTTCCATTTAGATTGAAAAATTCTGCATTTACTATCAACTTTACGTTTTTTTTCACAATCTCTACCGAATGGCTTTGATTACTCGACTCAACTGACTCAGAAGAAAGACGATGCACAAGTTCATACATCCATTTTATGAAAAAATACGTGATTTTCCATTTAGATTGAAAAATTCTGCATTTACTATCAACTTTACGTTTTTTTTCACAATCTCTACCGAATGGCTTTGATTACTCGACTCAACTGACTCAGAAGAAAGACGATGCACATGTTCATACATCCATTTTATGAAAAAATACGTGATTTTCCATTTAGATTGAAAAACTCTGCACTTACTATCAACTTTACGTTTTTTTCTCAATCAGTACCGTATGGCTTCGATTACTCGACTCAACTGACTCAGAAGAAAGACGATGCACAAGTTCATACATCCATTTTATGAAACAATACGTGATTTTCCATTTAGATTGAAAAATTCTGCATTTACTATCAACTTTACGTTTTTTTTCACAATCTCTACCGAATGGCTTTGATTACTCGACTCAACTGACTCAGAAGAAAGACGATGCACAAGTTCATACATCCATTTTATGAAAAAATACGTGATTTTCCATTTAGATTGAAAAATTCTGCATTTACTATCAACTTTACGTTTTTTTTCACAATCTCTACCAAATGGCTTTGATTACTCGACTCAACTGACTCAGAAGAAAGACGATGCACATGTTCATACATCCATTTTATGAAAAAATACGTGATTTTCCATTTAGATTGAAAAACTCTGCACTTACTATCAACTTTACGTTTTTTTCTCAATCAGTACCGTATGGCTTTGATTACTCGACTCAACTGACTCAGAAGAAAGACGATGCACAAGTTCATACATCCATTTTATGAAAAAATACGTGATTTTCCATTTAGATTGAAAAATTCTGCATTTACTATCAACTTTACGTTTTTTTTCACAATCTCTACCGAATGGCTTTGATTACTCGACTCAACTGACTCAGAAGAAAGACGATGCACAAGTTCATACATCCATTTTATGAAAAAATACGTGATTTTCCATTTAGATTGAAAAATTCTGCATTTACTATCAACTTTACGTTTTTTTTCACAATCTCTACCGAATGGCTTTGATCACTCGACTCAACTGACTCAAAAGAAAGATGATGCACAAGCTCATACATCCATTTTATGAAAAAATACGCGATTTTCCATTTAGATTGAAAAATTCTGCATTTACTATCAACTTTACGTTTTTTTTCACAATCTCTACCGAATGGCTTTGATTACTCGACTCAACTGACTCAGAAGAAAGACGATGCACATGTTCATACATCCATTTTATGAAAAAATACGTGATTTTCCATTTAGATTGAAAAACTCTGCACTTACTATCAACTTTACGTTTTTTTCTCAATCAGTACCGTATGGCTTTGATTACTCGACTCAACTGACTCAGAAGAAAGACGATGCACAAGTTCATACATCCATTTTATGAAAAAATACGTGATTTTCCATTTAGATTGAAAAATTCTGCATTTACTATCAACTTTACGTTTTTTTTCACAATCTCTACCGAATGGCTTTGATTACTCGACTCAACTGACTCAGAAGAAAGACGATGCACAAGTTCATACATCCATTTTATGAAAAAATACGTGATTTTCCATTTAGATTGAAAAATTCTGCATTTACTATCAACTTTACGTTTTTTTTCACAATCTCTACCGAATGGCTTTGATCACTCGACTCAACTGACTCAAAAGAAAGATGATGCACAAGCTCATACATCCATTTTATGAAAAAATACGCGATTTTCCATTTAGATTGAAAAATTCTGCATTTACTATCAACTTTACGTTTTTTTTCACAATCTCTACCGAATGGCTTTGATTACTCGACTCAACTGACTCAGAAGAAAGACGATGTACCAGCTCATACATTCATTGGAATATTTCTTTATTGATTATCTTCAAATCAAAAGAAGAATATTATCATATTTAATTTAACGCAAAATAAAGTAAAAATTTATCTATTTGGCGTTTATAAACAACTTCCAAACTCCCCCGAGTTTATGCTAACGAACTTTCTTATGGTCCATTTTTTTTCTGTACAGCGGTTGCAAGATTTAATTATATTTACTTAGAAAGTGCTTACTGGCGAATTTACATTCTGATTATTGTCTATGTTTGTTTAGCTGATAAACTCCAGTCCGTTGTTGGTAAAACGATTTACGCTCCAGAATTTTTATATTATTTGGTAAACTTTTAAAGTATAATTAATTGAAGGGGAGTTAATGATAGTCTTGAAGTAAATAAATAAAAAACTGAATCGAATTGAATGAATCTGTTTTTTTTGCACAAAGTCTACATTTCCGTGTACAAATATAAAAACCAATTGGGAGAAATGGACTGAATCCCAGGTGGATCTATTCACTTGAATCTGACACTCAATTTATTCCCTATTTACTTGAAATGTGACAACGCTGTGTATTCAAAACGTCTTGAATATCAATGATGAACCTGTTTGGAACAATCTAGTGGGATATTTGCTATAAGAAAGGGTGAATGTGCCTGGAAATTTTATACAAATTTATCTAATTTCGTAAAATATTTATACAGTCATATTCCAAAATATACGAGGATTGTTTACTTGTTGTTTTCCCGTAATCATTTAGTCTATTTTCAAATCTATACACCTCAAATATTTTCAACCCTTCCAAATAATTTTTCTCCTCAAAACTTCAAGTTTAAAGAATGGAAAAGAGTCGATGAGGGTCAGATTTTTTTTTCTCTAATTACCGTCCTTTAAATCAACTTTGTCTCCTGGAGTTGCAATTCACTGTTTTGACTGGTTGTTCATTATAGAAATACAAAGTTAGATACAAGATTTATCTACAGTTATGAATTTGAACAAACAATTCAATTAATTTTGGTTAAATTTTGTTAACAAAGCTTTGGAATGGGTCATTCCGAAACACTGTTCGATAAAAAGTAAATTGAACGGCACTAAACACGCGGATGGGTCAATATACATAATATTTGATCAGAAGATGGTAAAAACCTCAATCCAACGGCCGTCCAATACAATTTGACAGTTTGAGAGAGAAAACTTTTCATACAACCCTTGTATATAATAACCTTTATTCCTTTCATATGTACAACCGATCGACTAAATTGAACAAAATTTGGATTAATTCAATAGTTGATAAATTTTAATCTACATTTTTCAATTTTTATATTGATCCTTTCTGGGCTAATCCTTCACTGAATTAGAGCATCAAATTTCGGGATAAAATCAGGATAAAATACGATCCTGTATCCATTGACATTTCTCCACTCTAATCGAATTAATGCTCTCAAATATAATTTATAAGCATTAATCGTTCACCAAATGCTCAAGAATCCAGAAATATCTTTCGTTCCTTTCTATCCTCGAAGAATTTTCCGCAACACGACCATCTCGCCCTTCATCTAATAAGATTATAATGCAATTAAAGTTCAAGAAGTTTTTTTGTTAATTCAATTAACCTCCTGGATAACTTATACTTTTAATTAATTGGAGAAATTCGGCGTGTCCTACTCAAAACTAAATAATACCTGCACTTTGAAAGCAATCAGACATTCTTTATACGATAATTAGGTTTAAGAATTTTTTTTCTTTGGTTACCAGTACACAAAATCATTCAGATACTCTACAGAATTGAGTTGGTTGATACGTTGGATCACTTCAAAAAGATCTAAAGCAGACATATCGCCATGGAATGCAAGATTTTGCTTATTTATTAGCAACCCTCGTAGTAGCCGATATTTTTTCAATCTTTCGAACCTCTTCTATATGTAACTTTCCAACAACTTAAATCCTTACTAAAATTGACGCAAATCCAATTTCGTAATTTAATTCCAAACCACAATATGATGAAAAATTTTTAGCACAAACCAAATCGAAGATCCTTCCGGAGTTTTTTTTATTTCGTTCTACAAGTCGTGAAGGAAAAGTTTTTTTTGTCGATGAAAACTCGTATAAGGAAAACTTTTAGTTTTATTTCCCCGAGGATCAAACATAACAAATATAAATGTATCATTACGTCCCTATTATAAAATAACGACGATGTCTTTGATAATAAACAGTATTTTTTGTTTAATATTTCTATTTGGCGACATTATAGTAAAGTTTAGTGTCGGGTAGTGTATTTATTCTTGTTGACCAACATATGTGACTGATATATCGCAAAATAAAGAAATAAAACAACTAAAATCAAGAAAGTTTAGTCTACGAGGTCTAGTTATTAAATAACGATACTATGCGCCTAGAGGGCGCTCTAGACGAGAGGGTTATGTAAATATCTTGTCTATGCACGTCCCAAAACACGTTTCCATCACTATTATAGTATTTGTACAATAACAGTTTGGAACGAACGTGTTTTTTCTCGTTACATTACAAAAAACTCCCACTGAGTGATATAAATTGTTGAAAGAAGCCTATTAACTACCGAATGAGTTCCAGAAGGTCAAATTTACTATTTGTCAGTTTTGGCAACACTGCGAGAATGATTTTGCACCATAACGCAGTATCTGGGAAGCAGTAAGCGCAGTACAACCGCCTTACTTACCAGATTTGGCACAGCGCGACTTTTTTTTGTTTCCGAAGATAAAATCTGCTTTGAAAACGACCCGATTTGAGAATCATTCGAATGTAGAATAAGGTTTCTTAATAAATCTCGTTATTTAATCATCAGACCTCGTATATATAAGATATGTATTATACAGGGATGTTTTTATAATTTTTTATGAGTAAAATAATTAATTATAATTATAGAAATGATGGTGAAGCTACTTCCGAATCGTTCAACTCAAGATTAAATGAAATTTCGAAAATAAATTCCAAATGAAAAATATCCAAAATACGCAAAATCCAATTTTCTCTTTATATTCCAGTTGACACTACGGTTCGTTTCAAATTTGATACGATAAGGATTTAATGCGACATCGGGCGCTTAAACTGAAACATACATTGGCTTTTATTCGGAATCCTGAAATCAATATGGCTACTGTAACAGACATGCCGTTTATCTAGGGGCAACCATTAATGATGTAGTACAAATCTTATACGTTTCGGATTTATCTTCGTGTCAACACCAGTTGCTACTAACAATACCCATTCGAATCTGACACGACGTCATTCCGCTTTTTCTTTTCCTTTCATTCAGAGACGGATCCTATTCTAATTGTTTTTATTTTCATGCGATATCGTGCAGAAATGAATTTATTATTAGTAAAAACGTTTAAACTTCAAACGTTCATCAACAGATGTCTACAAGTTAGAAGAGAAAATAGACTTGATGACATAGAGATGGCGGTAGTTGTTTGGAAAAGTACATGTTTCAAGTCTGAAGACGCCATGTTGTTTAGTATTTATTTGACAGCCGTCAATAGTAAACTTGGTCGACTAAATGAGATGACGACTTCAGAAATGTTGATGAGAATCCACTGGATGATCGTCAATTGAAAGTGCGCGATCTAGTGGATAAATTAGACATTTCAAAAAGTCATGAAGATGTTTCCATCGAGTTTTAGGTTTGCATTATGGATGAAATGTGGTTTCATCACTTCGTATTCTAAACAAAATAACAATCAAAACAATGGATTAAAAAAAGAGAAGACAAATATCGTTCCATCTAGAGGAAAGGTCTTGGTGTCGGTTTTTCGGGATAATTTTCATTCAAAAAAGGAAAAACTATCAACTATTGCAATTAGTGAAGAAATCAAGCAAAACAACAACATTTGGTTAAGAAGAAAGCGTTGTTTCACCAAGACAATGCACCAAGTCTCCTTGGTTAATTATCTGTTCCCAGACTTAAAAAAATGTTTCGGTGGTCAAAGATTTTTCAACAATGGGTATCAAATTTTTGTGTTTTCTTTAACACGGTCCTTCTGGGACAACTATAATACAACAGATAGAAGAAAAATAAGCAGACCTGTACTAACTTGAAGAAGAACTACTGAAGAGGCTATAGAAACAGCAAAAAACCGAAGAAGATATATGACGTAATCCTTATACCAAAGCTACCGAAGCACCAACATGGAAAAGTGCTTTACTGCGAGCTATATGTTGTTGATGATGACTTTTTGCGTAATTTTTTATTTTTTTATTGGTAATTTGAGGATTTTCTTGATGCAAATACTCCTCTCATAGATCCTTAGGTCAAATGTAAGTGCAGGAAATGCTAGTCTTCATCTCACAAAAACTTTTAATAAGTTCCAAGGATCTTTTCCTTTGACCAATAAAATACCAAATATCTTTACGGATCCGTGGGCTAATAGATATTTCCTCGTTCAATTTTCTTTTTGGTATTTGTAAAATTATTATTTACATAAATTATAATCTATCTCTATGTTTATTCATCATGTTCATAAAGTTTTTTTTAATACCAGTTTATGTGTCAATAGTTAAAATAATGATTTTTGAATCATTGTATGACTGACATATTTGATGTTCGTTGTATCTGGAGTAAGCTTGTGTTTTAACCAATATGGCTGACAGCTATAACAAAAACCTAACCTAACATAAACAATAAACTTGATTTAACGTAATTCTACCCCACATATTTAGTTGATTATTCAATTTCTTTAAAAAACTAAAATTTATAGAACATATACCCTACACAAACATTGAAATTATGCTCAATAAACATTTGTTGAAACTAAATCAAAATCTCTTTTATTACATTTTATCCAATACATGGAATTTTAGACATACTGAAAATATAATTGACAGCTATCGTTAAGAATTCAAATGATTGCTTACGAATCGAATATGTTTCTCTTTTTAACTAGTAGTATAGAGAAGAATGTATGTTAATTGTCAGTGACACTTCAAGATAAGAATCAATTCATTCGTGATTTAAATTAGAACAAATTTTTCTAAAACATATACCCTACACAAACATTGAAATTATGCTGAATAAACATTTGTTGAAACTAAATCAAAATCTCTTTTATTACATTTTATCCAATACATGGAATGTTAGACATAATGAAAATATAATTGACAGCTATCGTTAAGAATTCAAATGATTGCTTACGAATCGAATATGTTTATCTCTTTTTAACTAGTAGTATAGAGAAGAATGTATGTTAATGGTCAGTGACACTTCAAGATAACAATCAATTCATTCGTGATTTAAATTAGAACAAATTTTTCGAAAACATATACCCTATACATACATTGAAACTATGCTTAATAAACAAATGACGAAACTGAATCAAATTCCTTTTGATTAAATTATATCCGATACATGGAATGTTAGACATAATGAAAATATAATTGACAGCTATCGTTAAGAATTCAAATGATTGCTTACGAATCGAATATGTTTATCTCTTTTTAACTAGTAGTATAGAGAAGAATGTATGTTAATTGTCAGTGACACTTCAAGATAACAATCAATTCATTCGTGATTTAAATTAGAACAAATTTTTCAACAGCATATACCCTATATATACATTGAAACTATGCTTGATAAACAAATGACGAAACTGAATCAAATTCCTTTTGATTACATTATATCCGATAAATGGAATGTTAGACATAATGAAAATATAATTGACAGCTATCGTTAAGAATTCAAATGATTGCTTACGAATCGAATATGTTTATCTCTTTTTAACTAGTAGTATAGAAAAGAATGTATGTTAATGGTCAGTGACACTTCAAGATAACAATCAATTCATTCGTGATTTAAATTAGAACAAATTTTTCGAAAACATATACCCTATACATACATTGAAACTATGCTTAATAAACAAATGACGAAACTGAATCAAATTCCTTTTGATTACATTATATCCGATAAATGGAATGTTAGACATAATGAAAATATAATTGACAGCTACCGTTAAGGATTTAAATGACTGCTAACGAATCGAATATATTTATCTCTTTTTAACTAGTAGTATAGAAAAGAATGTATGTTAATTGTTAGTGACACGTCCTAGATAAGAATCAATTTTTTCGTGATTTTATATCTTATTGAAGTCAAAAAGAAAATTTAGAAACTCATATAACCAAATAAATGTGAAATTGAGCTTCTAGAAGAGAAAACTTCGAAAAAAAAACATTTAAAATTCGTAATTTAAATTGACATAGCGAAATTAGATGAAGCGCACTCTACTGGATAATAGAAGTTGGAGAAAAGTTTGAAATAATAAAATTTCAAAGCTTGTTATCAAAGCCGGTGTTTCATTTAAATTTTCTAGATAAGTTTGAGAGCTTCACTAGACCTTTAAAATAATTTTTTTAACCGTTTTCATATGGAAAACAACTTTTATTTATTATATCGTTACAAAATTAAACAAAGAAATGTACTAATTCTAATATATTCCCCAGCTTTCTAATACTTATATATCCATTGTTTGCTAGTTGAAAATTAGGTTAATCAACTTCAAAATTCAATATTTAAATGAACGCTTTATAGAAATATCATTTTAGGTAAACAGTAATAGGAATTTTGCTTGTTGATATCTATTAATATGAAAATGAGATTCATTCGAGAATTAGTTGGTATTTTAAATCGCTCAATAATCTTGTTTACCAATCCAAACCTCTAACTAGAATCCTGTGGTTTTAATTATTGTACCTACAGAGACCAATAGAGAAGTGGGTAAAGATACTAGATGAAATGATTCAATTAAACGTGGTTTGAGCACGTGGTGACAGTGAAGGAAGACAAAACAGTTGAAGAGATAGATGGAGTTGAAAATCTAGATGACTTGAAAAAGAAAACACTGATTCTCTACATTTATTATAGAATATATAAGTAAGATCCTAAATGATTATTAGTATAATAGTTTTTGAAGTATCATCAATTTTTTATCAAAAACCCGCTAGTGTGGTAGTGTGGGACTGGTTCAATTTCGAATAGTTTATGTAATATAATCACTTTGACTGGACTATAAGAGTGTACGTGAAATCAACAGGTATAAAGTAGAGTGTGCTGTGAATCAAGATCCCAACTTTTCTTTACCTCGATTATTCTGTTATCGTGGCAGATGACTTTTCCACTCCCAGAATTTCAAGTGAAAATGCGTGAAGCGTGACGAAATTTTCAAGCTGCCGATGGCTTTTAATGAATTTTATGATGTTAAATCGTTTTTTCTTTAAATATCAAAAAATATTTATGTACAATTACCAGTAAATCCGATGTAAATGTAAACGCGTTCTCTTTTCGTATAGTATTTCTTTTTATGATGGATACATCGTCGTAGAAAGACAGTTACTCGATTCCGATACGTTCAATCATACCGCCCCACGACAGCTTACTCATATTCTTCTTTGATTGCTTCTTCGTTTCAGTTCTCAGTTTCCTTATCAAATAATATTTCGCAGAAATGCGATACGAAACCCGAAAGATTAATTTCCATCGGAGGAGCTTCATTAAGGGATTTACCTGATGTTCTTCGTGTCTCACTTAACTTGTGAAATACGAGGTGTGTCGGGATTAAAGTCAGATCGCGATCTTATTAACGAGAGAGGAAAGAAATTTTTTATTTTTGAAATTATACCATAGATAATAAATTTTAATTTGATATAATCGTTAATTATGAAGAAGATTTTGATGGATTTAAGCTTTCGATATTGATTAATCACGAAAATAAAGTTTATTTGAATAATAAGAATTAAAAGTATTTTTCATTCAAAAAAGTCGTGGTATTATTGGTTTGGAATTCAAAATAAATATCGATTAGTTAGTAAAAGGTCTGCTGGTAAGTTTTGATTGCTAAGATCGTGTGACTGACACAAAGATGGCGCTGCTATTCTCAAATCCATTGTAGCAACTTTGGTAAAACTACGTGTCAATTTTCAAAACATTGCATGATGACGTGTGTTACTTTATCATTGGCTCTTGATGAAAAAAATACTGTAAAAGCTCAGCAATGGTTTTGAAAGTGTTATTTGCACTTTGCTTCATCCATCCAACCATCCAAACATGAATTTAAATCTGGTCGAACAGACTCCGATGATGGTGAACGTTCTGGTCGTGGTTACCCCAGAAAACATAAAAAAAGTCTACAAATTGGTATTATTTAAGCACAAATTGAGATATCTGAGGCCGTGAATATATCAGAAGACAGTGTGTTTGAGCTTATGTATGAAATTTGATCATGAGAAAGATTTTTTTTTAAATGGGTGCCGCGTTTATTCACAGTCGATCAAAAACAACGTGTTGATGATTCTGAACAGTTTTTGGTCATGTTTACAAGCAATAAATCAGATTTTTTGCGCCAATATGTGATTGATCCATCCCTTTACTCCGGCATAAAAACAATCATGGTCTGAGTGGACTGCAGTTGGTGAACCGCGTTCGAAGCGTCCAAAGATACACCAGTCAACTGGGAAGGTTATGGCTTCAGTATTTTGGGATGCGCATGGAATATTCTTCATCGACTATCTCCAGAAGGGAGAGATAATCAATACCAAAAACTACGTGGAGTTATTGTTGTAGCAGCTTTGGGAAAACTATGAGTGAAATTTAAAAATATTTCGATTAGTTAGAAAAAAGTGACAGCTACTTTTGTTATTTTTAAAACAATGGATTCTAAACTATGTCCTGTGTTAATTTATCATTGGTTCTTAATGAAAAAAATATTGTACAAGCTCAGCAATGGTTTCAAAAGTGTTATCTGAACTCTGCTTCATCCATCCAACCATCCAAGCATGAATTTAAACGTGGTCCAACAGACACTGATGATAGTGAAGGTTTTGGTCCTGGTTACTCCAGAAAACATCAAAAAAATCTACAAATTAGTATTATCTAAAAGTGAATTGAGATAGCTCAGACCATAAAGATATCAGAAGACAGTGTGTTCAAAATTATTCATTAATATTTGATCATGAAAAAGCTTGGGTACCGCTTTCATTCATAATCGATAAAAAACAACGTGTTGATGATTCAGATCAAGATTTGGCCATATTTTAACGTAGTAAATCAGATTTTTTGCGCTAATATATGACAATTGATCCATCATTTCACTTCGGAATGAAAACGATTATGATCTGAGTGGACTGCAGCTGGTGAAACGTGTTCGAAGCGTCCAAAGGAAAACTAGTCAATGGGGAGGTTATGGCTCCAGAATTTTGAAGTTATTGAATGCAAAAATCAAGGAAAAACACCCTCTTATGTCGTAGAAACAATCACTGTTTTAACAAGACGATGCACCGATTCACAAGTCGATGGCAACGATGGTTAAACTGGACTTATCCACCGTATAATCCAGATCTGCTTCGCTGATCTCAAAAAAATGCTTCCTGGTCAAAAATTTAGTTCAAATGAAGAAAAAATTGTTAGAACTGAAGCCTATTTTGAGGCAAAAGACAAATCTTTCTAGTGAAGCGTTGAGGAAAATTACATTGATAAAGAAAATCAATTTATTCCCTATTATTATCTATTCCCAGATTATAGTGAATATTAAATTTCTGGAAGCGATTTCATACAAATGAAGATGAAAATTCAGACCAAAATAAGTTCCCTCGATGTAATTTATCAATTTTGTGGATAGGAAAAAGTCGCATAGATTCAGATCGTGTCGAAAAAATTGAGAAGTTCTAAAAATTTCGTTTTCTGATTGTCCTGACCATAAGCTAACAATTTACATGGAATTATATGGATATATTGCTCTAGGTCTTCTTTTTTAATCCAATATTAACAATTTAGATCTGATATTACCTTGTAGATCTCAGTATTCAAGTCATACATTTTGGTTTAAAGATCAGGTTTAACAATTTGTTTCTATGAAGTATCTGACCCGACACTGTTTTAATTCGCTTGTTCCTGTTTCCGGTTGAATTCCCATAACTGCTGTTCTGGCGTACGTTTTTTTCTGTCTTTTCAAACCATTGACCTTTCGTAGATGTATGAATAGGGTTCAATTTTCTATTCGCAGTTCCCTTATAACACTCGAAGCTGTCTATTTTTACAACTATGTCGGATATCGCCCTAGGGATACCTCTAAAACATATCAATGAGCTAAATGGTTGAATAAAAATTCGTATCACTTGAATACTTTTGACTATGGAATGGAAAAAGGAAACAAAACCTCGAGGTTTCAAATAGAATAATCGATATACAGATATTACTTAAAAACATGAAGTTGCCATGGAAAACGAATAGGAAAATGTGAGTTTCTGTCAATATTTTGAATTTTTTTAACATTTTGGGGATCTGGACGTCCCAATTCACCTACTGTACGTGCGAAATACGGTTGAGCTCCATCTAGTTATTAGTGAATTGATCTATCTCATTTTGAAGATTAACATCAAGAAAAATCTTTTTAATGTTCCCTCAAAAATTAAAGGGCCAATAATTTCCTTGTTAATGGTATCAGTCCAAACGTTCACTTTATTAGGATTTTGAGTGTGAGCCTCAAGCATCCAGAGTGAGGTTTTTCTCTGTTCCAATATTTACATTTCAGTTTGTTGAGCGTTTCGTTCAAATGAAACGTCGTTTATGAACTGCGTTCATTCTGAATATCTTACATTCACAGAAATCTTAAGGTTCAGATATCCAATGAGGATTTTCTCTGTTCCAATATCTACATTTCAGTTTGTTGAGTGTTTCGTTCAAATGAAACGTTGTTTAAGAGCTGCGTTCATTCTGAATATCTTAAATTCACAGAAATCTTAAGGTTCAAACATCCAATGAGGATTTTCTCTGTTCCAATATCTTCATTTCAGTTTGTTGAGCGTTTCGTTCAAATGAAACGTTGCTTAAGAACTGCGTTCATTCTGAATATCTTAAATTCACAGAAATCTTAAGGTTCAAACATCCAATGAAGATTTTCTTTGTTCCAATATCTTCATTTCAGTTTGTTGAGTGTTTCGTTCAAACGAAACTTCGTTTATGAATTGCTTTTATTCTGAATATCTTAAATTCACAGAAATCTTAAGGTTCAAACATCCAATGAGGATTTTCTCTGTTCCAATATCTTCATTTCAGTTTGTTGAGCGTTTCGTTCAAATGAAACGTTGCTTAAGAACTGCGTTCATTCTGAATATCTTAAATTCACAGAAATCTTAAGGTTCAAACATCCAATGAAGATTTTCTTTGTTCCAATATCTTCATTTCAGTTTGTTGAGTGTTTCGTTCAAATGAAACGTCGTTTATGAACTGCGTTCATTCTGAATATCTTACATTCACAGAAATCTTAAGGTTCAGATATCCAATGAGGATTTTCTCTGTTCCAATATCTACATTTCAGTTTGTTGAGTGTTTCGTTCAAACGAAACTTCGTTTATGAATTGCTTTTATTCTGAATATCTTAAATTCACAGAAATCTTAAGGTTCAAACATCCAATGAAGATTTTCTTTGTTCCAATATCTACATTTCAGTTTGTTGAGTGTTTCGTTCAAATGAAACGTCGTTTATGAACTGCGTTCATTCTGAATATCTTACATTCACAGAAATCTTAAGGTTCAAACATCCAATGAGGATTTTCTCTGTTCCAATATCTACATTTCAGTTTGTTGAGTGTTTCGTTCAAATGAAACGTTGTTTAAGAGCTGCGTTCATTCTGAATATCTTAAATTCACAGAAATCTTAAGGTTCAAACATCCAATGAAGATTTTCTTTGTTCCAATATCTTCATTTCAGTTTGTTGAGTGTTTCGTTCAAATGAAACGTCGTTTATGAACTGCGTTCATTCTGAATATCTTACATTCACAGAAATCTTAAGGTTCAGATATCCAATGAGGATTTTCTCTGTTCCAATATCTACATTTCAGTTTGTTGAGTGTTTCGTTCAAACGAAACTTCGTTTATGAATTGCTTTTATTCTGAATATCTTAAATTCACAGAAATCTTAAGGTTCAAACATCCAATGAAGATTTTCTTTGTTCCAATATCTACATTTCAGTTTGTTGAGTGTTTCGTTCAAATGAAACGTCGTTTAAGAACTGCGTTCATTCTGAATATCTTACATTCACAGAAATCTTAAGGTTCAGATATCCAATGAGGATTTTCTCTGTTTCAATATCTACATTTCAGTTTGTTGAGTGTTTCGTTCAAATGAAACGTCGTTTATGAACTGCGTTCATTCTGAATATCTTAAATTCACAGAAATCTTAAGGTTCAAACATCCAATGAGGATTTTCTCTGTTCCAATATCTACATTTCAGTTTGTTGAGCGTTTCGTTCAAATGAAACGTTGTTTAAGAACTGCGTTCATTCTGAATATCTTAAATTCACAGAAATCTTAAGGTTCAAACATCCAATGAGGATTTTCTCTGTTCCAATATCTACATTTCAGTTTGTTGAGCGTTTCGTTCAAATGAAACGTTGTTTAAGAACTGCGTTCATTCTGAATATCTTAAATTCACAGAAATCTTAAGGTTCAAACATCCAATGAGGATTTTCTCTGTTCCAATATCTACATTTCAGTTTGTTGAGTGTTTCGTTTAAATGAAACGTCGTTTATGAACTGCTTTCATTCTGAATATCTTAAATTCACAGAAATCTTAATGTTCAAACATCCAATGAAGATTTTCTTTGTTCCAATATCTTCATTTCAGTTTGTTGAGTGTTTCGTTCAAATTAAACGTCGTTTATGAACTGCGTTCATTCTGAATATCTTACATTCACAGAAATCTTAAGGTTCAGATATCCAATGAGGATTTTCTCTGTTCCAATATCTACATTTCAGTTTGTTGAGTGTTTCGTTTAAATGAAACGTCGTTTATGAACTGCTTTCATTCTGAATATCTTAAATTCACAGAAATCTTAATGTTCAAACATCCAATGAAGATTTTCTCTGTTCCAATATCTTCATTTCAGTTTGTTGAGCGTTTCGTTCAAATGAAACGTTGCTTAAGAACTGCGTTCATTCTGAATATCTTAAATTCACAGAAATCTTAAGGTTCAAACATCCAATGAAGATTTTCTTTGTTCCAATATCTTCATTTCAGTTTGTTGAGTGTTTCGTTCAAACGAAACTTCGTTTATGAATTGCTTTTATTCTGAATATCTTAAATTCACAGAAATCTTAAGGTTCAAACATCCAATGAGGATTTTCTCTGTTCCAATATCTTCATTTCAGTTTGTTGAGCGTTTCGTTCAAATGAAACGTTGCTTAAGAACTGCGTTCATTCTGAATATCTTAAATTCACAGAAATCTTAAGGTTCAAACATCCAATGAAGATTTTCTTTGTTCCAATATCTTCATTTCAGTTTGTTGAGTGTTTCGTTCAAATGAAACGTCGTTTATGAACTGCGTTCATTCTGAATATCTTACATTCACAGAAATCTTAAGGTTCAGATATCCAATGAGGATTTTCTCTGTTCCAATATCTACATTTCAGTTTGTTGAGTGTTTCGTTCAAACGAAACTTCGTTTATGAATTGCTTTTATTCTGAATATCTTAAATTCACAGAAATCTTAAGGTTCAAACATCCAATGAAGATTTTCTTTGTTCCAATATCTACATTTCAGTTTGTTGAGTGTTTCGTTCAAATGAAACGTCGTTTATGAACTGCGTTCATTCTGAATATCTTACATTCACAGAAATCTTAAGGTTCAAACATCCAATGAGGATTTTCTCTGTTCCAATATCTACATTTCAGTTTGTTGAGTGTTTCGTTCAAATGAAACGTTGTTTAAGAGCTGCGTTCATTCTGAATATCTTAAATTCACAGAAATCTTAAGGTTCAAACATCCAATGAAGATTTTCTTTGTTCCAATATCTTCATTTCAGTTTGTTGAGTGTTTCGTTCAAATGAAACGTCGTTTATGAACTGCGTTCATTCTGAATATCTTACATTCACAGAAATCTTAAGGTTCAGATATCCAATGAGGATTTTCTCTGTTCCAATATCTACATTTCAGTTTGTTGAGTGTTTCGTTCAAACGAAACTTCGTTTATGAATTGCTTTTATTCTGAATATCTTAAATTCACAGAAATCTTAAGGTTCAAACATCCAATGAAGATTTTCTTTGTTCCAATATCTACATTTCAGTTTGTTGAGTGTTTCGTTCAAATGAAACGTCGTTTAAGAACTGCGTTCATTCTGAATATCTTAAATTCACAGAAATCTTAAGGTTCAAACATCCAATGAGGATTTTCTCTGTTCCAATATCTACATTTCAGTTTGTTGAGTGTTTCGTTTAAATGAAACGTCGTTTATGAACTGCGTTCATTCTGAATATCTTAAATTCACAGAAATCTTAAGGTTCAAACATCCAATGAAGATTTTCTCTGTTCCCATATCTACATTTCAGTTTGTTGAGTGTTTCGTTCAAATGAAACGTCGTTTATGAACTGCGTTCATTCTGAATATCTTAAATTCACAGAAATCTTAAGGTTCAAACATCCAATGAAGATTTTCTCTGTTCCAATATCTACATTTCAGTTTGTTGAGTGTTTCGTTCAAATGAAACGTTGTTTAAGAACTGCGTTCATTCTGAATATCTTAAATTCACAGAAATCTTAAGGTTCAAACATCCAATGGAGATTTTCTTTGTTCCAATATCTACATTTCAGTTTGTTGAGCGTTTCGTTCAAATGAAACGTCGTTTATGAACTGCGTTCATTCTGAATATCTTAAATTCACAGAAATCTTAAGGTTCAAACATCCAATGAGGATTTTCTCTGTTCCAATATCTACATTTCAGTTTGTTGAGCGTTTCGTTCAAATGAAACGTTGTTTAAGAACTGCGTTCATTCTGAATATCTTAAATTCACAGAAATCTTAAGGTTCAAACATCCAATGAAGATTTTCTCTGTTCCAATATCTACATTTCAGTTTGTTGAGCGTTTCGTTTAAATGAAACGTCGTTTATGAACTGCGTTCATTCTGAATATCTTAAATTCACAGAAATCTTAAGGTTCAAACATCCAATGAAGATTTTCTTTGTTCCAATATCTACATTTCAGTTTGTTGAGTGTTTCGTTCAAATGAAACGTCGTTTATGAACTGCGTTCATTCTGAATATCTTACATTCACAGAAATCTTAAGGTTCAAACATCCAATGAAGATTTTCTCTGTTCCAATATCTACATTTCAGTTTGTTGAGCGTTTCGTTCAAAGGAACATCTCAAATTCAAGATTTGTCTGTTTCAATTTCTAGAAATACAACTTTTTTCATCAGTAAATTGAACATTTCTACCTGGTTTTTCGATATTTGTGCTAACTGTAGACTGCGAAACGTGTTGAGCAAGATATTTATTATTAAAAAATTTTACAAACCTCCTTTCGAGTTCTTGTTTCATTACCATATTATTATCATAATCGATTATTTCTTTTCGTTTAAAAAAAGATCGATACTGCAATTTTTCAATAAGAAAAGTCTACTGGATGTTACCAAATGAGTTGAGAAGTGAAAATTCGATTAAAATAGATTAGAATATGATAGTCTAAATTGAAGCAAGGAGAAAGAACTTTGTGGATTCAAAATTCAAATATTGATTTGATTCTCTACGAAAATTGTGCCAAATTATCAGTTTTCAAACTTCATTTTTGATACTTTTTCCACAATTACATCTTTTATGAAGCTTGCTATTTTTGCGCAAAAGTTTCAACAAGACGGACACTATGTCGAGATTCAAAAAGAGTTCAAAAATTACTTAAAATCGCGATATATTTAATTAATTCAATATATCGTCCCACCAAATGAAAGAAATTTCGAAAGTAAATGGTCAGGGCTTATTTGAACTCGAGGTAATACCACTCGACGAAAATAATTTCGAAAAACATTTATGAAATTATTAATAAATAAAAGGAGTATGAGTGAAATTCGGAAAATTTTATTTGTAAAAAACTACTCGTAATACAGAATCATTTTCAGCAGTTTTAATGAGAAGATTATGCATCTACAAATTGATAACAGATTTTCCAACAGCTTCATTTCATTTGAATACGGACTTATTCATAATGAATAATTCGCGAATGGATCGTAGAAAGAGAGGAAGGTATTAATTCAACGTTTCGAGCTATTTGGAGCAAAGTAATTGTGAAAAGTAATCTTGTACTATACTAAAATCAAATCGAGCGAAAAAGTATTATCTTGTGAATAATTTTCAACTGAAATCTAAATGGATATGCACTAAATGACGGAACGGTAAGTGCAGGCATCAACTATCTTTTTTTATGTTAAGGATGTTCAAATTGCTACTAAAAGCATTTGTGATTGTGTAATTTTTTTCTCCAAATTAAAAGTATCATAACACTAGAAACATTTAGATCGAAATTTCATGATCGAATAACTAATTTTAGATCTAATACATTCGGAGCAACACTAGTCTGTTTATCAATGTTGTTCGTGGTATCCATTCTCTACATGTGATCACACCATTATAGTTTTAGCTTTAACAGTGTACCTAAAATAATTATTTTATCTTTTGTTGTGTCCCTGGTAGTATTAACTCTTCAGGAATTTTTTCTTTTGTTCACTTTCTATTAAAAGTTCCTAGTAGTTTTCATTACCATCTTCTTCATCATCTTTGATGTGATTTTATCTTTTTCAGCTGCCACCAAATCTTCTTTAGTTATAAACTCTTCTTTTTTCTTGGTTTTTCCACCTCTCCAGGTCTCTGTTATATCTACCTGGTTGTTAATTGATATATTTTCTATCTTTTAGCTTCTTCCAAGACAAAGTTTTTCGTTTTTTCTATTTTTTTATTCGAACTAATCTCCAAATTCCTTCCATTTTTTTTTATTCTCAAAAAATGAATTTTCCTATACGATAAGGTCTTCGTATGATGAAAATATAATCCCAGCAAGTGAAATTTCAAAGTTAGGAAACAATAAAAAGTCCCCAGTAACCAGAACTAGTAAATAAGTCAACCAATTCGTTATACTGATGGAAAAACCATTTATTTTTCATGGGATACGCTTTCTTGGAATTTCTACCTTAACTTTATCAAGTACTATTTACTTCTTTAAAGATAGTCGATGATTATTTAACTATTTAGGGATTAACGAAAGTTATAACGCATTTGAACTAATTCAATATCATTTAGTGCATCTCCTTTATCAGCAGCTGAAGTCGTGAATTTCTATTCTGCAGAAGGAACTAGATCTAGACTAGAAGCTTCCAAGATTCAACTTGTGCAGGGAACGACAAATGTAAAAAACTTTGTTGAATGAAATGGAATTCTTCATAAGATGAATTGAACAAAAAGGCTTCATTAAATGTCTTATTTTGAATATTTTTTGAATCCTTACTGATTGGCGCTGTTTCAGAAATACCTTAAACCGAAGTTACTTTTCTTTTAACGTTTCGTACCAGTTAGTTAGTTGTTTGATATTATGAACATCGAGTTGGTAGCAAGAGAATTAACGACTTCGTAACTTCTAATAGACCCAAACAATTTAATTATATTTTCCTCCAACCAAAAACGAGTTATTAAGAAAATTCGACGATTTTCTCATGAATATGAAACGGGAATTTTTCTAATAGTTATAATTAACGAAAGTTTATCATAAATTCATTCGATATATGAATTATTTATAACTTCACAGTAATAAATGATTAATTAGTATCAGAATTGGTATAAAAAATTCAATTTTGGTGATGAACAACGTACTCAAGTTGATGATGACAAAATCAAAGTCATAATTGAAGATAATCGTCATAAAACAATTGAAGAAGATTTAAAATGTCTTGGGCTAGTTAAGAGGATTGATATTTGGGTACTTCACGAATTGAAAGAGATTTATTTAACATAAAAAATCAATATTTATAGTAAAAGCTGAAAAACTACTAAAAAAATCTCATGCTGCGAGTTTGGAGGGATTCATAAGGTGTTGTGTTTATTGAGCTACTTCCAAGGAACCAAACGATCAATTCTGGTGTTTATTATAAAAAATCGATGAAACTGGATGAAGTAATCAAAGAAAAAATGTCAGAATTATCAAATAGGAAAGGTTTAATATTCCCTTATGATAATTCAAGGCCTCATACATCTTTGGCAACTCGTGGGACACTATTGGAGCTTGGCTGAGACCTCTATACAACCCTGATCTGGTACCATGTGATTACCGTTTATTTAGAAGTTTGCAGAATTCTTTGAATGGTCAAACGTTTACAAATGACGATGATTTTCCATAACATTTGTTTTAGTTGTTTGGACTAAACATAAAAGCTGAAAAACCACTAAAAAAATCTCCTGCTGCGAGTTGGATGGGATTCAAAACGTGTTGTGTTTATTGAGCTGCTTCCAAGGAATCAAACGAACAATTCTGGTGTTTATTATAAAAAGTCGATGAAACTGGATGAAGTAATTAAAGAAAAAATGTCAGAATAATCAAACCGGAAAGGTTTAATATTCCATTATGATAATTCAAGGCCTCATACATCTTTGGCAACTTGTGGGACACTATTGGAGCTTGGCTGAGACCTCTATACAACCCTGATCTGGTACCATGTGATTACCGTTTATTTAGAAGTTTGCAGAATTCTTTGAATGGTCAAACGTTTACAAATGACGATGATTTTCCATAACATTTGTTTTAGTTGTTTGGACTAAACATAAAAGCTGAAAAACCACTAAAAAAATCTCCTGCTGCGAGTTGGATGGGATTCAAAAGGTGTTGTGTTTATTGAGCTGCTTCCAAGGAACCAAACGAACAATTCTGGTGTTTATTATAAAAAGTCGATGAAACTGGATGAAGTAATCAAAGAAAAAATGTCAGAATTATCAAATAGGAAAGGTTTAATATTCCCTTATGATAATTCAAGGCCTCATACATCTTTGGCAACTCGTGGGACACTATTGGAGCTTGGCTGAGACCTCTATACAACCCTGATCTGGTACCATGTGATTACCGTTTATTTAGAAGTTTGCAGAATTCTTTGAATGGTCAAACGTTTACAAATGACGATGACCTTCCATAACATTTGTTTTAGTTGTTTGGACTAAACATAAAAGCTGAAAAACCACTAAAAAAATCTCCTGCTGCGAGTTGGATGGGATTCAAAAGGTGTTGTGTTTATTGAGCTGCTTCCAAGGAACCAAACGAACAATTCTGGTGTTTATTATAAAAAGTCGATGAAACTGGATGAAGTAATCAAAGAAAAAATGTCAGAATTATCAAATAGGAAAGGTTTAATATTCCCTTATGATAATTCAAGGCCTCATACATCTTTGGCAACTCGTGGGACACTATTGGAGCTTGGCTGAGACCTCTATACAACCCTGATCTGGTACCATGTGATTACCGTTTATTTAGAAGTTTGCAGAATTCTTTGAATGGTCAAACGTTTACAAATGACGATGACCTTCCATAACATTTGTTTTAGTTGTTTGGACTAAACATAAAAGCTGAAAAACCACTAAAAAAATCTCCTGCTGCGAGTTGGATGGGATTCAAAAGGTGTTGTGTTTATTGAGCTGCTTCCAAGGAACCAAACGAACAATTCTGGTGTTTATTATAAAAAGTCGATGAAACTGGATGAAGTAATCAAAGAAAAAATGTCAGAATTATCAAATAGGAAAGGTTTAATATTCCCTTATGATAATTCAAGGCCTCATACATCTTTGGCAACTCGTGGGACACTATTGGAGCTTGGCTGAGACCTCTATACAACCCTGATCTGGTACCATGTGATTACCGTTTATTTAGAAGTTTGCAGAATTCTTTGAATGGTCAAACGTTTACAAATGACGATGACCTTCCATAACATTTGTTTTAGTTGTTTGGACTAAACATAAAAGCTGAAAAACCACTAAAAAAATCTCCTGCTGCGAGTTGGATGGGATTCAAAAGGTGTTGTGTTTATTGAGCTGCTTCCAAGGAATCAAACGAACAATTCTGGTGTTTATTATAAAAAGTCGATGAAACTGGATGAAGTAATTAAAGAAAAAATGTCAGAATAATCAAACCGGAAAGGTTTAATATTCCATTATGATAATTCAAGGCCTCATACATCTTTGGTAACTCGTGGGACACTATTGGAGCTTGGCTGAGACCTCTATACAACCCTGATCTGGTACCATGTGATTACCGTTTATTTAGAAGTTTGCAGAATTCTTTGAATGGTCAAACGTTTACAAATGACGATGACCTTCCATAACATTTGTTTTAGTTGTTTGGACTAAACATAAAAGCTGAAAAACCACTAAAAAAATCACCTGCTGCGAGTTGGATGGGATTCAAAAGGTGTTGTGTTTATTGAGCTGCTTCCAAGGAACCAAACGAACAATTCTGGTGTTTATTATAAAAAGTCGATGAAACTGGATGAAGTAATCAAAGAAAAAATGTCAGAATTATCAAATAGGAAAGGTTTAATATTCCCTTATGATAATTCAAGGCCTCATACATCTTTGGCAACTCGTGGGACACTATTGGAGCTTGGCTGAGACCTCTATACAACCCTGATCTGGTACCATGTGATTACCGTTTATTTAGAAGTTTGCAGAATTCTTTGAATGGTCAAACGTTTACAAATGACGATGACCTTCCATAACATTTGTTTTAGTTGTTTGGACTAAACATAAAAGCTGAAAAACCACTAAAAAAATCTCCTGCTGCGAGTTGGATGGGATTCAAAAGGTGTTGTGTTCATTGAGCTGCTTACAAGGAACCAAACGAACAATTCTGGTGTTTATTATAAAAAGTCGATGAAACTGGATGAAGTAATCAAAGAAAAAATGTCAGAATTATCAAATAGGAAAGGTTTAATATTCCATTATGATAATTCAAGGCCACATATATATTTGGCGACTCGTGGAGCTTGGCTCAAAAGTGATGCCACATCCTTCATACAACATTGATGTGGTACCATCTGATTACCGTTTATTTAGAAGTTTGCAAATTTCTTTGAATGATCAAACTTTTATAAATGACCTTCCATAACATCTGGTTTAGTTTTTGCTTATTAGAACCGGAAATTTCATGAGCACGGTTTTATTTATTTGACCAGAAAGGAAATGATGAAATAAGGGAGATATTTGACATCCAGGATGTGAGTTGGGCGAGAAAACGTCGAAGAAAATGGATTACAAAGGAAGGAAAACCGAGCACCAGGAAAACCATCTGCAAGATGGTATGAGAACTGGTTTTCATCAACCCGGCTGCAGCTATGCAACTATTGAAGCAAACTAAGTCGTAGCATACGATGAAGAAGAAGAAGATGAATAAAACGACAAATGGAGGAAGTTCAAAAACGAATTTTTTGATTGTCAACTGGGTTTATAAAATGCGATTCGATTTCATACTATATTTTAGAACGTATGTAGTACAAATTTTTTTCTTTTTTTTTTCACACATCCAAATCGGAGTATTTTAATTAATTTTTACACGGAATTCCGATGTCATACTGCATTAATGCTATGTGAAAATTCATGTGCTGATTTTAATTAGTCGAAAATATCTTTTTTTTAGTCGATCCTACTAGCTAAAAGATTTTTTTTATTTTTGCAAATTGATAACCAGACAACTCGTTATAAATTTAACAGTTTCATAAATTTATTTCCGTATTTCTAATTTTGAAAAACAAACATTTCATCTACTATATCGAAATATCCAAATATTTCTGATGTTTAAGATGATTTTCCCTACGCCCCTGTTTCAGATATCTCAAGGTGTTCAGCCATTCAAATATTCCAAAATACATCGCCGCCTTCACGGTCATTTCCAAGTCAATTTACTGACTGAACATCCCGCATTCAGACGCGAAGGAAATTCAATTAACTTTAATGGTTGATCCGTCTACACAAACTTCGCGCTGAGCTGTAAAAAAGCATCTACACCCCTTCGGCTCTAATAATAACCTTGTAATGGATTTTGAATTAGGACCTAGTTGCCGGATGTGTATTTTTTCCCGTTTTATTTCCATGCGGGTTTAATACGGCTCGAAGGACCAGCTTAATTAATTCTATACGGAAACTATTTTATAAGATGGTTGAAATTAGTATGCAAAGATTCACTAAATGTAACCATAAAAGCATATCACCCTGTGTATTTTATAGTGAAAATAATAAGCTTAGGATCGTTAATTAACAAATTCTGATAGGATTAAACGTTGTTTCATGGTGATGCGGAGTGCATTTTAAGCTTGCAGCTTCACCATACTGCTCATTAGAAGAGATTCAATTAAATACAATTTATTTCCGAATATGGAAACTTTTGATTACTGAATTTAATATATTTGGGTGTGTTTGTTTGTCTAAATGTCGTAATTTTTGATCTATTTCTCAAAACGATGAAGTTCTAAAGGTTTTTAGATTTTTCAACGATATTCGCATCGGATTTGATCAGACCCGCATTATTAGGATACTGGAATCTTCCATGAGCGACTTGGAGCAGGAAATTTGTCAGCAACATTAAGAAATCGTCATTTTAACACAGTTCAAGTGCTACGACAGCTTCGTGAGGTACGAGGAATTTTTATTAGACCTGGTATTGGTCCAAAGCATAGTCCATCTTATCCATATTTGGTTTTCGGGTTATGGAGTGGCCAGCATGCAGTCCTGATCTAAATTCGATAGAAAATTCACTATATTGAACACCAAATCATTTGTTACTTGACTTTCGGTTTAAATCGGAGCTCGATTTATATCGATTCTTCAAGTTTTTCAATCTCTCGTAATTACACGTGATTTACACTCTAACAACATCATTTTCGTGAGGTCTATTAATGTTTTTGGGACGTGTCTTTTAGTCGAAAGCTCAACTCAAATCAATAAATAGAACGTGGATATTTCTATCCAATGGTGAAGATTATTTAGTACTTAATTCTCTCTTTGAATTTTATCATCTCGTTGATGATCTCATCTGGTACTTCTGCATTGTTTAGTTTCAATTTTTTAATGGTATTTTCTACTTTATTCGAAGCTGGTAGTTGTTTTTCTGTATATATTTCGTCTATAAAAACTTCTGCTATCAAATTATCATCAAGAGAAAGCTTACTGGTTATCTATACATTGATATTTGCTGATTTCTGACCTAAGTATGCCGTTTTTCATGTTTTCTATTTATTTTTTTCGAAATTTCTTTGTTGGTTTATTGAAAATCTTCGGTAGATCCGCGAAATTTCTTGTTTTTTTTATCCTGCACTTAATCTCTACGTTTAAGGATTAATTTTCACATAAAATGTTACAAAAAACGAGTGGGTCAATTAATATTTTGTAGTTTTTCCAATAAATTTACTTATAATTAACGTTAATTCATGTATTATTCTATGTGAGACTTACCTATCGTAGTAGTAATCCCTGAAACAAATAAGATTTCATTAAATTTAATCACCTTTGGCTTTGAAATTATAATTTTAAAATTATGGTGGAAGCACGATTAGGTCGTCCACCAAAATTTTAACCACAACGAATCGCTAATTTACATAAAAAATATTGACATAAACTAGCTTATTTCAAATAAATATTCAAAAGTTGGGGATGGACTTGAATAAAAACGTGACAAACCTAGTATCAAATGATAAACAAGATATTTGCATTGGCAAAGCTAACCAGACTTTTTGGTACGCTCAATCATGTCTTTAGATCCGAAAATCCTGTTTGTTATAAGGGAAAACTTGTAAAAGAAGCTACCATAAACAAAATACATCAACTGAGCGTCTTATATGGCTAGAATAAAAAGAAAACGGTGGGCCGAAGGAATTTTTTGAATAGATGATTCACTTGTAGGAAGGAAACTGTTCAATCCATCTTTTAGGATGGATTAAGCTCATGGTGAATCGTAAAAAACTGAGCTTTCGTTGAATAAAAAATGATATTCGAATCGGTTTATTTTTAAGTTAAGAAATTAAACTTTCGGGAGGCTGAAAAAACTGTTTAAATCAAAATATTTCTCTTAAAATGTAAAGAAATTCATTTTACAACAGGAAAAACCATTAAATTCCAAGTAAAAACTGTTATATATTTTAAAAGAAGAAAAAAAATCGAAGTTGTTCCGTATTTTTGAATTATTTGGTTTCTTAAATCTCGAAATCGCTGGTAATCTCTGTCATCAGTTGGCCAGTCAAAAATTTCTTCGAAAAATCCCCGATGATTGTCTGTAATGTTGACTCTCAGTTTTTAAATATTTTCCAATTTTACAGTTTTTATTGATCTTGGTAAACCTAGGTCGAAAGTTAGGATAAACTTCAACACATTATCTGTGTTTTTTCCTTTTGGTTCTTGTGATTTACACGATTTTTTTACGTAAGCATTTCTTGAAATCTGGCCGCCACAATGAAATCCTATAGTTTTGGTTTTGGCCTGAACAGTTATCACTGATCAAAAGGAAACCTCATTAGGGGTTTTTCGTACTACCCTCTTAGTACAACTAGACAATAGTATCAGCAGATAACAAGCGAAAGTCCAAAAATCAAACAACAGAATCCGTAGAGATAATGGAATTAAAAAAAAACTCATTTGGACTGTTTAAAGAAAAACCGATTCAAAATTTATGGAAAATATAATATGGATCGTGCTGATTTCGCTTTATATGTTAAGAATTTTCTTTTAAAAACATTATTGTTTGTCAAAACTCCTTTCCAATCAAGTAAAAACCGTATCAAAGTCAATATAGATAAGTTGAAATATTTTACTGAATATACAATAATTGATTGTATACTTTTTTTAATCTTTGATCCACGGAAAGATTAATTCCGTGTATAATAACAACTTTTTAATAAAATTATCTTGGAAACTCTCGTACAAAATGAGTTATTTCGGTATCTAATATCTCTCGTGAACCAAATTACTTTTGAAATTGATTGCATGCTTCAAAATTAACATACATCTGGGCTATTCTCACAATAACAATAAAGAGATAGAGACTGAATTAAAACAAACATACAAAACATTAAAAGTTTGTTAAACTGACTGCCATTTTCGAGAAATAAATAATTAACCGAACAGTTTTTATTAGGCGTCACGCTATTAGATCTAAAGTGATAATGGTAATTGAACATAAAATTTAATCCACCGTATTTACTTTTTTTTCTATTCATATTTTATCATAAGCATGAATTCACTTCAATTTAAATTCTTATTTATATGTTTGACTATTTGAAGTTGACTATAACTTCATAACTTTTACTTATAGCTTAAAAAAATTTTCTCTGATAATAGAAATCTAGTTTTTTTTCTCATGTATACATTTTTCAAAATTTACGTCTGATTTTTGTATTTTTTCATCATACGAGCTTTATGAGCAGTAAAATTGATACCACGTACAAAATTTCGTCGTTTAAACTAAAATTTTTGTTTCCAATGTTTGTCACGAGATTCATTTATATAAGAAGCGCAGCATTTTTGTATAACCCAGCTGTTGACCTAGCGAAAGGTACAAAATTTTGAAATTGCCTCAAAAAATCGATTGGTACTTCTCCATTTTCAAATGTTCCTTCGAAATGGACAACTGGATTGGAGGTGTATTATACAGAAGAATTTCTTTGAGAGGAATTAATAAAAAGTGTCAAAAATGCCATACCGTGAACAAAATGTATCAGGAGCTAAGAGATTTTGAATTTTTGGACTTCTCTTTCGATAGGTTCAAATTTTTAACCAAAGCATTTAGTTCTGCTCTGGAATAAATTCCTCCTGTGATGAATTGACCTCATTCTAATATGTAGCTGGTAAATAGATCAAAATATTAGGTCTAGATGGAATTTGTAGATTTGGTCCATGTGGTACAAGTCGTATTGCTAAGGAAATGTAGTAAGCAAATTTTTGGAACTGTATCTGGTAACTTTATAAAAATAACATTTTCTTACAGGGTCTCAAAGGGTATTCACTTGTAATCCATCCTATTTTTACTTTATAGGGCGTGGGGATGTGAATTTTACTATTTTCTTTCTATAAATATTTGTACGGGTTCCTTTAAATTATTTAAAATAAAAATTTTGAGGTTAGGAACAAATACTTGGATTATTTTTTCGTAGAGAATTTTTTACTCTACATTTTTTGTAACGAAAGTTTTTTCGAATTTTCCATAGTTTTCGAGTTATTCCCGATGGAAACTATTTTTGTGTGTAGAAAACCATTTTAAAGTGAAAATTTTGACGTAAGGAACAAATACCTGAGATACTTTTTGAAGAGAACTTTTTACTCTATATTTGTGGTAACGAAAGTTTTTCAAGTTCCTCATAGTTCTCGAGTTATTCGCAATTCAAAATATTTTTGAGCGTTCAAACCCAATTTAAGGTGAAAATTTTGAGGTTAGGAACAAATACCTACAATAGTTTTTTGTAAAGAAATTTGTATTCTACATTTTTTGTAACGGAAAATTTCTTCGAGTTCCTTATATTTTTTGAGTTATTCGCGATTCAAAATATTTTTGAGTGTATAAACCCATTTTGATGTGAAAATTTTGAGGTTAGGAACAAATACCTACAATAGTTTTTTGTAAAGAAATTTGTATTCTACATTTTTTGTAACGGAAAATTTCTTCGAGTTCCTTATATTTTTTGAGTTATTCGCGATTCAAAATATTTTTGAGTGTATAAACCCAATTTAAGGTGAAAATTTTGAGGTTAGGAACAAATACCTACAATAGTTTTTTGTAAAGAAATTTGTATTCTACATTTTTTGTAACGGAAAATTTCTTCGAGTTCCTTATATTTTTTGAGTTATTCGCGATTCAAAATATTTTTGAGTGTATAAACCCATTTTGATGTGAAAATTTTGAGGTTTAGAACAAATACCTGAAATAGTTTTTTGTAGAGAATTTTGTATTCTACATTTTTTTTTACGTCAGTTTTTTTCGAATTCCTCATTATTTTCGAGTTATTCGCAAATCAAAATATTTTTGAGTGTATAAATCCATTTTAAGGTGAAAATTTTGAGGTTAGGAACAAATATCTCAGATAGTTTTTTGTAGAGAAATTTGTATTCTACATTTTTTGTAACGGCAGTTTTTTCAAATTCCTCATAGTTCTCGAGTTATTCGCAAATCAAAATATTTTTGAGCGTTCAAACCCAATTTAAGGTGAAAATTTTGAGGTTAGGAACAAATACCTACAATAGTTTTTTGTAAAGAAATTTGTATTCTACATTTTTTGTAACGGAAAATTTCTTCGAGTTCCTTATATTTTTTGAGTTATTCGCGATTCAAAATATTTTTGAGTGTATAAACCCAATTTAAGGTGAAAATTTTGAGGTTAGGAACAAATACCTACAATAGTTTTTTGTAAAGAAATTTGTATTCTACATTTTTTGTAACGGAAAATTTCTTCGAGTTCCTTATATTTTTTGAGTTATTCGCGATTCAAAATATTTTTGAGTGTATAAACCCATTTTGATGTGAAAATTTTGAGGTTTAGAACAAATACCTGAAATAGTTTTTTGTAGAGAATTTTGTATTCTACATTTTTTGTAACGGAAAATTTCTTCGAATTCCTTATATTTTTTGAGTTATTCGTGATTCAAAATATTTTTTAGTGTATAAACCCATTTTGATGTGAAAATTTTGAGGTTAGGAACAAATATCTCACATAGTTTTTTGTAGAGAATTTTGTATTCTACATTTTTTGTTACGTCAGTTTTTTTTGAATTCCTCATTATTTTCGAGTTATTCGCAAATCAAAATATTTTTGAGTGTATAAATCCATTTTAAGGTGAAAATTTTGAGGTTAGGAACAAATATCTCAGATAGTTTTTTGTAGAGAATTTTGTATTCTACATTTTTTGTAACGGCAGTTTTTTCAAATTCCTCATAGTTCTCGAGTTATTCGCAATTCAAAATATTTTTGAGCGTTCAATCCCAATTTAAGGTGAAAATTTTGAGGTTAGGAACAAATACCTACAATAGTTTTTTGCAAAGAAATTTGTATTCTACATTTTTTGTAACGGAAAATTTCTTCGAGTTCCTTATATTTTTTGAGTTATTCGCGATTCAAAATATTTTTGAGTGTATAAACCCATTTTGATGTGAAAATTTTGAGGTTAGGAACAAATACCTGAAATAGTTTTTTGTAGAGAATTTTGTATTCTACATTTTTTGTTACGTCAGTTTTTTTCGAATTCCTCATTATTTTCGAGTTATTCGCAAATCAAAATATTTTTGAGCGTTCAAACGCAATTTAAGGTGAAAATTTTGAGGTTGGGAACAAATACTTACAATAGTTTTTTGTAAAGAATTTTGTATTCTACATTTTTTGTAACGGAAAATTTCTTCGAGTTCCTTATATTTTTTGAGTTATTCGCGATTCAAAATATTTTTGAGTGTATAAACCCATTTTGATGTGAAAATTTTGAGGTTTAGAACAAATACCTGAAATAGTTTTTTGTAGAGAATTTTGTATTCTACATTTTTTTTTACGTCAGTTTTTTTCGAATTCCTCATTATTTTCGAGTTATTCGCAAATCAAAATATTTTTGAGTGTATAAATCCATTTTAAGGTGAAAATTTTGAGGTTAGGAACAAATATCTCAGATAGTTTTTTGTAGAGAAATTTGTATTCTACATTTTTTGTAACGGCAGTTTTTTCAAATTCCTCATAGTTCTCGAGTTATTCGCAAATCAAAATATTTTTGAGCGTTCAAACCCAATTTAAGGTGAAAATTTTGAGGTTAGGAACAAATACCTACAATAGTTTTTTGTAAAGAAATTTGTATTCTACATTTTTTGTAACGGAAAATTTCTTCGAGTTCCTTATATTTTTTGAGTTATTCGCGATTCAAAATATTTTTGAGTGTATAAACCCAATTTAAGGTGAAAATTTTGAGGTTAGGAACAAATACCTACAATAGTTTTTTGTAAAGAAATTTGTATTCTACATTTTTTGTAACGGAAAATTTCTTCGAGTTCCTTATATTTTTTGAGTTATTCGCGATTCAAAATATTTTTGAGTGTATAAACCCATTTTGATGTGAAAATTTTGAGGTTTAGAACAAATACCTGAAATAGTTTTTTGTAGAGAATTTTGTATTCTACATTTTTTGTAACGGAAAATTTCTTCGAATTCCTTATATTTTTTGAGTTATTCGTGATTCAAAATATTTTTTAGTGTATAAACCCATTTTGATGTGAAAATTTTGAGGTTAGGAACAAATATCTCACATAGTTTTTTGTAGAGAATTTTGTATTCTACATTTTTTGTTACGTCAGTTTTTTTTGAATTCCTCATTATTTTCGAGTTATTCGCAAATCAAAATATTTTTGAGTGTATAAATCCATTTTAAGGTGAAAATTTTGAGGTTAGGAACAAATATCTCAGATAGTTTTTTGTAGAGAATTTTGTATTCTACATTTTTTGTAACGGCAGTTTTTTCAAATTCCTCATAGTTCTCGAGTTATTCGCAATTCAAAATATTTTTGAGCGTTCAATCCCAATTTAAGGTGAAAATTTTGAGGTTAGGAACAAATACCTACAATAGTTTTTTGCAAAGAAATTTGTATTCTACATTTTTTGTAACGGAAAATTTCTTCGAGTTCCTTATATTTTTTGAGTTATTCGCGATTCAAAATATTTTTGAGTGTATAAACCCATTTTGATGTGAAAATTTTGAGGTTAGGAACAAATACCTGAAATAGTTTTTTGTAGAGAATTTTGTATTCTACATTTTTTGTTACGTCAGTTTTTTTCGAATTCCTCATTATTTTCGAGTTATTCGCAAATCAAAATATTTTTGAGCGTTCAAACGCAATTTAAGGTGAAAATTTTGAGGTTGGGAACAAATACTTACAATAGTTTTTTGTAAAGAATTTTGTATTCTACATTTTTTGTAACGGAAAATTTCTTCGAGTTCCTTATATTTTTTGAGTTATTCGCGATTCAAAATATTTTTGAGTGTATAAACCCATTTTGATGTGAAAATTTTGAGGTTAGGAACAAATGTCTCACATAGTTGTTTGTAGAGAATTTTGTATTCTACATTTTTTGTTACGTCAGTTTTTTTCGAATTCCTCATTATTTTCGAGTTATTCGCAATTCAAAATATTTTTGAGCGTTCAAACGCAATTTAAGGTGAAAATTTTGAGGTTAGGAACAAATACTTACAATAGTTTTTTGTAGAGAATTTTGTATTCTACATTTTTTGTAACGGAAGTTTTTTTTGAATTCCTCATAGTTTTCAAATTATTCGCAATTCAAAATATTTTTGAGTGTATAAACCCATTTTAATGTGAAAATTTTCAGGTTAGCAATACCTTTGTTGTAAATAATTTTGTATTCTACATTTTTTGTTACGGAAGTTTTCTACGAATTTCCCAAAGTTTTCGAATTATTCGCAATTCAAAATATTTTTGAGCGTCCAAACCCATTTTAAGGTAAAAACTTTGAGGTTAGGAACAAATATTCATAATTTTTTGTAGAGAATTTTTGACTCTAGATTTTTTGTAACGGAAGTTTTTTTTCGAAATCCTCATTGTTTTCGAGTTATTCGCAATTTAACATACTTCTGAGCTTTGAGGATTCCTTGAAAGCCAGTTTCTAAGTCTAGTCAATCGATGGTTTTTCTCAATTAAACTGTTTGAATATGGAGTTTTTGTATTTAATTTTTATTTTAATTTGAATATCCTCCCCGCTACACTCAATAAATTGACAGTATGAGCAGAAAATTGCATATAGGGAAGCTATTAGTAGATTTTCAATACATTTCGAGCTAATGAATAATTCATTTCGAATATATGGATTCTATGATTGTGAAATTAATATTTAAAAATGATGTATTTGATACTATCCAGATGTATCATACAGTATTTATCATTATTATGTCAAATTTTGAGTTTATTTAGTATACAGAGTGGATGAATTATAAAAGGTATTTTTTTTGAATATGTTCAGGGGTATCCCCACGTTGTATTAAATATCTTGCGAACCGCGCTTTGTACGACAAAAATTGTACAAATCATTATTGTAGATAATAATATTTGCCATATTTTTTATCTGAAACTTTTTTTTGTATAACGCATAGGTTTACAATGAAATTCAGTTACCACCATTTTTAATTTATCATTGACCATTAACTAAATATTTAGCAAAAACTTTAGAAAAAAGTTTGGAGCGCTATAATTAAACACCTATGCATTATACAAAAAAAAGTTTGAAATAAAAAAGATGGCAAATATTATTATCTTCAATAATGATTTCCACAATTTGTGCTGTAGGATGCGCGGATCGGGAGATATTTGATAAAACGTGTTTTTCGAAAACGGTTTTTTCAGAGCCTGACTTATGACTTAGAAATTTAGTTATTGGAATTTATTTATAACTGTGAATTGATATTAAAAACATCCATCTCTAATGATATTGGAATTTCGAGGTTTAGAATTGATTTTACATCTTTTAAATGCAATACCAAGATTAGTTATCGTTTCAAACAATGATTTCTTTTTAAAAACGAATATTTATTGTATATATGTATTATATAGTTAATTTCAGGGGTTAAATTTTATGTTTGATAGACGCCACATCACCCTAAACATCTACCCTTATGTACGAAATCCAAACAAACCCGAATCTTTAGCGGAAAATTAAATATTTGTCGAAAGAACAGTCCAGTTGTTTACCCCTTAGGAAAAGTGAGTAGAACTTGTCTCGGAAGTAACAGGGTAGAAGAATAGGCGTGAATGTATGAAGTGGTTGAAATCAGGGCTGTACTTACATATTTTTAAAAATTGATTCGATTTAAAAAAAATTTTTGTTTTGGTAATAAATTTCAATTAAAAAAAATACTGCTGCAACCAATTACTTCTTAGATGTGGGGGTTGAAATTTGATATTCCTTAAATTGAATTACCTCGTTTATATACAAATTTTTGAAACTTATTTACCAGATATCGATTTATAATTTATTATAGTTCAATTGTTGGAAATAAATGACATTGTTGCTTATTCCGCCTCTGTTATAAAAGCAGCTTTGAAATGTTTTGTTCTACAACGTATTGTATAGAACAAATTACACTTTGATTTGTATTCCGACAAGGTAAATATTTAAACTGCCTCACCTTTAGAATTAAACCATGGAATTAGACTAGGTTGAATCGGTGTTTGCATTCGAATTTATATAAGTGTGTATTGAATTTTTTGTCTCCCTTAATTATGTTATGTCCTTTCATTTTTTTTATGTTCCTTTATTAAGCGTTCAAATTGGGCCACTCTGTATTTTTTGATGCATTGTTTTTTATGTTTTTGACCAGCTAAAACTGACTTCAAATTTAAATTGTTAGAAAAAGCTTGAACTTAGTATTAGTTCTGTTTATTCCATAACAATAAGCTTTTTAAGTGAGGTAATCACTTTGTTAATTAGCTTAATTAGAATGGTAGAATCTATATTGTTACGAAAATGTTCCCAAAATGGTTTCCTAGGCCGGCCCTGTACAACTACTATGGAATTTTAAAAATTCAGCAAATTTGCGCGGCGCTTTTCGTGCGGCGTCTTTCACTTTTTTTATAAATGGCGGAACTCGTTTGATGTTTATTTAAATATAATTTTTTTTTGTAGCAGGCGGTTTAATCACAGTGTTTCTTCTAAATAATTTCAGAAAAGTGACTCATTTTGAAGCTTAGAATCTCCGCCTTTTTTTCGAATTCCTCATAGCTTTCGAGTTATTCGCAATTCAATATATTTTTGAGCGTTTAAACGCAATTTAAGGAGAAAATTTTGAGCTTAGGAACAAATACTTGAGATAGCTTTTTGTAGAGAATTTTGTATTCTTCATTTTTTGTTACGGCAGTATTTTTCGAATTTCTCATTTTTTGAGTTATTCGCAATTCAAAATATTTTAGTGTGTATAAACCCATTTTAAGGTGAAAATTTTGAGGTTAGGAACAAATACCTGCCATAATTTTTTGTAGAGAATTTTTTACTCTACATTTTTGTAACTAAAGTTTGTTTCGAATTCGTCATAGTTTTTGAGTTATTCGCAATTCAAAATATTTTTGAGCGTTTAAACGCAATTTAAGGTGAAAATTTTGAGGTTAGGAATAAATAGTTGACATAGTTTTTTGTAGAGAATTTTGTATTCTACATTTTTTGTTATGGCAGTATTTTTCGAATTCATCATAGCTTTCGAGTTATTCGCAATTCAAAATATTTTAGTGTGTATAAACCCATTTTAAGGTGAAAATTTTGAGGTTAGGAACAAATACCTGCGATAATTTTTTGTAGAGAATTTTTTACTCTACATTTCTGTAACTAAAGTTTGTTTCGAATTCGTCATAGTTTTTGAGTTATTCGCAATTCAAAATATTTTTGAGCGTTTAAACGCAATTTAAGGTGAAAATTTTGAGGTTAGGAATAAATAGTTGACATAGTTTTTTGTAGAGAATTTTGTATTCTACATTTTTTGTTATGGCAGTATTTTTCGAATTCATCATAGCTTTCGAGTCATTCGCAATTCAAAATATTTTTGAGCGTTTAAACGCAATTTAAGGTGAAAATTTTGAGGTTAGGAACAAATACCTGCGATAATTTTTTGTAGAGAATTTTTTACTCTACATTTTTGTAACTAAAGTTTGTTTCGAATTCGTCATAGTTTTTGAGTTATTCGCAATTCAAAATATTTTTGAGCGTTTAAACGCAATTTAAGGTGAAAATTTTGAGGTTAGGAATGAATAGTTGACATAGTTTTTTGTAGAGAATTTTGTATTCTACATTTTTTGTTATGGCAGTATTTTTCGAATTCATCATAGCTTTCGAGTTATTCGCAATTCAAAATATTTTAGTGTGTATAAACCCATTTTAAGGTGAAAATTTTGAGGTTAGGAACAAATACCTGCGATAATTTTTTGTAGAGAATTTTTTACTCTACATTTTTGTAACTAAAGTTTGTTTCGAATTCGTCATAGTTTTTGAGTTATTCGCAATTAAAAATATTTTAGTGTGTATAAACCCATTTTAAGGTGAAAATTTTGAGGTTAGGAACAAATACCTGCGATAATTTTTTGTAGAGAATTTTTTACTCTACATTTTTGTAACTAAAGTTTGTTTCGAATTCGTCATAGTTTTTGAGTTATTCGCAATTCAAAATATTTTTGAGCGTTTAAACGCAATTTAAGGTGAAAATTTTGAGGTTAGGAATAAATAGTTGACATAGTTTTTTGTAGAGAATTTTGTATTCTACATTTTTTGTTATGGCAGTATTTTTCGAATTCATCATAGCTTTCGAGTTATTCGCAATTCAAAATATTTTAGTGTGTATAAACCCATTTTAAGGTGAAAATTTTGAGGTTAGGAACAAATACCTGCGATAATTTTTTGTAGAGAATTTTTTACTCTACATTTTTGTAACTAAAGTTTGTTTCGAATTCGTCATAGTTTTTGAGTTATTCGCAATTCAAAATATTTTTGAGCGTTTAAACGCAATTTAAGGTGAAAATTTTGAGGTTAGGAATAAATAGTTGACATAGTTTTTTGTAGAGAATTTTGTATTCTACATTTTTTGTTATGGCAGTATTTTTCGAATTCATCATAGCTTTCGAGTTATTCGCAATTCAAAATATTTTAGTGTGTATAAACCCATTTTAAGGTGAAAATTTTGAGGTTAGGAACAAATACCTGCGATAATTTTTTGTAGAGAATTTTTTACTCTACATTTTTGTAACTAAAGTTTGTTTCGAATTCGTCATAGTTTTTGAGTTATTCGCAATTCAAAATATTTTTGAGCGTTTAAACGCAATTTAAGGTGAAAATTTTGAGGTTAGGAATAAATAGTTGACATAGTTTTTTGTAGAGAATTTTGTATTCTACATTTTTTGTTATGGCAGTATTTTTCGAATTCATCATAGCTTTCGAGTTATTCGCAATTCAAAATATTTTAGTGTGTATAAACCCATTTTAAGGTGAAAATTTTGAGGTTAGGAACAAATACCTGCGATAATTTTTTGTAGAGAATTTTTTACTCTACATTTTTGTAACTAAAGTTTGTTTCGAATTCGTCATAGTTTTTGAGTTATTCGCAATTCAAAATATTTTTGAGCGTTTAAACGCAATTTAAGGTGAAAATTTTGAGGTTAGGAACAAATACCTGCGATAATTTTTTGTAGAGAATTTTTTACTCTACATTTTTGTAACTAAAGTTTGTTTCGAATTCGTCATAGTTTTTGAGTTATTCGCAATTCAAAATATTTTTGAGCGTTTAAACGCAATTTAAGGTGAAAATTTTGAGGTTAGGAATAAATAGTTGACATAGTTTTTTGTAGAGAATTTTGTATTCTACATTTTTTGTTATGGCAGTATTTTTCGAATTCATCATAGCTTTCGAGTTATTCGCAATTCAAAATATTTTAGTGTGTATAAACCCATTTTAAGGTGAAAATTTTGAGGTTAGGAACAAATACCTGCGATAATTTTTTGTAGAGAATTTTTTACTCTACATTTTTGTAACTAAAGTTTGTTTCGAATTCGTCATAGTTTTTGAGTTATTCGCAATTCAAAATATTTTTGAGCGTTTAAACGCAATTTAAGGTGAAAATTTTGAGGTTAGGAATAAATAGTTGACATAGTTTTTTGTAGAGAATTTTGTATTCTACATTTTTTGTTATGGCCGTATTTTTCGAATTCATCATAGCTTTCGAGTTATTCGCAATTCAAAATATTTTAGTGTGTATAAACCCATTTTAAGGTGAAAATTTTGAGGTTAGTAATAAATAGTTGAGATAGTTTTTTGTAGAGAATTTTGTATTCTACATTTTTTGTTATGGCAGTATTTTTCGAATTCATCATAGCTTTCGAGTTATTCGCAATTCAAAATATTTTTGAACGTTCAAACCCATTTTAAGGTGAAAATTTTGAGGTTAAGAACAAATACCCGGAATACTTTTTTGTAGAGAATTTTTTACACTATATTTTTTGTAATGAAAGTTCTCATTGACTTCCTCATAGTTTTTGAGTTATTCGCAATTCAAAATATTTTTGAGCGTTCAAACGCAATTTTAGGTGAAAATTTTGAGGTGAGGAACAAATATTTCCTATAGTTTTTTGTAGAGAATTTTTTACTCAACATTTTTTGTTATGACAAATTTTTTCGATTTCCTCATAGTTTTCGAGTTATTCGCGTTTCAAAATTTTTTCGAGTATCAAAATTTCGAGAATCCGGGCACGTAATTTTGTTGAGTCGACTTATACGGAATCCCAATTTAAAAAATCAAAATCGCCCAATTTAATTTGAGGTTTTAGCTGAAAAATCGTCTAGTTTTTATAAATAGTATACAGTGTGTTAAGTTCAGAAAGTGCTACAATAATGGAAATTCATTAATAGATTCTTAAAGAAATTTTAGAAGATATTTTTCTACGTGAAATGTATCGTTACAAACAAGTGGTCGAAACTAGATTTCTCGGTGAAAATAAAACTGTGTAAAACAAATATTTTCCCTACCTTTCATAGTTGATTAATTTGCCAATTCGACACACTCGAAAATCTATTGATAATCAAATATTGAGAATTGAATGATAACCTGGTTATAACAGATGACACCGCAGGCGTGTTGCTTCGTTTGACATTCATTGAAATTGATGGAATTGTTCGACAATTCGAACGAATCAATCATACGAGTCGAATGATTATTCAGGGCATTGTACCTCTTTTCGATAGACGTTGCGAAAAGAAATTAATTTGAACGTTTCGGTGTAAAATTGTAATTTGTCGCATCACTTGACACAGGTGACACATTTCAAAAAAAAATTTAATGCGGAACACTGAAAAACCATTTAACTTTAATTGCTTCGCATGTGCCGGAATGTGTTTATGGATCATCAATAATTATGTTTATTTAAAAACATCCAGACTGTAGTTAATAAATCGACTTTAAGAACTCAAAAATAAAACGTTTCTCGTATTTCTATTACTCACGTTTTGAATTTTATTTCGTTTAATTTCTTTGTCGCTCGTAATCCCGACGTTCACAGTCGTCTTAGTCTTCAGGATCTTATGATTTACTGTCCATCCTTTTTTCCTCCCAATATCCTACTAAATAACTTCCTCTCCAACATATCTTCTGGATTATTTGTTATATTTTCATTCGTGGTCTATATTGTGTTGTTTTATTTTGATTTCGATCAACCTTGTCCTTTGCGGAGGTTCAACTTAGTTCATATTTATAACCTTCGGGGTTAATAACCACGACAGTCGTTTGGAATTTGGTCATTATGGTTTGCGGGAAAGAATTTGTTTGAAGAGGTTAAAGACGATTAAAAGAAAATCAGTCACTTCCGGCTCAATACTTTACAATGCTAAAAAAATACACAATAATTTGCCAATTGAAATCAAAGTGTTTTTCTACTTGATAATATTCATCTCCGTGACTCCAAGAATCATTTGATGCTTCTGGTCCAATTTCTGATTGTTGCTTTGTAAATTCGAGTATTTGCTCCGGCTAAACGTATTCGAAGGTGCTTGAATCACATCGATTGAATCGAGTTTTAATTTACATCCAATGGAGACTTCAGATGTTGTCATGCATATTATCAAGATGTGTTTGAAGGTAAAAATATTTGGAAAGTTAGAGAAAAAGGAAAACTATACAAACAACTAAAATTACATTCTGACAAGTCTGTTGGATATTAGTTTATACCCCGTATATCTAGAGGTATAATTAATATGTCTAGTAGAAGTAGCGCCATCTACTTGATAGCGACATAGCCTCTTATAAAACAATTACAACTCCAATCAAACACTAATTGTAGTAATTGAATTCTGCCGGAAGTTGTAGAAGAGTGCATCCTAAAGTCAAATTTATTTTCCTCGTTAATTCACTTTTACGTTGTAACTTAGTGGAAGCGTCGGCGATGATCACAAGGGAAATTATGTATAGAGGATATCGGGTGAATCTGTCCAGGATTTTCGACAATCGTGTCGAAGTTATCGAAGCGCAGTCTCATCATGTGATTCGGTTTTTGCTCTCTAGGGGTTTAATGAAATTCACTACGTTGTGCATTATTGACCAGACGAATCGGTCCTGTTGATTAAATCATAAATTTTTTTGTGGAATCCATTAGAAATATTACATTATACAGGACGGAAATTGGCAAGAAACTCAAGTGGAATCAATGGAAATAGAAGATATTGGAGCAATATCAATGGAAATTGAAAGATATTGATGGGGAATTGAAGCAAAATCTATGGAAATAGAAAGAAATTGATGAGAAAGTGAGAAAAAGCAATAGAAATTGGCGAGAAACTGAAGAATGGTTAGGAATCGATGGAAATTGAGGAATATTGATAAGAAATTAGAGCAAAACCAATGAAAATTGAAAGATTGATAGGAAATTGAAGCAAAATCTATGGAAATAGGAAGAAATTGATGAGAAAGTGAGTCAAAAGCAACAGAAATTGGCAAGAAACTCAAGTGGAATCAATGGAAATAGAAGATATTGGAGCAATATCAATGGAAATTGAAAGATATTGATGGGGAATTGAAGCAAAATCTATGGAAATAGAAAGAAATTGATGAGAAAGTGAGAAAAAGCAATAGAAATTGGCGAGAAACTGAAGAATGGTTAGGAATCGATGGAAATTGAGGAATATTGATAAGAAATTAGAGCAAAACCAATGAAAATTGAAAGATTGATAGGAAATTGAAGCAAAATCTATGGAAATAGGAAGAAATTGATAAGAAAGTGAGCAAAAGCAATAGAAATTGGCGAGAAACTGAAGAATAGTTGAGAATCGATGGAAATTGAGAAAAATTGATGATAAATTAGAGCAAAATTAATGAGAATTGTGAGATATTGATGAAAAATTGAAGAAAAATCTATGGAAATAGGAAGAAATTGATGAGAAAGTGAGTCAAAAGCAACAGAAATCGGCGAGAAACTAAAGAATGGTTAGGAATAGATGGAAATTGAGAAATATTGATAAGAAATTAGAGCAAAACCAATGAAAATTGAAAGATTGATAGGAAATTGAAGCAAAATCTATGGAAATAGGAAGAAATTGATAAGAAAGTGAGCAAAAGCAATAGAAATTGGCGAGAAACTGAAGAATAGTTGAGAATCGATGGAAATTGAGAAAAATTGATGATAAATTAGAGCAAAATTAATGAGAATTGTGAGATATTGATGAAAAATTGAAGAAAAATCTATGGAAATAGGAAGAAATTGATGAGAAAGTGAGTCAAAAGCAACAGAAATCGGCGAGAAACTGAAGAATGGTTAGGAATAGATGGAAATTGAGAAATATTGATAAGAAATTAGAGCAAAACCAATGAAAATTGAAAGATTGATGGGAAATTGAAGCAAAATCTATGGAAATAGGAAGAAATTGATAAGAAAGTGAGCAAAAGTAGTAGAAATTGGCGAGAAACTGAAGAATAGTTGAGAATCGATGGAAATTGAGAAGAATTGATGCTAAATTAGAGCAAAATTAATGAGAATTGTGAGATATTGATGAAAAATTGAAGAAAAATCTATGGAAATAGGAAGAAATTGATGAGAAAGTGAGTCAAAAGCAACAGAAATCGGCGAGAAACTGAAGAATGGTTAGGAATAGATGGAAATTGAGAAATATTGATAAGAAATTAGAGCAAAACCAATGAAAATTGAAAGATTGATAGGAAATTGAAGCAAAATCTATGGAAATAGGAAGAAATTGATGAGAAAGTGAGTCAAAAGCAACAGAAATCGGCGAGAAACTGAAGAATGGTTAGGAATAGATGGAAATTGAGAAATATTGATAAGAAATTAGAGCAAAACCAATGAAAATTGAAATAATGATGGGAAATTGAAGCAAAATCTATGGAAATAGGAAGAAATTGATAAGAAAGTGAGCAAAAGTAGTAGAAATTGGCGAGAAACTGAAGAATAGTTGAGAATCGATGGAAATTGAGAAGAATTGATGCTAAATTAGAGCAAAATTAATGAGAATTGTGAGATATTGATGAAAAATTGAAGAAAAATCTATGGAAATAGGAAGAAATTGATGAGAAAGTGAGTCAAAAGCAACAGAAATCGGCGAGAAACTGAAGAATGGTTAGGAATAGATGGAAATTGAGAAATATTGATAAGAAATTAGAGCAAAACCAATGAAAATTGAAATATTGATGGGAAATTGAAGCAAAATCTATGGAAATAGGAAGAAATTGATAAGAAAGTGAGCAAAAGTAGTAGAAATTGGCGAGAAACTGAAGAATAGTTGAGAATCGATGGAAATTGAGAAGAATTGATGCTAAATTAGAGCAAAATTAATGAGAATTGTGAGATATTGATGAAAAATTGAAGAAAAATCTATGGAAATAGGAAGAAATTGATGAGAAAGTGAGTCAAAAGCAACAGAAATCGGCGAGAAACTGAAGAATGGTTAGGAATAGATGGAAATTGAGAAATATTGATAAGAAATTAGAGCAAAAACCAATGAAAATTGAAAGATTGATAGGAAATTGAAGCAAAATCTATGGAAATAGGAAGAAATTGATGAGAAAGTGAGTCAAAAGCAACAGAAATCGGCGAGAAACTGAAGAATAGTTGAGAATCGATGGAAATTGAGAAGAATTGATGCTAAATTAGAGCAAAATTAATGAGAATTGTGAGATATTGATGAAAAATTGAAGAAAAATCTATGGAAATAGGAAGAAATTGATGAGAAAGTGAGTCAAAAGCAACAGAAATCGGCGAGAAACTGAAGAATGGTTAGGAATAGTTGGAAATTGAGAAATATTGATAAGAAATTAGAGCAAAACCAATGAAAATTGAAATATTGATGGGAAATTGAAGCAAAATCTATGGAAATAGGAAGAAATTGATAAGAAAGTGAGCAAAAGTAGTAGAAATTGGCGAGAAACTGAAGAATAGTTGAGAATCGATGGAAATTGAGAAGAATTGATGCTAAATTAGAGCAAAATTAATGAGAATTGTGAGATATTGATGAAAAATTGAAGAAAAATCTATGGAAATAGGAAGAAATTGATGAGAAAGTGAGTCAAAAGCAACAGAAATCGGCGAGAAACTGAAGAATGGTTAGGAATAGATGGAAATTGAGAATATTGATAAGAAATTAGAGCAAAACCAATGAAAATTGAAAGATTGATGGGAAATTGAAGCAAAATCTATGGAAATAGGAAGAAATTGATAAGAAAGTGAGCAAAAGCAATAGAAATTGGCGAGAAACTGAAGAATAGTTGAGAATCGATGGAAATTGAGAAAAATTGATGATAAATTAGAGCTAAATTGATGAAAATTGTAAGATATTGATGAAAATTTGAAGAAAAATCTATGGAAATAGGAAGAAATTGATGAGAAAGTGAGTCAAAAGCAACAGAAATTGGCGAGAAACTGAAGAATGGTTAGGAATAGATGGAAATTGAGAAATATTGATAAGAAACTGAAGTAAAATCAATGGAAATTAGAGCAGAATCAATGGAAATTTGTTGGAAACTCATACTTTTGTTTGTGAAAAATTGAAGCAAAATTAATCGTTATTGGGAGAGTTTTGGCTACAAAATGGAAGATTTTGATGAGAAATTGGAGGAAAATCCTTGGAATGGATGGAATTGAATCAATGGAAACAGTAGAAAACTCGAAAAAGGAAACACAAATCATTGAAAATTCAGTAGAAAGGAATTAATATCGATATATATTGGAGGAAATTGAGGGAAATTAATAAAAAACTGAAGTAAAATCGATGGAAATTAAAAAAATGTGAAAAACAGAAACTGAAATCTGCAAAGATATGTTTTATTGATTGATGTTTGTACGTTTGGTGGAGAAGTAAAATTTGAAAATATTGATGGTAAACTGCATTAAAATCAAAAGAAAATGAACGAATTTATGAGAAACTGAAGCAAAATCAATAGAAATTGATGTCAAAGTGAAGCAAAACCAATGGATATTTGGGAAATTGGTGAGAAATTGAAGGAGAATCAATGTAAATTGAAGAAATTTGTGATAAACTGGAGCAAAATCAATAGAAATTGGGAAGAAATTGAATCAAAATCAAAGGAAATTGGAGAAATTGGTGAGAAATTGAAGCGGAATCAATGGAAATTGGAGAAAATTCATGAGAAACTAAATCAAAATAGAAAGGAATTTGACGAATTTGTGAGAAACTGAAGTAAAATCGATAGAAATGGGAAGAAATTGATGTGAAAGTGAAGCAAAATCAATGGAAATTAATGAAATTGTTGAGAAATTGAAGCAGAATCAAAGGAAATTGAACAATTTGATCAGAAAATGAATCAAAATCATCAGTAATTAAACGAATTTCTGTGTAAACTGAAACAAAATCAATAGAAATTGAAAGAAATTGATGTCAAAGTGAAACAAAATCAACGGAAATTGGAGAAATCGGTGAGGAATTGAATGAAAATCAAAATAAATTTAACGAATTTGTGAGAAACTGAAGTAAAATCGATAGAAATTGGGAAGAAATTGAATCAAAATTAAAGGAAATTGGAGAAATTGGCGAGAAATTGAAGCGGAATCAATTAAAATTGGAGAAAATTCATGAGAAACTAAATCAAAATAGAAAGGAATATAACGAATTTGTGAGAAACTGAAACAAAATCGATAGAAATGAGAAGAAATTAATGTGAAAGTGAAGTAAAATCAGTGGAAATTGATGAAATTGTTGAGAAATTGAAGCAGAATCAATGGAAATTGAACAATTTGATCAGAAAATGAATCAAAATCATCAGTAATTAAACGAATTTCTGTGAAACTGAAACAAAATTAATAGAAATTGATGTCAAAGTGAAACAAAATCAACGGAAACTGGAGAAATTGGTGAGGAATTGAATGAAAATCAAAATAAATTTAACGAATTTGTGAGAAACTGAAGTAAAATCGATAGAAATGAGAAGAAATTGATGTGAAAGTGAAGTAAAATCAGTGGAAATTGATGAAATTGTTGAGAAATTGAAGCAGAATCAATGGAAATTGAACAATTTGATCAGAAAATGAATCAAAATCATCAGTAATTAAACGAATTTCTGTGAAACTGAAACAAAATCAATAGAAATTGGAAGAAATTGATGTCAAAGTGAAACAAAATCAACGGAAATTGGAGAAATTGGTGAGGAATTGAATGAAAATCAAAATAAATTTAACGAATTTGTGAGAAACTGAAGTAAAATCGATAGAAATGAGAAGAAATTTATGTGAAAGTGAAGTAAAATCAGTGGAAATTGATGAAATTGTTGAGAAATTGAAGCAGAATCAATGGAAATTGAACAATTTGATCAGAAAATGAATCAAAATCATCAGTAATTAAACGAATTTCTGTGAAACTGAAACAAAATCAATAGAAATTGGAAGAAATTGATGTCAAAGTGAAACAAAATCAACGGAAATTGGAGAAATTGGTGAGGAATTGAATGAAAATCAAAATAAATTTAACGAATTTGTGAGAAACTGAAGTAAAATCGATAGAAATGAGAAGAAATTTATGTGAAAGTGAAGTAAAATCAGTGGAAATTAATGAAATTGTTGAGAAATTGAAGCAGAATCAAAGGAAATTGAACAATTTGATCAGAAAATGAATCAAAATCATCAGTAATTGAACGAATTTCTGTGAAACTGAAACAAAATCAATAGAAATTGGAAGAAATTGATGTCAAAGTGAAACAAAATCAACGGAAATTGGAGAAATTGGTGAGGAATTGAATGAAAATCAAAATAAATTTAACGAATTTGTGAGAAACTGAAGTAAAATCGATAGAAATGAGAAGAAATTTATGTGAAAGTGAAGTAAAATCAGTGGAAATTGATGAAATTGTTGAGAAATTGAAGCAGAATCAATGGAAATTGAACAATTTGATCAGAAACTGAATCAAAATCATCAGTAATTAAACGAATTTCTGTGAAACTGAAACAAAATCAATAGAAATGGGAAGAAATTGATGTTAAAATGAAGTAAAATCAATGAAAATTTGAGAAATTGAAGCAGAATCAATGGAAATTGAGCAAATTGATCAGAAACTGACTGAAAATCAAAAGAAATTGAACTATTTTTGTGAGAAACTGAAGGAAGTCAACCGATATTCGAAGGAATCTGATGAGAAAATGGAGAAAAATTGAAAGAAAATTAATAAAATAATAGCAAGTAACGAAAAACGTAGATAGCTCGAGAAAGCAAACAAAAACCAAAGAAAATTTAGCATAAAATAATGAAAATCTCCAAAAATCAAAGAACATTGATAGTAATCGTTGCATAATCTATTATCTACAGGTAGTTGTCAATTGTCAAATCAAAATCCTAATAGAACCGATCAATTATTTTATCGTATTTTAATAAAATGTATTCCGGGAAAAAATTCTCGTTTCTGGAACCAATAAAAAATCGAACGCATTAAATAGAACTCCATCTTAATTTCGTCTTTCCACCGAAGTTCCTGTGCTTTCTAACTTCGTCAATTCGTTCATTATTTAGAAGCAACGTTAAGTCGGAATAGACATTTCCACAGAAAACCTCCATTGTCCTGTTCCTGTTCGAACAATTATTCTTTAATGGAGGCCCCACATTAATAAGGGACTGATATAAAACAATATTAACTTAATGTTAAGTATAAAGTAAAAATCGGTACGAAAAAACAACTTGAAGAAATTTTCAGAGCAATTTTTCAATACAACCTCTTTTCTTAGCTAGGAAAACTGTTTACCTTTAGTCTCTGAAGACGATAACTGAAAACAGTGTATTCACTAACGGTTCCAGAAACTTCTTTTACATTTCCTATTCTCAAGTGATATTTAGTTGAATGAAAAATACAATTATCATGGAAAATATTAATATTTTCACCATCTGCTAACTTCTGTATTCACTTCATATGATCCCAACTTATTTTTATTGGGATTTTACGACAATTTTCTATCAAGCTGCTTTCAACAAGTCGTAATATTTGATTTACTATAAATTGCATAACCGTAAATTTAGTAACAACTTTCCTTTTAGAGTTTAACGTTGAAATTGGTAGAAAAAAGTCATTAGATCGTTATACCTTTTATATTTACGTCGTATACTACAGTTGGAAGAGGTCACTGCTCTAGCTATAAAGGTAGAAGTCACACAAATAATAAAAAAGCGGAATAAAGAATTTAATCGACTATTACGTTAATTTTTGGTCAAAAATTTCATTTAATATTTGTATTGATACCATACATCTAATGCAGATTACAACTATTTCTATAAATACTGTTAAAGGATATCGATCAGTTCTAGTTTCTGAGTTTCAGCTATAAAATAGACCAAAACATGTTTTCACTAAGAAAAATTTAACTAATCAGAGACAAAAAATGTTAGTTATCATATTTCAACACCACAAAATCTCTCACGTCATAAACTAAAGTCCTAAAAGCAGTCCAAAAATGATACGACTATGGATAACGAATGCTTCATCTTTTTATTACTCTCTAAACTATAAAAATAGACTATAGCCAATGTTCTTGTTGAACTAAATTGTCTGAAAAACATACAAAACCGAAGATTAACGAAGAAACTAAAGTTTTTGACAACTAAACAAAAGGCAATACCAAAATTAGGAAACTTATTCAGCAATTTTTTACTTCTAATCTTGATGCTAACAATTCCGAAGCTTCTTTAGAAATATTTATATCACTAACTCATTTTGGGAGAACGATTTTGACCATTTTGACACACTTTTAGAATAAGCCATCTTTTTTTATGAGCTTGGTTCTTCAATGTATTCTTCTAAAGGTTTGGATCTTCATTTAGGTACTGAACTTTTAACGAAACTATATTTGAAGCAGTTTCTGTGGTAGTTTTCGATAATTTTAAATATTTACAAACACAATTGGGAGCCCAAAATATCTCATTTTCATCCTAGAGCATTTCAAACTTCTTGACGTTAAAACTTCTCTAAAGAAATTGAACAAATTTGGGAGAAACTGAAGCAAATTCAATAGAAATTGGAAGAAATTGATGTGAAAGTGAAGCAAAATCAATGGAAATTTGAGAAATTGAAGCAGAATCGATAGAAATTTGAAGAAATTGATGTGAAAGTGGAACAAAATCAATGGAAATTTGGTAAATTGAAGCAGAATCTTTGTAAATTGAAGAAAATTGATGGGACACTGAATGAATATCAAAAGAAATTGAACGAGTTTGTGAGAAACTGAAGCAAAATCAATTGAAATTGGAAGAAATTGATATGAGAGTGAAGCAAAATCGATGGAAATTTGAAGAAATTGATGTGAAAGTGAAACAAAATCAATGGAAATTTGGTGAATTGAAGAAGAATCTTTGTAAATTGAAGAAAATTGATGGGAAACTGAATCAAAACTGAAAGAAATCAAACGAATTTGTAAGACACTGAAGCAAAATAAATAGGAATTGGAAGTAATTGATGTGGAAGTGAAGTAAAATCAATGGAAATTTGGGAAATTGAAGCAGAATCAATGAAAATTGAATGAAATTGACGAGAAACTGAATCAAAATCAAAAGAAATTGAACGAATTTGTGAGAAACTGAAGCAAAATCAATAGAAATTGGAAGAAATTGATGTGAAAGTGAAGCAAAATCGATGGAAATTGATGAAATTGTTGAGAAATTGCAGCAGAATTAATACAAATTGAAGAAAATTTATGAGAAACTAATGCAAAATAAATAGAAATTTCTTTTCTACAATATTTAAATAACGTATATACTAAATATGATCAAGTTTGTTTAAATAGCGTCTCTTTGTACTACTCTTGACGTTAAAACTTCAGATACTACTATAAATAAGAGTTATTGTAGATGTTTTCGATATTTTGAGGTTAGGTTTAACAAAAACAGGTAATCAGTAACCATTTATGGTGTTTTTAATTCAATATTTTCCAGCGAATTCATTGTAGAAGCGGCAGAAACTTTATAACTTTGATTTATTACCGAATATAATAATCCTCGACTGGATATAATTTAAAATTTATAATGGTTTTTAGTACATCCTTAAACGTAGGTAAATCAAGTTAGACGCTTTAATAATTGGTCTCAAACTATGACGATACCAGAGCCATCTGAGCAATTACACAGGTTCGAATCAAATCTGCTTTCACGTTAAGAGGTAGTTTGAAGTAAAACGGATTAGAGTAAGGGCGTTTAATTTCGAGTCCATCGTTCAATTTCGCACAAAACCCGATATCGTCTTATTAAATGAAACTCAATATTCTCTTTGTATGCTTGCGAAAATTTCTCACGTTATAAGGTGATTGTCCATTATCGATTTCCATTAATTTATATAACAAATAACACTTTAATTTTTTAAAAAGCTTGTTCAATATAAATATTGATATTTCAATTTTAAACGATTTCTCTAGCACCAAGAATATGTCCAGAACTGTATAGAATATCACAAAAGGAAATTCAAATACGTTAAAAAAATCAAAAAGTTTTCTTATTAGACATAAAAACAGTTTATTACATGCTTAAACAAGTCTTTGCGTTTAATAGTTCGGGAGATATTCATAAATTTGTGCAGTTGTAATATTTTTTTGAATTTTTGATTTTGAAAAATGTTATCGAAGTTTGTCGCCCTGTTTCTTCGAAACTAATGGAGATATATAGGTGAAATTTGTACAAATTGTGGAATATTTTTTTCTAAAAAGATTGATTGCAAATATAAATTATTGAGTATTATAGTTCGGGAGATATTCATAAATTTGTGCAGTTGTAATATTTTTTTTAATTTTTGATTTGAAATAATGTTATCGAAGTTTGCCACCCTGTATCGCTGAAAGTAATCAAGTTAAATATGTGAAATTTGTACAAACTGTGGAATATTTTTTTCTAAAAAGACTGATTGGAAGTATAAATTATTGAGTATTATAGTTCGGGAGATATTCATAAATATATGTAGTTGTAATATTTTTTCAATTTTTGATTAGAAATAATGTTATCGAAGTTTGTCACCCTGTATCTTCGAAACAAATGGAGATAGATAGGCGAAATTTGCACGATTTGTGAAGTAATTTCTTCACAAAGATTTAATGCAATCGTAAAACATTGGGTTCAATAATAGAGGAAATATTGAAAAATATTGGTAAATGAGATATTTGTTTGAATTTTCGATTTAGAAAAATGTTATCGAAGTTTGTCACCCTGTATCTTGGAAACTAAGTAGGTCAGATATGTAGAAATTGTACTATTTTTAGAGTAGTTCTTCTTAAAATGATTGATAGCAAATATAAAACATTGAGTCTAATAGTTCGGGAGATATTCACAAATATGAGTAGTTGTAATATTTTTTTGAATTTTTTATTTGAAATAATTTTATCGAAGTTTGTCGCCCTGTATCTTGGAAACTAATAGAGATAGATAAATGAAATTTGCACGATTTGTAGAATATTATCTCTTTAAAATATTGATTGTAACCATAAAACATTGAGTGAAATAGTTCAGGAGATATTAATAAATATATGTAGTTGTAATATTTTTTTCAATTTTTGATTAGAAATAATGTTATCGAACTTTGTTACCTTGTTTCTTCCAAACTAATGGAGATATATAGGTGAAATTTGGACGATTTGTAAAGTAATTTCACCTCAAAGAGTTAATGCCATCATAGAACATTGGGTTCTATAGTAGAGCAAATATTCAAAAATATTGGTAAATGAGATATTTGTTTTAATTTTCGATTTAGAAAAATGTTATCGAAGTTTGTCACCCTATATCTTGGAAACTAATTAGGTTAGATATGTGAAATTTGTACTATTTTCAGAGTATTTCTTCTTAAAAAGATTTATTGTAACTGTAAAACATTGAGTCTAATAGTTCAGGAGATATATTTATAAATATGTGTGGTTGTAATATTTTTTTGAATTTTTGATTTGGAAAGAAATCGAAGTTTGTCACCCTTTATCTTGGAAACTAATGAATTTAAATATATGAAATTAGTACTGTTTTTAGATTATTTCTTCCTTAAAAGATTAATTTCAAACGAAAAACATTGAGTCCAATAGTTCGGGAGATATTTATAAATTTGTGTAGTTGTAATATTTTTTTGAATTTTTGATTTGGAAAAATATTATCGAAGTTTGTCACCCTGTATCTTGGAAACTAATAAATTTGAATATGTGAAATTATACATAAAAACTTCAGTTTATTACATGCTTAAACAAGTCTTTGCATGCATGCATCACAAAAAAATAGTAAGAGTCCAAGTTATTTCATCCATTGTTCTTTGGACCTGGTTCAACTGAAAAGTTCATTACAGTAGATGCATGTTGCATCATCCTCTTCATAAGAGTGATTACCAGAAGGTTCAAGTTCTTCTTTTTCGTTTAAAATTGTTCCAACTCATTTAATACGAAAATACGGTTAAAACTTTTGAAGTTTCTTTCTTAACAATCTTACAACTTCCATAGAAATGGACTTGGGATGTTTTTTCTCTAGAATGTTATTTGAAGTACCAGGTTTGTTAAGAGAATCAAAGTTTTTTTGAGAGGGAATGTTCGGTTCAACGATGTCACAAAACTAGACGCGAAAAGTGTAGACTTGAATCTACTAACAGCATTTCCAACAGTGGCATTTTCATTATATGTTTTTTCGTGAAGAAATATGAAAAATTGATAACGTTCTTCATGGATAGGAATTCAACCAGTTGGACCACAACATGATTTTTCTTTACAAATTGTAAAGCCTTAATCTTTGTGACTACTTAAGTACCTGGAGAAAAACCAGTACTTTAGTAGGGGAGAAAAGCTGCTGACACAAACCATACCAGTAATATGGAACATTCTACATCGATAATTCCAGTCTTGGATGTTGCCTATGTTTCGCAAATTAATAGGTCTAATTAACACTTGTATGTTCTTGGTGGTGCCTCTAGAAGGTTACTTGCAGTCTTCTCTATTGATTTCTGCATTTCAGTTGCCCATGGTTGGCGATTTCTTCACCATGAGCCTCGACCACCCAGTTATTTCCCTCGATTCTCTATCTTTTTCATTTGTACCCTCAGTATTTTTCAGAGAAATTCACCCTTCCACCCTCAAGATTCACCACCAAACAGTACAGTCTAATCATCGTTTTGTACAATGGTAGTTTTGCTAGCCACGTCTCCACGTCTTTGATCAATCACAGAGGAAATTTGTGTCTTTATCCAGTTTGTTTGATTCTTAGTTTCTATACTTTTGTCTACAAATTTTTTGATAAAAAAGTTTCTCTCTGTCTATTTCTATTAAGCGTTATCCCGTAGATTATCACCTCTTCCAAAAGCTTGAAGAATAATTTGAACATTTAGGAGAGACGATGAAGACTTAGGACTAGGACGTTGGAAGGTATAAAATGACGTCTTCAAAAGTGTGTTTTTTTCTATCTAATTTATGATATGAAAAACGGTTAATCGGTTGATAAGATATTTCGAATAAACCGTGAATTTATTTTAACAAAAGTATCAAATTGACCTCAGGGTTAAGTTTTTTCATACATTAAACGACGTCGGCGGCGAAACGTATTAATATCCAGGTGTAGACAATTCTGTCCGTCGTTACTCGGAAACGATTCTCGGCTTTGCATAAATCTGCCGGAGGTGAAAGTTGGTGTGGAAATGACATCTTATATAATCCCGCTAAGACGAAAGAGAAGACTGGAAGTAAATTTATATTAAATTATGAAATCTGTAAAGCGGATTCGAGGGAGATATTTCAATTTTGTGTAAAAACTTAGTTGATATCCTGTAAGCATCCGAACACACGTTGGAATTTCTATTTATACGATTCATAAAATATTTTGTTGAATAGAAAACGTCGATTACAGAGATGGCGATGGAAGAATTCTTTAATGTAATCCACAATCGATTGTCAGTGAATTACTAACAAATGCACTATAGTTAACAATCGATAACTTTTACAGGGACAATCTGTATAATATATAGATAGCAAAAATTAATTTTTCAATCGATTTTTTATCGAAAAGGTACTCTTTATTTAACTCGATAGAATTTATGGTTTAGGAGATATTTAGATTTTGAAATCGTTCGCCATAAAGAGACATTCTGAGGAAAATTATCACAAATTGTAATTATTAATCTTAAGGTAGATTAATGTAGATCATTATCTTTGTTTATAAAAAATCTTTCAACTATAAAGTTATTATTTTTATTGGGTGATTCAAAAACAAATATTTCAACGGTCGTCGACATCTTCAGAAGCTGCAGTCAGTTTGATTGATATTTAAATATAATTTTATTTATTTAAAGCTTTCGTAGTAATATTTGTACAATTCTTGGGCTGTTGTGCAGTCGTTGGTTGACACGAAAAGTTAACATCCTCAGAAGCTACGATTATTTCTGTTCATAGCTTCTGAAGATTCCAACTGGTTGAATTAAGAATAAGAAACATGAAAACCGTATGTATATTGAAATATAGCAGCAGAAATTTTACATAGTTCAAATTTTTCGTATCAAAATGAGGTAATAATAAATCTAAAACACCTTGGTAGAATTTCTTAGAATCTACTGATATTTCTAGACCTTTTTCGCAAAAAAACTTTTTAAATAACAACGAAAAAATAAAAGTACTGAAATCTGAAAGAAGTCTTGATAATGAAATTATTTTCTCCCTGAGATTCAAGAGAGACAAAACCAGTTATTTCTCGTTTAAGTAAGAATTTTTATTCTACAATACGAAGGTTGGAAGTGACGGTAGAATATTATTTCATATTAATGTGCGAGAAAAAGCTTTCAGACATTGCTATAGATATTTACAAATATAAAAAGTTTTAATATTTTTTTAAGTTTGTCACCCTGTATCTTGGAAATCAATAAAGTTACATATGTGAAATTTGTACAATTTATAGAGTATTTCTTCCTAAAAAGATTGATAGCAAATATAAAACATTGAGTATAATAGTTCAGAAGATATTCATAAATATGTCTAGTTGTAATATTTTTGTTAATTTTTTATTTGGAAAAATCTTATCAAAGTTTGTGACTCTGTATCTTAGAAACTAATGAAATTAGATACGCAAAATTAGTACTGTTTTTAGAATATTTCTTCCTTAAAAGATTAATTGCAAATGAAAAACAGTGAGTCCAATAGTTCGGGAGATATTCATAAATATGTCTAGTTGCAATATTTTTGTTAATTTTTTATTTGGAAAAATGTTATCGAAGTTTGTCACCCTGTATCTTGGAAACTAATGAAATTAGATACGCGAAATTTGTACAATTTGTAGAGTATTACTTCTTAAAAAGATTAATTGCAACGATAAAACATTGAGTCTAATAGTTCTGGAGATATCTGTAAATATATGTAGTTGTAATATTTTTTTGAACTTTTTATTTGAAAAAATAGTATCGAGGTTTGTCACCCTGTATCTTGGAAACTAATGAAATTAGATACGCGAAATTTGTACTATTTGTAGAGTATTTCTTCCTAAAAAGATTGATTGCAAATATAAAACATTGAGTATAATAGTTCGGAAGATATTCATAAATATGTCTAGTTGTAATATTATTGTTAATTTTTTATTTGGAAAAATGTTATCGAAGTTTGTCACCCTGTATCTTGGAAACTAATGAAATTAGATACGCGAAATTTGTACAATTTGTAGAGTATTACTTCTTAAAAAGATTAATTGCAACGATAAAACATTGAGTCTAATAGTTCTGGAGATATCTGTAAATATATGTAGTTGTAATATTTTTTTGAACTTTTTATTTGAAAAAGTAGTATCGAGGTTTGTCACCCTGTATCTTGGAAACTAATGAAATTAGATACGCGAAATTTGTACTATTTGTAGAGTATTTCTTCCTAAAAAGATTGATTGCAAATATAAAACATTGAGTATAATAGTTCGGAAGATATTCATAAATATGTCTAGTTGTAATATTTTTGTTAATTTTTTATTTGGAAAAATGTTATCGAAGTTTGTCACCCTGTATCTTGGAAACTAATGAAATTAGATACGCGAAATTTGTACAATTTGTAGAATGATACTTCTTAAAAAGATTAATTGCAACGATAAAACATTGAGTCTAATAGTTCTGGAGATATCTGTAAATATATGTATTTGTAATATTTTTTTGAACTTTTTATTTGAAAAAGTAGTATCGAGGTTTGTCACCCTGTATCTTGGAAACTAATGAAGTTTTCACAATTTTTAGAGTATTTCTCATAAAAAGACTAATTGTAACCATAAAACACCGAGTCTAATAGTTTGGGAGATATTCATAAATATGTGTCGTGATATTTTTTTGAATTTTTGATTTGAAAAAATTTTAACGAGGTTTGTCGCCTTATATCTTGGAAACTAATAGAGTTAGAGAGATGAAATTTGCAAGATTTGTAGAGTTGTGTCACTGAAAAGATTTAATTCAATCATAAAATATTGGGTCCAATAGTACAGGAAATATTAGAAAATAATGGTAACTAGGACATTTTTTTGAATTTTCGATTTACAAAAATTTTTTTAAGTTCATCACTCTGTATCTTAGAAACTAAAGAAGTTAGACATATGAAATTTGTACGGTTTCTAGAGGTTTTCTTCCTAAAAATATTGATTGTAACCATAAAACGGTGAAACTAATAGTTCGGGAGATATTCATAAATATGAGTAGTTGTAATACTTTTTAAAATTTTTTATTTGAAAATATGTTATCGAAGTTTGTCAGCCTGTATCTTGGAAATTATTAGAGTTAGATAGATGAAATTTGCACTATTTGTAGAGTAATTCTTCCTAAAAAGATTGATTGCAAATAAAAAACATTGCGTTCAATACTTCAAGAGATATTAACACTAATAATTATACTGTTTGACGCGCATTTTTTCACCTAAGTCTCCGGAAACTAAGGATAAATTATAGAAAATAGAAAAAATAAGTTAAAAATCGCGAATTCAAACGACGTAAACACTCTAACTAGAATAATGAGATAAGAAATAATAGGATTTGATATCAGACTGATTTTCCTTCTTTTCGCGAAGCCACATTAATTTTTACTCTACGCTTGCTTCAAATTGTGAGTTCTCATAACTTCGATTTCCTCGTCGCAGATAATTTATTTGGTATTATTAAAGACCGAGAATACCTAATCATTTTCCACGATTTTATTCTTTTTCAATACGGTAAAATTGTTTCTGGAGCTTCGTCGATTGTCTAAGTGAGTGCAGCGAATCTGCATTACGGAAAATAAGAAATTTCTACTTCAAAAATAAGTAATACAACATTTATATTAACTACAGGGTGGAACACAAATCGATTTCCTGATCTTAATTTAAGAATTATTGTACAAAATCGTCAAAAATAATTTTGTATGTTTCTACGTTTCACCAATTTGGATTCTATAGGAGCAATTTGTTGAAAATATATTAAATTGAATGGAATGGTGATTTTAGACCTTTTTCTCGTTGTTTATTTCATTTGTAGTGTTGTCATTAACATCAATTTATCTTCATTGAGTCTTTACCATTTCTATGAAGACTCGAAGGTTCTGCAATTTTGTCAAAGCTTATTTTCTGATGTAGAAAGTCGTTTTAGTATGTAAATAGTTGTTTAGACCATCCACCGTATATCTTCTTTTGGATGACGTTAAATTATTTATAAATATTGATTTAGAAAATATAGAAAAAGTTTAATGATTTTGAAATGCCTCAAAATAATCATTCTAATCTCATATTTTCAAAAATTCAATATTTTTGATAATAAACATAGTTGCCGATATGAAAAATTGTTATTTTAGCATCCCTATTCAATGTAAGATAAACTATATTAGGTTACTAGGCTAAATGAATTGTAGAGGCATCAATGTATGCACGCAACAAGTGGCAACGAAGCTTTTAGTTATTTAACCGCTTCAAAGGTCGTAAAGAAGTTTCTATTGTAAAAGGTCGCCTCTGGTGATTTTCCCTTTATATTATCGGCTTTGAATCTACTTTTTTTTTTAAAGAAAAGCATCACAAGAGACAGGTGGTTGTCTCACGTTGAAAAATGACTTGAAATATATATTTTTATCACCTAAACAAGATCATTCACTACATTCTACGATTCAGGTGACATCCCTGCAATCAAAGCAAATTTTGAAGCTTCAAAATATCGTAATTTTTCTTTCTTTTATAGTCCAGCAATAACAATAAAACAACCACGATTTTTATGCTAATTAGGGTTGAAATGTTATGAATTTAGCCCACTATTATCAGTAAATCATCAACCGATAGAAAACAGAAAATTAATCTACTTAAAAATGTTCACAGCAAGTTTCCGGAAGAAAAAACTGCGCTTCCAAGAGATATGACAGATTCATCGAACCCTCACTGTGTTCAAATGCAACAAGATCTTATAGAAAAGCGAGGAATGGCCATGAGTAGCTGGACAGTCCGATAAATACTTGAAGCAGCTAATATTGAGCTAAACAGGCCTCTAATCTCACTGATTCGATAGAGAATCTGTTCTCAAACATAAGCGGAATGTATTTGCGTGGTAGTGGTCGAAGAAAATGATTATACAGAAAACACGGAGGAAGATTTCCGCATAAAAGAAAACGTGGAGGATTTCAGTGGACATTCCTAGACGGTTTTAGTAGACAATTCAATGGAATTGAAGTGTTGGTTTCCATTGAAACAGGAAATCGAGTCGTTCCACTGATGAATAGTGAAATATTGAGCTAAAAAGGCCCCGAATCTCACTGATTCGAAAGAGAATCTGTTCTCAGACTTAAGCGTAATGTGTTTGCGTGGTAGTGGTCGAAGAAATCGATTATATAGAAGACACAGAGGAAGATTCCCGCATAAAAAAAACGTGACAGTTTTCGTTGGAGATTCCTAGATGGTTTTAGCAGACAATTAAATGGAATTAAAGAATTGATTTTCATTGAAACAGGAAATCGAGTCGTTCCACTGATGAATAGTGAAATATTGAGCTAAAAAGGCCCCGAATCTCACTGATTCGAAAGAGAATCTGTTCTCAGACTTAAGCGGAATGTATTTGCGTGGTAGTGGTCGAAGAAAATGATTATACAGAAAACACGGAGGAAGATTTCCGCATAAAAGAAAACGTGGAGGATTTCAGTGGACATTCCTAGACGGTTTTAGTAGACAATTCAATGGAATTGAAGTGTTGGTTTTCATTGAAACAGAAAATCGAAACGGCCCACCGAGAGATAGAAAAATATTGAGCTAAAAAGGCCCCGAATCTCACTAATTCGAAAGAGAATCTGTTCTCAGACTTAAGCGGAATGTGTTTGCGTGGTAGTGGTCGAAGAAAGTGATTATACAGAAAACACGGAGGAAGATTCCCGCATAAAAGAAAACGTGGAGGATTTCTGTGGACATTCCTAGACGGTTTTAGTAGACAATTCAATGGAATTGAAGTGTTGGTTTTCATTGAAACAGGAAATCGAAACGGCCCACCGAGAGATAGAGAAATATTGAGCTAAAAAGGCCCCGAATCTCACTAATTCGAAAGAGAATCTGTTCTCAGACTTAAGCGGAATGTGTTTGCGTGGTAGTGGTCGAAGAAAATGATTATACAGAAAACACGGAGGAAGATTTCCGCATAAAAGAAAAGTGGAGGATTTCAGTGGAGATTCCTAGATGGTTTTAGTAGACAATTCAATGGAATTGAAAAGTTGGGTTTCGTGAAACAGGAAATCGAGTCGGCCCACTAATAAATAGAGAAATATTGAGCTAAAAAGGCCCCGAATCTCACTGATTCGAAAGAGAATCTGTTCTCAGACTTAAGCGGAATGTGTTTGCGTGGTAGTGGTCGAAGAAAGTGATTATACAGAAAACACGGAGGAAGATTCCCGCATAAAAGAAAACGTGGAGGATTTCTGTGGACATTCCTAGACGGTTTTAGTAGACAATTCAATGGAATTGAAGTGTTGGTTTTCATTGAAACAGGAAATCGAAACGGCCCACCGAGAGATAGAGAAATATTGAGCTAAAAAGGCCCCGAATCTCACTGATTTGAAAGAGAATCTGTTCTCAGACTTAAGCAGAATGTGTTTGTGTGGTAGTGGTCGAAGAAAATGATTATACAGAAAACACGGAGGAAGATTTCCGCATATAAAGAAACGTGGAGGATTTCAGTGGAGATTCCTAGATGGTTTTAGTAGACAATTCAATGAAATTGAAAAGTTGGGCTTCATGAAACAGGAAATCGAGTCGGTCCACTCATAAATAGAGAAATATTGAGCTAAAAAGGCCCCGAATCTCACTGATTCGAAAGAGAATCTGTTCTCAGACTTAAGCGGAATGTGTTTGCGTGGTAGTGGTCGAAGAAAATGATTATACAGAAAACACGGAGGAAGATTTCCGCATAAAAGAAAAGTGGAGGATTTCAGTGGAGATTCCTAGATGGTTTTAGTAGACAATTCAATGGAATTGAAAAGTTGGGTTTCGTGAAACAGGAAATCGAGTCGGTCCACTAATAAATAGAGAAATATTGAGCTAAAAAGGCCCCGAATCTCACTGATTCGAAAGAGAATCTGTTCTCAGACTTAAGCGGAATGTGTTTGCGTGGTAGTGGTCGAAGAAAGTGATTATACAGAAAACACGGAGGAAGATTCCCGCATAAAAGAAAACGTGGAGGATTTCTGTGGACATTCCTAGACGGTTTTAGTAGACAATTCAATGGAATTGAAGTGTTGGTTTTCATTGAAACAGGAAATCGAAACGGCCCACCGAGAGATAGAGAAATATTGAGCTAAAAAGGCCCCGAATCTCACTGATTTGAAAGAGAATCTGTTCTCAGACTTAAGCAGAATGTGTTTGTGTGGTAGTGGTCGAAGAAAATGATTATACAGAAAACACGGAGGAAGATTTCCGCATATAAAGAAACGTGGAGGATTTCAGTGGAGATTCCTAGATGGTTTTAGTAGACAATTCAATGAAATTGAAAAGTTGGGCTTCATGAAACAGGAAATCGAGTCGGTCCACTCATAAATAGAGAAATATTGAGCTAAAAAGGCCCCGAATCTCACTGATTCGAAAGAGAATCTGTTCTCAGACTTAAGCGGAATGTGTTTGCGTGGTAGTGGTCGAAGAAAGTGATTATACAGAAAACACGGAGGAAGATTCCCGCATAAAAGAAAACGTGGAGGATTTCTGTGGACATTCCTAGACGGTTTTAGTAGACAATTCAATGGAATTGAAGTGTTGGTTTTCATTGAAACAGGAAATCGAAACGGCCCACCGAGAGATAAAGAAATATTGAGCTAAAAAGGCCCCGAATCTCACTAATTCGAAAGAGAATCTGTTCTCAGACTTAAGCGGAATGTGTTTGCGTGGTAGTGGTCGAAGAAAATGATTATACAGAAAACACGGAGGAAGATTTCCGCATAAAAGAAAAGTGGAGGATTTCAGTGGAGATTCCTAGATGGTTTTAGTAGACAATTCAATGGAATTGAAAAGTTGGGTTTCGTGAAACAGGAAATCGAGTCGGTCCACTAATAAATAGAGAAATATTGAGCTAAAAAGGCCCGGAATCTCACTGATTCGAAAGAGAATCTGTTCTCAGACTTAAGCGGAATGTGTTTGCGTGGTAGTGGTCGAAGAAAATGATTATACAGAAAACACGGAGGAAGATTTCCGCATAAAAGAAAAGTGGAGGATTTCAGTGGAGATTCCTAGATGGTTTTAGTAGACAATTCAAAGGAATTGAAAAGTTGGGTTTCGTGAAACAGGAAATCGAGTCGGTCCACTAATAAATAGAGAAATATTGCGCTAAAAAGGCCCCGAATCTCACTGATTCGCTACAAAATCTGTTCTCAGATTAAGCGGAATGTGTTTGCGTGGTAGTGGTCGAAGAAAATGATTATACAGAAAACACGGAGAAAGATGCCCGCATAAAAAAACGTGGAGGAATATCAGGTAATCATGTCGTTTCCTACACTAGTTTCGACGGCGGAAACTTCGTGCAGGACAATGCACATACTGCAGGTTATGTACAGTTAAGAGAAAAGTTTGGGTTAGAAATTAACTCAACAACAACCCAGAGTCGAACTAAAACTAATGTCTTTGGTGGTAAAATTAGGAATAGAATGTAATCGAGTGTTTTGACTGGTTAATCGTTTAATATTCTAATAAATATTGTGAATTTAACTCCATAAATAACTAAAAAAGAAGCGAAAATCTTTGTCATATAATACAAAAAGCAGTGTATCATTGTCAAAAGAGTAGATCGGGTAGCCAGACATATAGTTTGCGACGTGGTTATTTTCCTTCTCAATTTTCTTTTTCTAGTCGGCAATTTTATAAAGGCGAAAAATGGATGAGTTCCGGTAAAGCGCGGTCTTATCTCCATTAGGTTCAAGGGGCAAGTGATGAAGGTAACGAGAAAGTCGAAAGATAATGAGACGTGATATTTCGAAATTTACTTTCGTATCTAAAGGAAAATAACATATGTCGTAGATAAATCATGATTTTTCTTTTTTTTATTGCTCCTTTCATTCACACGATTTTCGAAACGAAAACGGCAATTAATCGTAGATAGTTACTGGGTTATTCATAATAATTTATAAACGTCGTTTTATGAAAAAAAAATTATTCAAATGAAGTTACAACAGTGGGAACTGTCATAATTTAATATATTTTAAAGAAGATAGATTGAAGATGAGAAGAAAACATAACAAAGAATAAGATAAAAAGAAGCTGAGACATATATTGGTGATTCAAACGCAGAACTGATTATCTGTATTCGTTTCTGATTTATCTGTTTACAAAATGCCTCAATAAAGACCAAGAAGATGTTTTCATGAGGAAATATAAAGCTACAGAAAGAAATAGGGCGATATATCTATTGTTTATTGACTTACAGAAAGCTTAGGATGAAGTAACTATTAAGAAATTGAAGGAAATAATTCATAAAACAATAAATCATAATAATGACCAATTAGAAAGCTAAGAAGTGTAAATGAGTGTAGAAGAGACAGATATAGAAAGGATACATCTGGTATGGTACTAGGAGGTTTACAGGATGATAGAAGAAAGATTATCAATGAAAGTGATGAAATAGATACCACCGGAAAACGTTATATCTTGTCCAACGACGAGTTAAAGCTTTGACAAAATACTAAAATCATGAACTCGTCTGTAGCTTTGTTATTTTAAATAGAACACTCTGTATATTGATAAATTTTTGAAATCTACATAAAATATCAGTATACTTTTGTCTGAAAACTGTTTTTGAAAAATGCGTAGTTTTTGGAGTTATTAATTTTTTTGTTTTTGACGGTTGCAGGCACTTATAAATTATTTTTTTACAAGGATACCCTTAAAGATATGGAAATGGTTTCTATTCGTTTGTTTTAAGCAAAATCAGACGTATTCGAATCTATGTTCAAAAATTTTTAATTTCATACGGGGTGTGTATAAAAAGTGTTCAAAGTTTAACTTCGTAAATATCAAATTTTTAAATAGAACCACCCGGTTTTTTCTATTTTAATACGTTCAGGGGTAACAAATAAGGCCTGTAAATAGCAGCAAATCAAGTACATGTTTTTGTAACAACTTCGTCACATTCACCATAATGACAGTTAAATAAGTGTCATTTATTACAAACCCTATTAAAAGTATACATAAAAAATTAAAACTTATAAAAAATACAATAATAATTTAAAACCTCAAATATCTCGGAAACGACTAAAAGTTGGAATACGATCAATATATAAAATTTGATTTGATTTTTTTACAGACCTTGACAAGATAAAGAAAAATACTTATATTTCTTAGTGCTGCATCTTTAAAAAATTACAGAAAACATTCAATATCTGGATAACGGTAAGGTTCAGGTATAGGGAAATATACCTGAATTTGACTTATTTTTTACCCCTGAATGCATTTAAGTAGAAAAAACTGCGTGGTTCTATTTAAAAAAATTAGGAAATTTGATATTTATGAAGATGAAATTTGAATACTTTTTATACACATCCTGTACAAAATAAAACATTTTTCAACATAGATTCAAATACGTCTCACCTTGCTTAAAACAAACGAATAGAAACCATTTTCATATCTTTAAAGGTATATTCGTAAAAAAATAATTTATTAGGATCTGCAATGGTCAATTTTTTTACAAAAAAATTAATAACTCAAAAATTATACATTTTTCGAAGAAAGTTTTCGAATAAAAGTATACTGAAATTTTATGTAAGCTTCAAAAATGTATTAATATACAGAGTGTTCTATTTAAAATAACAAACTTACATTTGACTTCCGGTAGAACCGGAAGTCAGCCATATTGGAAAATATTTTAGTTAAAAAGATCGTATCCGAAAACTTCAACTTAAAATAGAAAAAATCGGGTGGTTCTATTTAAAAAAATAAAAAAATTTGATATTTATGAAATTAAACTTTAAACACTTTTTATACACACCCATTATAAAATGGAAAATTTTACAACATAGATTTAAATACGTAACCTTGCTAAAAGTAATAGAATAAATACCATTTTCATATTTTCAAGGGTATATTCGTAAAAAATAAGGGTCTGAAAAGTCTCAAAATTTTTTACATAATAATTAATAACCCAAAAAGTATGCATTTTTCGAAAAAAATTCTTAGAAAAAATTATACCAAAATATTACGTAGATTTCAAAAATGTATTAATATATAGGGTGTTCTATTTAAAATACCAAAAGTTACAGTCGACTTCATGATGTTACTATAAGTATTTTATCATATACAGATAGTTTTAACTTGTCGTGGGACACCCTGTATATATATGAAGTAAATTTATTTTTGTTAAAATGATTTTTAAAATACCGTAAACGGACTCAAAACGTTTTAATACATTTTAAAACTATCCAAAAAAGGACCAAATTATTAATATTTTTTCAGTTTTTTCTCATTTTTCTAGCTTTTAAACTTTCATATCTGCTAAAAAAAGTTTTGATAACCAGCCAGTAACAATTTTTAGTTACTGATAATTCAGGATTTTAGTTTAATACAAAAATAAATAAAGAGTTTTCAAAACCGCGGAAAAAGATTTTGAACAAATAGTATTTCATATGGAATTGAAAGTATTGATGATAAATGAAAGAAAATTTATTTAAAATTGTGTAAGACGAATAATTTCTTTTCAGCTGAATCAGATCAACATCTGCAGTCAATCTTGTAAAAGATTTCGAGTGGATGTTTCCAATTTAGCGAACGGATATTTCAGGGTGTGTTTCCGAATAGAAAGAAAAAAAAAATAAGAATGTCGATGCGACACCTCGACTCGTACGAAACTAATGTGGATGGCTTTCCTTTGTGAAATTGTCCCCGAATTAGAAACGTGCTACTTTGATAGCTTTCACTCAGTCAGGATAATGGTGCTCAAGTTATTTTCTATTTTTTCCCAGAAAATGCAATCTAACCACTAAATAAGTACGAGCGAAGACAGACAACAACCAGAACTGTCAATAATTAATCATTAAATATTGAAATAATCAAAAAATTAACCCAAGATGGTTGATATTCGAAAAGGATTCGTGGAAACTAACTTTTTCATATATAAAATTTCCTAATTCAACATCAAAATTTCACTCTTATCTTATATTTTGACATTTTGTTAATATGACCTCAAAATTATTATACTTTGACAGTACTTTTAGTTTGTATGATCATTTTATAATGAAAGTATGGTTTATAAGGTCATATTTTTATTTGTAGTAAATGCCAAACAGTCTAAAAAACATTTTGTAACAGTATTTGAAGAAATTAGACATTTGGAACCAACTGCAACTTTTGGTTCTTTCATAATATACAGAAAATGTAGTCTGTGTGATTTCCTTTGACCAGGAACGCTTTGCGGAACGATAATAAATGATTTCGTGAGTAGGTTTTTTAAAAGAAATAAAGTTATTAAATAAAATATGAATCGAAATCAAGTAAAATCCTATTTCAACGTTTTTGGATTCTTCCAACGGATGAAACCGCTCCCCAACTGAATAATCGTCCTGGAGAAGTCGTGAGTCGAAGTTAACCTCAAAATCTGTTTCAAACAACTACGAAAACCTCCAAAACGAGTAACTAACTTTCTTAAAATTTTCGAGTTGTGTCAATTAGAACTAGGCTCATACATACCAATTATATTGTCTCTAAATTGTAGTTATTATGACCGAATTACAGACGATTTGATCCGGAAACTAATTAGAAATTCAGTTCCAAATAAATTGCATTCTATTTGGTAATCTGTTGTCCAACCGGCACGTCTGTTAGTTGTATTAGAAGTTCAAGTCTCGCATTTAGTTAATCACTACGTTAATAATTAGGATATTTAATTGGACATGTCCTAAATTGGGATACTACATTTCTGGTTTCGGAAATCGATTAGATGGAAATGATCGTTTGATCTAGGTCAACGTTAAACAAGATATTTAAAGATTTAAATGGAATATAATAATTTGATAATTGTTGAAAAGTTACTAGAAGTTTTATATGTTTTATTCTTTATACATTCAGTTTTATTTTCCTTTTTACTCTTTTATATACGCCGTTATATTTTTTTTGCTTAATATCTTCAACTCGATGTTTCTTTGGATTGATTCGGATGCTGCTTTCAGATTTATCAACGTTGTGTAGAATATCTGCTTATCCATAACGTCTTTCTATTATATTATCCATGATTTGTCTTCCTTTACTGAATACTGTTTGTTCTTTTTCCAATTTTTCACTCCGCTTACTTTCTTTTCATTTTTTCTTTCTTCCACTTTTGCAATCATGTATTTTTGATCTGCTTCATGAATATCAAGAAAATGCACAAATCAGCAATCACACTTGATAATGGTATAAACATCGTTAACAGTTTACACATCAATTCATTAGTTTTGGTTCATAAATTCAGCTACTGCGTTTGACGCTGTTCATTACCAATTCCAAACGGGTTTATTTTGATTTAGTTTGTGAAAAATTGGGACTTTTACTTTTAGTTACATAACCTTGTTTTATCCTAACCATTTTTAGTTTTTTCTCCGTTGTATATTTGCTACAAGTAGTTTAGTATTGCTTTTTGAACCACGAAGCATCATTCAAAACTGATCTGTTTCTTTTAAAAGCAATTGAGAACGTTTAAATAGTTGTTGGAGGTCAAATATTTGCTACAAAATATCTAGAGATGGTGCATGAAGATTAACACCAAATTATTTTGTTGTAAATAATTTTATTACTTTAATTTCTATTTACAAGGACTGTAATTTCTTTTTATAAAATTTCGTTTGTAATAAAACCGAGTTTCGTGTTGACTTTTCTCTTACAGGTTTAGAATTTTTTTTCTTTTCATTGGAGATGAATCGAAATCGATGAAACCCTTGGAATTATTTACAAAATTGAGAAAACAATTTGAGATATCGTCTTGATCAAAGTCGATAGTCGAGTTCAAATAAAGAAAGTATTGGAATCGAAGTTTTCCAAGTTTAAATGAAAATAGTTTTCTCAATACTTCTAGATGTGCTATTATTTATTATTTATTCAAGTAATTATAGAATTAGTTTATGAAAAAATCTATTTTTTGGGGGAATTCTTCAATAAACCTCATGGCTCAACGATTACGAATACCTTTTCTTAAACCTCCGGTTGAAACGGGAAATCAAGTATGCAATTTCAAGTCTCGTTGTGAGCCCTTTTAACGCCCTTAATCCCAGTCTTAATAGGGGATTTACCGTTTCGGCGTGTGATGCCGATGTCGCTGCGGTGATCTCAATACCTTTCGCCTTTTTATTTTTTCAAAGCCGACGATTTTAGTAATTTGCATATCTATGTACAAACCCCAGGATTTTCTCTAATATATATATATATATATATATATATATATATATATATATATATATATATATATATATCAAAATAAATAATAATCCTTCAATTTGGATACCAAATTTCATAATCAACAGTGAGAAATACTTTGAAAAGCGTTATTACAAATTGAGAAGTGATTCTACGTTCAAAAATAGATGATGAAATTAACATTAACTTTATATATATTACTGAATGAACAAACAAACAAAAAACTCACCAATCCTCGTTTCAAAAATGACTAGAAAAGACAAAAGTCTACTTTTCTGTTTTCTTAGACGTAGCACCGGCATTTGACAAAGTTTAACATGAAGGGCTCAAATATAAACTGGATAAACTCGTTGTCTAACCAGTATGCAAAACTTTTAGATTTCTATATAAAAAAAACGATCAAAAAAAGCAAGAAGATGCTTATTCGGACTTAAAGGAAATCAATGCGCGTGTACCACAACGTCCTTTACCGACATCTCTTAAATATAAACGACGACACAGCTATTTTGATCGTAGACAATTTTTCTAATATCCAGTTTCGTTTTTTTTTTCATTAAATTATCGTTTTATTTCTCATTTAGTTATCGTTCTTTTTATCTCCCATCTCTATTCCTTTAACTAAGCACTACAGCGTAATGCTCGTGTCCGCCGACGAATCTATAGTCCAGTGAATGACGGAATCACCTCAGAATTACATTACGACGCATGGATTTGCTTGAAATTTTAGAATTAAGTTGTATTTACACTTCACTTGAAAATATACCCTATGCCAATACGTGTAAATTATTGTAAGGGGTTAAAACAACCCTTTATTGTCAAAATTTAATAAAATAAAAGTTAAAACATTTATAATGTTGAAAAAAAACGTTTGCAGAATAAATATGAAGATCGTATGATATTTTAGGATACTATTTGAATTTATCAACCCTTAATCAATGTATTTCAACCTATATTATGAACAATTCATTTAATAATATTTAATAAAGACATTTTTTCTAATTAAAAAATACTTCTTTATATTCAATTGAAGTTAATTGTGAATTTTATTGCAATTAGGGTAGCAATAACAGGGTTGAAACGACGTTTTTTTCATGAAATAAACTTATTTTCGATACGTTTTGATGTAAGGTAAAAAACCTTATTTACTGGACTATAACGAGAATACGCAAGTTCGGTTTTAGCTTAGATAGTATTTCTATGAACCGCCATCTTCTTTATGTTCTGTTTGCTTTTTTGTAGTGCCTATCCATGAATAAATAGTCGAATTTTCGAGGCCAAAATTTTTGTTTTCTTCTTGAACCATCCTTTCCAAATATTTTGCCTTGGATAGTTGGGAGCGAACTTCTGTAGGTTACGATTTTTTATGGTTATCAGCACTTTTATAATGCCTCCAATTTTTTATTCAAATCTTCGTTCAAGATCCAGGATTTAACTCCTTAAAACAGGATGGAAAAAATGTAGTAAATCAAAATTCTTCTTTCATAATTATACCAAGATATACATTTTAACTTTTTCTCTCGATTCTAAGGTTATTAATGTTGATTTCTCTTTCTTTAAGTATTTTTTTATGTTTATACAAACGAAACATGAATTTTTGTATCTTCACCTGTATATAAAACAATGTTATGTATGGTTGAGTTAGTAAATTCTTTTTTAAAATCTTCGCGCTTCTTCTAAATATATAAAAATATTCACAAAAACGTTTTAAATTTTTATAATAAATTCGTTTTAGTGACTTAACTGTCTAAATTATTTTTTGGATTCGTGTTTGAAATTCACTAAAATGACACACAGACACCGATTGATATCCCTTGCATGTGAACAGGGCATTTCCAAAGTGAATGGAATACTAATAATAGATTATTTTTTTTTCAATTCCACCGAAAACTTCAAATCAAATAAAAAGTTTTCTTTAATCAATAAGAAACTTCCTATAAAAAATGACATTTTTCCACGCCATACTAAATTATTTGATATATTTTAGCCTTTTTAATAGTTTTTGATGATTTTTAGTAAAATATGACACATAAATTGATAGAAATTATAGAAGATTTTGAATATTGAATCGAGTTGCATACAGTATCTTGAAAATCGTTGACTCTAATTAAGAATAAATCTCAAAATCTATTCAGTAAATCCATTGGTGAGTTTCAATCTTCAATTCTTCATACAACAAAATTTTAAATGCTTTCATTCCACTTATTTTCTCTTTTAGAAACTCAAAAATCTAGTTCTGAGATCTCGTTTTGAGTCTATTAGTACTAAATAATTGGTTTTCGTTATTTTTTTTTGTTTTCTACGAGTTTTTAATGTTTCTACATATGATATTTATTTAATCAATTGAAAATAAAAAGTAACAGAAACTGTATGATGTTAACTGTCATATTTATCAATTACTTTCTGTTTTCGAAATTTTTTGTGTACCTCTGTATAATATTTAGTCAAATACTTACCAATCATTTCCTGTTTTGGCAATATTTTGTCGTTTCCTACCAGTTTGATGGGGTTTTGGTTCAGCCACCATATTTACATCTGTAAATAAATATGTTTTTATAATTTTTATAAACCCCTAATATTTTATTGTTTCTACCCTAATCTGACCAGGTGGTTTTCCCACTAGTCGGAGAGGAAATGTACCCCCAAAACAAACAAAAATTCTCATTTCCGACGAGTTGAAAACACCTTGAAGTACCGTGAATTACAAAGTGGAAAAATATACATCCACCGGGAGGTTTGGCTATAGAAAAAGGTTCAGGGATGCCACGAAAAAACAACAACCCCTGAAGATAAACGAATTTTATTGATCAGTAAACCAGATCCACGACTCAGGAGCTGCCTTTTGGTACTTCTATAGTGATATTTCAATGAGAAAAGTTGGCCTTTCTGGAAGGGTAGTTTTAATTATTATCTCTATATGTTCTTTAAATCATAATTATCAAAATCGATCGTATTATATATAATTTGATAAACGAAAATGAAATATTTGTATATGCCGCGATTATTTTCGGAAATGACGTATAAAAAACTAATTTCGTATCAAAAAAGCTTGTTCAATTATCCCGAAAAATAACATCATACACAATTTACGAAATATTCCTTTTCAAAGTTACTTCAAAATTCCTTTTATACACCTAAAGGCCAGGAAATTACAATTATTCGTTTCGGGTCTTTTCAATTTCAACCCCCTAATTGTCATCCGAATTTATATATTCCTTTCAACGGATGTGGTGGTGGAGAAAGAACTCCCTAATCCGAGTGATCCCCTTTTAAACATTAGTCCAAAAGAACGTTAGATTTTGGACTAAAGTTATCAATTTATAACGATTCAGGAAACAGTGGTGGAGGATTCCAAAAAATTGTTAACACAGAAAATTTAGGAGCAAAAACTAATAAAAACATCTAGTATTTCGCTACTGCCTGACGAAGATTTTGATATTAAAATTGATATAGTTGGAATAACATTAATAGAAATTTTCATTTGAAGTCTCCGGCACTGATTCCGGGTAACGTGTCGGCCGTAACCGGGAAAGTCTGATGAGAACCCAAAGGCGATTTCAGCATCCCTACACGAGTCCTGCATTAACGAAAGAAGCCTACGAAAAGTGGTCGACTCGAACTCGACAGCCCAGTCGTTCATATTGACGTTATTCTATATGAACAAAATACGTGTGTAAAGGCTCCAAATTCGTTCCCAGTTTCCCTTCTATTCGGATATTTTCCACATGAAAGAATAGATATTTATCTACACTGGAAAAAAAGTTATAAAAAGAAATATTATTTACTTGAATGTAAATATTATTAACATTAACAAAATAAATGTTTGTGAATTAATTTGAAAATAACTGAATTGACGAAGATAGTTTTTATTGTTTAATATAACAAAAAATTGGGAAATTTTGCAACAAACAATAACAAAATACATTTTCTATCGAGTTATGTATGTTGATTCTCCCACAAATACCCATTATTGTAAATATTGGTAATTAGTATTTGAATATCTCTTCCCATATTTATGAAAAACTACTTCGTGTAAAGAAAAGTATGGTGACACTATTTTAGTGACAGATTTTAGGTCTATTACCAATCGCACTATAGACTATAGATTTTATTATAAAATATGTTACAAAATTTTCATAGTTTGAGAAAACTGATGAAAATAGTTTCGGGATTATACAAATTGAAAAGTGAAAAGTAATTCTTGACATAGAAATAAAACTACTGATATTCATAACTTTCAAATACTATTCGCTTTTAGTTTGGCAACGAATCTTGATTAAATACAGAACTAAAACTATATTTAACAGTTTTTGGATAATATTTGCTTCCCTTCGATTAAAATGAATTTTCTTCATTATGTGTTGCGAAGAAAATTAGAAAAAAAAATAGTTGATAGACCTTGTCTTAATCTTTTGTTGTTTTTTGAATAATTTTCGCTTTTAGTTTGGCAACGAATCTTGATTAAACACAGAACTCAAATTATATTTAACAGTTTTTGGATAATATTTGCTTCCCTTCGATTAAAATGAATTTTCTTCATTATGTGTTGCGAAGAAAATTAGAAAAAAAAAATAGTTGATAGACCTTGTCTTAATCTCTTGTTGATTTTCGAATGATTTTCGCTTTTAGTTTGGCAACGAATCTTGATTAAACACAGAACTCAAATTATATTTGACAGCTTTTGAATAATATTTGCTTCCCTTCGATTAAAATGAATTTTCTTCATTATGTGTTGCGAAGAAAATTAGAAAAAAATAGTAGATAGACCTTGTCTTAATCACTTGTTGATTTTCGAATGATTTTCGCTTTTAGTTTGGCAACGAATCTTGATTAAACACAGAACTCAAATTATATTTGACACCTTTTGAATAATATTTGCTTCCCTTCGATTAAAATGAATTTTCTTCATTATGTGTTGCGAAGAAAATTAGAAAAAAAATAGTAGATAGACCTTGTCTTAATCTCTTGTTGTTTTTTGAATAATTTTCGCTTTTAGTTTGGCAACGAATCTTGATTAAACACAGAACTCAAATTATATTTGACAGCTTTTGAATAATATTTGCTTCCCTTCGATTAAAATGAATTTTCTTCATTATGTGTTGCGAAGAAAATTAGAAAAAAAAAATAGTTGATAGACCTTGTCTTAATCTCTTGTTGATTTTCGAATGATTTTCGCTTTTAGTTTGGCAACGAATCTTGATTAAACACAGAACTCAAATTATATTTGACAGCTTTTGAATAATATTTGCTTCCCTTCGATTAAAATGAATTTTCTTCATTATGTGTTGCGAAGAAAATTAGAAAAAAAAATAGTTGATAGACCTTGTCTTAATCTCTTGTTGATTTTCGAATGATTTTCGCTTTTAGTTTGGCAACGAATCTTGATTAAACACAGAACTCAAATTATATTTGACAGCTTTTGAATAATATCTGCTTTCCTTCGATTAAAATGAATTTTCTTCATTATGTGTTGCGAAGAAAATTAGAAAAAAAAATAGTAGATAGACCTTTTCTTAATCTCTTGTTGATTTTCGAATGATTTTCGCTTTTAGTTTGGCAACGAATCTTGATTAAACACAGAACTCAAATTATATTTGACAGCTTTTGAATAATATCTGCTTCCCTTCGATTAAAATGAATTTTCTTCATTATGTGTTGCGAAGAAAATTAGAAAAAAAAATAGTTGATAGACCTTGTCTTAATCTCTTGTTGATTTTCGAATGATTTTCGCTTTTAGTTTGGCAACGAATCTTGATTAAACACAGAACTCAAATTATATTTGACAGCTTTTGAATAATATCTGCTTTCCTTCGATTAAAATGAATTTTCTTCATTATGTGTTGCGAAGAAAATTAGAAAAAAAAATAGTTGATAGACCTTGTTTTAATCTCTAAAAAAATTAACCGAATCTAGAACGAATCAAATTTATGCCACAACAAATAACTTTTTCGAATCGACAGATAAAAATACTTCTAATTCATCCATGGGGAACACCAGTTTTGATCTCAAGCTTTTTGAGGTTTGTGGTTAACATACTAAACTGGGTCTAAAGCGTTCGATATATCCCCATATTTCAGTTAATACGTTGAAGATACAGTCCAAGAAATCTATGTTAGCAGATTAAATATATTTTTTCACCACTACTTTTGGTATTTTCAAAGTAAAGGGGTGTAAAAAATAAAAAACGATGCATATTTTGATTTCTGCTTACATTAAATACTTTAATCTATTACAAACTTGGAAATCTCTTAAAAAGTAACACGGTTGTGTATGAATCCCTATTTATTTGTAAATTTGCATCCAATTTCCTGGTTCTTTGTCAAGATTTTCTCGTCTCTTAATTGAATTCTAAAGTCTTCATTATAAAGATAAAGAATCTCGTATTTACATTTGATACATCTAGAAAATGAAGTAACATGAAACAGTAAAATCAATAGGTTTATTAATAAAACTATTGTTGAAAGAAAAATTTGATAAACAACTAAATTCTACAAGAATTTGAATCATTTAATTCTACGTATCGTTTCCGTATCATTTTTCTTGGTGTATGTAGGTGTGTCTGAAGGGGTTTTCGACTTTCCTCTCGAGTGATTTTCCTGTGGGAACGACTCAACTAGTGGGGTTATGTTTATTATCATCATATCCCCTCGTTTGCTCATTTTTACATCGCTGTAGTTTATACTTATTATTATAATTCAAAATATAGCTGTTTCAATTTATATGGACGCTTCTTTTCGAACATCCCTTTTAACAAAAAGTATTTAGTACGTGCACTTAGTGAAGACGTGTTAAAACGGCTATTAGATTCGTTGCTTGAAACGGATTCAAAAAGCTTTCATTAGTTAAAAACCGAGGAAACTTTTTGCCATTTGAAAACCGTTGAAAGATATGATGCAACATATAAAAAATGCATTAATGCAGACATAGAATATATTTAACGTTAACTAGTTACGAGGGATCTACTCTAAATATTCATAATTGTTTTTTCAACGCTTTAACTGCTTCTTCAGGTGTAGAAAAATATCACAATTTATCTGCGGAAATAGGAAAAACTCATTTGGGCTCAAGGACTTATTAGATCTACTATAGATATTCATAATTGGGTTTATCGTTGTTCAAAATATTCTTCATCAAGATCAATACGTTGCATGCATTCGAACCATTCCAAAACATGTTTTTTCAACGCGTTAACTGCTTTTTCAGTTATAGAAAAACGTCGCAATTTATCTGCGGGAATAGGAAAAACTCATTTGGGTTCAAGAACTGATTCGATCTACTATAAATATTCATAATTGGGTTTATCGTTGTTCAAAATATTCTTCATCAAGATCAATACGTTGCATGCATTCGAACCATTCCAAAACATGTTTTTTCAACGCGTTAACTGCTTCTTCAGTTATAGAAAAACGTCGCAATTTATCTGCGGGAATAATAAAAACTCATTTGGGTTCAAGAACTGATTAGATCTACTATAGATATTCATAATTGGGTTTATCGTTGTTCAAAATATTCTTCATCAAGATCAATACGTTGCATGCATTCGAACCATTCCAAAACATGTTTTTTCAACGCGTTAACTGCTTCTTCAGTTATAGAAAAACGTCGCAATTTATCTGCGGGAATAATAAAAACTCATTTGGGTTCAAGAACTGATTAGATCTACTATAGATATTCATAATTGGGTTTATCGTTGTTCAAAATATTCTTCATCAAGAACAATACGTTGCATGCATTCGAACCATTCCAAAACATGTTTTTTCAACGCGTTAACTGCTTCTTCAGTTATAGAAAAACGTCGCAATTTATCTGCGGGAATAATAAAAACTCATTTGGGTTGGAAAAACTCATTTGGGTTCAAGAACTGATTAGATCTACTATAGATATTCATAATTGGGTTTATCGTTGTTCAAAATATTCTTCATCAAGATCAATACGTTGCATGCATTCGAACCATTCCAAAACATGTTTTTTCAACGCGTTAACTGCTTCTTCAGTTATAGAAAAACGTTGTAATTTATCTGCGGGAATAATAAAAACTCATTTGGGTTGGAAAAACTCATTTGGGTTCAAGAACTGATTCGATCTACTATAAATATTCATAATTGGGTTTATCGTTGTTCAAAATATTCTTCATCAAGATCAATACGTTGCATGCATTCGAACCATTCCAAAACATGTTTTTTCAACGCGTTAACTGCTTCTTCAGTTATAGAAAAACGTCACAATTTATCTGCGGGAATAATAAAAACTCATTTGGGTTCAAGAACTGATTAGATCTACTATAGATATTCATAATTGGGTTTATCGTTGTTCAAAATATTCTTCATCAAGATCAATACGTTGCATGCATTCGAACCATTCCAAAACATGTTTTTTCAACGCGTTAACTGCTTCTTCAGTTATAGAAAAACGTTGTAATTTATCTGCGGGAATAATAAAAACTCATTTGGGTTGGAAAAACTCATTTGGGTTCAAGAACTGATTCGATCTACTATAAATATTCATAATTGGGTTTATCGTTGTTCAAAATATTCTTCATCAAGATCAATACGTTGCATGCATTCGAACCATTCCAAAACATGTTTTTTCAACGCGTTAACTGCTTCTTCAGTTATAGAAAAACGTTGTAATTTATCTGCGGGAATAATAAAAACTCATTTGGGTTGGAAAAACTCATTTGGGTTCAAGAACTGATTCGATCTACTATAAATATTCATAATTGGGTTTATCGTTGTTCAAAATATTCTTCATCAAGATCAATACGTTGCATGCATTCGAACCATTCCAAAACATGTTTTTTCAACGCGTTAACTGCTTCTTCAGTTATAGAAAAACGTCACAATTTATCTGCGGGAATAATAAAAACTCATTTGGGTTCAAGAACTGATTAGATCTACTATAGATATTCATAATTGGGTTTATCGTTGTTCAAAATATTCTTCATCAAGATCAATACGTTGCATGCATTCGAACCATTCCAAAACATGTTTTTTCAACGCGTTAACTGCTTCTTCAGTTATAGAAAAACGTTGTAATTTATCTGCGGGAATAATAAAAACTCATTTGGGTTGGAAAAACTCATTTGGGTTCAAGAACTGATTCGATCTACTATAAATATTCATAATTGGGTTTATCGTTGTTCAAAATATTCTTCATCAAGATCAATACGTTGCATGCATTCGAACCATTCCAAAACATGTTTTTTCAACGCGTTAACTGCTTTTTCAGTTATAGAAAAACGTCGCAATTTATCTGCGGGAATAATAAAAACTCATTTGGGTTCAAGAACTGATTAGATCTACTATAGATATTCATAATTGGGTTTATCGTTGTTCAAAATATTCTTCATCAAGATCAATACGTTGCATGCATTCGAACCATTCCAAAACATGTTTTTTCAACGCGTTAACTGCTTCTTCAGTTATAGAAAAACGTTGTAATTTATCTGCGGGAATAATAAAAACTCATTTGGGTTGGAAAAACTCATTTGGGTTCAAGAACTGATTCGATCTACTATAAATATTCATAATTGGGTTTATCGTTGTTCAAAATATTCTTCATCAAGATCAATACGTTGCATGCATTCGAACCATTCCAAAACATGTTTTTTCAACGCGTTAACTGCTTTTTCAGTTATAGAAAAACGTCGCAATTTATCTGCGGGAATAATAAAAACTCATTTGTGTTCAAGAACTGATTAGATCTACTATAGATATTCATAATTGGGTTTATCGTTGTTCAAAATATTCTTCATCAAGATCAATACGTTGCATGCATTCGAACCATTCCAAAACATGTTTTTTCAACGCGTTAACTGCTTTTTCAGTTATAGAAAAACGTCGCAATTTATCTGCGGGAATAATAAAAACTCATTTGTGTTCAAGAACTGATTAGATCTACTATAGATATTCATAATTGGGTTTAGCGTTGTTCAAAATATTCTTCATCAAGATCAATACGTTGCATGCATTTGAACAATTCCAAAACATGTTTTTTCAACGCGTTAACTGCTTCTTCAGTTATAGAAAAACGTTGTAATTTATCTGCGGGAATAATAAAAACTCATTTGGGTTGGAAAAACTCATTTGGGTTCAAGAACTGATTCGATCTACTATAAATATTCATAATTGGGTTTAGCGTTGTTCAAAATATTCTTCATCAAGATCAATACGTTGCATGCATTCGAACCATTCCAAAACATGTTTTTTCAACGCGTTAACTGCTTTTTCAGTTATAGAAAAACGTCGCAATTTATCTGCGGGAATAATAAAAACTCATTTGGGTTCAAGAACTGATTAGATCTACTATAGATATTCATAATTGGGTTTAGCGTTGTTCAAAATATTCTTCATCAAGATCAATACGTTGCATGCATTCGAACCATTCCAAAACATGTTTTTTCAACGCGTTAACTGCTTCTTCAGTTATAGAAAAACGTTGTAATTTATCTGCGGGAATAATAAAAACTCATTTGGGTTGGAAAAACTCATTTGGGTTCAAGAACTGATTAGATCTACTATAGATATTCATAATTGGGTTTATCGTTGTTCAAAATATTCTTCATCAAGATCAATACGTTGCATGCATTCGAACCATTCCAAAACATGTTTTTTCAACGCGTTAACTGCTTCTTCAGTTATAGAAAAACGTCGCAATTTATCTGCGGGAATAGAGAGAAACCATTGGGTGCCAAACATCAATTCGATGTCTTAACTGTTCCAAAAACTGATTTGTGAGAATTGGCGACGTCGTGGCGGAAAAAGGTTTGTCTTCTACGATTGGTACCATTCAAAATTTAACGTTATGCAAGATCCAAAGTCTTTTGAAACTTTTGTTCACCATTCCATTGCACCATTTCGTTTTGAGCGATTGTTTTCGAACGACCTTCACGAAATTCAACCTGTAGCGAAGTGCGACCGCGATTGAATACGGAAAACCATCAAAACACGTTGGTTCAAGATGGTGCTTCAAGTATGTATATGAAATCATATCTCAAAAGTAATAACATTTTGAGCTCATTTAATTGATGATTATAACTAAAAAGACGTCATAAAATACAAGGAACTATTCTAATTTCAGTATGTATTATATTATATACGAGTATAACAGAATTATTCAAAGATTTATCACATGAAATGTATCATTAATTTATTATTACCTTGCGCTCTTGTAATTCACACTCCAAAATGTGGTTGAGTTAATCCAAACATAGGAGTGTATGAATTATAGAATAGCTCGAAATAAGACAGAATGATCGCAATTCTGTTAATGTATCTCGCTTATTTATTGAAACTGCATCCTAAGATGCCGTTCCACCAAAAGACATTCCCTGTAGTCACTGACATATAACATATATTCTATGTTTAGGTTAGTTAATTAGGTTTATTATCTTTTCTACTGGTTCTACTAGTTTTTTTTTTAATTTAATATAATGTAGTTGCGAAGGAATAAAACTCTTTATATGATCAAAGTTTGTTCAAAGTCAGTTCAACATGATGTAAAATGTTTTTTGGTTCCAATAACAAATTTCTATGAAAGGGACTAATAAAATAAATCTTTGGTTTTGTACATGCGACTTTTTAGTTTTCTATTCAAAATTTTGGTATCTGCGAATAAAATAGAAAATAATACAAGTCGTAAAAGGCATATTCCAGTAATTTATGTTCAAGTTTTTGCGAAATGCTGAAGAAGATTTGATTTTATTTCGATTGGCAAATGATTGTGCATTTTTTTCACATCGTACACATTGATATGAAATATACGCATGTTTAAGAAATCCTATCTCTCAAAATAATGAGTGTATTGAGCTGGAATTATAGAGAAGTCTTAATTAAGGGAAGATTCAACTGAAAAAAAATCAACAACTCGCTAGCTCAACCATTATCGGAAATACGTATCAACAAATATCGATTTGAAATATACCCATGTTTCAAAAATCGTATCTCTCGAAATAATGATTGCATTGAGTTGAAATTCCACAGAAGTCTTAATTTAGGTAAGATTCAATTGGAGAAAAATCAACAACTTGCTAGCTCAACCATTATAAAAAATACGTTTTGTATATGCAACGTTTTCGTTTTCTATTCAAAATTTTGACATCTGCGATTAAAATAGAGAATAATACAAGTCGTAAAAGGCATTTTCCAGTAATTTGTTGTCAAATTTTTGCGAAATACTGAAGTAAATTCGATTTTATTTCAATTGCCAAATGATTGTGCATATTTTCGCATCGTAGAGGATTGAGCCTTCTAAAACAGAGGAAAATGGATTCAAAAGAAGTTTCAGTCTGTTTTGTAGTTTGCAGCTTCGTTCTAATTGAGTCGTACCAAACGTACTCCAAAAGGAGATGGCCTATTGCAAAAGATACTCTAAGAAGGCATTATAAAAATGGATTAGTTTGGTTTCTTGGAAATTTAAATTACTGGTACTTTTCTTTGGAAATCTACCGCATTTCCTATATGAGTTGCCATTGTGGACCAGTTCGTTCCCTATTGGGCCCGATTTCTTGCTCTCAATGCCCTCTATTCGAAATTATTGAATTTCAAATAGATCAATACAAAGGGTGGGTTAATCATGCATCCTCCAACGATGATTTTTGTTGTGCTAATCCAGCTAAATTCTTTCATCAGTTTGCTAAAATTTCAGCTTACTTTATTCACTAAGGTCTCTGGGTTTAAGAGGTTTAAGTCTAGGTTTTTGATTTACTTTAATTTGGATTCGACAAGTCTATTAGTAGATCCACGTTCCCTAACTAAATCTAACTATTAAACATGAGTGACATACAACAAATGATTCGACTCTTAATTTTCTACAATCTAAACATTTTCCTCTCATACAACAGTTGAAATAAGCTCATTGCATCGTTTTCACGACAATCCTACTGACTGCGCCAAATATATATAAACTAGTCGATTAATTCGAGGAAATTTAGTAGCAATAAACATCACGTGAATCGCTTTTATTCAGCTAACTAATTTCAGTTATTATTTGTTAGATTTTCTAAAATTATCGGATATAAATACGATATTCCTTTCTAGGAAGCCTCTGATATATCCTGTGTACAATAGAGATCTGATGTTGACAGCTGTCATAATTATTTATCGATGTTATATCCAAATCACCATCAGATAACTGATCTTTATGGCGAATTAAATTCATGGGTATTACATGAGTCGATAGACCGATTATTTTCACCATTTGTTGACTATTAGTGATGATTCACCATACAGATAATATATAGGATTGCGTAAAATATTTCGGAACATTTATTTATTCTAGTAACTTAAAATCTGAAGGTGATTCTTTAAATATTACTAGATAAATTGGCAGAACTGTTTTAAATCTATTTATACGTTCTGAAATTCCTTTGTAGTACTTCACAAATTCTGAATCATATTATCTAAATCCTGTTCGCCACCTGCTCTAATTTATTTGGAAATATTTCATACATGTGTTTGAAAATTCCTGGCAAGGATTCAATGCGGAATGAAAATATATGAGATCAGGTAAATGCGGTAAACATATAAAAGAAAATTATACGCTTACTAATTATGTCAACTTTTTCGTAATAAGATTGTGTGGACGGAAAATCTGTACAAATTGTTTGTTTTAATTATGAATACTTTACGTTATGAAACAGTGGATACTAAATTATAATTTTACACATTTTATGTAACCAAATTAGCATCTAGTGGACTCGTTTTTCTAATTTTTGTTTTGGTATATGAGAAAAAGCAAGAAATAACATTATATTAACAGCGTAGAAGGCATTTTCAGGTAATTTGAGTTGAAATTTTTGCGAAATTCTAGAGAATATTTGATTTTAGTTCAATTGGAAAATGATTGTGCATTTTTTTCGTATCGTACAGGATTGAGCCTTCTAAAAAAGAGCCAAATGCATTCAAAATTTGATTAAGGAAGGGAGAGTCAACTAATTCGAGTTCGATGCTTTCATATCTTTTGAAATAGACTTCTGAATTTACATCTTATATGAAAAAATAAAAAGAAAGAAGATTACTCAAGTCGTAGAAGGCATTTTCCAGTAATGTGTCTTTAAATTTCTGCGAAATGGTATAGAAAATTTGATTTTTATTTCAATTGGGAAATGATTGTGCATTTTATTCACATCGTACAGGATTGAGCCTTCTGAAACAAAACCAAATGGATTCAAAATATGATTAAGGAAGGGAGAGTCAACTAATTCGAGTTCGATGCTTTCATATCTTTTGAAATAGACTTCTGAATTTACATCTTATATGAAAAAATAAAAAGAAAGAAGATTACTCAAGTCGTAGAAGGCATTTTCCAGTAATGTGTCTTTAAATTTCTGCGAAATGGTATAGAAAATTTGATTTTTATTTCAATTGGGAAATGATTGTGCATTTTATTCACATCGTACAGGATTGAGCCTTCTGAAACAAAACCAAATGGATTCAAAATATGATTAAGGAAGGGAGAGTCAACTAATTCGAGTTCGATGCTTTCATATCTTTTGAAATAGACTTCTGAATTTACATCTTATATGAAAAAATAAAAAGAAAGAAGATTACTCAAGTCGTAGAAGGCATTTTCCAGTAATGTGTCTTTAAATTTCTGCGAAATGGTATAGAAAATTTGATTTTAATTTCAATTGGGAAATGATTGTGCATTTTTTTCACATCGTACAGGATTGAGCCTTCTGAAACAAAACCAAATGGATTCAAAATATGATTAAGGATGGGAGAGTCAACTAATTCGAGTTCGAAGTTTCCTATGTCTTCTGAATTTACATCTTATATGAAAAAATGAAAAAAAAAAGATTAAATGACACTTTATTAATATGGTTTCTTTTCTATCATGCGTGTACGTGTACTTATAGCGACTTAATGTGTTTTATGAGATTTTCTTGTTAGAATTAGTCATATTTGCTGTAAATATTCATGCAGTCTTATAAAATGAATAAAAAAGATTCCAGGAAACTTTTTCTCTGGTTCATTTAGCATTTCTAGAACTTCACATTGAATCTAGATAAAAAGCTTCTTAATTTTTTTCCCATATTGACTTGACTACATATTTTCAAATAATTATAAATGTCGTATGATAAATTTCTATGGGTTTGGAACATTTTAGAACATTATCTTTTGATTTTTGTCATATTTTTGTGTGTTCATTCTTGCATTATATTTATTTAGCTGTATAATAGGTTCTAGATGTTGAAAAATGGTTAATTAGCAGTTATTAACGACTTTAATACTAACTAATTTTTTTGGTTATCGAATTCAGAAAAATAAATAAGTGAATGTTTAATTAAAAACACTCAAATTCAAAATTAAATAAATACTAATAAATTATTTGTTTTATATGAACTTTTGAATCAACTTTAGTATAAAAACTGTCTAATATTTCCTTCAAATCAACCCATCGATAAAAAAAAAGGTAATAAATTCAAAAGGCGAACATAAAGTTTATAAAATGTGTCAGAAGATTCTGACGAATTGTTTGATCTTGTTATGAAAAGATTTCGTAAAACACATGAATACAAAACAGTTTTTTTATTTATATATATAAAAAAAACTGTAAATTATATTATATATCAACTGAATTTAAAAATGTGAATCGTTATAATGAATAATTTCTCTTGACAGTTTAGCAAGTTGACTGAGAAAGTTTATAATGATTTCTAGTAATTTGGCAGTTGTGAAATGTTCCCCATTACGTCTCTGTTTATTTTCAAGTACGAAAAATCTAAAAGAAAACGAATTTTTATGAACAATCTCAAGATCTGAAGAAAGAATGAAGAAATAACCAAACAATTAACAATATCTGTCGGTGTGTACTTCATTAAATAATAAAATGCGATGAAAATTAAGCAGAAAACTCAAAATTATTGAGAAATATGTATAAAGATTCTAAAGTAACAAAATGTAGTTCAAAAATGAAGAAAATCGGCACCCAAATATTCTTAATAGCAACCAATCGAAGTTTTAGTTAAAAAAAATTTTGGAAATCATTATCGACGACGAGTCATATTTTACTTTTGACAAGAGTGAAATTGTGGAAAGTGAGACTTATTGTGTATTTCGAAAGATACAAAAATTTTAATTCGAAAATATCCTTAACCACAGTGTTTATTAGTTATTATATAAATGATAATGATAAATTTCTTTATTATCGACAATATCTACAAAATTATGACTTCGATATTTCAGCGTTTATCTTATCGAATCGCAAAGGTCCGTATCAACCGAAAAACCAATTAACAACGCCCATCCATAACCAGTCCAATATAACTGTTCTCGCACAACATACAACTAAAAATATTACATTTACACTTACATTGGATACCGTATATCTTAGTTACATGTACTAGTTTGCAATTTCATGCCCAGCTGCTTTTCGAATTAGAAGACGAAGGCAATTATACTTTGATTGCTGTACAGTCGGAAAGAAGAAAATATTTCTTGATATAAATGTTTCGTTGATGTTTAAACTAAGTCCGATTTATTCCTGACGAAACATCGTGTCTACAACTTCATGATACTGTCTTAAATTATTTACAGCCATACAAGATGTCCCAAAAGTAGTGCAGCATAGAATTTGGTGATATTTTCTTAGCACTGCAGTGAATTTTGTACTTAGGCTTAACTGTTTTTTAGATATTTCTTTTTTGCACTTCATCACGTACAATCGATTGTTCAAAATTATAAAAATAGAAGTTGTTTAGCTGAAAATACTTTAATCCAAAAACTAGTTATATGGTTAAACACCACCAAATATTGCTCAGAATCATCTCCATTTTTCTCAAAATAACAAAAGTTGTTACACTGAAAATGTTTCGATTCAAAAACTAATTATATGGCAGACACAACTCAGGTTAAACATCTCTAAACATTGTTCAGATATATCATCGATTTTTTATACTATCAGAAGTTTTTTCACTGGAAATGCTTCAATTCAAAAACTAATTATATGGTAGAAATAACTCAGGTTGATCACCACCAAATATTGCTCAGAATCATCTCCATTTTTTTCAAAATAACAGAAGTTGTTTCGCTGAAAATACTTCAATTCAAAAACTGATTATATGGCAGACACAATTCAGTTTAAATACCACCAAATATTGCTCAGAACCATCATCGATTTTTCCAAACTAACAGAAGTTGTTTCACTGAAAATGTTTCAATTCAAAAACTAGTTATATGGCAGACACAATTCAGTTTAAACACCACCAAATATTGCTCAGAATTATCTCCATTTTTTTTCAAAATAACAGAAGTTGTTTCACTGAAAATGTTTCAATTCGAAAACTGATTATATGGCAGACACAACTCAGGTTAAACACCACCAAATATTGCTCAGAACCATCATCGATTTTCTCAAAATAATAGAAGTTGTTTCACTGAAAATACTTCAATTCAAAAACTGATTATATGGCAGACACAACTCAGGTTAAACACCACCAAATATTGCTCAGAACCATCATCGATTTTCTCAAAATAACAGAAGTTGTTTCACTGAAAATACTTCAATTCAAAAACTAGTTATATGGCAGACACAATTCAGTTCAAACACCACCAAAAATTTCTGAGAATCTTCATTTATTTTTCAAATTATTGTATTCATAAAGATCGATTATTTTATAGATAAATAAACTAAATTAAATGATGTGTTTTTTATGTGGATTAAGGATAGAAAACCAGGATTTCTTATTATAAATTTCCCATTGCTTATAATGGTAATTATAAGGCAGGAAACAAAAACTTGATGTTCAAATATTCGCAAAAAATTTATTCAGGACCAGAACTTCTGGATTTATGAAGATGCAACTTTTCGACTTACATGTTTCTTCACTTTGGAAGTTCTAAAATGAGATTAAAATTTCACTTCATTTGAATGATATGAAAGTTTTTAAATCAGTTACTCGCCGCATAATTTTTTACTAACGGAAAAAGAATAGGGAAATATCACTTTTCAGCTACGTCAAACTTTTTTTTCAACTTAACTTGTACAATGAAGCGAATATATATCAGATATTCCGAGAATTTCTAGTGAGTTTCCTTCCGCAGTTTGTATAATTTTCATTTCTTAAAAGGCTTCTTAACATAAAATATGTTTTTACCTCATTTAAGACGGTATTTTTGAAAAAAGAAAAAACCAACAAACAGCGATTATTATAAAGCGATATGGGAACGGGAAATTGATTTTAGAATAGCTTCAACATCCACAGTATTCACCAAATTTGCACCACATCGACTGTTTCTAATTCTCAGACTACAAGAAAATGATTGTTGGCAAAAATTTTGCTCAAATGAAGAGGTTATCGCTGCTATAGCTTATTTTGAGATCATATAATACAGAAATAGTATCCATTAGATTTTATACAGATTATCCTTATTATAATAAGAATATTTTAATACTTGACACGTTCTATAACCTCAATTTTTATTAATTATAATCACATAATCAATTAGACGTAAACTTTCGGAAAAAAAGGCTGTTAACGATTTATAGTTGTCATATTTTAAAACACCATAAATTCTTTTAATTTATTTTATATAATAATTCGTAGATTTTGATTTAAAACGCATCAAATTTCAAGCTTGCTTCGAGCAAATCATCATTCATGGTTTCAATAGACTCTGGATACATTCCTAGAGACAAAGTCTGGTAGATATTGTGGCTAGGGATCGTATAAGGCCTGAAAAAGGAGAATTCAAAGAAGGATCGTTCCATCTGCAGACAAGGTCACGGCGTCGTTTTATTTTTGGGATAATTTACATTGACTATCTTGGAAATGGAAAAACTATCAACTGCGAGTTTTTTGCGAACTTATTGAAACGTTTGAGGGAATAAATCAAGCATTTGGTTTACAAGAAAGTGTTGATTCGTCAACACCAACATTTCCTTTATTTCAATGACCAAAATTGAAGAATTAAACTTTGAATTGCTACCCAATCCACTGGAGTCGGATTATTTTCTGTTACCAGACTCGTAGGTCAAAGATTTTACAACGGTGAATAAGTAATATCGGATATTTTGAGGAAATTATACGATTTTTATTATAAAAAGTGTATATCGAAAATCACTAGAAAAAGTGTATGGAGCCGAAAGAAGATTGTGTCTTTGTTGGATCATTTTAGTACATTCCAAAACTATTACAAACGTAAATGACATAAAAATCGATTCATTTTTTTAGTAATAAAACATCTAATTGATAATACTGAATTTTTTAAATCGATAAAGTGTTAAAAACCACTTTGAAGTTTTAAATTCACTCGGATAATCGATAAATAACATATCTGACTGTATTCCTATTTCTAGCCGCAATTTATAACGTTTTGGCACGTGAGTTGACTTGAAAATACATCAATTATTTCGATTTAGCAATCTCGCCGATTTTATGTAGTGAGGATTTAAAGATTGATCGTCCGAACATCAAAACGATATAAATTTATATGGGAGCGATTTACAGGTTATATTGATTTAATATTATGTTGATACCATTTGGATCTGACCGGAATATATAAAAAGATTACGGATCTCTAAAAAGTTCATCTTCATTTACAAAATCATTAATAGATTATCACCAAGAAGGTAACTTGGAGAATGTTGTATTTGATTTGTTTCTTCTACGAGATTTGAATAAGTATACAGTTCAATTAGAAATTTTTAATTATATTTTAATAGCTCCTGTAAGTATTTTTAATAAATAATTACAATTTATGGTAATTTTCTTCAGAATTTTTCTTTCTGACGAACTATGTACAACGATCTAAATATCTTTTGAACCATAAATTTTATCGAGTTATACAAAGAGTATCTTTTTATTGCAAAATCTATTGAAAAATTCATTTTCGCCATTTTTAGATTGTACAGGTTGTCCCTGTAAATGTTACGGATTATTAACTACACGTATACGTAATCATCCATTAAAAATTCATAATGTACGAATGTAGTATTTAGAAAATGTTACATTTTGCATCAAATCCTGTAACACTTTGTATATTTTCTATCTTAGATTCATATTTTATAAACATAGGACGTCTGCTATTCTGAAATATATCAAATTCAGTTTCTAAATCAAGAAAATTTGTTATCTTTCATCAGAAAGTTTTTTTCTCAGTTAGATCGCTCGTAGAACTTTTCTCGACAGTTTATTTTCGTAAATTTCTCATAAAAAAATAATAATTCATGATAAATTACAGTTTACAGTTTCCAAAAGTCTACAAAATGTGTATAATTATTGATCTTTTCCGGAAATAAATGAAACTGCGTGTTAGAGTATTCACCTTGTAATGAACAGTCGCTTTTGTGCACTTCATTGTGGTAAAAGAGAAGAAAGCACAATAAACATCGACTAAGCTACGCTAAAGCTTAAACCCACTCAATGAACCGCAGGGTTTTGGACTCGCACCTGCCCTTTGTTTTTGTTATTTATACATATAAACAGCTAATAATATTATAGAGACACAATTCGAAATTAAGCATTGAGATTACGTGGAATTCAACGTAGAAATGTCTAAATATATAAATCAATATCGTTATTTTAGATGTGGATGTTTTGTTTCGAGATACGAATGAAATTAGCCGCGAATTGATGTTACTAACTTGTCACTTGTCACGTGTTTTTAGGTTAAATGCGAAACAGTCAAATTGGAAATATTTGAAGGTAGAGTTTATGGAAGTTTTGTTTCCCTCAAAAAGCTTTTATATTTTTTTTGTTATAGATTCAACGTTCTTTTTCTTATTTGACAGTATTACAACGTTATCAGTCCACAATTGTAGATACTATAAGTTTATACAGTGTTAATTCGAAAAATAAAGTTTGTTTTTAATTTTACCCTGTATATTTGTCACAAATATGAAACTGAAGGGAGCCATTATGAAAAGTTATTTAGACACGCGTTTTTTATATTACTTTGTGTCAAAAATAAATAGATCTCTCCAATAGTTTTCGAAATATAATATTTTTTAAAATTTTGTAAAAATTGCTAAATATCATATGATAACTGAAAATGATTTGATATCAATATGAATTTTTCGGCAAAATTATGCAAAAATATATGAGACATTATGGATTTCAGTCTAAAAAATATAAAAATCATATTACTTTCCAAATAAAATGTATAGATTTTCGAAAAATACAATTTTCATGAGTCTTCCTCAATTTTCCGTATATTATAATTTTTTTCGACAAACTGATATCTTTTTTCAAACCCTCGTATCAAATAATCCCTTTCTTTATTTACATTCAGCAAAACAGAAAATATTTTTTCTATATTCAGAGCTAAAAGGCCCCCTTTGAAATCTAAACTTTTTTTTCATAACTTATAAGTTTATTTCTTATAATTTACTCTGTATATCCGCGATGAAGTTATTTATTTTTTTATGACACTGTCAACGTTTTTTTTCAGATTTTCTTGTATTACAACGTTGCCATTCCGTAACTGCAATAAGTTATATTTATATAGTATTATTTTCCAAAAAAAAATATACTTCAGCTTTCACCCTGTATATTTCTCACAAATATGAAACTGAGGGAAACCAATATGGAAAGTTATTCAGATACGCGTTTTTTAAATTGCTTTATGTCAAAAATAAATAGATATCTTGAATAGTTTCCGAAATATAAGATTTTTTGTAATTTTTTTTTCCAAAAATTGCTAGATCTCAAACATTTAAGTTGACGTTTTCGCAATTGATTAATGTCAAAAATAAATCGATATCTTGAATGATTTCGAAAATATTGAATTTTTCATACAAGCATGTGTAGTTTGATTCATAGTTATATACAGGATGTCTCACGACGACTTGAAACTATATGACAAAATACTTACAGTAAAATTATGAAAATTTCTACGTTTTGGTTTTCGGATACGATCTTTTTAACTAAAATTTTTGTCTTAAAACTGTTTTCGAAATAGGCATACTTTTTGAGTTATTTATTTTTTTGTAAGAAATGTTGAATCTTGCAGACCCTTATAAACTATTTTTTTACGAAAATACCCTTAAAGATATGAAAACGGTTTGTATTTGATTGTATTAAGCAAGGTGAGACGTATTTGAATCTATGTTGAAAAATGTTTTATTTTGTACAGGGTGTGTATACAAGGTGTTCAAAATTCATCTTTATAAATATCAAATTTTTTCATTTTTTTAAATACAACTACCCGGTTTTTTCTATTTTAACGCATTCAGAGGTAAAAAATAAGGTAAATTCATATATATTTCCCTATACCTAAACCTTAACGTTATCTAGATATTAAATGTTTTCCGTAAATTTTTTTGTATTTTGCATATACAGATAGTTTTAGTTTATCATGGGATGGGACACCCTGTACAGGATAATAAAGATGAATTATTTCACGAAAATCATATGTGTGTGACAAACAGCGTCATATTAAATATTTTAGAGCATATTCACATCCTTTTTATCCCAAAAAACACTCTAATTTGATCCCAAGCAAAGTTCTACCGCACATTAATAAATCCGGTTTGTTCGCAAGGAAACAAGCGGTCAACGATGTCTCAACTGAAATAAATCTTTGACTCTTTCCACCGACATCTCGAACTGACTGTGATTGAATGGGGGTCATAACTAAACGTTTGTTACAAAGTGCAGCAATTTGGACGGAGACAAGCATTGACAGCGGTTGACCTGCAAATTCGACGGGCAGGAGTTCCAGTGACAACCGTTGCTATGAATACTGATGCTGCTCCGTTTCCACTCAGGCCCTCATCATGTTCTCAACCTTTCAACCACGACCCATATCACAGTCGATTTGTAACTTTGCAAACGGAAAATACGTCTCGTGAGTTTCCATCTGTCGCAAGAGATTTTTGAAAAATTTATCGTCCACTGTAACTATCAATTGATGTCTCGTTTTCTCTTTACAATGTTTTTTCAAAATATTTTCAGAGTGAATTAACAGAAAACGATTTTAGGAGATTAATTAGGGATGATTCAAACTAACAACCACCTTGAAATTGAGACGATACATAACCTTAAAATTAGATCGAAATGTACATTATTTTTCATCAAATCCCGAATAAGTTTCTTCGTAAACTATTTGCGATACAAATCCAAGTTGAACCGGCTTCTAAACTTAGATTAGTTCGAAGTTCACTCTTCTGGGATATCTCGTTCGATGTCTAGTAAAATGGGAACCGTTTCGATCTAAAAACTATACGTAATTTCAAGTAAACAAGTTGCTAAATCAATACTTTTTTTGATATAACAAATAATAGTGATTTAGTAAATGTAAACAATGAATTTTCTAACAAATAATCGTCAAAATATCTATTAACTACCAATATAACCTTTTTATAGCTATTTTTTTAAAGTCTATGCGCAGAAAATAATCGAAGAGGGGTAAATCTGTTGAATAGGAAGCATGAAGTAGTAATTCAAACTTGAGCTGGTGCATTTATTATCTTGATGAAACAGCAAATTATTCTTAGCTTCCTCTTGTTTGCAGATGGAACGATCTTTGGAACCGGTTCTTCCTTTTCAGTTCATTGTTTCAATTGTTCCATCCATGTCTAGCTAGCGCATTTTCAGTCGACGATCATCCAGTACCATTTTGTAGATTTCCTTCAACAACAACTGGAATCGTCACCTCGTTTGTTCTACCACTTCGATGCTGGTCTTTGCAGCCTCATTCAAACTCCTCTACCCAATAATTTACGGATTATAACGAAGGATTAATCTCACTTAGAATAGAATGTAGATCAGTTTTTATATTGTTTCTGCTAAGATCTACAAATTTAATGGAAACGTTCACTATTAATAGCTGTCGAGCAAATACTAAACAAAATGGCGTCTTCAAACTTGAAATATACGCTTTATACTTTCTAATCCAGTGGCATCTCTAGGTCAATCCACGCACTACTCGAACCATCCTCGTACGTAACGATGTATGAAAATATTTGTATTAAATCTTGAGTTCAATAACTGTAGATGAAAAATGAAATGCAGGACTCGTTTGACTCTTTAATTACAAATTTCCATCATCTTGTACGTTCTACTTAACTTGAATATAAACCTGATACAAGAAACTGTTGATTTCAAATCTTTTCATGACATTGATTTCGAATTAGGCGGCTATTCATTCGATTAGAATTCAATATTTAAATTACGAGCATCGAAGTGATAGTTTCAGACAACATTCAATATAGAACATCGTATAGAGATGGGAAATAACACGTGTAGTAAAGATGGAAGCTATCCCGTGAATATACGATTATCCTGCTGGAAATGGATAGATAAGAGGAAAAAAAATAAATGATCTATAATATATAATCATTAATAAGGATTTTAAGAAAAGGATTTTAATCTATGAAACGGAAAGAGCTGTTAAAATCTACAAGAACAGCTCTACAGACTTTGAAGCAATGAAATCACGTGTTGTATTAAACTCTTTTGGATTCGTGATGTTAGTTTCTACTGGGTATATGTAAACTATGGAATTGAAAGGTATTATAAAGAAGATGGAGATTTGAACAAGAATAAATGAAAAGATAACGAAGAAGATGATAAGATTGAAGCAACACTCGATGTAGAAGACGTTTGTATTGATCATTGATTCAACAATTGGTGCACAACACAGTGAATTATTTAGAAGAAACAGCTTAATTATAAATTGACACAGTAGAACTTAGTCTAGGTTAAAAATTGTTAGAAATAAAAATAAAATGGTTAAATAATCTTTTTATTGTTAGTATTATCATCTATAATGTCTTTAAATTCGTTAGAATTCATTTCTAGGATTATTTTAATAGGATGCAGCAGTTAAATAATGCGTTTTTAAATTAATGAACCTAACCTAAGATATAAAGATATTTATGTAAACGTAGATCATAGAAAAAGTGTTTTTTCAACAGGGATTCATTCTTTGATATGTTAAGTCGAATTTTAAAATCAATATTTGATATTTACAGTACTATTTTTAGTTTTAAATCGAAATTATAAGAAATGAATCAATAGGTGATTGAAATATATTAAATAAAAAATATTTAAAAGCACGTTTTCCATGCTAGGAAATTTAATATTCAAGTTTTGACATGTGGTACCACTGATGTGAATATGTCAAAATTGACGTTGACGAAATCATTTATAGGATTATTTTAATAGGATGCAGCAGTTGAATATTGCGTTTATAAATTAATGAACCTAACCTAAGATATAAAGATATTTATGTAAACGTAGATCATAGAAAAAGTGTTTTTTTCAACAGGGATTCATTCTTTGATATGTTAAGTCGAATTTTAAAATCAATATTTGATATTTACAGTACTATTTTTAGTTTTAAATCGAAATTATAAGAAATGAATCAATAGGTGATTGAAATATATTAAATAAAAAATATTTAAAAGCACGTTTTCCATGCTAGGAAATTTAATATTCAAGTTTTGACATGTGGTACCACTGATGTGAATATGTCAAAATTGACGTTGACGATATCATTTATAGGATTATTTTAATAGGATGCAGCAGTTAAATAATGCGTTTTTAAATTAATGAACCTAACCTAAGATATAAAGATATTTATGTAAACGTAGATCATAGAAAAAGTGTTTTTTTCAACAGGGATTCATTCTTTGATATGTTAAGTCGAATTTTAAAATCAATATTTGATATTTACAGTACTATTTTTAGTTTTAAATCGAAATTATAAGAAATGAATCAATAGGTGATTGAAATATATTAAATAAAAAATATTTAAAAGCACGTTTTCCATGCTAGGAAATTTAATATTCAAGTTTTGACATGTGGTACCACTGATGTGAATATGTCAAAATTGACGTTGACGATATCATTTATAGGATTATTTTAATAGGATGCAGCAGTTGAATATTGCGTTTATAAATTAATGAACCTAACCTAAGATATAAAGATATTTATGTAAACGTAGATCATAGAAAAAGTGTTTTTTTCAACAGGGATTCATTCTTTGATATGTTAAGTCGAATTTTAAAATCAATATTTGATATTTACAGTACTATTTTTAGTTTTAAATCGAAATTATAAGAAATGAATCAATAGGTGATTGAAATATATTAAATAAAAAATATTTAAAAGCACGTTTTCCATGCTAGGAAATTTAATATTCAAGTTTTGACATGTGGTACCACTGATGTGAATATGTCAAAATTGACGTTGACGATATCATTTATAGGATTATTTTAATAGGATGCAGCAGTTGAATATTGCGTTTATAAATTAATGAACCTAACCTAAGATATAAAGATATTTATGTAAACGTAGATCATAGAAAAAGTGTTTTTTTCAACAGGGATTCATTCTTTGATATGTTAAGTCGAATTTTAAAATCAATATTTGATATTTACAGTACTATTTTTAGTTTTAAATCGAAATTATAAGAAATGAATCAATAGGTGATTGAAATATATTAAATAAAAAATATTTAAAAGCACGTTTTCCATGCTAGGAAATTTAATATTCAAGTTTTGACATGTGGTACCACTGATGTGAATATGTCAAAATTGACGTTGACGATATCATTTATAGGATTATTTTAATAGGATGCAGCAGTTAAATAATGCGTTTTTAAATTAATGAACCTAACCTAAGATATAAAGATATTTATGTAAACGTAGATCATAGAAAAAGTGTTTTTTTCAACAGGGATTCATTCTTTGATATGTTAAGTCGAATTTTAAAATCAATATTTGATATTTACAGTACTATTTTTAGTTTTAAATCGAAATTATAAGAAATGAATCAATAGGTGATTGAAATATATTAAATAAAAAATATTTAAAAGCACGTTTTCCATGCTAGGAAATTTAATATTCAAGTTTTGACATGTGGTACCACTGATGTGAATATGTCAAAATTGACGTTGACGATATCATTTATAGGATTATTTTAATAGGATGCAGCAGTTGAATATTGCGTTTATAAATTAATGAACCTAACCTAAGATATAAAGATATTTATGTAAACGTAGATCATAGAAAAAGTGTTTTTTTCAACAGGGATTCATTCTTTGATATGTTAAGTCGAATTTTAAAATCAATATTTGATATTTACAGTACTATTTTTAGTTTTAAATCGAAATTATAAGAAATGAATCAATAGGTGATTGAAATATATTAAATAAAAAATATTTAAAAGCACGTTTTCCATGCTAGGAAATTTAATATTCAAGTTTTGACATGTGGTACCACTGATGTGAATATGTCAAAATTGACGTTGACGATATCATTTATAGGATTATTTTAATAGGATGCAGCAGTTGAATATTGCGTTTATAAATTAATGAACCTAACCTAAGATATAAAGATATTTATGTAAACGTAGATCATAGAAAAAGTGTTTTTTTCAACAGGGATTCATTCTTTGATATGTTAAGTCGAATTTTAAAATCAATATTTGATATTTACAGTACTATTTTTAGTTTTAAATCGAAATTATAAGAAATGAATCAATAGGTGATTGAAATATATTAAATAAAAAATATTTAAGGATGCGTTTTTCATGCTACGAATTTTAATATTCAAGTTTTGACATGTGGTACCACTGATGTGAATATGTCAAAATTGACGTTGACGTTTTTAATGGTGAACGTGTTGAAATACGATTTATTTGAGATACTTGAAACGTTCATCATTGAAAATTGCAATTAGATCATGAATGTTTTCGTGGGATTATAATTTTCGAAGTGATATAAACCAACAGCAGTATACTGATAAACTTTTAGAGATGAAGCACCATCTGCAGTGCAGTTATATACTTTAAAATTCCTTCTCTAATGATTCATTTTTGATAGTGATAAAAATATGATTAACAATTCCGTTATTATCTGTATAACAAGTTTTTAAATTCGTTAGAATTCATTTATAGGATTATTTTAATAGGATGCAGCAGTTAAATAATGCGTTTTTAAATTAATGAACCTAGCCTAAGATATAAAGATATTTATGTAAACGTAGATCATAGAAAAAGTGTTTTTTTTCAACAGGGATTCATTCATTGATATGTTAAGTCGAATTTTAAAATCAATATTTGATATTTACAGTACTATTTTTAGTTTTAAATTGAAATTATAAGAAATGAATCAATAGGTGATTAGAATATATTAAATAAGATCTATTTAAGGGCGCTTTTAGATAACATCACATATTTTATACTTTTCCTGTAACTATACACAATAAAAGCTGCACGAAAATTCTAGAAATCTAATTCCTTTTGCCGGTTTTTTTTCTTTGATTCGCTACATGCCATCAATCGTTATTGTCCAGGTCAGTTAAAACTTTCTTCCTGCTCAATCAAGATAAATTTGATTTGACTTTATCAGGTATATATATAGGTGATTTTCCGGTTCTTTTTTGCAATTAATTAATTATCTTTAATTGAATTAATTTCGATAATTTATTAGTCTAATTCACCAAAAACTGTTTTCCATGCTACGATGTTCACTAATCAAGTTTTGACATGTGGTACCACTGATGTGAATATGTCAAAATTGACGTTGACGTTTTTAATGGTGAACGTGTTGAAATACGATTTATTTGAGGTACTTGAAACGTTCATCGTTAAAAAATGGAATTAGATTATGAATTTTTTCGTGGGATTATAATTTTCGAACCAACAGCAGTATACTGATAAACTTTTAGAGATGAAGCACCATCTTCAGTGCAGTTATTAACTTTAACTTCCATCTCTAATAATTAATTGAAGAGTCAGACTTTGATTGTGTTAAAATTATGATTAACAATCCGGTTATTATCTATATAACAAGCTTTTTTTTGATTTACTATTTTATGTTTTTTCTCAACATTCATCTCATCTTTCTATCAACTCTAAAGAAAAATTAATTATACTCTAGTTCATCCAAAATTTTTACCTGTTTAGTATACTTTATACAGTTTCTAGTTTGTTAACAAAGTTCAAACGGTTTTTGTTGCAAGAAAGGATACTTGACAAGCGAGTAGTTGGGTAAAAAGTTTTAAATTGAAAGATAATTAATCGATACACTTAGTTTACATTTTTAATACATAGTTTTTGTTGTAAAACTGATTAACAAAGTTTCACCTGCTTCATTTACAAAAATAAACATACGAAAAAGTTTGTATCGAAATAAAAAAACAAAAAAATCATAATGAGAAGTAGTAGTAGCCTAATTTGGTTCTAGGGTTCATTAAAACAACTAGTTACCACGTATATTTTGATAATAATCAATTATTTACTAGCTTACAATAAGTTCACGATTTATACAACAAAATGATGTCAGTACTTCAAATTAATTATAAAAACAATAAATGAATTAATTGACTGTGTTAGCAGTTTCTTGCAATAAGCTTTACACAACACTCACAATTACTTTATTCAACGCGTGTTTCGATAACCAAATTATCGTCTTCAGAGACTGAAGGTGAGTTTACCTTCAGTTATTTAGAAATTAGTCTAAAATTATCATCGATACAAATGAAAAAGATTAAAAAATTGGTATAAACTTTTTCGTTGGAGACTAGAAGCATTAGAGGAGGTACTACTCCATGTCATAAGCCTTCTAAAAATCTATAAATATAATATGAAGGCTTAAATTTCGCGCATAGGTTTATCCCTGATCGTTTTAATGGTAAATATCCTTTCATGGTACTCGTTGAGTCTGTTTCTCACAATCTTAGTTACAATTTTGTAATTTTCTATCCCTTACATCTATCAGACATTTATTCGTTTTCTGTATTATTCTTCATATTCTTTTCTGTATATCCTCCACGCCGAATTTTATAATTTTAGCTTATTCTTTCTTGTATTCTTATGCTTATGGTTCTTCAAATTTTCTATCTGTTCTTAATCACTTAATTCCTATATCTTCTTCTTTTTTTAGGCTCTTCTTCTTGTATAGTTGAATTCCTTTAAAGTATTGAGTCCCTTTTTTAACTTCTTCACGTGAATGTATAAAAAATCTTCCCTAGTTGTCGCTGATATGAGAAACTTGGTAATTTTTGTTTGTTTAATTCAAAATTTCTGACGATTTAGTTTCCAGTAAACTTTATCGTATTAAATTCCTTTACATAAAAATTCTTTTAAAAATATTGTTAAAAACTCTCAAAAAGTCACCTGGTACATTTATATTACCATAATAACAAATCAATCAAATCTCAAATATCTTTGAAAAAATAATTTTCGTAATAATTTATGACCGTATCCTGAGCTTGTTAAATTAACTACAAAAACCACAAATTAGATACCTCCTCCTGTTCTTAAGATGGTTTAGCTAGAGGTTTATGAATTGTGAATGTTGTTGGGGTGTTTTTACCGGAAAAAAATACTACCCGTCACTGAAAAAGCAACGATATTAATAGAGGCATTAACACGAATAGAAAATTTGACATCAATCCGAAACTTATTCAGTGGAAATGTGTTATGATGCTTGTTTTGGATATGCGTTTATCATTTATATAAAACGACTCTTAAGGTTCCAGAGGAGCTGCATATCATTAACTACAATCAAATTATTTATAGAGCAATCCTCTCGAAAGGATCCCGAGATACACTCCTGCTCAATGCAGAAAGTAAAACTATTTGCAATTGATAAATTTATCCAGTCAAACATCGTAAGATCTTAACTTGGGATGCCTAGCCCAGTTAATCTCAACTGAAAACGATTTGTTTAGCAGATTCAGTTTCAGATTCTTCAGAATTCCAGCTCAATTTATATGATGAAGATTTTTGACAGTTAGTTTCATCTCATATTTTGATCCTTGATGTTATAGCTTCAGTAACTGTTTTTTACAGGACAAAAATTGACGAATCTAAGCCTTGTACAGGATTAGAATCTGTTGCGGAGTAAATAGCTTTTTGGTTTTAAAAGGAACACCAAGTTTTTGTGAAGCCGTCTCAGTTAATTTAGCTCTGGACGTTCTGCTTGCAAACTCATCACCCAATTAGCGAATTTGCGGTGATGGTGATAGTTTATATAAAGTCTTGACCAAATTCTGAGCTGCAGTGCTAGTTTTCTTTCTAAAATATTCCACGGATCCGTTGAAGGGTTTATCATCGTATACTTTTATATCTTTCTACAGGAAACAACGACTCATCTTCTTGGAACCATGATTGTTTTTAAGGATTCTTTATCTTCCTGTCGTATTGATCTAGAACATCTGTATGTTATAGCTTTAGTAACTGTTTTTACAGGACAAAAATTGATATGCTTGAGAATCCAATTATTTTCAGGTAATAATCATTTTCCCGAATCTTATTATTCATAATTATTGAGTAATTTATAATTCAATTCTTGATTAAATACTGTGTAACTGTACATACAGGAGTTTATTCTCAGAAACTTTGAAGTTATTGAATTGTTACTTCACGTTCCCAATGGGCTGGTGTTATTTCCCTGCAAACTAACAGTATTCCAGCTCTTATAATTCCCTTATTGCAACCCTTGGAGAAATGTGCATTCGAAAGTGGGAAACTATGTGCTACAGCTCATAAACTTTGAGTATAATAATTCGGTTTCGGTTCGTACAATTTTTCAAAGAAGTTATTTTATTAAAATCACTTTTATTACAATTGATTACCACATAATTAGGGTTAATTAGTTAGATAAAGTCTTTGGGAGAGACAAAAATCAAACAAAATAAAAAGGAAAGGAAAATAATAACAAAAGCAGCCAATACAAACGATAAACTATAAAGAAAACAAAAATTGAAAACGAGGAGTGATCCACCAAAAAAAAAGGATTTAAAACGCTAAAAGCCATAGTCCAAAGGATTGAAATACTTGATGATGTGGTTGTTACAAAATGTTGGAAGATTGTAGGCAAGAGGATTCAACAGAGCGTCTGTATTAGGTGGGATTTTATCCAAGAAAACGAATGTAACAGAGCTTTATAGAGATGATTTGGTGCCTGTATGGATTTATATGAGAAATTTGTAGAGTTTTCTAAAGCTTCAGAGCGGTCAGTTATACTTCATCTGTTAAATCGAGTCAAATGACGCACAAATTGGACTAAATCTATATGTTTTATATAGTTAAGTGATTCAAAGTGGCCCTTATCAGAATCGCGCTCCATTATCAACTATTTATTACTATAAGCTCTAACTTCAATAAGTTTATCATCACTATAAAATGTTTGTATTTCATATTTATGTTAGTTTTATAGATTGTCAACTTTAACACTATTGAGGTATTATTTTTAATTATTTATCTTATATTAATATGACTGTAATCAATCGTAAATATCTTTATGTATTGATTGATGAGAATTAGTATTTAAGGAGGTTTGTACACTAATACTGTGTTTGATTATTGGAACCAAATGTAATTTTTTCAACGACAACCGGATTCATGTCCAGACTAAATTAACCATAGTGTCCAAAAATGTTTACTGTCTCGATAAAAGAGTGAAGTTTTTGATTTTTTTTCGAAATACTACAATTTTTCATAATTTTTAATTTTAATATGATATAATTTCTCTATCGACAGTGTTTCTGATAGTAAAAAATCGATATTGGTTTGGATTTTATAACATTTCAATCTATTTACATTAACAAGACGAAACGATAAAATTATAATCAAATTTCGGTCGTATTTTATCAATTTAAAGGGCTGTAAGTTCACTGTAGAGTTATTATCGGTATTAATTATGAAGAAAGCAAACATAGGCAGTTGGGAAAAATAAATATTCGGTACCAGGTACACCTCGACGCCAGAAATTCTGATTTTACAGTGCTAAGTATCTAATTATCCCGGATTATATACATGGTTGACATACATACTGTATAATCATGTTGATTTAATAGGTTACACATAATATGGTGACTAATGATTGTTCAACATGAAGATAAATTTCTAATATTTCATCGAAATTTATTTCTAATTAAAAATACAAGAAAAATCAGCATGGTATTCGTAATTTTCAACGTTTTCTTTTCTATTTAGATATTTTTTTATAGTTCTTGTAACTTACCTAATATTTGACTAAGTACGGTTCTGCCATCTTCTCCTAAACAGGCACTCCGAGCATCAAAAGGATTTGTGAACTGGACGAAAGCGTATCCTTTGTGCATTGATATACCTGAAAAGAAAACTGGATTTTCAATAAAATTCCATATACAAAAGCAACCAAGTTAATATCAAATCTCTTGCTGAATAATCTAACTGAGAAACATAACCTCAATAACTAAAATTTACTCAAATAAATTAGTCAGCGTTGTAGCAATTAACTAACAGAATAGTTTTGATGCCAACCACGTCAGAAACTGTTCTTAAATAAAAAAAAAAATTAAAACATTTTGCTTTAAATATCTTGCAAACTTTTTATTTGCAGATGGAACAATCTTTGACTTTTTTGGAACCAGTATGATGGATCTACGTTTCATCCTTGCTAAACGTTGGATGGAATCATATTCACGATGTTGTTTTGGTTCCATTGTGAACACCTGCAACATCAATCTTGCATACAACATTCTCATGTCCAAATTTCCAGTTTATACACGATGTATTGCACTTTTTGAAATGCCTACTATGTCTTCTAGGATCTTCACTTTAAGTGGACGATCATCCAGTACTACTTTCAACGTTTCTGGAGTCATCACCTCATTTAGTTGACCACTGCGATGCGATGGGAAATTTGTGAGATCTACGAAACAAGTTGAATCATGTCACCAAAAAAATCTGATTGCAAATGTTGATTACTCCGTGGATTATTATTTAGAAATAAGGATTCAAATGGGGAAGTGCAAGAAGCTTCTCTGTAGCCGCCATCTGAGTTTGTAGTTACGAAAACGTTTGCTCAAATGATGAATTTTCAGACCTTTTGTATGGTTTAGAAACTTGGATCATTTTAAGCATTTTGCGAGTGAAAAGCGGCCTTATAGAGCCTACCGTAGAATGTGACTAATATTGATATATTGAGAAAAATTGAGAAGGACGTAGAGATACTTAAAAGGATTAATAGATTTTTTTTGTTTGCCAAATTATAAAAGTACTATAGATCCTATAGCTCATAATTCATATGACCTACTCAACTTTCGAAAATGAATTGGTACGTAGAAAAAAAATTGGAATAGAATTTTTGTTTATTTACTTACTTTGAATTATATCAAATCATTTCATTATCATCATTAAATTTTCATCGTTACAAAAACTTCTTTTCATCGATATTTTTTGTGCTGAATCGTATTTTATATATTCTGAAAATGATACTTAATTGTGAAACTTATTACATCTAATTTAAACGATAAAATGATATTTTATATTTTCAATTATTATAAGTGGTTTTAAGTGAGTCCATTTTCCGTTTGGTGCAGCAATTCAATTAACTTTTCATCGTATAAGATGGAAGTTTTTCGTAACGTACAAATATGGACCGAATTATTTGGAAATTCATATCTCAAACTTCGGAAAAGTTATAATTCGACGAAATTCAGCGATTAAAAATTCCACCAATCAAATGACTTTGACTTTAGTACGTAGATTCAATCACCACATTCAGAAATTTGGAAAAAAAAGTACAAAAAATAAAAATTAGCATCCCCAAATCCATATATCAAAGATAATGGATTTTGGTTTAAGAAACTAGACTCAGATTTTGATCTCTTCAAGGTGAATCAATGGTTATTTCCATAATCACCATATTTGTATAGCTTTTCGTTTTATGTATACTATAGTTGAATACTGTGCTAGCTCTTCTATGGATTGAGATCGTTCTAACAGTCTTCAGCAAACGGTAATCGTGGTCTTTGATATACTGGGATGAGCTGAGGTTCAAATACAGACTGCATCATATCTTGTTGATAAAGTTAAGTGGTTTATTTTCTAACTAATACATAAAACTTCTTTCCCTCACTTTAGACGTGGATATACCATTAGCAGTATGCCGATAAATTCGCTTCGACATTTGGTGATGAAGCAACATCTGGGGCCATCGTATTTTACGAATTCAGTCGTGGTCGATAATCGCTTTGGGATGAATTTCGTGGAGGTCGTCGGAAATCAGTTTTTGTACCAGAAATCACCGTTCCATAACCATGGTTGAAACGTCCATAAGCAGGCAAGGTCCAAAGACCGTTCCAGCTGCAGGCAAGGTCCAAAAACTGTTCCATATGCAGGCAAGGTTCAAAGTCTGTTCCATCTGCAGACAAATTTCAGAGACCGTTCCATTTGGAGGCAAAGTCATGAAGTTCGTTTTTTTGGGATGATTTTCATTGAATAACTTGAAAAAGAACAAGAGAAAATAACACCCTAGCAATGGAAAACAATCGATACTTTCCAAAAAAAAACAATATATCTAAATAATAATAATATGGGAAAAAATCTAAATATTAAATTTTTGACGTGAAAACGCGATCACTTCCTTGATAAATCTCGAGATAAAATATCTGGAGTTGTTGAAAATCGAACTCTTGGTCCTCGAAATGGCAATCATATTAGAAATGAGGAATGGATGAAATCTCAAGGCAATTTATTGGCTACCCATCCAGAATCTAATCAAGGGAATTGGGTTAGTGATACGAAATTACGCGGCTAGCTCAGAACAAATATGATGGGACATTTGATTCCTTGTATATTAGATAGGAATTGTGTTAAGGAATAGATACAAAACAAATCTTTATTTTTTTTATAAGATTTTAGCGAAAATGTGAAATAATAAATTGTGTTTTTCTTCTCTCAATATTTCAAACAACAATTCAGAGCTTTACGAACAAATAATAGTCGAAGGGGTTCAGATTAGGGCTATATAATAGGTGTTCAATCTCTTTGAAGCCACATATTGTACTGATTTGTATCATATTGCTACGAAGAAGTTTGCAAAATGGTTCCCTAAGCCCCGGACCTCTACAGCTACTATGGAATTTTAAAAAGTCGGTGAATTCGCGAAGTGCTTTCGATCGGCGTCTTTCACACGAACGAAACTCGTTTGATGTTTATTTTTACATAATTTTTTTAGTAGCATACGGTTTATTTACAGTATTTCTTCTAAGGAAAGTCTATTCATTCATTTCTTTTGTTTTTGTTTGTTCTAGAACTTTGTAGAATGATCCATATAACTTTTGTTTTGGGAATGCCTAGCTTCAGGTGCCATTAATTTAATGTTTTCTATGAAATAGCCATCACAGGACCTTTAGCACGTGGATTATCTTCGTCACCGTGTACAACCTTCAATGTTTTTTATTTTCCTGGCTAATACCATATTCCTTTGAAGAACGCGATGTTAACATCGCCAATAGCTCGCGGTTATAGGAGAGATTTGTAACCACTGACTAGTTTCGACGTTTCTACGTCTCATCAGAGTGGTTTAACAACCCTCGTTCGTACGTGAGACCCGATGTTTAACTACATGTACCAAATACGATCCTCATTGATGTTGTCTTCAGTTCGGGCCTCAAACTCGAACTAAGGTTGTTAAACCATTTTGATTAGACGTAATAACGTATATATGTTTATATTTTTGTAGAAAGTAATAAGAAAATTTAAATTAAGTGTGGTTTTGTGGTAATTTTCGACATCGGTGTCTTGGGGTTACCGAAACTCGTTTGATGTTTATTTGTATATAATTTTTCTAATATCAGGCGGTTTCTTTACGGTGTTTCTTTCAAATAAGTCTATTTATTTATTTCTTATACTAAAGATGTACATCCAGAGTTTAATTTTCGTTTCTTTGTAGGTTATATCGACAACAATATATGTAGCAGTTTCATTTCTTGTTGTTTTTGTCTAAAAATTCGATTTAATTTTACAAGGTTTTTATTTCTTAGTAGCCGAGCTTCGATGTTATTTATCATTTCAACTTCTGGTTTTTACTGTCTTCGAGTACGTGGAAACAATTTTTCTGATATAATTCTCCAGATAATCTCATCAATTGAAGTTTGATACTTTCTGTAACTACGAGTTTTTTTGTTATATAGTTAATTGCAAAACTACCCCCTTATCCGTCATTTGAATATTTCATGTTTCGTTTCATATGTTGATACAGCTGACGTTTGTTATATCAAAATTACAATACTCTTGTCCGCCAATTAAAAACTCAGTCTACATACTAAATTATTAATATGCTCTGTATTCGACGTTATGGTCCTGAATACGCCATACAATTTAGACGAGTATCAACATGCATATTTTAGGGTTCGAGAGGGGACAATGGCTCTCAAAAATTCAACGTAAATGTCAGTCGAAAGGGGACCTTCTAAATCAACCAAAGCGTACGAGATTTATAATTAGAAAGGTTCTAAAAACGACATATTTTAATTAAACATATAATTGTCGTTTGCTAATTACTCAGAATCATTATTGCCTGTCGTTGCTACAAAAAAAACTTTTACTGCAGAATATTCGTCGTATTCTCACTAAAAAACTCCTGAAAACCGAGAAAATTCAATGTTTTCAACAGAGAAAACGTAAATTCATTTTTGAATCTCCTGTATATATTTATGTAATTGAAAAAACTGTACTTATAACAACCAAATAGATCTAGAAGAATCTAGAAGAATATCAATAAAAAATGCCCAACAAGACTGTTGCTGTAAAACCTCTATGTTTGTCTTATATCGACAGAGAAGCATTCTGATCCGGAGTTCCAAGTTGAGGTTGCGGTTTGCCAGAAGTGTCTTCATGCTGTTTTTCTTGATCTGATTTCGAGGTTTGGGTCTTATTGCTGGTGCCCAGGCTTCGTAGAAATGATATTTGTTCAATGGTATCAAGTCATTACAACGTTTGAGCGAAGAAATCAAACAGAAACTACAGCATTTCGTTAAGGAGTGTTGTTTCATGCATCAGATCACACATTTTTTAATGCAATAGTTAAATTAAAGTTTGAATCACCACCTTATACGTCCTATTTACCAGATTTAACCACCACAGATTATTTTCTGTTCACAAATTCGTATATTAGCAAGTTTCTCGTATTCTATTTCGGTTTTTATCGTTTAAATAAATAGATTAGGAAGGCTCCGTGATGTTGAAAAATGACACAAGGCGAAAATAAGGTTATCATTTTATAATGTCTGTCGCCTATCTAAAGAAATTTAATGCACACTTTAATATGGAAACTCAATTAGGATTGATTTATGGACAGCTATATCGAAATCTCGTACCTTATTATAATTCAGTACAGCGAAGATAGAATTTGAGGAAATGTATCCTGATAGATATCGCGGGGGTTATTCTCGACTATATTAACTTTTCATAAGGTTAAAGATTAAATTTCAGGGAAAATTCCATCGATTTTATACGCTTAACTCAAAGAGAAACTCGTTTCGTTTATTTTGTATGTTATCACATAAATATACGAATAAATTTATGTTATTTATATAATATTATGACATCCCGTATATTCCTGTGAATTGTTATTTAAAACTGGAATTTCTCCCTTTCGCAATTTCTTATATTTCGCTTAATTTTCGTCGGCCATTATGTTTCACGCCCCATTCAACCTAATTAACTCTAAAATCTGATTAAGTTTTCTGCAGTCCAAAGTAATTGTCCAAATTTTTAGTCAGCTTAAAGACAAAGTGTGAAGACTAAATTAGAAATTGTTTGAATAATTTGACGTGTATCTAAAACTGCACACAACAAATTACTTACTTTTCTAAAAACCTAAACTAACAATCAATCCACTGCAACAACTTTTAGTGATTTTTCAAAGGCTTTCGATTGTGTTAATCATTAACAATCAAAAAATTGCAGCTGAAAACTTTTCGCATGGTCTAAGTCATATCTAAAAAATGTGGAGTGCCACAAGGTTCAGTTTTAATCCCTATTTATATATTTTTCAAAGGCTTTCGATTGTGTTAATCATTAACAATAAAAAAATTGCAGCCGAAGACCTCTCGCATCGTCTAAGTCATATCTAATAGAGTTTGGAGTGCCATAAGGTTCAGTTTTAAGCCCATATCTAGTAACCTAATAACCATGAAATCATGGTGCGATTCTAATTTTCTCTATATCAACATTCTAAAACCAAAATTTTATCATATAAAAACACATTGGACCCACCATTGAAGTCGTTGAATCTGTAAAACTCTTATTGTGGTCAATTCCTTGAAATGGGAATTACATATTGTCGCTTTATTTAAAAAATTAATTTTCTCTTGCTTTGCGCCGAGATCAGTTTCCAAAAAACCGAATTTATCCATCTCCTTAACAGTCAATTAAGGCCTTATTGAGTCGTGTCTTCTTTAAAAGATTGATAATCTCTTAATCCGTTCAACTAATTCGTAAACACGCTTCTCCAAAGAATTAGTTAACGGCTCAATAGTTTACAATGAGAAAAAATGCACAATCATTTGCCAATTGAAGTTAAATCAGCAAGTCCGCAATAATTTGAGGGCATATTTACTAAAGAGTGCTTTCTATTTGTTATTCATTATGGTTTTCTTTCGTATATTGAAATTTTATTTCAATTGTATCTTTATTTAGTTATTTTTATGTTTGTTTTTTAGTTTTTAAGAGCTTTAGTCTACAAACTAGTATCTCTCTCAACCTAAATGTATACGTCTGTTTTGTCGATTATGAAAAGGCATTTGATAAAGTGTAACAAAAACAATTAATAGAAATTTTGGAAAGAGAAATCTGTGGTAGAAATAGATTTTAGATCTTTTTTTGTATTATTTCTGTTCATATTTTTATGACAAACAAATGTCACAGCTTCGATAAGTACCAGGTGATTTGTTTAAATCATTTTCACAGATTTAACTACAACCAATCTTAGTTTTTTATCTCTATAAACATATTGTATATCTCGGATTAGCGAGTTAACATTAGAAAAACCAACAAATTTTAGTTAGTTTTGGAAGCTATAAAAAAAAAAAAAACAAAAACATGCTAGTCTCAGTTCGGTCTTAAAATACACCGTACGAACCCTCGATTAATTTCAATGAAAGTCTCGTGGAAAATTTATGGAGTACTGCAATTTTTCAAAATAGATCGATTGTTGGTGGGTTTTAATAGTTATAAATAATTTATTAAGTCATCTTGAAAAACCAGTTTGTAGTTTACCCCTTCTGATTTTTTTGTATTACAATGTTGTCATTCTCAAATTTTAAAAACTATTAATTTATATAATGTGAATTCACTCTTAATTAACCCTATTTTTTGTTCGAAAATATGAATATTAATTAACATAATATAGAATGAAGTTTAAATAGATGTTTTCTCAATTAATTCATGCTGGAAATGAATCGATATCTCGAATGGTTTCAGAAATATGGAATTTTTCACGCAAGCATGTCAAATTTTTTTTAAAAAATTCTAGATTTTTTGACATAATAGTTGAAAATATACTTTTCGAAGAGAAATAATGAAAAAAATCGCTCAATATTGAGAATTTTGGTTAAAAAATTAATGTTATTTCCAAAGATAACATCCATACTTTTTCAATAAACCTGATTTCCATGAATTTTTCCCCTATAATAATTTATTTTCTAGCAAACCACATATTTCTCTAACTCTTCGTAAGAAATAATCCATTTGAAAATTTGTTTCATAACTCCCTTTGTACAAGAATAGTTCCCGAAGTATCTGGCCCAAACAAGAAAACACAAAAATTTTGGAAAAAAATTTATTTATCTTCCAAAAAAGGGTTTTAATCACCAAAATTTGACAAAAAACTCGATTTTTGACAAGTGTGATCATTTTTTACCACAAATCTATCATTTATAGGTTAATTCTTCTTCTTTTTAAAAATTATTTGATCTCTTTTATTGACGTTAATTTCCTGTTTGTCTAAGAATAACTTTAACATCTACAAACTTAAAGAAAAATGAGAATAAACTGTAAACTGTCAAATTTTAGAAAAAAATTATTTATCTTTGAAAAAAGGGTTTTAATCGTCAAAATTCAAAAGAAGCTTGACCTTTGACAAATTTACGTTCGGCGATCGAGGTCATAAACTTGGATTATTCATTAGACCAACTAGTTTACAAAAAATCAAAAGTACAAGGTTTGACGCATGCTGTAATGTAATAAGCTACTGGACTAAAACCAAAACTGATTATTTTGTTTTAATCCCATTATATAAATAGAACCCATTGCAAAGATTCCATCTAACGCACTATCATTGTAGAAGTGATGACCTAGAAGAGATGGACTAGGCATGGAAATTAATACAACAAAAATAAAAGTAAACTGCTTAAAGATATGGACAAATGGAGACCTTGACCTAAAGGTAAAAACTATTATTGGACATCAAAAGACGTCAGAAGATATCAGAAGACATCAGTTCTCTTGCATGGAGTAGAAACTTGGACATTAAAAGTAGATACCATAAACAGACTCGAAGCTTTTGGAAAGTGGGTCTTGTGTAGACTACTAAAAACATCATGGACTCAACATATACCTAAAGATGAAGGGGAAAACGTGGTCTTGGTCGCAGACAACATGCTTAAAAAACATACACGATCGGACTGGTGTGAGCACATCAACTTTAATTCGCCAGCCTCCATTAAATGGAGATGGCACCCGAAGAAGAAAAACATGTAGACAGTTACCATTTTTAGATACATCAATAATTGAGAATTGTGATCAGCTAGAATTTGTATTATTTAGGAAAAACACCTCTACGTGTAGGTACATGCATAGTGATTATTTTCATTGTAGCAAATATTAAACGTCCACTCTCCATTTCCAAACGTCCAGTCTCCATTTCCAAACGCCAGTCTCCATTTCCAAATGTTCAGTCTCCATTTCCAAATGCCAGTCTCCATTTCCAAATGTCCAGTCTCCATTTACAAACGTCCAGTCTCCATTTCCAAACGTCCAGTCTCCATTTCCAAACGTCCAGTCTCCATTTCCAAACGCCCGGTCTCCATTTCCAAAGGCCAGTCTCCATTTCCAAACGTCCAGTCTCCATTTCCAAACGTCCAGTCTCCATTTCCAAACGTCCAGTCTCCATTTCCAAAGGCCAGTCTCCATTTCCAAACGTCCAATCTCCATTTCCAAACATCCAGTTTCCATTTCCAAACGTCAGTCTCCATTACCAAACGTCCAGTCTCCATTTCCAAACGTCCAGTCTCCAATTTCAAACGTCCAGTCTCCATTTCCTGGTACATGGGTTAATTCATTATGATGACGCGAAACCACTTGGTCCAAAATCGAAATGAAAAACATAGAAAAATCGTATAAAATTTCTACTTACCAGCTAGACGCCCATATCGTTGAAACATCCTCTCAACATCAGTTTTTGAACATTGAAAAGTATTTAAATTTCCCACGAATAACCGTGAATTTACCGCTTGTGGGTCTTGCGAATTAGTTTGATTTCCAACTTTGCTTAACTTCATCTTCGTTGACTGTCTATAACAAATAAAAAGTATAATTAACGACCATACAAGAAAATTATTGATTCCAATTTTTTGTCTATTATCACATTACAATTTATATCCACTTTTAAGTACAATTTACTAAGGATGCGCCAACTCCTGTCGAGGTTATTTCAGGTAAATGAAAAGGTAGTCCGATTACCTAATACAACTCGTGACTATTATACTACAATATACTACAATCACCCTTTGTCAAATGAAAATAATAAATTCGTTGCTACGTTCTTCATTCTCAAACCAGATAACGTGGTATGGGTGTTTGTGACAAGATACATTTAATGCTGTGAAGCAAATTACTTGTGATTAACAATTTCGAATTAAAAAAAACAAAACAGTGTCAGACATCTTTGTTCTTGATTTGTAGAAGGGTGTAAAGTAAAGTTTAGGTTCCTTTCATAATTAAAATCCCGAGCTGCATAATCATCCGTCACGAGTTGTCTAATCTTCAAGACAACCACGATCACGCGCTGGCACATTGTAACAGAAATTGGAATTTTATGGCAGACATTAAGATCACGAGTTTGATTACGCACCTGGAAAGTTGCCTAAATATTCCAATGTTTCTAATAATCAATCTGATATTTATTATTTTGAAAAAAGGAGATATTTTTAAAAAAACTGCTTATTAAAATAAAAAAAGAATATTTTTGTTTACAAATCGGTCTTTAATTAGTAGAACAGCCATCTGTTGATCTTGATCTTTTCCAGAAGAAGATTTCAGGACAATATGGTCTTGATTTTCCTCACATCACTTTTCATTGGATTTTCATTACTTATTCAAAGTTTTCTTTCCATCTATTCCTTTTTTTTAAATATATTATAAAAATGTGACCATTTTTTGCCTCAAATTTATCATTTATAGGTTTTTTTCTTTTCTAAGGTAATTTGATCTCTATTATTGACGTTTATTCCTTGTTTTTCCAGTTTTCCAAGAAATCTAGTTTCCATGAATTTTCCTCCCATAATAATTTATTTTCTGAGCAAATTACATATTTCTCGAACTTCTCGTAGGAAATAATTCATTTGAAATTTTGTTTAATAACTCGCTTTGTACAAGGATGGTTCCAGAAGTACCTGGCCCAACAAAGAAAATATAAAAATTTTAAAAAAGGGTTTTAATCGCCAAAATTTGAATAAAGTTCGATTTTTGACAAATTTGATGATTTTTTGCCACAAATTTATCATTTATAGTTTAATTCTTCTTCTTTTTTAAGATTCTTTGATCTATTTTTATTGACGTTAATTCCCTGTTTGTCGAAGAATATCTTTAATATTTACAAACTTGAAAAAAAATGAGAATAAACTGGAAACACAAACATTTTGAAAAAAAATTATTTATGTTTTAAAAAAGGGTTTTAATCGCCAAAATCTGAAAAAAGCTCGATTTTTGACAAATTTAACGATTTTTTGCCACAAATCTATCATTTATAGGTTAATTCTTCTTCTTTTTTAAAATTATTTGATCTCTTTTATTGACGTTAATTTCCTGTTTGTCTAAGAATAATATTAACATCCAAAAATTTAAGAAAAAAATGAGAATAAACTAGAAATATGAGAAAAATTTAATCACGGTGTCAAAAAAACAACGGTAAAGGATTTAAGACAGTTGACAGAATGAGAAGGTGGAGAAAGAAGAAGAGAACTCTCAATGGCGGTAGTTGAGACAGGAACTAGAAATCGAAAATAAATATTGAAGTAGAGGGTCTAAAAAATCTTTATAGCTCAAATATATGTATTCATAATTTTTTCATAATGTATTTTCTTCATTTTAGAACTAGAATCAGTATAAAATGACAGGAAAAAATTGATATTTCGACTTATTTCCAAAATATAATTAACAATTAGAATAATTAAATAAATTTAACATTTTTTTCCATAGTTTTTTTCATATTTCACATTTTTTTCATTATACGTGAAGTAAAACGAAAATTTTTTGAATGTTGACCAACGAATAAAATTCTAAATATTATTTTTTCGCATACGCGTCCGTCCCGACATTTATTTTGTTTATTTTCTTCCCAAAACAAACAAAATTTGTAATTCAATACAAACATTGAAAAATCAGATGCTTCGATAATTTCGGAATGTATGCAACACCGAAATTACTATGCAAATCTAAATATTTTATTCAAATCGGCTGTACGAGGTCTGGCTATTAAATAACGAGACGGGTTACGAAAAAAAGGTTTTATTATAAAAATTATTCTACATTCGAAAGCCTCTCGCCATACACTTTTCTATACATTTTTTCCATTGATCCAAACAGTGCTGGAAGTCTTCTTTGGTGGAGGTCTTCAGGAACAAGGCAAATCAAAGCAGATCTTTTTCTAATCTCGGCAGTCTCGGCAATCAACCGGGTGGTCATACGATTATCTGCACGCACGATTTATTTGATTTTGGTCACTGTTTCCAGAGTTGAAATAGTCCCAAGTCGACCTGGAGCTCTGGTCATCTTCAAAGCTCTCTCGGCGTTCACTAAAACAGTTAAACCACTCAAAAATACGCGCAAGAGATAGAGGATTGTCTCTGTAGGCAACAATTTATTGCAGTCAGTCGAAGTTTTTTTCAATTTAATCATACAACAAGCAAAATATAATGAAATATTACAATTTCAATGTCATCTTCAACTCAAAGGAATATTCGATGTATTCATCACGTTTTATTTGTGTGCTTTACCCTGTAAATGCATCAAATTTCAACAATTTCCGATTCTGAATTACAATCACCGTGAAATAAAAGTTTGAAATTCATTTTACCGCGTTCGCATTTTCAATACCAGATTATTATTGGCAATACCGCATATATATTCATTTTGATTATAATCAAATCCCATTCATATGCATATCAAGTAGACAAAACGTGTATGTCCAGATTTTTTTTCATAAATTATTGAAATCCTAATAAACATGAACGATGATGTATGAATATGGCGGTTTAAATAATATCCCAGTAGCTGTATCAACCCCTCAGGATTATCCACCCCTTGGATTCGAGATCTATAACTGTTTCATTACATTTTCTACCAATTTAGCACTTCCTAATAATCTTAAATTACTTGTAACCTCCTTCAAACAACTTTAGGTTAAGAAATTGACAATTAATTACAAATATTATTATAAAAACGAGAAATATTTAAAATAAACATAAGTTATCAGATGATATTAACGAAGAAGCAAACAATTACATCAAATATGTCGACAATATAGTGATTATCGTTAATAAAAATGAAGAAATACAAAATATTATACAAAAAATATACGCTGCAACTGAAGAACATGGATTCTTGTACTAAGACGTAACACATCATCTTCTGTAATTAATTGTCCATAAGAAAGTGGATAAGACGAAGAGACCAAGGAGCGCAGCCTACGCCAAGTAAAGAAGATGAAATTAACCTTGTTAATAACTAGAGTTTGCAACGGATACGGCAATGAAAGACGAAGAAGATTTCTGTCTTGTCTTTCCTTGCCATTTATCCAGTTTAACTTGATCACTTGGACATAATCCTTCGACATTTTATCATTAGTCGTAGGTCATCCAGATATGCTAGACATTGCTGTTAATTTCTTAGAAGTTTTTTTTTTCACTTTTTTCTAGTGGAATAATTTATTTTATTGTCTTTATTTTACACTGTGTTTTTTGGATCTGGTTTAGTTTACTTTTACATCGCTTTCTATATTTTTTTCTATTGATGGTATCGTAGATCTGTAATCGATGAATAGCAAACGCAGAACTAGATTTTGTCGGTAAGCATTCTATTAAATTTAGTTTTTTATCTCTTTGCTTTAAATCCTCTTTCGTGTTAATCTAAATTTTCTCTGTGGTGGTATTCGTGTTCAGATTATAGTAGAAATGGAATTACTGCTCAAGGAATAAACTAAAGTATCAAATGATAAGTCTACATAAAAATTATCATTCTAGTTTATTATTCATATATTAAATACGAAAAAAAAGTTTTTGTTGTTAAAAAAAAGTATCAAAAAGTTAAATAAAAAAATAAGGGAAGTTGTAGAGACAGATTTTCAGCATTGAATTTATGAACGGAATAAAAAACGTAATAGTCCGGTCAATTTAGACATTCAGAACTACAAAAATTTGGATTAAGCTGAAAATCAGTGAAATTGTTTAAAATACAATTAAATTTGAATGTTTCCCATCATTTCTGTGCATGGAAAAAATTTTATTTAAGGTAAAATGTCAAAAAAATGAGTTTTTCTCAATTTTCAGCAAAACGGTGAGTTTTTTCATAAAAATACTTCAAACAAAAATTGTAGGCCATAAAATTATCTACAAAAAACTTGTATTGATACGTATGATAAGTATTGATACTTTTTTTCCTACAAGCCACTGTTTCTGAGATAATGATTCAAATTTGTAAAAATTGTCGTATTTAATCGTTTCGCCATTTTAAGCAGTAAACTTTTCTTACAATATTGAAATAAACCGAGTATTTGTAAAAAATTACTGTTGACTGATGAGAACTGTCATAATTTTATCAAATAAATTATCAATTGACGAAGATGTTATTATAGCCATTAAATACGACAGTAAATATGAAACATTATAAATTTCACAACTTTTTGAATCATTATATCTCAGAAGGGGTGACTCGTAGAAAAAAAAGTATTGATATGTTTTTTGTGAATAATTTTATGATCTACAATTTTGGTCTGAAGTATTTTTATGTTAAAACCCACCGTTTTGCTGAAAATTGTAAAAAACTCATTTTTTTATTAACTTTGACCTTGAATCAGCAAAACGGTGTTTTATCATAAAAATACTTTAGACAAAAATTGTAAATCATAAATTTATCTGCAACAAACGTGCTAATACTTTTTTTCCTACGAGTCACTGTTTCTGAGATATAATGATTCAAAGTTATATCGTTATAGCTCAGAAACGGTGACTCGTAGAAAAAAAAGTATTGACACGTTTTTTATAAATAATTTTATGATCTACAATTTTTGTCTGAGGTATTTTCATGGTAAAACTTCCCATTTTGCAGATAATCGCCAAAAACTAATTTTTTTCACATTTGACCTTGAATAAAAATTTTTTAGTCCAATTTGACCGGACTAATAAAAAAATATGAGTATATATTCTCGAATAAATGTAGCTAGTTCCATATAGTGAAGAACTTTTCATGTAGATTATATGAAAAGAACGTTAATTCTTTATTTTTTGACGTATTAAAAACGCGGAACATCTGTTGAGAGAGCTGCAGCTTCATTCTATTACCAATATGCACAACGGGCATAATTATATTTTTAATTACATTTCGCTTCATCCACATACTTAGCAAGTCATCTCATTATTAAAAACAAAACGAATGAGCATCATCGCACATTCTCAATAATATTTTCTAGGGATATGATCTCGTTGTATTATACCGAGTACGGTGTATCAATGTAGGAAAAATCCACCCTATTGTTCGAAATGAAACATGTCGGATGTACATGATACGAATGCTGACGAGTTTCTAAATTAGTAACCTATTTATGTTCATTGTAGTTTGATTCGTTCGAAATTCGACGTTGAATGCTCAATTTTTATCAGGGGTGTTTCAAAATATGGAAAAAACCGTTTTTTCCCATTCAAACTCTGGTTATTTGCAAGCAGAAATTTCCGATACTGTTTACTAGTATAACTATAGCAAATGGTTTAAAAAAACTATTATAATTATTGCAAAATTGTATTAAGACAACAAACAACAAAGCAAAATGTTTGTTTCACCTTTAAACAACGTCCTACATTCAGTAAAAACTTTTTGGATCTTTTTGCATCATTATTTGGTCATTTTTCATCAGCTCAATCGCCAGGTTACTAAGGTTTTGTTTTTCGACATTTCGACAATAAAATAATCACCTATAATCTTTTATATAAACCAAATAGACGTCCTAGATAAAACACTTACTTGGATCAATCACCTCGACAAGGTAATTGGTTATATGGTAAGCTTGTTTTGGTATTCTGGATAAACCAAATCATCAAACCCATGATCACCAATGCAACGCTTGTTTGGTGGTTGAAAACTGTACAAACAACTCAGAAAAAACTTGGTCTTGATATTGTCAATCTACTGAACCTCCAACCTCTTCAACTTGTAATGAAGACTTTTACAGGCTAATCCAGACAGTAAAACTAAAGCCAGGATCTTATAAGTCTTCTAAAGTTTCTAGAGCTAATAGAGCCAGAAAGTTATGACAAACCATTGGACCAAATGCATAATATATTGGACAAGATCAATGAAAATCTTCTGTAAGCTATCTGGTACTCAGACGGTTTGATGGACCAGTATTAAGCATTGCTAGATCAAAAAGAAAGCTCTTTATATATCTGGGAATATAAATCACCATTTTCCAGGTAAAGTTGCTAGTAATAACCAAAGGTACAAAGGAGTAATTGGATCAAAACTTTTCTATAAAGTACATAAACCAAACAACCCCTTGAAGGTCCTGAAAATTATCCTGAAAACTGGTATGGGAGGGTAAACAAACTCTAGAAGGATTAGTCAATTAGTTCCTAGGGTATATCAGGAAATGAGAGAGAAACCTTGCTAAAAAAAGGGACGACTCCATATTTTTGACCAGAGCTTACTATGGCCTCACGAGACGTAATATCAATAAGGAATTAAGCGAATGGTGAAAAAATCAGATGGAATCTTACTGAAGAAGTACTCCAGGACTAAGATAATCGAAAAGATTCATAATCACATCTTCATATCAGCTAGAACTTCTCGTGATTATCAGAAACGATATGAAACTGGTGGTCAGTCTACGTGGAATACCACCTTAAGAAGATGGGCATGGTAGAAGACGAAAATTACAGATTTTATGAACAAGCCGTGGATAAAAAAAATTTAAATAAGGCCGTATTAGTTTGAATGACGTATTCGTCACCAGATCTGACTCCCAGTGACTTATTCCCGTTTTTTAATCTGTAGAAGAGAGATTTTCATTAGACTTGAACGTCTATTTTGAGTAGAAAGACATCAAATATAATTTCGAAGAGTTATATCACTAAGTGTAGGGATTAAAAATAAAAATGATAATAAAAAAAAATAATCTGTCTCTTTATTGGGCTGGAAACTTTTCAGATAACCTTTGTACAATACATAGCTCTGGAAAATTTATTAAAATTCATGGTATTTATTCCTAGCGCTGTCACCTTCATAGCGGAAAGTGTAAAAACGTTTTTTTTTATTTGAGCGTAGCCTAGCTAATTTTTAATCACTCTACATTTTCAAAGGAATATTCCCACTGTACGTTTTTTGATAATTCAGTGAGCGGAATCATATTTATAACATTAATATTTATATAGTATATATAGTATTAATATTTATAACATATGATCAATATCTTACGATTTTATAATTGGCGCAGTCAATAGGATATAGGATTCGTTACTTTTTGATAAAGAATATTAAGTCGTACGCCCATGTCTTCAAACTTGGCTGAATCATTGTTTCTAATGCTACGAGCAGCAGAAATGTACTAATATTCGGTGTTTGGATTAGGCGTCTGGATGTAATGAATTGCACTGAATTATGGTATGCAGTGATTGTGACGGCTTAATTGATTGTGACCAAGTAGATTGTATGCAATGATATAGACTTACGACAACACATTCGTAACCTATTGATTAGCTAGTCGCTATAGGGTTAAATCGAAATGTCGACAAATGGAAATTGTTTATCGAAAGTGGTTTTGGGCATTCGATATAATTTGTAACGTTTATCTCGCGGTTACCATTTAGGAATTGTTTCTACACGACCATCTGACTGTTATCACGAAATTCAATCGAACGGAACCGATGCGATATAAATGATCTTTTGAATCTGCCTCATCTTGATCTAAATCGTTAATTTTGATATTCCTCTTTCAAAATTTTTATTATAATTCCAAATAATGTATCTTAATCTGAACATATACCAAACAATGAGACGTATTACAAGATGGTTGACAGTTCACGTAAAAAACGAAGCTGATGGAAGTGAATTTAGACAAGATTTCCCATTGGGATCGATACAAACGAAATTGAAAGTATTTGGAAGTAACTTTGGATATGAACATATATTTCTAGTCATACATACGGAAGATAACTCCAAAGGTGGTCGAGAGCTCTTTGAGCCTAATATTAACGACCCAGAGTCGAAGAAACGAAAGCTGCTGATAGCAACGACTCACCAAATTCTTCTATATGCGTGAGATCTAATAAAACACCACAAGAATATAGAAAAACGAGGTGCACTGGGAATTGCCAGCTCCTACCGAACTGTCTCTTCACAGGTTGTCCTAGTGGTGGTGAGTGTCATCCCCGTGGACCTTCTGGCTTTCGAGACTAACAAGATATAAAGAAACAGTTCAGATAAAAGACAACAGAATACGAAAACCATTGAAAGTACTAGAACTTCTATATCATTTAGCTTCTAAAGGGACTTGGATATTTCCGATGGTATCTCCACAAGACACGACTCAGATGATACCAAACACACGTTCTTCATGTCTAACCACTGGAAGGGTTTGAGAAAGGAAGTAGGCAGCTTAAGCCCTGATGATATCATCCAGGTGATGTTGCGCTGAAAAATTTCTTGGGCAAAAGAATATCTATAGATAATTCTTCGAGTAGGAAATTACTAACAACCAAGATGGTAGATACTAGATTTTAAAACTGAAAAACGAAATCAATAGATATGTTATTTTAGGGTGTAAATTCAATAAGAACGCTAATAGGATAATTGTCAAGGGAGACTATGTTATTGAAGATCTTATGAGTAGCCCAAAAAGGATAAGAGAATTTTTTATTATAAGATTATTAAGTTTTTACATAACATAAAGAAAACATCTACAAATAGCTCTGTTCAAGAAGAAACTGATTTTGTAATTTTATTCAAAAACTAAAGCCTGCGCATTTAAAATTGAAACAAATTGTGATGAACTAAATAAATGGAAATCCAGGAATCGAAACATCGAAATGAAAACCTCTTAAAAGACATCAGAATTCAGGACGAGTAGGATTTGTAGTTTGTTGTCGAGTACAGTTTCTTTTGTTTCGATAAGTTGGCAAATCTGAAACGATCTGTTTGAATTTCAGTTATTCACATTTAGTAGTACGTAAATTTCTTTTGGAAAATTCATATTTCGATGTAGAAAGTTATTTAGAATATATATGGAAACCATGAATAGCGAACTAACAGTTAACTTAACGGGATTTTTCTTTTTTTAAACTGACGATTTTATTTTTTAGAACCGAAACAAAATTAAAATTGATTAAAAAAGCGTTTAATCTAAATTCACTGGGTTTTTTTGGTTCTGCGTCAATATAACACACAATTTATTATTGGATTATGAATTGATTTCGTTCCCTGTTTATTAAATATTTTTTTTAATCCCTTATAAGTTGTTTATTATCGTAAATTTTCCGTAAAGTGTACTTCAAAAACCATCCCCGTTATTACTTTAATTATATGAAATTTTGGAATCAATTTAACTCGTGTCAATTTTTGATAAAAAGTAAAACAATGACTTTGTTTTATATCAATTTTTTATTTGCACAAACTAAAACGGTTTATTCTTTTTTGAGTTGTGATAATTTCTCTAAATCTTGGTATATTCAGAGTCCTATTTCTTATTGAGCTATCATTTATTTTTGTTTGTGAAGAGCTATGTGAAGAAAAATCCAGAACATTCTAAAGATCAAATTACGTAAACAACTGTCAGCATATTATTAGTGTAAATATGAATAATGCATCTAGTTCATTCAATGAAACTTGTTAATTCGATCGTGAAATTAATTAAGTTCATTCGTTTGTAAAATTGTAAATTGTGTTTTTTGTAACAATAAAGTTTCTTTTTAAAAAAGATTTTCAAAAGTAAAATCTTTAACTTTCTTTATTACTTTTAACTATATAAAATTTTGGAATCTATTTAACAAGTGTCAATTTTTGATAAAAAGCACAGCAATGACACAATTTTATGTCAACTTTTATGCTTGTTGGGGGATGGCTTCAATTGCCTGGGATCTTAACTGCTAGGTTTAGAGTCTCCAGGTGTTTGTTAAGACGGTGGATCGTCGGTTTTTTTGTTTTTGTTTTTGAATCGTGTACTTCAAAAATGATCTGATCAAATTAAACTAATCACAGATCAGTTTTTTTCACGTATTGGTACAACAGGTTGAAGATCAAGGAATATGGAAGGACATTCATGATTTAGGAAACGAGATGTTTGTTGGGGGATGGCTTCAATTGCCTGGGATCTTCGTCTTCTATTTTAACATCTGCAGGGCTCATTATCTGCTAGGTTTAGAGTCTCCAGGTGTTTGTTAAGACGATGGATCTTCGGTTTTTTTGTTTTTGTTTTTGAATCGTGTACTTCAAAAATGATCTGATCAAATTAAACTAATCACAGATCAGTTTTTTTCACGTATTGGTACAGCAGGTTGAAGATCAAGGAATATGGAAGGACATTCATGATTTAGGAAACGAGATGTTTGTTGGGGGATGGCTTCAATTGCCTGGGATCTTATCTGCTAGGTTTAGAGTCTCCAGGTGTTTGTTATGACGACGGATCTTCGGTTTTTTGGTTTTTGTTTGTGAATCGTGTACTTCAAAAATGGTCTGATCAAATTAAACTAATCACAGATTAGTTTTTTTCACGTATTGGTACAACAGGTTGAAGATCAAGGAATATAGAAGGACATTCATGATTTAGGAAACGAGATGTTTGTTGGGGGATGGCTTCAATTGCCTGGGATCTTCGTCTTCTATTTTAACATCTGCAGGACTCATTATCTGCTAGGTTTAGAGTCTCCAGGTGTTTGTTAAGACGATGGATCTTCGGTTTTTTTGTTTTTGTTTTTGAATCGTGTACTTCAAAAATGATCTGATCAAATTAAACTAATCACAGATAAGTTTTTTTCACGTATTGGTACAGCAGGTTGAAGATCAAGGAATATGGAAGGACATTCATGATTTAGGAAACGAGATGTTTGTTGGGGGATGGCTTCAATTGCCTGGGATCTTCGTCTTCTATTATAACATCTGCAGGACTCATTATCTGCTAGGTTTAGAGTCTCCAGGTGTTTGTTAAGACGATGGATCTTCGGTTTTTTTGTTTTTGTTTTTGAATCGTGTACTTCAAAAATGATCTGATCAAATTAAACTAATCACAGATCAGTTTTTTTCACGTATTGGTACAGCAGGTTGAAGATCAAGGAATATGGAAGGACATTCATGATTTAGGAAACGAGATGTTTGTTGGGGGATGGCTTCAATTGCCTGGGATCTTCGTCTTCTATTTTAACATCTGCAGGACTCATTATCTGCTAGGTTTAGTGTCTCCAGGTGTTTGTTAAGACGATGGATCTTCGGTTTTTTTGTTTTTGTTTTTGAATCGTGTACTTCAAAAATGATCTGATCAAATTAAACAAGTTCCAGGTCAGTTTTTTTCATGTATTGGTACAGCAGGTTGAAGATCAAGGAATATGGAAGGACATTCATGATTTAGGAAACGAGATGTTTGTTGGGGGATGGCTTCAATTGCCTGGGATCTTCGTCTTCTATTTTAACATCTGCAGGACTCATTATCTGCTAGGTTTAGAGTCTCCAGGTGTTTGTTAAGACGATGGATCTTCGGTTTTTTTGTTTTTGTTTTTGAATCGTGTACTTCAAAAATGATCTGATCAAATTAAACTAAACACAGATCAGTTTTTTTCACGTATTGGTACAGCAGGTTGAAGATCAAGGAATATGGAAGGACATTCATGATTTAGGAAACGAGATGTTTGTTGGGGGATGGCTTCAATTGCCTGGGATCTTCGTCTTCTATAATAACATCTGCAGGACTCATTATCTGCTAGGTTTAGAGTCTCCAGGTGTTTGTTAAGACGATGGATCTTCGGTTTTTTTGTTTTTGTTTTTGAATCGTGTACTTCAAAAATGATCTGATCAAATTAAACTAATCACAGATCAGTTTTTTTCACGTATTGGTACAGCAGGTTGAAGATCAAGGAATATGGAAGGACATTCATGATTTAGGAAACGAGATGTTTGTTGGGGGATGGCTTCAATTGCCTGGGATCTTCGTCTTCTATTTTAACATCTGCAGGACTCATTATCTGCTAGGTTTAGAGTCTCCAGGTGTTTGTTAAGACGATGGATCTTCGGTTTTTTTGTTTTTGTTTTTGAATCGTGTACTTCAAAAATGATCTGATCAAATTAAACAAGTTCCAGGTCAGTTTTTTTCATGTATTGGTACAGCAGGCTGAAGATCAAGGAATATGGAAGGACATTCATGATTTAGGAAACGAGATGTTTGTTGGGGGATGGCTTCAATTGCATGGGATCTTCGTCTTCTATTTTAACATCTGCAGGACTCATTATCTGCTAGGTTTATCGTCTTCAGTTGTTTGTTAAGATGACGGATCTTCGGTTTTTTGTTTTTGTTTTTGAATCGTGTACTTCAAAAATGATCTGATCAAATTAAACAAGTTCCAGGTCAGTTTTTTTCATGTATTGGTACAGCAGGTTGAAGATCAAGGAATATGGAAGGACATTCATGATTTAGGAAACGAGATGTTTGTTGGGGGATGGCTTCAATTGCCTGGGATCTTCGTCTTCTATTTTAACATCTGCAGGACTCATTATCTGCTAGGTTTAGAGTCTCCAGGTGTTTGTTATGACGACGGATCTTCGGTTTTTTGGTTTTTGTTTGTGAATCGTGTACTTCAAAAATGGTCTGATCAAATTAAACTAATCACAGATTAGTTTTTTTCACGTATTGGTACAACAGGTTGAAGATCAATGAAATCAATGAATATGGAAGGACATTCATGATTTAGGAAACGAGATGTTTGTTGGGGGATGGCTTCAATTGCCTGGGATCTTCGTCTTCTATAATAACATCTGCAGGACTCATTATCTGCTAGGTTTAGAGTCTCCAGGTGTTTGTTATGATGACGGATCTTCGGTTTTTTTTGTTTTTGTTTTTGAATCGTGTACTTCAAAAATGGTCTGATCAAATTAAACTAATCACAGATTAGTTTTTTTCACGTATTGGTACAACAGGTTGAAGATCAAGGAATATGGAAGGACATTCATGATTTAGGAAACGAGATGTTTGTTGGGGGATGGCTTCAATTGCCTGGGATCTTCGTCTTCTATTTTAACATCTGCAGGACTCATTATCTGCTAGGTTTATCGTCTTCAGTTGTTTGTTAGGATGACGGATCTTCGGTTTTTTGTTTTTGTTTTTGAATCGTGTACTTCAAAAATGATCTGATCAAATTAAACTAATCACAGATTAGTTTTTTTCACGTATTGGTACAACAGGTTGAAGATCAAGGAATATGGAAGGACATTCATGATTTAGGAAACGAGATGTTTGTTGGGGGATGGCTTCAATTGCCTGGGATCTTCGTCTTCTATTTTAACATCTGCAGGACTCATTATCTGCTAGGTTTAGAGTCTCCAGGTGTTTGTTATGACGACGGATCTTCGGTTTTTTGGTTTTTGTTTGTGAATCGTGTACTTCAAAAATGGTCTGATCAAATTAAACTAATCACAGATCAGTTTTTTTCACGTATTGGTACAGCACGCTGAAGATCAATGAATATGGAAGGACATTCATGATTTAGGAAACGAGATGTTTGTTGGGGGATGGCTTCAATTGCCTGAGATCTTCGTCTTCTATTTCAACATATGCAGGACTCATTATCTGCTAGGTTTAGAGTCTCCAGGTGTTTGTTATGACGACGGATCTTCGGTTTTTTGGTTTTTGTTTGTGAATCGTGTACTTCAAAAATGGTCTGATCAAATTAAACTAATCACAGATTAGTTTTTTTCACGTATTGGTACAACAGGTTGAAGATCAAGGAATATGGAAGGACATTCATGATTTAGGAAACGAGATGTTTGTTGGGGGATGGCTTCAATTGCCTGGGATCTTCGTCTTCTATTTTAACATCTGCAGGACTCATTATCTGCTAGGTTTATCGTCTTCAGTTGTTTGTTAGGATGACGGATCTTCGGTTTTTTGTTTTTGTTTTTGAATCGTGTACTTCAAAAATGATCTGATCAAATTAAACTAATCACAGATTAGTTTTTTTCACGTATTGGTACAGCAGGTTGAAGATCAAGGAATATGGAAGGACATTCATGATTTAGGAAACGAGATGTTTGTTGGGGGATGGCTTCAATTGCCTGGGATCTTCGTCTACTATTTTAACATCTGCAGGACTCATTATCTGCTAGGTTTATCGTCTTCAGTTGTTTGTTAGGATGACGGATCTTCGGTTTTTTGGTTTTTGTTTGTGAATCGTGTACTTCAAAAATGGTCTGATCAAATTAAACTAATCACAGATTAGTTTTTTTCACGTATTGGTACAACAGGTTGAAGATCAATGAATATGGAAGGACATTCATGATTTAGGAAACGAGATGTTTGTTGGGGGATGGCTTCAATTGCCTGGGATCTTCGTCTTCTATTTTAACATCTGCAGGACTCATTATCTGCTAGGTTTAAAGTCTCCAGGTGTTTGTTATGACGACGGATCTTCGGTTTTTTGGTTTTTGTTTGTGAATCGTGTACTTCAAAAATGGTCTGATCAAATTAAACTAATCACAGATCAGTTTTTTTCACGTATTGGTACAGCACGCTGAAGATCAATGAATATGGAAGGACATTCATGATTTAGGAAACGAGATGTTTGTTGGGGGATGGCTTCAATTGCCTGGGATCTTCGTCTTCTATTTCAACATATGCAGGACTCATTATCTGCTAGGTTTATCGTCTTCAGGTGTTTGTTAAGACGACGGATCTGCATTATTATTTTTGTTTTGTTTTTCTACCCGTAATATTATAAAAAAAGTAACAAATATTCTAGTATACATCTTAAATATTCCAAATCGACATATTGAATATGACAAATTAGCTAAACACATGAGACATTGGGGCAGTAATTGATATCATTGGGGTATTACATAGAATACTGCATTGCTGGAATGGATAGGAATCAATTAACATTATACTAATCAGTGTAATATCGTCGTGTTGAATTTTGGATGGGTTGTTGCGCATACAAACTAGTTTAGGTCATAAATCAAACGCAGTTTGTCAGTTGAATTCGACAATTTGGCACGTAGTTAATTATTTTGACATTTAGAAGGCTTTATTTGAATATTATAATGAATGAAAGCATTTAATTTTGATGTTTTTTGTTTAACATAAAAAAACGTTATATCATAACTAAAAAAAAGTTAAAATTGTTTAGCTTTAGAGCGCAGTTTATATAAGTAATATCCCACCTCGTGTTCGAACTTTAACCATTGAAAGTTTCCAGCTAGTAAGCGATTTATTCTGTTCACTAAATCGGATAAAAGTGTAAAAAGTGCAAAGAAAGATCAGCCCTAAATACCATCACCGTATGACGCGCTAACAGCTTATAAGATCGTTTCATCGGAGGTTAAGCGTACCAATTTTCTCATTCAATTGACTGGCAACATCGACTACAATTTTGGTTTTGACGATAAAACTCCCATTAAAGCTTCTCCTTCCATCTTGCCGTGCCTACTCGTCCGCGAGACTAAATCTAATTTGTTACTGTATCGTGATTCGCATAGTTGATAATATTTTTTCAAAAATCGTGGCCAAACTGAGATAACTTCAAATTGAATAATTGATTTTCTATTGATCGATATTGGAAAAGAAATAATAAGAAAACTACTTATTTTTGCATCTTTCATAATTGTTTTTACACATTTACTATATTTAATGATAACATTTTTGAGTCAAAATTTGTTCATCAACATGATGCTTTCCAGATATCAATTATCCTCATAAATTATCAGTTAAGACCCTCAGGTTTCCATTACCTGCTTGGTTGGAATTCCTCTCATAATCTTTTTGATTTAAATAGTTCGGTAAATCGGTCATTTACATACAGGTTGATTCGAGAAGTAACTAGTTCGACAAAGAAAATACAAAAATTTCGGAGAAAAATATATTTATTTTCCTAATTCTAGCTACATAGGCTTTTCCCTGTGATTTTCGATACCCTTTTTATAATAAAAATCATCAAGATCCTCAAAATAGTCATTGACTATCGACAATTTGATCACGGAGGGATTTTCTCAAGTCTGGCAATAGGAAATAATCCGAGGGGGTTGAATCTAGTGAATAGAAAGCTGGAAATTGCAATTTGAACTTTAATTCGTTAATTTTGGATTTTGCAATAACGGATGATTGAGCTGGTGGATTATCTTGATGAAAAACAACTTTTTTCTGATCCAAATTCGGTCATAGTTTTTCTTTTTTCAAGATAGAAGATTAAAATTGTCCCACACGCATCCCAGAATACGTTTTTGCCTCCTTGAGAGCTGGTTCCTCCTCCAAATCCTACGTTTTGATTGTTTTTTGAAGTGATGGACCATTGGGGGTCTCGAATTCAAAAGAGTACCACATTAATATGCTCTTCTTTTATGGTGCTGTGGATTTTAAGCTCCCTAAATTTTCTCCTCCAGTTGATCCTACCCAGAATTGCCCTCTTCTAATTGCTTATCTTTTGAACACCGGGAGATTTTCTTGAGTCTGGAAACAGAAAATAATCCAAGGGGGTTGAATCTAGTTAACAGCGGGCTGGAAATTGCAATTTGAACGTCAATTCATCAATTTATGATCTTGAAATAAAGGATTATTGAGCTGGTGCATTATCTTGATGAAAAACAACTTTCTTCTTATCCAAATACAGCCATTTTTGCTTAAATTCTTGATAGTTTTTCCTTTTTCAATGAAAATTATCCCACACTCATTCCAAAACACGTTTTTGCCTTCTTTGGAGCTGGTTTTCTCCTCCAAATTCATCGTTTTGACTGTTTTCTGAAAGGTGGACGCATTGGAGGTCTTGAATTCAAAAGAGTACCACATTAATCTGCTCTTCTTTTATGGTACTGTGGATTTTAAGCTCCCTAAATTTTTCCCTCCAGTTGATCCTCCCCAGAATTGTCCTCTTCTAATTGCTTATCTTTGCTGTCTTTGGACAGAAAATGATCTAAGAGAGCTGAATCTAGTAAATTGCGTGCTTGAGATTGCAATTCAAACTTTAATTTATTAATTTTGGATCCAGCAATAACGGATGATTGAGCTGGTGCATTAACTTGATGAAAAACAAGTTTTTTCTTTTCCAAATACAGCCATTTTTTGCTTAAATTCTTGATAGTTTTTTCTTTTTCAATGAAAATTATCCCATACGCATCCCAAAATACGTTTTTGTCTTCTTTGGAGCTGGTTCTCTTCTCCAAATCTATTGTTTTGATCCTTATTTCTAATTGCTTATCTTTAGAAGGTTGATGGCGTCTACAACGTCTGCTACCTCTTAACAAGTCTCTACGCCCTAAATTGGATTCAGAATTTGATCAAGAAAGACTACAGAGCAGGAAAGCCAATATATTAATGGAGAAGGCGTCTTCAACTACGATTTATATTAAGTCTTGCTTGCATCGCATATAACCTCAAATAATTTGACAAACATAAGTTTTAATAACAATTTGTAAAGTTCACTGACATATTTTTACCTAAAGCACTTTGATTAAGATTTCCAGACGTTCCCTAGTTTATTTTGAGTATTGTAAACAGAAAAAATTAGATTTAGACACATGATTCTTTTTGTACTAGATCATTCCAATCAATGGATGGTTTTCTTATAGCCCCAAGAAGAGATCAAGTTTAACAAAATAATGATGAAGATGAGCCATGACGTAATGGAATTTATTAGAAGGGCTAAGATTATAAAATTACACAAATTAGATAGATTTTTAATCATATTATTTTCCCTGTTTACTTTTTAAAAATATTTAAGTTGGATAATGAAAATACTTCCAAGAAATATCATGGTTTAATTAGATTGTGTTGATTAGTTGAATATACAAAAATTTTACAGCCTTCTACAATGTTTTTACTACGAACCACCCCTGGTTATCAGTTTTATAAACAAATCACTAATAATAATACTATAAATTATAATTTTTACATATTTGAAAATAACTAAATAATCATTTTAGATATACAGTTTCAAAGTATCTAATAGGCTTTGTTCAGGTGAATTGGAAGTTGTTCCTCATACATAAAATATAATTTGGGAGCTTCCTTAAGGTAATTTTCCGAAATACACGACATAATAATCAAAGGGAAAATGAGAAAATGTAAGACAGCGTTTCGGAAGCAACAATCTTATTGCTAAAACTAAATATGCAGATTGTGACTTGAATTTCAATTGGATGCTAAGCTGATTGTGATAACGAACAACTTCTATTTAGTTTATGATCCCTGTAAGGTATATATGGAGATAATAGATGATGTATCACCCCAAATAATATTAACAGTTTTTTCATCTACTAATTTCGCGAGGTATATACGACATTTTCAATTTTTTAATGAATGCTACTTCAGTTGTAAGACAATCAACATTTTGATTGGTCATGAACGTTTTTGTTTGAACTGATGTGTGTATTTGTGAATCGATTGGTTTCTCTTGATTTTTCGGAACACTTTTAACAAAAAAACTTTGGTGTACCAATCAGAATTGACTGATCTACGTTGCTCTAATGAAACGGGCAATAATTTGCTTCGAACTACAAACTAATGTAGAAGTCTGTCTTTTTGCAATATCAGTTCACCAAAGCGTCGATGTTTTTTGACACAACAACAGATTTTGAACGATCCTCAAGGAATTCATGCTGTCGCGAATAATCACGAATGAATACAGAAAACGGAAGACGGTGATTGGAGATGAACAAAATGAATGTTTCGAGTATCTGTCAAACGTCAAACTTGACACTTGACACTATGATATATTGACATATTCATAGTAGCAACCCTCGTAATCAGTATGAAATCTTCAAAATTCAAATAATGATAGCGAGAAATTGTAATTTAACATGTTATCAAAGAAAAATAATATTGCGGTTATAGTAATTTTTCATATTATTACCGTAATTTCATCCACAACTCTTTGTTCGAACATAGATATAATAGCAAGTCATTAACTTGAATGTTTCCTTTGGATAATGGCTTTTTTCATATTAAATTATGATAGATGGTCTAAAAGTTACATAAATTTGTTTTTAAATTCCACACAACAATGATGGGTTGTTGCTTAATTAGTTATTTTTTGATTGATCAAAGAAAATATTTCTTTGAAACCTTACTGGATATATACACTGCCCCATAAAAAAAAACGTTCTTGAATACTGACAGAACTCACCAGGTATTATTATTCAAAACGTGTTTTCCTTTTAATTCAATTCAACTTTAGTTCCTCAATATGTACAGATGTGTTGATGGTTGCTTTTCGATTTTATCTAAGACTGCGTGCTTTATAACCAAACTTGATCCTGGTGGTTATTTCTTCACGTGTTGTATACTATAATTTTTCTATTTCACCTCAATAATTTCCTTTTATCATTATATGGTGAATATATGGATAAAATCGTTTCTTTTTCTTATAATCACATTTAACAATATAATTTTCGCTCCAATCTCGTAATTTTTCATTTATTCACATCTTCCTTCTCTAAATTTCCACCTCTAGCCGGGATAATAGTGAAATTGGTTGTTCGAAATATCCCCGTCTCGCTACCAGGTTTCATTATACAATTTACTTGGTCTAATACCGAAAATATTCTCGAAGGCAATCGAGACTTGTAGCTTTCCACACTACCGTACCTTCATATCATTCAATCAAGTAATGTAGCTGGAAATATGGGGGTTTGTTTCAGAGTCGGAAAATTAGGTTTCGTTGCGAAAAAGAAAATTGTCTCGAGCAAGATATTTTTCAGAACCACGCGTATAATGAAACTGTAGGTAACGGCATTTGACTTTAAAATATCTGGATTCTTATGCGATCTGTTATACGAGATATAAATGCGCGACGTTGTCGGTTATCAAAAAATTTCCCTATCTATACTACTATTTATACATGGAATTTTTGATAAATAAACTTTTCTACTATTAATACCAAATATAGAGACCTTACTAATCGAATACATCCAGTATAATAAACAAAATATTAAGAGAAACGTTGCTTGAAAAATTACATAACCTAACTTAATTGTGTATTGATTGATTAGATTTTGGATAGCAAAAATTTGACCATTCGACCTATTTAGGTTTTTATCAAAATATGATTTGACTTTGATAACTCATTATATTATTTAATAGATCATTTACAATATGAATATAAAAATAAAAAACTGTTTTAACCTCAAGAAAATAATTTAATAATCAAAAATATATATTATTGATGAAGCTTCAATCTATTTTTCAAAGATTAAGATGTCTGTCGTATGTAAACAGCATCACAATCATAAGTTTAATGAAATATTTTGATAATGTCCTTCAAGTCCTATAGTAATTGAACTAATTCGATGGAAAAGTCCTTGGAAATGTTTTACATTTTGATGTTTGATATGAATTGAAGTTTAAATACCTTGAATTGAGTCTACATTTCGTTTTTTGGTACACCAGCAATATGAAAAAAGAATGTAATATTTATATAGAGTTTGCTTAATATTTTCGTTTACTAATTTTGCTAAAACACTTGATATGAATCCCCCCATAGCACAACCATCAATTTGTTCTAATATTTTATTCCCAAATTTGAAAAATGTTCACCTTTGTATATATCTCCAAATTTTTTTTATTAATATGTCTTTATTAATTGTACTAGAGATATTTGTTTATAAAAAAACTACATCTAAAATAATCCGAGGGGATTAAATCTGGCGAGTAGGATTCAAACTTTGATCGATCAATTTTGGCTATTGCGATGACGTATGTATGTTTTTGCTTAATTTTTTCGTTGCAATAATAATCGTCGTTGATGGTTGTTATTGTTTAATAATAGTCAAACAAAATTATCCCACGTATATCCCAAAAAAACAGCACCTTGACCTTACCAGTTCTCTTTTTTCTGTCCATTATTTTGATCATTCTTTTGTGGATTTTTTCCATTCTTTTTCCCAAATCCACTGAAAACCTTCACTATCAATGGCTGCCAAGCAAATACTAAACAACGCAGCGTCTTCAAACTGCATAGATTGTGACTTTTCTAGTACAGCAACTACCGCCATCTCTAGTCCAGGACCGGTACTTCTTGGAACATTTTTGTATTATTTCGTTTTTGTATAAATTTGTAGAGTCCTGTTAAACTTTTTTGTAAATTGTCTTATAATTTTATCATTATTATCATCCGATATGATTTGTTTTAAAAATTGCGTTCGTATCTTAAATAAATTCTTTCCAGTTGAATTATATTTATGCATAGATTATTTTTTTAATGAAAGATCACATTTTTTTCTTTGCTTTTTCAGAACTACATTTTTGTAACCGTTAACTTAGTAATTTACTCACCAAAATGATGCATAAATGTCAAATTGTACTATTTTTGATCCACATAACTTGTCATTAACCTGCGATGTATATAAAAGTAATTAAATGACTCATTAACCCAAAAATAAACTCGAGATTAGTTCCTGCTCTAGATTTTGATCGAGGAAAAACCAAAGTGGTTTAAATTACTTCAGTATTCATATTTAAAAGGAGTGTTACTCTTCAATATGACACTCAAATTGATACAATATTTAAATAATTTATTTGTCGAAATTCCATAGATAATGTTAAAGATTGTAAATTCGGCAACCGCGCTTCACGCGTCCGGGACGTTCAATTAGGCTTTACAGCGGAGGTGGGTTTCATTGCGGTTTAATATTTTGTCATTGAAAATTTATTTTCCGTCGTAGTTTGCGGCATTTTTTCATTATTTCGAGAGGGCCGTCTTACGAGACCCCAGAGCAAATTTTTGATCTTTTAAATAACAATTTTTCGGGAAAGGGGCCGCTTTTAATCTACTTAATACTGATTTATGTGGTGGAAAATAAGGACTCATAACCTGATGATATAAATTCGGGGTAGTAATTTATTCTTTTAAGTAAAGAGATAACCTATAGGGTGAAACAAATTTTTTTTAACTTCAAACTTTCACCAATACGTTATTCGCTATTCGTTAGCCTTTTTCTAATAAATAAACTTATTATATCCATATACAGTATGATTCAATAAAAAATGTCATTGTTTCACAGACAAAACCTTGTATAAATTGTATACGAGGTGTGGTTAATAAGCTAAAAATTAATAACTGTCAGATGCTTAGCCTGGAGCTGTCAGATGTCATAATTCCATCAGATACACAAAACTTTTCAATCGAATGGACCTTTGTTTGCGGTAATTATTTTTTATCTAATCCTTACAACATTTGAATACCAAAATTAGTTGTAAGACATTTTCTATTATTAAACTTTCTCCAGAAAACTTACCAAAATTTCTATTATAGACATTATTTTCTTGATTATATTTTAATTGCAGCAATATTTGTATGAAAACTATCGTTATTAATACCCAATTCATCAAATATTGAAAAGTAATTTCCTCTTAATGATATTGTTTAATATTGATTTCGAGTTGGGACATGGTTAATAATACTTTCCACGGTACTTTCAATCTCCTATTCAATGTCAAGCTATTGATAAAACTTGATATTTTACAAAATCAGTAAATTCATTTCCCTCGTTATTTTCCAATGGTATATTTAATATTTTTTATGGTTAAATACCAAGAAAAACAGTCAAAAATACATCAAATTTATCATAAGATACCGTTTCGATTTTACCTTGACAATACGAAATAGAAATTTGTGTTTGGTGAGCAAAAACTTTTTGAGCGATAACTTAGATCAAAGATTTCCCTCTTAGAACTAATTTTTTCACTCAATTCTGATCCATGATCATCGACCTACTTATTTCGTGGTGTCTTTCCCTCATTTCCCATGACATATTTCACCGTTTTCAATCTGTATTTCTGGCCATTTTCATTCGAGTAGATTCCTTCTGATTGGTTTACCAACTTTTTCCTGAAAATCTTCCTTATTTTTTATAGTAGCTCAAATCTTCTATATTTTATTATATTTTAGTTTGCATCAATATTTGAAACTTGGTCAATCGAATGTCATTTCGATCTATTAGTGAACTGGAACTGGAAAACGAAGCGTCGAATATTCTTTCATTCACATTTCCGTTTTGTTTTTAATTCATTTTTTATTATATTGGTATCAATTGCCATCAAGCTATTTGTATCTAACTCATCGTTAAATTCATAAGTATAGCTTACTAATATAATGTTGTATATTGTTGTATATGACAGAAAATCTAATTGTATGACTTTGGTTCCCGATTCGTTTAGTTTAGAAATATATTTATACTCTAGACAATGAATCTGGAGCCCTCGAAATTCTAGAAAATAGTTAGAAAAGACAATGCAATGGATATTAACTGATTTAATAACTTGATGGATAGACTACAGGTTTTAAAGGACTTTCTGATCTAACAGCCTAAAAATTTCGTGCAAATTATATGAAAAATTAAATTAAATGTACAAGAAATCGATTAAGAAGACTTGGGCTTAAAACCTCCTTTAAATTTTCAAATTACAACAATTGTTTAGACAGAAAATGCCCTTAATTTGTCATCATCCATTTTTTTTGAAAAAAAAAAGGTTATGATTATCAAAACGTTTTATTTCTACGTAAGTACTGTATATTTCTCAATTACAGGATGTTCAAGGACTTCGAAAGTGAGTAGATGACGCTAAAATAATAATATAACTTTTTAATTTCTGAGTTATAGGCGTTTAAAGCTGCGAAATTCATTTATAAGTATATTTTATAAATTATAAATCCCAATATTTCGAATTTTTGATAGATGATTACATTTGTACATTTAATATGTTTAAAGGAATAAATAATTTTACATTATCATCTGTAGGACAGGGACGGCTTATCAATCTGTAACTTTTACAGGGAAGGTTCAAATCGTTGAAATTTATGGTTTAGTAGATTTGTTCGTTCGCCATAAAGAGACATTCCGAAGAAAAATATTATAAATTGATATTATAAATATTAACAGTTTTTATTAACTGTTTTTTCAATCAAATATATTATATACACTGACAAAAATCGTTTGTTATTTCTGATGATAAATTGTGTTTGGATTTGCGAGGCGTTGTCATATTTTTCTATCTCGACATATTTTCAAAATCCCACGTTGTATATTTATTATAGATTAAAAATAACAATGTTGATATAACGTGTAGAAGCTTCGTTAAACACATTTTACATGAATAACCGTCCACCTTAATTATTCAGAACATAAAAATCGGTTCCGTTATATTTTATAATTAATAGTGTTAATGTGAGGTCGCTGTCAAAAAAAAGGCAATTAGAATTTATTTTTATACGTGTATTTTGACTGAATTTCGAAACAAAACAAAAATCGACATCGTGAGCGAAAAAATCGACTCAAGTTTTAACTTTACGAAAAGAAAACATTGAAAAAAGATTATAACTAACAGTAAATATGATATAAGCTAAAGTTCGTCAAAATAATAATTTGTTTCAACTTATTATGAACCTATTAATATTTTATTTACTGTTTTCTGTAAATCACACCAACGATGTGCTGATAATGAATCGGTTATCTCTTTCAACTAAAATTAGGCAACTTACAATGATTCATAGTGTCAAGTGTGTTGCATATCTAGTAATAAATATGAATAAAACTAATACTGAATCTGATTGGAATCAATTTAGCTTAATTATGACTTAAATAATTGTCTCAAATATTTTATTTTATATATTTTGTATTTTATCTAATAGTGTTAGTAGATTTTCTGTTAATGTCAAATTTTTTGACTTATAACGTCATCAGGTAATATTTTAGATGTTGATACAAGATTTAGCGGGTACCTGACAATACAAATAATACAAAATTTGTAATAATTGCATGACAGTATTGTCTTCCGGCCAACTGTATCTGTGGAAATAAACTAGTAAATCAATAAATTTGAAGCTAGTAAGCAATCGAAGCTACACTAGATTCTAAATCTTCCATCTCTTCTTATAGTACTAAAAACCTTGTCCCTAAATAATGACCAAACCTAGAAGATACTTCAGGATGTTTAATTTTGAGAAAAATTTTCTTTATAAGCTATTGAAGACGAAAATACAATAAAAGAAACGAACAGAATCTAAAGCAGCTGACAGAACTGGAAAAGGATTGTATTAGCCCAGAACCAAATACTCTGAAAGCACGGGCCTTACCTAACCAAGCGTTTTTCAACCATTGGATCTTTAACCTCCAATATCTTATAGTCCAAATTCGTTTGGGATTGCCCAGAAATGGATTCCAGGTCGCACCAAATTGGACACTTCAGGACGCTAGATGAAATAGAAGCTACACCATTCCACATTCTCTATTTTCAACTGGAATTAACGGATCAGCTGTAAAAACTGGGTTTTTCCTATAGAATTAGACTAAAAATCGGGAATATCTTCTAAAATGCCAGTTTCATTAAGTTTCTTCGCACTTTGAGACAATATAGAATTATGAAGAATTCCGTCAGGATATACATCATTAAATAAATCGACGGTATCTTTTACGTTTACTAAATTATGAAATGGTTAATAGAATTTCAAATATTTCGTGTAATCCATTAGTGAGATTCGTGGTGTTCGGATTCATTGTTAAAACTATATTAGGTTAAATAATGGCAATAACTTCCGTATCCGTTTGAAGTGATACGTCACATATTTATTTTAACCCTACGTCTTATCCTAAACTAATTCTATAGAGAGAATTTGTGTCATATTCCTAAAAATGAGATGGAAACAAATCCGAATAGGAAAATTCCATTTTGAATTTTACATGTTTCATGAATAAAACACGTGTTTGTTATTTTTCCTGTTACAATAGTCAATTTCCGGTTAATCGCCTAGTTCGTGTAATCTAGTTAGAAATGGCATGTACTAGACTGTATGAATTTGAACACGTGATATTCGTATAAGGGTGAGTTTTATGCAGCGTAAACGCATTTATAAGATTTTTACGAATATTTAAAATTATATCACGTAGTACTCTAAAATATTTTTACGTTGCAGCTAAAATAAAGACTTTTGTATCTTATTTTTACTTTTCCATCTTGGAACGAAGGCGGTTAAGTGCACAGGATGATGAAAACAGCCCTAATGAACTTTTATAGCGTTAAATACAAATAATTTCCACCCCTTAAACATTTTTACACAATTTCTAATATTGCGATTAACAAAAACAATTACAAAAAAGGCCTTAAATTTTTTTATTTTACATTGAGACGAATTTTTTCGATGTCAAGACCTTGCCTGTAGATGGAAAGGGTCTTTGGCTTCTTTGGAGCCGAATCTCCCTTTTCATTCCATTGTTTCCACTGTTCTTTTGTTTCTAATGTTTCCTACTACCCCTTTGTGGATCTTCTTCAACATATCTGGAGCCTTCAACTCATTTAGTCGACCCCTGCGATGCTGGCTTTCGATGGTCGTACGGCCTTGGTTAAAATCTGCTACCCAATAGGAAAAGTCTCACCAAAAGTACAATCTAGTCTAGCTTGGTTGAGCTAAGGACTTTCTAATCCAGTATCGCCATCTTTAGGCCAAGCCAAGTATTTCTAGAACCATCCTAGTATGTTCATTCCAATTATATTTCATACAGGGTGTTTTAAACCTCGCCGTCAACATAAACACTTTAATTCATCTATGAGTTGTAACATCCTGTATTTTATTACATTTTCCACTGTATATTTTGGTTTATTCCTTTAATATAAACTTTCCCTTCTTATAAATCCAACTAATTTCAAGATATTCCATTATGTTAATTGTTGTTAATTATTTTATCGTCAATCTAAAGTTTAAAACACTCTGTATGGAATATTAATGAGTTGAACATGTAAAATAAAAAAAGTCGACGTTGCCACAACGTTGTATTTGTACTAAACATCATCGTAAACCCACAGTTTTATAATTCGTGTAACCTATAATACTTGAAATCAAAACTTTTCGCTCAACATCCCGTGTATATCAAAAAAAAACGATCGAAATACGCATGTCCACTTACTGGAACACGTTGTAAAACCGTAGTAAATCTCCCCCCAAGGTGTAACGCTATTCAATACCGGAAGACTTGATTAGAAGGTACACGATAGGGGTGACATTATACACATCGAGATACAAGTGGAGCCATGTATGTACCCCCACCGTAAATTGCCTAGTGTCAATCACCAATGAATGATATAATTAGAACACAATCAATCATCAAGTAGCTCTCGCAATTATGGACGTGCTATTTTGATCAATTACCGGCTACTGCTTTATTAAAAATAACGAATAGTTTGACACTATGTTAGTTAAACTTTTAACGAGTCTTAACTATATAAGAATAATTAGGTTATTTATTAAATTATGTCAAATCGTGAACAAAAAAAATAGAAATCGAATATAAAAATATAACAGTTCATAGAATATTAAATCCATGAAGAATGAAGAAATTGTGTGAAAATTGTGTCAACTGTCATCAGTTAAATGTCACTTGTATAATATGCCAGCAGTCATTTGTCATACGCTCTTCAATACTAAAAAATTATATTACAAAACACGACGAAAATAAACCAGAGCCATTGCACTGGTACCTGTGTGCAAATAAGGGTTTTAGCGTCCCTTAAGGGATTTTGGATAAGGTTTTTGAGTAGGTGCTTGAAATAGAGTAAAAAATGAAATTTAAGAGTCGTATTTATTTGGAATATCGAAATATATTGGAAAAATTTCAAAGCTACGAATACAGGTAATATCAGAAGAATTCTTTGCGAAATGTTTATATTTGGATTAAAGATTAAATACTTGTCATGGGTAATGAAAGCTTTCGATTTCTTTTATATAATCTCCAGTTATCTAATTTTACTTCTTCAAATATCTTCTGCAATTTCGTCCCTATCACATATTTTATTTCGCGTATTTCCACTCGATTCTTCATTTTTTTCTTCATTGTTTAAGTTTATGATGAATAGACCTGGTGATCATACAATTATTTCATACGCTCCGATTTTGATTAACCAAAAAAGATTTTTTGCTCTTGGTTTCTTCTTTATCGATTTGATCTCCATCATCCTTATCTATTTTTCCAACTCATCTTTTGTATCTTCTTCTCTACAATGATTTTAGTTAGAGAGACATTTTGTATGGACCTTTGGCTAGTTATTTTATCGGTTGATCTTCATGTTTTTCATTATACAATATACATATATGGAACGCCATATCACTACAAATTACATTGTGATTGCTTTTGTAGCGATTTTTCCCTGGAATTTCGTGAGCATCAAAGCAACAACCGCGGACTGCAGTTATCAGTATTGCTCAAAGCGAACTAATTACTTGGGAAAACAAATAGTCGGCGTTTCCCTTTTATTTAGACAACATAATTTGATAATGTGCAAGCTAGTCATTAAAGAAAATTGAGATCGAAGAGATATTTGATAAAATCAACGCGAAATATAATACAAATATAAATCCATTCATATCCAGATCTTCTTGTCATTTTTCTAAACTATTTCATCCATTTTCTTCATCTCTGTACTATGTAGTTAAATCTCTAGACTACCAATTCCTTCTTCTGTTTTCCACTGGTGTTTTCTCGTTAAACTCGTTGTTTTTATTTTTATATTTCAATCCAATTGATATGCTTGTAATTTTTTTTTCATTTTCCGATGAAAACAAAAACTTCATTGTGGATTTGAAGCTGAAGAAATTACTGTCTATATCGTTTTTGAACCATAATGTATTATATCAGTTAGTACCACTTAGAAAACTCTCAAGAGCTTCGATTTATCTTTCGAATTTCCAGATGATCTGCACCAAAAGTACTGGTGGTAAAAAATATATATAGGAAGAGCCCAATATCTCACGTTTTATAGTAGGGTATTTTTGATCCAAAAAAATTTGGAACGTATATGGAATATTCTAAAAGGCTACACTTCTACAGACCAACGACCATGATGTTGGATTTGCTGAATTCGAAGCGGATTCGTTTCGTACTATTAATCCATATTATGGCGATTTATTTTACAATTATTTTGAAACTTAGTCTCATCAGTGCACAATATTCGTGAAAATATTTCAGGATTGTCGTGCCAATGTTAGAACTTTCCATACAAAATAAATTTTTAATTTCCGTTTGAGTGAAACAACCTTATAGAAGTTTAAAGGAAAATTCTCCCACTTTTTAACATATATCCGAACAGAAAAAGAGATATTGACATAGGTTTTTTGTAATTTCAGTTTAATTTTGAAATATTTAATCAAAATTTTATGTTTTTATTTAAAATTGTTAAGAGTAATCACGCTATCTAAAATATAAGAAACAACGCCCTCTAGCTTTCACGTTGTTAATTTAATTGCTTTGAATTTATATGTTTTGTATTGATAGGTAAAAGCATTTTCGAACAACATTAAATTTATGAAAATCGGTTTAGTAAAACCGAACTTACAAGCATTTTCTTCAGAACATGTTTCCCATTCTCCCCCATCTCTTATTTGGAGATATATACTAAACCTCGTGAAACAAAAAAAGCGCAGAATTTGTAGAAGAATCGATTATAAAACATAAAATGACACTTAATTGAGTGAATTTTAAAAAATTTTGAGTTTTATTTCATATTTTCAAATACGTTCTCTATTGGGGGATCTAAAATTTTTTAAAATAAGGTGCGGTCGTTTTTATTTGCCTACCCTGTACATCAAGAACAGAACCATGCAGTTTTATGGTATTTTGAACGATCCAAATAAACAAATTAGGATTTCTGATGAAGTTAGTAAAATCGAACTTACAAGCATTTTTTTCAGAACATGTTTCCCACTCTCCCCCATCTCTTATTTGGAGATATACACTAAACCTCGTGAAACAAAAAAGTGCAGAATTTGTGGGAGAATCGATTATAAAACATAAAATGACACTTAATTGAGTGAATTTTAAAAAATTTTGAGTTTTATTTCATATTTTCAAATACGTTCTCTATTGAGGGATCTAAAATTTTTTAAAATGAGGTGCGGTCGTTTTTATTTGCCTACCCTGTACATCAAGAACAGAACCATGGAGTTTTATGGTATTTTGAACGATTCAAATAAACAAATTAGGATTTCTGATGAAGTTAGTAAAATCGAACTTACAAGCATTTTTTTCAGAACATGTTTCCCACTCTCCCCCATCTCTTATTTGGAGATATATACTAAACCTCGTGAAACAAAAAAGTGCAGAATTTGTGGGAGAATCGATCATAAAACATAAAATGACACTTAATTGAGTGAATTTTAAAAAATTTTGAGTTTTATTTCATATTTTCAAATACGTTCTCTATTGGGGGATCTAAAATTTTTTAAAATAAGGTGCGGTCGTTTTTATTTGCCTACCCTGTATATCAAGAACAGAACCATGGAGTTTTATGGTATTTTGAACGATTCAAATAAACAAATTAGGATTTCTGATGAAGTTAGTAAAATCGAACTTACAAGCATTTTTTTCAGAACATGTTTCCCACTCTCCCCCATCTCTTATTTGGAGATATACACTAAACCTCGTGAAACAAAAAAGTGCAGAATTTGTGGGAGAATCGATTATAAAACATAAAATGACACTTAATTGAGTGAATTTTAAAAAATTTTGAGTTTTATTTCATATTTTCAAATACGTTCTCTATTGGGGGATCTAAAATTTTTTAAAATAAGGTGCGGTCGTTTTTATTTGCCTACCCTGTACATCAAGAACAGAACCATGCAGTTTTATGGTATTTTGAACGATCCAAATAAACAAATTAGGATTTCTGATGAAGTTAGTAAAATCGAACTTACAAGCATTTTTTTCAGAACATGTTTCCCACTCTCCCCCATCTCTTATTTGGAGATATACACTAAACCTCGTGAAACAAAAAAGTGCAGAATTTGTGGGAGAATCGATTATAAAACATAAAATGACACTTAATTGAGTGAATTTTAAAAAATTTTGAGTTTTATTTCATATTTTCAAATACGTTCTCTATTGGGGGATCTAAAATTTTTTAAAATAAGGTGCGGTCGTTTTTATTTGCCTACCCTGTACATCAAGAACAGAACCATGGAGTTTTATGGTATTTTGAACGATTCAAATAAACAAATTAGGATTTCTGATGAAGTTAGTAAAATCGAACTTACAAGCATTTTCTTCAGAACATGTTTCCCACTCTCCCCCATCTCTTATTTGGAGATATACACTAAACCTCGTGAAACAAAAAAGTGCAGAATTTGTGGGAGAATCGATTATAAAACATAAAATGACACTTAATTGGGTGAATTTTAAAAAATTTTGAGTTTTATTTCATATTTTCAAATACGTTCTCTATTGGGGGATCTAAAATTTTTTAAAATAAGGTGCGGTCGTTTTTATTTGCCTACCCTGTACATCAAGAACAGAACCATGGAGTTTTATGGTATTTTGAACGATTCAAATAAACAAATTAGGATTTCTGATGAAGTTAGTAAAATCGAACTTACAAGCATTTTTTTCAGAACATGTTTCCCACTCTCCCCCATCTCTTATTTGGAGATATACACTAAACCTCGTGAAACAAAAAAGTGCAGAATTTGTGGGAAAATCGATTATAAAACATAAAATGACACTTAATTGAGTGAATTTTAAAAAATTTTGAGTTTTATTTCATATTTTCAAATACGTTCTCTAGTGGGGGATCCAAAGTTTTGAAAATGAGGTATCTTGTATATCAAGAACTGAACCATGCAGTTTTATAGTATTTTGCATGATTCAAATATTAACTTTTTGTTGTATAGAAAGAAGCGTATTAATATGAACTTCTGAATCAGTGAAAAAGAAAGTTCTATATACGTTTTTTTTCTCTCAACGCCCGGACTGAATTGGCCCTATCTATCTCGCAATTACCGACTCTTGGAATGGTATTAAATTCCACCGAATCAATTTAAACAAAAGGCTATCGAGGACGTCGACTTTTTCGACTTTTATCATTGTTCGAACAGGATATCTCCAGTATTCCAATTCGAACTCTGATATTTAAAAATCGAGATTATTATAGCCATTCATCACGGATATCGCGCTGGTAGGGAGTATTTTTTTCTTGTAATTTGTTTTAATACCGATTAAGAGTGTCGGGGAACTTTTTTTTATCCAGATCAATGATTTTTAATTTCGAATATTGCCGAGATATTAATTTTTCGACTTATCTGATATTGGATCACACAGATAACTGATAAATAATGACGGATCTTTGCATCTTCTGGTATACCATAAATAACGCTAGTTCGTTTTTACATAACGATTAAGTTTAATATCTCCTTGTATATTCCAAATATGTGGATTTCTTCTAAAACAACTCAATTTCTTTAAGGTCAATTGACTATGGTGGCTAAATTATTATTTTTGATGTATTCTAACTTTCGAATTATTTCAAAAACTCTTTACGCAGCTTCAAGAAATTCTTGGGAACTTTTTTATGTTAAAGAATAGATTTCTGCTTGTCAAGGGCTGGTCAGAATGTACTACATTTTCATCTAATATATTCTATAGCCTTCTTTCTTTCGAATCCCTTCAACTATCACCAGGTATGGTCACCTGTAGTCCAAAACATGCCCAAACCATCACCAAGCCTGGGAAACTTCATAATTTTATCACTACAATCCTTCCAAAAGCTCCAGTTTCACTTGATCTCATTTTCAAAACTTCCAAGGTATTTGGTCCAAAAAGTTTGTTCTTAAGTCTCAGTTAAACATCTCAAATTTTCACTCAATATTTTATTAAATTGACTCCAAATCTTCATAGCAATTTTTGGATTCTTTAGCCAACTGAAACTTCTCAATTTTATCACTATAATACTTTCAATAGCTCCAGTTCCATTTGATCTCATTTTCAAAACTTCCAAAAAGGTATTTGGTCCAAAAAGTTTGTTCTTAAGTCTCAGTTAAACATCTCAAATTTTCACTGAACACTTTATTAAATTGTCTCCAACTCTTCATACCAATTTTTGGATTCTTTAAACAACTGAAACTTCTTAAATTTATTACTACAATCCTTCCAAAAGCTCCAGTTCCGTTTAATCTCATTTTCAAAACTTCCAAAAAGGTATTTGGTCCAAAAAGTTTGTTCTTAAGTTTCAGTTAAATATCTCAAATTTTCACTCAACACTTTATTAAATTGTCTCCAACTCTTCATACCAATTTTTGGATTCTTTAGCCAACTGAAACTTCTTAATTTTATCACTACCTTCCAAAACTTCAGCGCCAAAGCTCCTGGTGGTTATAGGGTGGGCAAAACTGTTTGATGGGTAGTGTATATCTTTAATTTACAGGGTGAATTAATCAAATAGTTTAGTTTTCTTTGGTTGGATGATATAAAGCAATTTGCTTTATCTCATCCAACAAATCCTTCAACCATTTTTTTATGGTTATTCAAAAATTATCACAAAATGATCACTTACTTTTGATTGGCCTTTTTTGGGGCTGCAGATATTTTGTTAAGTTCCAGAATATCCATCCATGTGATTCTCAAATCTGCAACAAACAACAGCAAGTTTAAGATGGTGTTTTCTTGTGAGAATATATTATTTATTCGAGTTCTTCGTGCCTTTATTAAAGTTTATACTGAAGACAATAAATCAATATGTGCTAAAACAATGAATTAATTTTCTTATAGACCCCAGGACACTCTATGGAAATCCATTGATGATTCTATTTTCGAAATAGGTCTATCTATAGCTGGAGCTATATATTCTGGCGTGAATTCGACCTTTGTGGCTATACCGCACTTTTATTGCCCTTTGTTATCGAAGATAATTCCTTTATAATGCAAAATTTCTGAACAACTTTGAATATAATGAAGTTATAAACATATGGAGTTGTTTGAAGTTCTTACTTAATAGAGTTTCTCTGGAGTTGGATATGAAAGAGGGAACTAAAAACATATTATACAGAAAATGTGAATGAATGTGATTTGGTTTTTTGAAAAAAAAAATACCCTCGTTAACATCGAGAGAAAGCGCAAGGGTTTTCTTAATAGAAAATTGTGAAAATATTTAGCAAACTGTCAATTTTCTTGCAGAAAATGTTATAGAAATATATGGATAATAGATTTTTCTATACAATTAACCTTTGAATTAATATCTAGAAAAAATGGAAAAGTATTAGAATGAAACTAAGAAAAATGTTTTGAGAATTGAAATTTATTCATTTGAAAAATTTTTATTACGAAAAATTTTTTGTTCATTTGAATTGGAATCAGGAAAAAATTCACTGTGAAAAATCTAAAAACGTTACAAAATAGAAACTTGAATAAAAGATTGTTCTAAATTGGAATATGAACAAAATATGGATATGGCGTTCAAAAAATATGAAAATTTCATACTACGAGACTCTTTTAATGGAAAATATGTTGTGAGAGTGTTTTAAAAACCAAGAAAAGTTGATTTTGGAAAGAACTACCCCCTTGGAATTGAAAAATTCCAACAAATGTTTCGAAAATATCGGGAAAATATCATGATTTCCAAGAAAAATTCTCTAAAATTGAAACATTAAGAAAATCGCTTGAATTCGAATGGAATTTTAAGAAAAAATATGTTTAATGATTTTTTCCTTATATAAAAACATTATTTTTTTAGGATTCAAATTCAATAGTGCCCTTATTTCATAAGTCATAACTTGATTAAATTTGAAGCCTTGTATTTCCAAACCCATGACTCCAAGCATATTTTTAATTTTTTTCCTTATACAAATAACTTTTAGAAATAATTATCTAAAATTTGAGCCCAATATTCTGAATATTTCAACCTAATTCATTATTTGAAACGAGCATTAGTTTGATCTTTGATCTCTAAAACGATTACTCCAAGCAACTTTTTAATTTCTGTTCTTACATAAATACCTCTTAAAAACATCAATACGAAATTTGAATTCAATATTACAATTGTTTGAGCCTAATTCATTATTTGAAACGAGCATTAGTTTTAAATTGAAACCTGGGCAACTTTGAAGCTTTATATCTCCAAAACCATGATCTCAAGCAACTTTTTAATTTTTTTCCTTATACAAATAACTTTTAAGAATAATTATCTCAAATTTGAGCTCAATATTTCAATTATTTCAACCTAATTTATTATTTGAAACCAGCATTTGTTTTAAATTGAAACTTGAGCAACTTTGAAGCTTTATATCTCTAAAACTATTACTCCAAGCAAATTTTTAATTTCTTTTCTCACATAAATACCTCTTAAAAACATCAATTTGAAATTTGAACTCAATATTACAATTGTTTGAGCATAATTTATTATTTGAAACCAGCATTTGTTTTAAATTGAAACTTGAGCAACTTTGAAGCCTTATATCTCTAAAACAATTACTCCAAGCAAATTTTTGATTTATTTCCTTATGTAAATTTCTCTTAACAATATCAATTTGAAATTTGAACTCAATATTACAATTATTTGAGTCTTATTTACTTTTTGAAACGAGCGTATGTTTTAAATTGAAACTTGAGCAACTTTGAAGCCTTATATTTCAAAAATTATGACTCCAAGCAACATCCTGATCAGTCTTCACATGAAAAGGTCCTTTAAGAACACATTCTTGTAATTTAAGCGTAAAGCTTTTACTTGTATGACTACCAGTAGAACAAAAAGTGACTTGGAATGAACTAAATATTCTCGATTCTGCTTATAAAAAAATTTCTATTTCAATTAGTCTGCTATTCACTGTATATTTGAATCATGAATCGTGATAATTGCATACATTTGAATCCATTTTTTGTCGATTGCATCGGAATATTGTGCATGTGCGAAATAACACCAACTGATAAAAATTCCTCATCCACCCTATAAGAAATATTGCGATGGCGTTAATAAATTAGGGTTAAAGTGCTAACAAGACGAAAAAAGGGATTTTTTAATAAGACACGCAACAATATGTTAATAAATCGACTCGAATTTCCATACCTATTACTCCGGTAAGACAGCCATCAAAAATTTACAATTCAAATTACAATTGAAATTAATAAAATGAGTCTAAGACCATTTGTCTTGTAGAATAAAGACACGGGAATTGTTTGAAACCGAAATGAAATATTGACCAGTTTTTTTTGAAATACAAACAATCTAGAATATTCTACGAAAACTAATACACTCAATTTCTTAAAAGTTGTTTACCAAATTGAATGCAGAAGAATTTTCGATAATATCATTGAAGAATATCTTGCTAGTTGGCTACGTTTGATTCGAAGAAACTCCAAGAAGTTGTTGCAAGACTTTGAATCAAATCCCCGTCGAATGATTAACAATTTATACTATACATAATCACAAAACCGAAATTTTCCTGTCTCCCAGTGGAAAACTAAGAAACGCCTTTTCAGCAAGAAAAAATCAAAAAAGATTTTCAAATGTGAAAGTTACAGATTTAAATCCAATTAAAATATTTGATTGAAGAAAATTATTTTTGTTTACCTTTATTTCAATCTCTAGTACAACCTAACCTAACTTAACCTAACCTAACCTAACTTTACGAAACTAATTAAATTCTCATTTTATGTATTGCCTTTTCGTGAAAGTAATAATGTAAATGTCATTATTAGAAAAGCGATAGACGAGAAAGTTTTTATATATATCACATTTTTCAAAAAATTCAAATATTTTCAGTTCTCAACTATTTACTATGTTTTTGAACATTATTAAATGAAACTATGAAAGTTTTAACCTAGTTTTTGAACTGCCTAGGATATTAATAATCTTTCATTGATGAAAATATCCACTTCACTTGATGACCCCAATAATATCACCAAGAATTTAATGAATTCAATTTTTCTCATGATCCATTCCCAAATCATCATAATTTTTAACGCCTGTATAATTAATGACATAGATATTCATTTGGTATCAATAAAATCACATTAAATATGTCTTAAAATCTATCGGAATGAACTTTAAATCAATTACCACTTTAATAAACATTTCGTTTCAAAGTGGCACTTTTCCAAATTGCCTAAAATCAGTTTCCGCTCGTTTTTTGCATTATAATTCTGTTTCTTCATTTTCGTCATCTTCCATTTCATTTTCTTCGTCTGCACTTACTCTAACAGAATAATTTTGAATATTTGTGTATAATTATTGCCTGCACATTGCAGTGGAATTTCTTTAAGCTACGCCAAGCAAATGTGTCAAAAAATTCCACGGGATTCTGGAAGGCGACGTAGATGTCTGCCAATATGTTTACTTTATACCTGGTAACACCAGGTACCTCGCAGGATATGTCTGTGGGGATTATCGACTTCAGAAATCTCGAAAGCCTCCAGGATGTATATTCTTGATCAATTTCATAAAAAATGTCCACGAGATTCTAGACGACGATGTAGATGTCTGCCAATATGTGTACTATGTACCTGGTAACACCAGGTACCTCCTAGAATATGTCGATGGGGATTATCGACTTCAGTAATCTCGAAAGCCTCCAGGATGTATATTCTTGATCAATTTCATAAAAAATATCCACGAGATTCTAGAAGACGATGTAGATGTCTGCCAATATGTGTACTATGTACCAGGTAGCACCAGGTACCTCGCAGGATATGTCCGTGGGGATTATCGACTTCAGAAATCTCGAAAGCCTCCAGGATGTATATTCTTGATCAATTTCATAAAAAATGTCCACGAGATTCTAGACGACGATGTAGATGTCTGCCAATATGTGTACTATGTACCTGGTAACACCAGGTACCTCCTAGAATATGTCGATGGGGATTATCGACTTCAGTAATCTCGAAAGCCTCCAGGATGTATATTCTTGATCAATTTCATAAAAAATATCCACGAGATTCTAGAAGACGATGTAGATGTCTGCCAATATGTGTACTATGTACCAGGTAGCACCAGGTACCTCGCAGGATATGTCCGTGGGGATTATCGACTTCAGAAATCTCCAAAGCCTCCAGGATGTATATTCTTGATCAATTTCATAAAAAATGTCCACGAGATTCTAGAAGACGATGTAGATGTCTGCCAATTTGTTTACTAGGTACCTGGTAGCACCAGATACCTCGCAGGATATGTCTGTGGAGATTATCGACTTCAGTAATCTCGAAAGCCTCCAGGATGTATATTCTTGATCAATTTCATAAAAAATATCCACGAGATTCTAGAAGACGATGTAGATGTCTGCCAATATGTGTACTATGTACCAGGTAGCACCAGGTACCTCGCAGGATATGTCCGTGGGGATTATCGACTTCAGAAATCTCCAAAGCCTCCAGGATGTATATATTGATCAATTTTACAACAAATTTCCACGGGATTCTACAAGACGATGTAGATGTCTGCCAATCAGAAACTTTCCTGAGGCAATTCCAAATCGAATGCACTTTATTGCATCTTGATCTGTCGTCGTACTGCCCACGGTTTTGCCCCTTTTAGTGCTTAATTTCTATTCGCTTTAGACCTTTCGGTGGCGCTTGTTGATTAATTTCTGCACAGTTCTGTATCTTAAAGAGATAACTAGCTGTTAATTCATCATATTTTTAATCTAAAATAGATATTGTAAACGAATTACATGAATTAGCTAATGAAAATATCAATTTTCAAAGTTATACGCGTGGTAATTGATACAAATATATCAACTGGGGGGTGAGTACTTCGCATTTAATCCTTATAAAGCAACATGTTTAATTACATTCTCGAAACAAAACGCGAAGGGTTTGTAAGACAAAAGCGACACATTATATAGGCAGCGAAAACAAAACATGCCGACAGCTATCTATGAGGAGGCGAAGGAAACAGGCTTGTCATAACTTACCGTTTATATACATTCATTGCAAGTGTTTTGAAATATTTCATCGAGTTTCAAGAACGTGACCTACGAGGACTCGAAATAATATAGTCGTGGTGTTAAGAGATCTCGATTTTAGAATTTAATTTACATATAACTTCAGAGGGAAACTTGAAATATGTTTCACTGGATTACTCTGGACTATTCTATTTAAATTACACTGTTTATATCAAATTTAAACCTACAGGGTGTACCACGACGAGTTAAAACTATCTGTATATGACAAAATCATGAAGTCGACTGTAACTTTGTTATTTTAAATAGAACAATATATTTTTGAAATCATCGTAAAATTTTGGTACAATTTTGTCAGAACACTTTTTTCAAAAAATGCATAATTTTTGAGTTATTAATTTTTTTGTAAAAAATTTCAACCCGTGCAGACCCTTATAAATTATTTTTTTACGAGAATACCCTTAAAGATATGAAAATGGTTTTTATTTGGTTGCTACTAGCAAACTTAGATGTATTTGGTAAAACATTTTTCCTTTTATACAGGGTGTGTATAAAATCTGCTCAAAATTTAACTTCATAAATATCAAATTTTCAAATAGAACACCCTGTATATTAATATATTTTTAAAACCTACGTAAAATTTTGGTATAATTTTGTCTATAAACTTATTTTGAAAAATGCATACTTTTTAAGTTATTAATTTTTTTGTAAAAAATTTCAACCCTTGCACACCCTTATAAATTATTTTTCTACGAGAATACCCTTAAAGATATGAAAATGGTTTTTATTTGGTTGCTACTAGCAAACTCAGACGTATTGAAATCTCTATAAAAAAATTTTTCATTTTATATAGGGTGTGTATAAAAATTGTTCAAATTTTAACTTAACATAAATATCAATATTTAAATAGAACCACCCGTTTTTTTCTATTTTAATACGTTCAGGAGTAACAAATAAGGCCTGTAAATAGCAGCAAATAAAGTATATACTCTTGCAGAAACCAAAGTCGCCCATCTTTGAAAATATTTTAGTTAAAAAGATCGTATCCGAAAACCCAAAAGTATAAATATTTTGCCATATACAGATAGTTTTATCTGGGATACTCTGTATACTAGGATCACCAAATAATAAAATGTGAATGAAAAAATAATGAGTGGTTAGTTGTTTTTCTGATATCATAAGAAGTAAAAAAAATCACAGCTAAATTTAGACTTCTAATTCCGCAATGGGTCCACAAGAGACTCGACGGGGGTCTAAGTTAGACATGACAAAGTATAGTGGTCCATAATCGTAAACTGGACTCTATGAGTAAGTTAATTTCTTCAATATAAACAGATGATATCTCAAGAATCTCAGCGAAATTACTTGTATAGTCTATATTGACTTGCCCATGCCGCGCCGGCCGCCGAAGAGTCCGCAACATTGAATGAAAAATATGAAATGAGATCCGTCGCGTACAGTACTTTAGCTTCAACGTCTAAAAGCATCGATGACAGCTTGAAGTATCTCACTACTTATAAAAAAAAAATTAAAAAACCACACACCATTGGAGAACAGTTAATTTTACTCGATTTCAAAGAGATTTTAGAAACACACTGAAAATAATTCCTTTGAGTAACAACACTGTATAAAGACGTATTGACTCTTTGACTCAATTTTAGAGTTTCTGAAAGGTGAAGATTCCTTCATAAAGCTTCTTCATTGATGTGGAACCTTTCGATCAAATTTTCCGTAAAAAATCCACCATATTATGAAGTTGAATGTTCCATAAAATTTGTGAAAGAAACTAGTGGAATTTTCACTATAAACAAAAAAATCTGATGTAAATTGTCATTTTTAATAAAGTGGAAAGCTATTATTGAAACGATCTCACATATCCTGCGGGGTGAATACAAATGCGACGTTGAGGGAAAAATTCGTAGCCCAGGCATCATAGAAAACCTCCATTTTGTCTTTGTTTTTGTTGGGAAATCGTTATGGAAACCAACAGAAGCTCATGTCGAGTATAATCGACTAAAACATCCATGGACTTTCTCATTTCTCAATGGTATCTGTCCAAGCACTGAATATCCAGTTTTTTCTGTAGTCGGTAAAACTTTTATATACTGAGGTACCTTTGACAAGGGCCAATGTTTGCTGAAAGATTTTACTAGCGTCTTTTCGACATGTTTTTTGAAGCTGAGTTTCGTTTCCTTGGACATTCCCAGGCGTTATCTCTAGACGTTTAGTTTCAAGCTAGTTTCCTTCGATTGCAGTGGTATATTAGCCCGGTTGTTTTTATACTAATAAGGCAATGTCGTCTGCAAAGCTAATTAGGAAGTAATTCCTTGTAGTATCCTTATTTTAAAGAGTCCATCATACAAGGTATTCCTAGGACTGATCTTTATCGAACCCGACTACTTACATTGAAGATCTTTGGCTAATTTCAATTTTTATCCATCGCATTTAGCCTTATTTTGAGAATTTTTTTATTACATTGCTCAATGAATCAATTATTTAGACTGTACGTACTGATTTGAAAAAGATTTCGACTCATTTTACCAAAAAAATGAAGATTGAATTATTCTAAACATAAATTTAAAAAAAATATATCACATTGCATATATTTGGGACAACCTTTATATCAAACTGTAACGATACTAAAAATTTAAATTAGAATAATCAACCCAAACTGATTGTGACTAAATTTATGAATTTCAAGATTCAAGATCATAATAATTGAGTATGCTTCTGCCAGGTAAAAAAAAACGTATATTAATAAAGTTCTGAAAATAAAATAGGTGAGAAAATTAGACTAAATTATTTTTGGACTACAATATAAATAGTTCACGAACTAACTGTGGCTGTGGTTGTCTCATAATCTTGTTTCACATTTTTAATCCGCGTTTATAATAATAAAATTAGTCTGCGTAAATATTTTATTAATGATTTTATAGTTTTTTTCTGCTTGTTTTGTATTCGAAAATGGAAAACAGATATTATAACTTGTTCTATATTGCAACAAGTCGAAGTACTAAAAGAATTTTGTAATTTTTAAATGAATATTTTCAAGTTTTTTAGATTTTCACTAAATATCATGATTTTCCAGTTTCGTCTTTAAATTTCTGATAACTCGTTTATGATGGTATCTATCATATTCTGTGTAGACAAATTAGGTTCTGATAACTTCTAAACTACTCTTCGTATCTCGTATTTTTCAACCATCATTTTCTTATATCTTTTTCTTTGATTAACTGTGATTTAATACACAAAATGCATAGAACAAATTGTATATTTTGCATTCTAGGAATTCATCAGCACAAGTCGTTTTGATCCATGTCGAAAGTCATATGTCAGATGTCAAACTTTATGAGGGCAATGTCAGATTTAACGTATTCAGTGTTGTCGTATCTCAGAATTGTAATCAAAATTAGTATTTAGACATTTTAAAAGAATAAATTCGTTGCTTCTTTTCTCTTTGTATCGCTAAAAATACTGATTTTTCTCAAAAAAATCGAAATAATTTATGGTAAAAATTTAATGAATCTCTTTTCTGATTGAAAAAGCAACAAAACAATTTATACAGAGTGATAAGAAATTGAATTTCAACCAAATTCAAAGAAATCTGTATTACAGACTGTTTAGTTGATAACTGCAAGCAAAAAATCAATCAAAATTTTTATCATTTTCGCATTTTGTGTAGAAAAATCAACATCAACATTAAATAATTCAGTTCGGGGTAAAAATTTTTGTTAATTTTGCAAATACGAGATCTATTTCTAATGGTGAAGGGCTAGTTATTTAAGATCTGGAAAACCTTCAAATATTTCTTAATTTTATTTTCCTATTAAGTTGATTATAATAAATAGATATTCAAAACACGTTATCCAATTTCTAAAGTTAATTTTTTATGAAAGAAAAAACTTTAAAATCCTTATTTACACGGATCTAAATAGAAAAATATCGAGTACAGATAATTTTTCTTAGTGTACGCTAATTCCCCCACCGATTGCTTACGTTTCGTGTCTAGAACAACTAAAGTCAGAGAAAATAACAACCGTAAAACGAAGATGGACGATAAACAGAAACCTTACGGATAGCGAAGCGAAGTAATTAATATGCACATCATTGCGTGCAACCCTAAGGGCAAAATACTTTGAAGGAAGTTGTACTACGAAACGTGCATATGCTAAATTGATACGTTATCATGTAGATACACTGCAGTTCCTTGTTTTTTGCGATAACTACAAGAACAACTACGAAGATATAGAGAATTTATAAAAGGTTAACAACCAAAAAAAGGAGATCAGAACTGAAAGGCATTTGTCAGGTAGTCCGGAATGTTTGTAAGCAGAAATCTAAGCCTCCAAGATTCATGGAATGTTATGTGTGGTCAGTTCTGCTGGAAACTTTGACCTTGAAGGCTCAAATGATAAAAAAACTTGAGATGTGGCTCTATAGACGCATCCTGAAGATACTCCTGACGCAAAAGAAAGCTGTTGACAATTACTAAACAGAAATCTAAGCCTCTACGTCAGAATAGGATTAATGGAATATTATGTGTGGTCAGTATTGCTGGAAACTTGTACCTTGGAAGCTCAAATGATCAAAAAACTTGAGATGTGGCTCTATAGACGTATCCTGAAGATACTCCGGACGCAAAAGAAAGCTGTTGACAATTACTAAACAGAAATCTAAACCTCTACGTAAGAATAGGATTCATGGAATGTTATGTGTGGTCAGTATTGCTGGAAACTTGTACCTTGGAAGCTCAAATGATCAAAAAACTTGAGGCATTTGAGACGTGGCTCTATAGATGCATCCTGAAGATACTCCGGACGCAAAAGAAAGCTGTTGACAATCATTAAACAGAAATCTAAATCTCCAGAATTCATGGAATGTTATGTGTGGTCAGTTCTGCTGGAAACTTTGACCTTGAAGGCTCAAATGATAAAAAAACTTGAGATGTGGCTCTATAGACGCATCCTGAAGATACTCCTGACGCAAAAGAAAGCTGTTGACAATTACTAAACAGAAATCTAAACCTCTACGTCAGAATAGGATTAATGGAATATTATGTGTGGTCAGTATTGCTGGAAACTTGTACCTTGGAAGCTCAAATGATCAAAAAACTTGAGATGTGGCTCTATAGACGTATCCTGAAGATACTCCGGACGCAAAAGAAAGCTGTTGACAATTACTAAACAGAAATCTAAACCTCTACGTAAGAATAGGATTCATGGAATGTTATGTGTGGTCAGTATTGCTGGAAACTTGTACCTTGGAAGCTCAAATGATCAAAAAACTTGAGGCATTTGAGACGTGGCTCTATAGATGCATCCTGAAGATACTCCGGACGCAAAAGAAAGCTGTTGACAATCATTAAACAGAAATCTAAATCTCCAGAATTCATGGAATGTTATGTGTGGTCAGTTCTGCTGGAAACTTTGACCTTGAAGGCTCAAATGATAAAAAAACTTGAGATGTGGCTCTATAGACGCATCCTGAAGATACTCCTGACGCAAAAGAAAGCTGTTGACAATTACTAAACAGAAATCTAAACCTCTACGTCAGAATAGGATTAATGGAATATTATGTGTGGTCAGTATTGCTGGAAACTTGTACCTTGGAAGCTCAAATGATCAAAAAACTTGAGGCATTTGAGACGTGGCTCTATAGATGCATCCTGAAGATACTCCGGACGCAAAAGAAAGCTGTTGACAATCATTAAACAGAAATCTAAATCTCCAGAATTCATGGAATGTTATGTGTGGTCAGTTCTGCTGGAAACTTTGACCTTGAAGGCTCAAATGATCAAAAAACTTGAGATGTGGCTCTATAGACGTATCCTGAAGATACTCCGGACGCAAAAGAAAGCTGTTGACAATTACTAAACAGAAATCTAAACCTCTACGTCAGAATAGGATTCATGGAATGTTATGTGTGGTCAGTATTGCTGGAAACTTGTACCTTGGAAGCTCAAATGATCAAAAAACTTGAGGCATTTGAGACGTGGCTCTATAGACGCATCCTGAAGATACTCCGGACGCAAAAGAAAGCTGTTGACAATTATTAAACAGAAATCTAAACCTCTACGTCAGAATAGGATTCATGGAATGTTATGTGTGGTCAGTATTGCTGGAAACTTGTACCTTGGAAGCTCAAATGATCAAAAAACTTGAGGCATTTGAGACGTGGCTCTATAGACGCATCCTGAAGATACTCCGGACGCAAAAGAAAGCTGTTGACAATTATTAAACAGAAATCTAAACCTCTACGTCAGAATAGGATTCATGGAATGTTATGTGTGGTCAGTATTGCTGGAAACTTGTACCTTGGAAGCTCAAATGATCAAAAAACTTGAGGCAATTGAGACGTGGCTCTATAGATGTATCCTGAAGATACTCCGGACGCAAAAGAAAACTGTTGACAATCATTAAACAGAAATCTAAATCTCCAGAATTCATGGAATGTTATGTGTGGTCAGTTCTGCTGGAAACTTTGACCTTGAAGGCTCAAATGATAAAAAAACTTGAGATGTGGCTCTATAGACGTATCCTGAAGATACCCTGGACGCAAAAGAAAGCTGTTGACAATTATTAAGATAAGAAAAACATCAAACAAGCTCAACATAAAATAAAAGCCTAAAAACTGGATATTTTTAAAGTTGTTAGTACAAATATAAAAAAATGTGAATGATAGATTTTGTGTTTAAAAAGAAAAGACAATATATGATTTTCTATTAGTATTTCGATTATCTTCTATTAGATAAGTATTTTTTCGCCACCCTTGTACAAGGAAACAATTATATCTGTACTAAACTAGAAAGCTAAAGAAAGGATCAAAGGATTCGTTGATTATAGAATACGAAACGTTAATCAACACTTCTGGAAAATTTTAAAAAAGTTTTCTTGATGAAACAACATTTTTTTTTAGTCAAATACGGCTGTTTTTGCTCAATTCCTTGGTTCATTATTTCATTCAACTTTATTTTTGTGAAACGGTACCAAAAACTTGATGGAAACATCTTCGTGAAGGTGTTTTTAATCCTTTGTACATCAATCTTATATACAACATATCATGTCTAAATTTCCAGTTTATGTAGGATGTACCGTATTTTTTGAAATGTCTACTAATTCTTCTAGCTCGGGCATTTCCAGTCGACGATTATCCAGTGGATTTATTTCAACATTTCTGGAGTCGTGACCTCATTTGATCGACCACTGCGTTGCTAGTCTTCACAGAACGTAAGGTCTCGTTTAAACTTTGCTACCCAATATTTTACTGTTGATAACGAAGGAAAAGACTCAACCAGAGTAGAATCTAGCTCAGTTTTTATATTGTTTGGTTTAAAGCCTTTCAAATAAAAGTATTCTATCAAATAACGATGAATGACTGCCAAGCAAATACTAAACAACTTGATGTCTTCAAACTTGAGGTATATACTGTAAAGATTTTGTACTTTTTCAAGCAACTACCACCATCTCTAGGTCAGGCTAGGTAATTGTGAGATCTGTATGTTCAGTTCCATTTGGATTCGACTTGAATATTTTGCAATAATGAAGGAATTTTTTCGAAATATGTTGTACAATGCAGCGGCTTTGTTTCTGGGTTAAAAATTGCTTATATTTTTGAAGTTTCTGGATCTTTTTAGTCCTTTCTGCATGGATATAAATAGGATGAAATAAATTGTTTTTTATGTTTCTCACGTTGATAATTTATTTTAAATTAATGACCTATATTTCGGGATTGTTTTAAATATATAAATAACTCGCAAATGAGGTCAAATATTCAAAAAGTGGTAGCAACGAAATTACATTAACAAATAAATTATCATTAAAATTATATTCGTTTTATGAGGTATATTGGATTTTGTGAAATGCCGTTTTCATGAATAAGTTAATAGCACTTTACCAAACCGGAAACATTCGAACAATTTTTCATATAAATTGCGAAATATTAAACAACAGAATTCGCAAAACTAAATATGTTCAATTCAACGAACAGTGGACGGAATTCTTCAATATACAAGTTAATTGCCAAACAATTATGTCCCATAAAAAGCCCATTATTTTGTGGTAATAATGGTTATAAATCAATGTTGCTATTCGACTGAAATATTCCCTTTGAACAGCATGTTTGTACACCGCAATTCGTGATGGGATGTACAATTATTTTCGTTTTTTTTTCTATGAGGTTTTCGTTTGGTTACTGTCGGTAAAATTTGTCAACACAATCTAATAAAAACAGTTCTTTATAACTACCTTTTGATCTTTTAGAAGCCTGCAAAACCACTGCACCTGATCATGTTTTTTCTTACAAATATACTTATAATGCAGATAATGACAAAACTTTTTTTTAGTCGAAAACTGAAGAAGATCTCGACACTTAGATGAGGCAAAACTTCTTGTATAAAGATGCTCGATTCAATATAGAAGTGAAGCGATCCAGAACCAGAAACTTGGACTACTTACAACATAACTCTGTTTTAATGATACTACGATGTCAAATGCTATCCAACATTCCAGTTTTTGCAAAACCTTCTCCATAGGCAGACCCGACTCACCGAGTTCGCTTGCATTCGCTCAGAATTTCAATTTATCGGAATCCGTTACTTTGGAGAAGTGCAAATTTGTGGAAAAAGCTACCAAGGCACGTATTTTCCTAGTATTACAACCGAAGTACTAAAATGTGAAAGGATTTAGCCTCTGGTACTTGTTTTTCATATAAAAAACGTGATAAGAGACAACTTATTGCCAACTGAATGGTAAAGAATCTATCTAGGTTCGCATTACAACTAATTTTCAGAATAAGAGAATCATTTAAAAGTATAGATAGAAAACGACATTATTTATATAGGGTATATACTTTTAGTAGTGTTTCTGGTTCACAGTTGATTATGAGGTTAGATAAACCTGCATAGATCATCATTATTTCATATTCTACATAAATATTTGAGTCTGCACGATTACAAATTTCAATTAGTGAAAAAATTGAAGCCTTAGGATGTTGGTTAGAAGCTTGACTTGATTAAGCACTTTCCAACGTTTACCAACATGTAATTTGATCGAAACTCATTTTCATCAGTAGGATGAAGCGATTTCTCGAATAAAAATAAATATCTGCCACGAATTTTTCTCGTCAAATTGATTCCCGGGCATAAGTTAGCATCCAGGCACTCCCGATTTAATATCTATGGATTTTAAAGAAACATAACGACTTTCCAAGCAATATTTTCCAATTTGTATGAAATTTTTTCAATAAACTCGTATTTTTTCTAAAAATTCTTATTTCAAATGTGAAATTTCATTTGAGACACCTTGTATTTGGTAATAAAAGGAAACTAACAAAAACAAAAAAGCAATTTATCAACAAAAATGTACACTGTACGGTTTTGAAGAGGTAGCTAATGAAAATAGATGTGGTACGTCTTCCAAATGAATAACTATATACGAAGAAGGGTTTCAGTAAAAAAATTAGTGTACAGTCGAATGTTCTCCTTCAATATACTTCCATCCCCTCGCCACACACCTTTCCATAAGTTTTTTCCATTGATCCAAGTAGTACTGGAAGTCTTCTTTGGTGAGGGTCATCGGGAGCTCTGCCGTTTTTTGCTTTACAGGCTTCCATCGACTGAAATCGGTTTTGGTTAGAAGTCAGATTTTTTGGCACTTCAGACAGACTTGTATCATGTGTAATTCCTGGTGTAAAATTTTTCTAATCGTTTTTTTATCGGCGTTTACAGCTTCGGCAAATATCCGGATGCTAATTCGACAGTCTGCACGCACAATTTGGTTAATTTTGGTCATTGTTTCCGGAGTTGAGACATTTATAGGGTGATTTGGGCTTTCTCGGAGCTCACTAAAGCACTTAAACCATTCAAAAACACGCTCACGAGAAAATAGTCCCCATAGGTTTTTTCCAACAATTTATTGTATTCAGTCGGAGTTTTTTTTTCAATTTAATGAACAAGCACATACACCACACAACTTTTAGCGCTGTTCTACAAGTTTGGTAGAAATTTGTTTAGCTTGTAAAATAAAGCTAATAAATCGTATATAGACCATTCATAAAATTACATTTTTTTCGTTGTTCTACACGTTCTAAATACCAAAACAAATCCAAAAACATTTATATTTTCAGAAAAAACAACAGTCGTTCGGTATAACGTTTTTTTGAAGTATGTTTTCTGCGAATAGTATGCAAATAATTCGATAATGTCATGGGGGAAACAACAGTTTATTCAGCGAAATGACTAAGTCTCTTTTATATCCTCACTGGGGTGCAAATAATTTGGTAATTTACATGCCGCAAACTGTAGATGTCACGACATATACATTACGATTGTAAATAAAGTAATTTCACATGTATAATCAAAAAAATTCTACATGAAATAAAATGATAAATACGAAAAGATGTTTTGATGATATTCTAATTCATTTACCTGCATGAAATTCGCAATTTTTGAGTATATAAAGGGCCTAAATTACAAGTTGAGTATGCTAGATCTTAAATACTATACAACTGCCAGTTTAGATGATAATAATGCCGTTTGGGCCGTTGGAAAATACCAAAATAAGCTAAAATATGTAATCACAAAATATGTAGACTTTATACCTTCAATTTTAACAAAAACTGCTTATGTAGAAATTAGACCTTAACCAAATCGCCAGTAACCGAATTTATGCGTCATGGATGAAACTTGAATCCATCATTTCACATGCGAAACAAAAAAAACAATCTAAATAACGAACTGAAAAGTGAGCAAAGAAGACAAAGATTGTTCTATCTGCAGGCTAGGTCTTGGCATCGATTTTTTAGGATGCGCGTGTTTGAATTGCACCCTACTCGCCAGATCTGTCTCCCTCGGATCATTTTCTGTTCCCAATTCGAAAGAATAGCTCGGCGGTCAAAGATTTTCCAGCAACGAAGAAGTGATGCCGGCAGATATTGATTATTTTGAAAAGCTTCACTGGGATCATCCTCGTACTTCAATATTTACAATGCGAGTAAATTTGAACTTAGAACTTTGGAAAATTCTTTTCAAAAATTAATACTGGAGCACTATTATACCAATTTTTTAGATATGTTCAATCTAATGATTTTTCATTTTCCGTCTCTTTCCGAATACATTCAATTCGATAAACCGGATAAAACTAATCAATACTCGTTCCATCAGAATGTTTTGAAGATCTCCAGTAGAACAATCATCAAATCCTGTGCTAAGCTATTTAGATTCGATCAATTTTAGAAAACAATCATGTCAATTCCAAAAAAAAAACTGACACTCACACTCGCGGTTTTTCGATTGCTGTATATACCTAAAAAGGCTAAAGGTTCATATCCCGCTCATAAGCGGGATTAAGTCATTCCATTTACGCCCCTGCCTAATCAGGGCTGGAACACCGGACAGTAGCGGCACGCCAGGATGCATCTATATCAAAAAATTATTGGAAAAAAAATCAGTTCATCGTCATTTTTTAAATTGTATAGCCTTGTCTAATAAGGGCATTAAATATCATATTAAATACGCTAAAATGGAATTTGACCAATTCATTTATTGCTACAAGTTTAATAATCCAAAAAAAAATAAGCAGGATAATCAAAGAATCCTTTTTTTTGTTTAATTTAATCATATAACTATTTTTGTAGCATTTTTCCCTATTTATAACAATTTATATCTCTTGAAGTTGACAATTTACATATTCAAATACACTCTATTATAGTATATTTCTATTCATAGTCCAGGAAATCTAGTCTAAAAATAATCTTTTCGCATTGTTTCCATTTATATAAACTTTGGAAATGGATTTAAGCTTATTAATCTCTTTCCCTTAAAATAACCCCCTGAGTAATGAAACTTCAACATTGACAGTTTATTTTTCAACTAATCTAGACAAACCTTTTGTTCAATTGAAGTTTTTCTACACCCTATCAATTTTTCTAACAACATTTTAAACAATTCATTGAATATGCTGTATAAGAAACTTTATAATTTAGTATAAATGAGATTGAATTGTCATGTGATAAAGAATGAGAATCAATGTGTTTATGACGTCTTAATTAAGTACAAATTCCAAATTTCCTTCGCGTTATTTTTGAAATGTAGGACATAACGTTCAAAATCTATATAAATATTGCCTGCTTGTCAAGCAAAACTAGCCACCAGGTGAGCTACTAAATTCCAAAACACGGAATCCAAATAACGGATTTCAGCATGAGTGTTGCCCCAGGAGGTCCACGGGGATTACACCCATTATCACTTGGACAGCTTGTGCAGAGACAGTCCGTTAGGAGCTGGCGATATTCAACACTTCTTGTCTCTGCATCATCGTCATCGATTTGCAATGTTTCTTCATCTAGGAGGCCTCTGATCAGGCAGGAAAACCATCAGCAACCTTCGTTTATTCGTCCGTGGTTCACTAATGTTTGCCATTAAGACTCGGCCGTCTTCTGTAGTGAGGCCAAAAAGACATCTTCATATCTAAAGTTACTTCGTATCTAGACAATCTTACCTCTATTCGTTTTCCTCTAAGAAACATGGTCTACAGTTTACATCATCCTGAAGAACTAAAAAGCTGGTTCCTGTTTCCATATAAATCCGTAAAACAAAACGAATAGAATAGAACAAATTTCAGTTTGGTTATATTTGGTTACATTTTAAAACAATTCAAATTTGTTCTACTACTCGTTCCTTCTTACGTAGAATCTAACCACCAAACTATAAATTCACTACGACAACAGGGAATTCGGTTGTGGGCTACAACCATCCCGGATTTATATATAGATAAATCTCAGCGCTATTTTTAGGTGTTTTCAGTTTTTCATATGACGAATACCACTTTCTGAGGAAGAGTTTTCGTTGAGGAATTTGAGGTTATAAGGTTTTCAAATTGTATTATAAGGATTCAGCAGATTTCTACTACCACACACCACACAACAACACAAAAAATGCTAGATTCCTATTTACAAGCCTTGAATCGATTAGAATCCTTGTTAACATGATTATTATGCTTCATATAAATTTGTTCGTTAAGGTTAAGGTACTTTGGAGTATTGGAGGTGGAACTAGCATAGAGAATCAAATAATTTTAACCCCAAAGGAAGACTTTCGCTCCTGTTAACATTTATTAAATTATTGAATGTGTGAAATGCGCGGTTGTCAAGATTCTAAACGTAATGAAGATAGACTGATATTTAATTAACAGTGTTGATGTAATAACATTGACAAGTGACAAGTACGAATCACGTATTACTAATTTTCTTTTAGGTCATCTTTTTTTTGTAAAAACTACCATAGTTTACCTAGGTGTTGAAAATAAATGAATATTGTGTTTAAATGGCAACCGGTTTTCTCTCGGTTTATTTTCCTTTGTACCAGTGTCTGGGATTCATTTCCATTTATTTTCCGCAACTTTCCAGAACATCTACGGTGCATATAATTGTAATTACGAACTTTAGTTCTTATTTACAAATTTACAATTAGGTTTTTAATATGAACTGTGTTTAGAAAAGTTGAAAATATCGTTTGGAAGTTCGTCTTGGAATTTCTTAAAATTATATCGAGGTTATGGACACTATATGGCTGCCAAATAAATACTAAGCAACATGGCGTCTACAAACTTCAAACATATACTGTATACACAGTGGTATTTTTCAAGCAAATACCGCCATCTCTAAGTCAAATCTGGTACATCACTGGAACCATCTTCGTAAAAACATATCCATTTTGATTTTTGGCTTTTCTTTATCATTTTTCGAGATAAAATTCGTTTCATTTCAAAGAATTTCATCTAAAATTGATAAATAGAAGACCAAAAACTTTTCTTTGGTTTATTTCTATAATTTCTACAGTAACTTTCGAGATATGTTATTGATAAACAATCTACTTTATCTTTTTTCATGATATTTCATTAATTTGGATGATTATTTATGTATCGCACTTACATAATATAACGAAAATATTTTAATTAAGTATTAGTCGACAATTATAAGTTTAGGATTATTTTACAAATTACTCTGCGAAACATGCCAAGGCAGGTGTATGAATAATTAGCTATTTTCATTTTGACTTCACCTCGCTATGTATTTGAGTGGGTATTTGTATTTTAACATCTACTTATAATTGAAAATAACCTATATTATAAAACGGGATATAAATCTCGAGATCCTCCAACTTGTTAATCGAATCGTCTTCAATATCCAGCCTTCCACGCTGTAAAAAACCACCGACCAAACTTAGCACGAACCTCAATCGTAGGTTAAAATCAAAATCGGGACAAATAAGTACCTCAATAATGCTTATTAGGCTTGTTGAATAGTACATTTCATTTATTTGTCTTCAATATAGTTAATCCACGTCCCAATAACTTTGATTCCCATTTCTATATCCTCTAGAACATCTTGGAAACGTTTTCAATGCATCGAATGTCTTTCTGATCTATAACGAGCTTTTTGAGGAGCTGCATTAGTTTGTGGTACTGTACGCGATCGAATGCCTTTTCATAATTTATGAAACAGAGGCAAACGTCCTTTCTGATAGATGATCTGTCGAATCATAGGAATCGTAGTTTCCGAAATCTCTTGGTCGATTAGAGAAACTTGAAGAGTAGATCCCAGATCCCGGCAAGAAGCTGAGGAACAAACACGATTCGCGGTGCATCTTCTACCTGGTAATCAAAGTCTCCGCGACCAATTGGCTATGACCAAGATAGTTGAATTGGATTGGCGAGTCAATATTTCAAAACAAGGGTTCCTATATTGATTTGCAATTATTCACCCCATAATATGTTACGAACAAGTCCGCGATATCGGTCCTGTCCGTCTATAATGGAATTATAAAATTGGGTGATGTGTTTGATGTAGTTTTTACAAACCGCGTTTGATCCTCGTTTACATTGGTTATAAGAATGTCTGTTTATTCATTGTTTTATTTATTTTTTGATAATTTATTTTGGGATATATAGTTTACTTTACTTTTTTGATGAATAATACATATTGTAATTCTTTTGAATATACGAATACAATCAGCACACATTAACGAAAAAAAAATCTATTTTATTATTCTCTTTATATTCAATCATTTTTCATTTTTAATTTCGTTGAAATCTGACAAGTTTGATGGAGAAACGAATCATGAGATTATTTAATTACGAACCCTCAACTACAGTAAGATTAATCTTCTAAGTTTATTAAAAATGCACGTGAAACTACGGGACTGAAAAATTTTACTTTCAACTGTGTTTTACAGAAAGCAATCCCCATCATATAATTAAAACAAGAAGTCAGTATTTCGAAAAAGTGTAAGTTTATTGTGAAAGGTAAAGGATTCGGAAAAATGTTACTGCGAGTGTTCAAATTGATCTTCCAAAAACGTGATCCTTGAGAAAGTCCTACAGGAAGAAATAACAAAATGTGAGGTTATTTCGGACCACTAAACGAATTAAAACGTGAGGACTCTAGTCATTCCAGTAAATGCAGTTTCTGTACCGTACGTTCAGCTTGAAGATTACTGCAAACGACCACAAAATGGAATGCTGGTCGTCCAGAACACGGCGCGTCGGTAACAGAGCCCGTTTTTAAGAAATTCCTCTACGTCTTCCACATAATTGCGTTCGTGCGCAGATACGACATAACTCATTCTTGAAGCGTGATCGCTAATGGAAAAGAGAAATCCTTAAACAAATTGAATGTAAATTTAACGAAAAAAGAAGACACGTATCTTAGATATACGCAAATCAAGGCGAGTGATTTATTTTTAAGTTATTTAGGTCTACAGGAAGAAATGTAAATGTTAAATCCTTCCGTGTTTAGGGCAAATATACCACCAGTAAACACACCGAGGCTGTTCAAACACAGGATGTGCAAGTATAGTGTTCGAAGATATATTTGTGGCCTCCTGCAGTCGTAATATATCGATAAAACTTACCCCCACAGAACCGTATCTAGGATATTATTTTGTGAATATTTCACGATAATTAATTTTCAAAAAATAAATTCCATAATGGTAATTTATACAACAAGTACATGAAGTAGCACTTCTTTTAACGATTGGGGGAAAAGTTGATGGCAATTTCATTAGTGAAAAAAAGACTTTTTATGCGAATCTCTTGAAAATGTATTAGATTTTTTAATTTGACATATTTATTCACTTAAATCAAAATTATCGTTTATAATTAAGGTTGGTTTTAGTTTTAAATAGCTGGACTATAGTGTTGAGGATCAAATTTTTTAGACCTTTCTTCAAAATGAGCTTAGAACATACGTTTATAAACTTGACTTTCCGTTTGCCGTTAACTTTCCATGGGGGACGTTTTCCGTTTGACTTTATTAACCCTGTTTCGACTATCCGTTAGCCGTTTGACATCTATAGACTCTATCCACAAATTTGACTTTCCGTTTGTCATTTGATGTCTATAGATTCTATCCACAAATTTGACTTTCCGTATGCCGTTGTCTTTCCACGGATGACGTTTGCTGTTTGACTTTATTGATCCTGGTTTGACGATCCGTTAGCCGTTTGACATCTATAGATTCTATTCACAAATTTGACTTTCCGTTAACCGTTTGATGTCTATAGATTCTATACAAATATTTGACTTTCCTTATACCGTTGTCTTTCCACGGGTGACGTTTGCTGTTTGACTTCATTGACCCTGTTTTGATTTTTCGTTTGTCGTTGCCGTTTGCGGGTGACGTTTGCCGTTTGACTTTATTAACCCTGTTTTGACTATCCGTTAGTCGTTTGACATCTATAGATTCTATCCACAAATTCGACTTTGAATGATTTTATGCATTTCGATGTTATTCAATTTAGTGCAAACGTCAACGATAACGGGAAACACAAAATCAAATTTATGAATCGGCCTTTATTCTGGTACCGTTTCATAAAAGTGTTATATTCTTTTAGATAATGTTATTTGGATATAATTTCTTCTTCTTTTTAATCTATTAATATATTTAATTCATTAATTCGTTCTAATACATTAGCCTGATAAGAATTCTCGTTGTGCGGACGCCATTTTATTACCAATAAGAAGTTGCGTGACCGATAGGGGCGGTGGAATCTATCCGTTTGTCCATTAAGACAAATTGTACCTCATCTGATAATAATTTTAAGTAGTAGTTGTAGTTACAAACTAACTTGGAGTTCGATACATTACAAAAATTATACATTCGATCTTAAAATCATCTATTATCCACTCTATTCAGGAAATCAGCTTATTCCCCATGCATTTCCGCTCATAATTCTACAGAATTTCAAGAATTTTAATAATAAACAAAAATAACAATAACATCGTCGTTTACTGGAAATCTCCCTCGTATTAGTGGATAGGAAAATGTCACTAGGAGTCAAATCTAGCGAATATGGTGGCTTATTGTAGAGTTTAGTTGTTCCGAATACGTGCTGATTGAAATCTAGGGATTACGCCAGGTCCTGAATTCAATACCAGCTATAAAATTTTCATTTCTATTACAATGTGCCAACGCTTGATCGTGGTTGTCTTGAATATTGGACAACCCGTACTGGAAGATTATGCAGCTCGGGTTTTTAAATATGAAATGAATCCAAAACGTTTTATATCCTTCAACTGAGCAGTTCAAATCATTTTGTAACTTTTTTGTAATTTTATTATCATTTCAGCATTAGAATCTCTTCCAGAACATTTTGAAACATTCTGCGTCATTCCAATACGACCTTTTTGATAGTTTTTTTCCCTTTTCTAAGGTTGAAAATAACAATTTTTAACTATTATGAATAGATTTCTAGCGAAATTCAATAGTAGCTGAAAATTGTATTTTTCGCAGTTTGAATTTAAATAAGTTTACATATTTAGAAAAACACGAAAACTTAAGTAGCAGCCCTCGTATATTCATATTTTTTATTAAGCAATATAAGCATGTAGTGATTAATATGGGTGATTAATGAACATTATTCATCGAAATGTTTATTAAAAGATAAGCTTACAAAGCTTTATACTGCCCAGTATATTTTTTAAGTTAAAACGTTTTTGTTGAAAGGGTTCGTTAATCAGAACGAGTTACATCACAATAGGGGTAGAAAGAAGGATAAGCTAACCTCATTTATATGCTTATCGTTCTTATACACAATTTTGACGATATAAAGATAAGTTACTTGCTAACGAAATAAATTCACAATATTATATCTGTTTCTAATTTTTCTAACCTCATTTTTGTCAATTTAACTATCTTATTTGACCCTATATAATCTTATATTTCACTGCCGAATGATTTCACGTGAAGAAAATTATGTTTTTTTCTACTTTTCCATGGTCTCAATATAATATATTTACTTTGAAATCAAAATCTAGTCGCCAATTAATTGATTTGGTTTTTTCTTATGTACCACATTGAATAGAGAAACGTACAGCAAAAATATTCACGGCTCTATCACTAAATTGAGTAGTTCAAATAAATTTCGTTTTCTTCAAGTTAAAATTGTCTACGAGTTGCTAAAATGAGGTCCAATCATAGAAGGATTACCATCAGCAGTTTTGGTAGAAAGCTGACGATGATTTTAATACAAAAATTGATGAAAATATAACCTGGAAATAAGTAGAAATGATAAACTAGGCTACTGACTGATCTAGAATGATCAATTCTGAATGTTACAACAGCATTTATATATCAGGGAAACCAATCGAAGAAGATAAACCAGATATCAGTTCAAGCAAAAACGAATTGAAAGGTCTTTGTTTGGCAACCAAAGATTTCTTCGACTCTTGCAGATCAAAAAATAAATTACGAGGTGTAAGTTTTTGTACATCTAAAGAAGCTATTGATGCACAAACCGCTTATCATATCTCTCATATACAGAGTGTCCTATCCTCAATAACATAATCCGGATGTCCATTCTACGGAATCGTGACGAAATTGCAATTATTTAAGCAATCTTTTATTTGAATAAATACACGTTATGTTGATATCAAAAGCAATGAAAACAAGACAGAATGTACTGGTACCATCCTCTTTCAGGATGTTACCAATCAAGGAAGGAAAAAAGGGTCCTCAAGATAACAACAGCTGAAGATTTCTACATGTTGATTAGATATCAAACTTTTGGAACATCTCGAAAGTATTCCATTGGATTTAAGTCAGCGTTGAACTATGGCTACTGTGCACGGACATTCCAACAATCTCCTGTCTTTTCGACAGATCCTCATCCTCTTAACCTCGCAGTTTCCGCTCCCTTGAGTTCTATGGAAGATTCTGGGATGTCTTATCTTTTTGTTAGAGATTAGGCTGTTTGGTTAGGTTCCTTGTCCTGTCATTTTCTTATCAGGTAGTGCATAGTTACGTTCTGTTTGTGTGGTGCTCGTCACTGGTTTGTTTTCCGTCTTCTTTGAGAGTTTCGAGCACCACCTTTCAGTTTGTAGGGTGCTTTCCTCCGCAGTTCTAAAATTTGGTGTTTTTCCATTCTGTTTAGGATGCAGCCGGTGCTCTGTATAGATCCGTTATCACAAACACACTTATTTTGATGATGATGAATTTTCCAGTGTTGTCATCGTTTTTTTAAGTAAGGCTCGTTAGTTGCCATATTCTTTTTGGTCTTAATCAATTTTCCTTCGGCTTTATCTATACTTCCAATGTGGAGGTTGTGCATGGATATTTGAGGTTATCTCCAGTTTTATTTGTAAACAAAACTCGGGTGTAGTCGGAGGATTTACAACAATAAGTTATATAATTAGTCAAAAAATAAAACTGTGGTTTAATTTTGTAGGGGACTTTATATTTGTAACTATATTATTTGAATCCTAGGCCGTTGCAATTTAAATTATACAACCAGTTGGTATTAAGCTCTCGGTGTTTCGAAATACCGTACAATCATCATAATGTGCTGAAATAAAGCGTTGAACGCCATAAACTGTAATAACTTTGACACCGCGTTTTGTTCAAGTGATTTGTTGCTGTGGAATTTCTACTACGTTTAGAAAATATTTCTGGTACTTTTTCATTACTATATCAAAAATTAGGATTTATTCCTCTTTTGTATACTGTCGCGGTTTGTTTCATTATTCTTCACTTCTTTATATTTGATTATTTTCATGAACCGCGATCGTTTTTGTTTTGATTTTATACACTTGCGATGTTTGAGTACAAAAATTGAATGGAGGATTTATAAGGAAAATTTAGACTCACATTCTATAGAAAAATTATCCAGCTCGCATCCCAAAAAACAGTCTTTGCCTACTTTGAAGTCAGTTCTTTCTTTCCAGTCGTTTGTTTTGATTATTTTTTTGTTTCATTGCCAAACGTTTGATGGAAGCTGCTTTTGTTCCATTTTGAGCAAACGCGGCATCCATCTTGTCCACAGCTTTCTCATGTATTAGTTAATACTAGATAATCGACGTTTATTCAGTACTCTGAAGTCGTTACTTCATGTGGTTTAATCCAAAGTAAAATCAAGTTCAGCTTTTATTTTGTTATTGTTATTTGTACTAATGCCTTTCAAATAAAAATATTCTATCACATTACGATGAATGTTTACATATACAATGAAAACGTTTACTATTGACAGCTGTCAAAAACAAATATTAAACAACATGGCGTCTTCAAACTTGAAACATGTACTTTTCCAAACAACTACCGCCATCTCTAGATTGTACTAGATATTTATGGTATTATCTTCGTATCAGATAAAAAGAAAGGAATAAAATCTTTGGTAATTATTATTTTTTCATTTTATATCGTTAAAATCCTCCAGGTAAACAATATTTACTCTCTTATTAAGATGTACTGTTTATTATAATGTAGTGCTTGAATTGATTCTATTCCAAATACAATAAATAACGTCCCATCGATCTCATAGTCTAAATATCGTCAAATTGGCATACGGTAATTATATTATTTAACAAATGGAAATCTAAATTTCGTATTTGACATGTTAGCGTGTAGATTTTAATGACTCGATAAGATCATCATAGCATGCAACTGAAAGCTATCAGTTGTATTAAAATTATTGATTGTTGCCTACGAATATATTTAATGGAAATTCAACAATTAATAAACGATGATATCAAATAGAAAAGCACGAATTAATAGTGTCATTTATATGAATATTGTCCAATTATAATTGCATGGAATGAGTGAAGTCAGACAATGTAATCACGAGTGATTTTTTTTGGGGAGGAAAACTAGAAAATTCAAATCAATCGGTATTATTTCGCTTCTACTGATATATAATAATAAACCTTGTATCTTGGGCTGAATTTTTTGTAAAAGAGAATTTGAAAATCACAAGTTAGGAACAAAATAACTTGTAAAACAAGTAACACCAGTACGTGACACAATGTGAGTTTTAGATATGTATTCACTGAAGACATTATCTGTCTTTTCTCATACTAACATCGTCGTAGATTCTTAAACAGCTCAATTCTCTTTGTTATTATAACGTCCTCCAATATAGAGAATCAGTGGTGTATCCTGACAGCTTCTTCGTCCTTTTCTTCTTGTCCATGTCCTCTACTGTCTTTTTACATGTGTAGAAACGTGTAACGGACAATACCCGCGTCATTTTTAACAAAAATTTATTGAATGATGATGACAGTTGTTATGTCATGATCGAAGAACGTCCTGTAGCTGTAAAAAAGCAGTTTTAGAATGCATCAACTGTAAGAGGTCGGACAACAACGTTAAAACTCAGATAGATCACAAGAAAACTAGACAGGACTGACCATTAACATAGCAGTTCATATCTTCACCGATTGTTGAAACAATTAAAGAAAATTTGGACAAGATGAAATTTAAAGTTTTCTCTATCCACTCAGTTATTTCCACGCTTCAATCCATCGAGATTCATCGACCTGTTTCTTTAATTTCCAAATTATAATCTTGGTTTCTTCAACTACTTTCTCTTCCATTCCTCTTCATCTGTTTTCGTTCTCTGTTTTCTCTATCCACTCAGTTATTTCCACTCTTCAATCCGTCGACATTCATCGACCTGTTTCTTTAATTTCCAAATTATAATCTTGGTTTCTTCAACTACTTTATCTTCTAATCCTCTTCATCTGTTTTCGTTCTCTGTTTTCTCTATCCACTCAGTTATTTCCACTCTTCAATCCATTGAGATTCATCGACCTGTTTCTTTAATTTCCAAATTATAATCTTGGTTTCTTCAACTACTTTCTCTTCCTTTCCTCTTCATCTGTTTCCGTTTTCTGTTTTCTCTATCCACTCAGTTATTTCCACGCTTCAATCCATCGAGATTCATCGACCTGTTTCTTTAATTTCCAAATTATAATCTTGGTTTCTTCAACTACTTTATCTTCTATTCCTCTTCATCTGTTTTCGTTCTCTGTTTTCTTTATCCACTCAGTTATTTCCACGCTTCAATCCATCGAGATTCATCGACCTGTTTCTTTAATTTCCAAATTATAATCTTGGTTTCTTCAACTACTTTCTCTTCCATTCCTCTTCATCTGTTTCCGTTTTCTGTTTTCTCTATCCACTCAGTTATTTCCACGCTTCTTTACTTTCCAAATGAATCCTATTTATATTTTATATAAAAAATTAATGGTATTGATGATTCCTATTATCCAGAAACGCCTTTTTTTAAAAAACAAACTCTTGAAAAAATTTGTGGGCAATCTAAAAACGCTAAATTTAAGAGAAATTTCCATTGTACGTCTATGGATTTTAGAAACGTCGTACAATATTCCTACTTCCTCGTTGATCCATTGTGTATCATCCACACATTCTTTACACTGTGAAAAATTTTTCAGATACAAGTTGAATGAATCGTATTCGAAGAAAGTTTAATGGGCCAGGAAAGTTCGACGTAGTTCACAAAGAAGTATCAGCATCAAGTTTTTCAATATCTTTTTATTTAAAAAAAGTGTAAGGAAGAAATTTTCATATTGCTAACACGTTTTTAAGTATCCTCGATTTTAATCAAATGAATTCGAAAGTCTAATATCAAAATAGAATATATGGGCTACTACATGCAAAAAAGATAATTGAAACTGAAGAAAATAAGATGGAAGATACGTAATGAAAGAAATAACGAGGATGATACTGATGAAGAACTGAATATTTGATTTAAAAATAAAAATAAAACTTATTTTAAAATTTCAATATCTACTTATTTACCATTTAATCCTGATTCCTTCAAAGCTTATCAGATGTAAAGCTTGCTGGAGTTGAATCAAAACACAATCGTTGCTGTTATTTTCTATCGAGTGTTTTTTGTTTTGACATCTCCATTTTTCTCTCCAGCTCCTCCTCGATTTTTCTTATCTTGTTTTAGTTTCCCTTTTAATTTCCCTTATATTTTTATTCCTTATTCTGTCATTTAATGTTTTATTATTTATTTTTCTTAGAAAGCTCTTTTTAGTCCTCTGAATTGGATTTTTTGTTTAATCAATCCAATATTTGTATGACAAATATGATTTGTAGTGTTTGTTATTTCTTTTTGTTTTCTGAATACTTGATATTGAATCGACAGGTTTTATTATAAACATGATTTTCAGAAGAAAGTCACATACCAATCGAAAATATTTTCTCTACCAAAACAGATAAGAGACTACGAATTGAATCATAATTTTTAGAATCAACGAATCATTCAAAAGTATATATACACATAAAAAATAATCTATTAGAATTCCGAATGTTACTAAATGGAATTATGGTAAAAAATTATTTGCAGTATGTTCGCATTAAACTTAATACCGAATATTCTTGCACAACTGAAAAGGAAACATATTCTTGGAGGTACGTTCAATACGAAAACTGGGAATATTTATAACAAACATTTTTTTTATTCTAGATTTCAAGTTAAGCAACAAATTTTTCTTTGTATTTAATTTTACTGAAATTATATTCGCTTGTTATATTAAGTACAACCCTGTGTAATTCTTAATGATGGGTTTTTAAGCAAATTATGGTTTTATAAAGTTTTACAAGGTTTCTAACACCATAAATAATGACGATGATGCTTTTCATGAGTGAATTATGTTTATAAAGATTTTTCTAATATTAATAGTAGGTATAAAGGTATGAAAAATTAAAAAACGAAGAATTTCAACGCGAAGAAATCAGTTAAATAATTTAGATAATATAGTATTGTACATACCAAAACGACTTTCTACTTTTCCACGTAAAACCTCTGCCCTATTTTCAACCAGCGCCTCTGATCGAACTCTAAAGGGCTTTAATAGGTCACAAAGTTTGGCATGCTTCGCGTCACCTCACAATAGAAGCCCTAAATTCTTCTAAAGTCGAAATCCAAATAAAGTTCTTATGAGGTTTCAAATCTGATGTGTCTTTACGACAAAAAGGGATTTTATGTTTCTCGTTTCCAGTGGTTTTCGATGTCGAACTTTCTGAAGATGATAAAATTCTTTAACATATTATATTTTATGCATTTCGAGACGGAAACGCTTTAAATATTTTAAAAATAAAATTTCTGCAATAAGATATGTATCTTAATTCTATTTAGTCACGATCTAGTTATTTGTCCGATATATTTCGTTCTTTTTGTTTGAATATGATTATTATATCTAAATTGTACTTCGTAGAAAATCCACGGGATTAAGAAACAAACAAAAAAACGCTTCGCATCGAGATTTTATAAAGGCTGTACAATAATTAGATTTCAGTCAAGGGTAAATCCCGGTAGCAATAAGGAACGTCCTACAAGCAGTGTAAACGAGAAGGAGGGGCAGTAACTTGACGTTACGCGACCGAAGGATAAAACCAGGAGTTATACCACCCCGGAGAATTCGAAGTTAATTTGCTTCTAGTTGATGACGTCCCATTGGAGTTGTCACTTTTTCAAACTCTCAGTTATACTTATTGGCGATCGAATGTACGACCTGATTTGATATTTAGAATAAATATTCAATTATAATTTTAGATGAATATTACCAAACACGTATCTTTGTACATTTTTTTTTGTGTGATAATTCAGGCTTTTTCCGCGATCTTCATATTGTCTTCTATATCTTCACAACAATCAATTTGTGTCACTTTCCCTCATCCTGATATAATCCTTTCAACTAATCTAACACGTGACATACATTCAGACTAATATTTATTTCCCTAATACATCAAATTTGGGTATATCAATTCCCTTACAATTGATTATTATTCTTTATAAATGCCATCGCTTATTGATGATACCGATAAAGGTGACAAGCGTTTCCTTTCTCTTGATTTATGTTCTGGAAGTTTCTTTATCAAAATTTTGTTTATTCGTCGACTATACCTAACAATATGTGTAAAGGTGTTTTGTTACCGTTGAGTTGCAAATGAATTTTTTATGATTGATTGATTCGTTGATCCAATCATAAATTGATTTGTTGATACGACGACTGGTTCGTTGATTGATTAGTTGGATATCTGATTGTTTCGTAGATTCGTTGATTTCATGATTGATTCGTCGATCGATTCGTTCATTAACCGATCGATTCGTTGATCTACTAATTGATTTATGGATTTACCAATCGATTATTTGATTTCCTGATTGTTTAGTCGATATACCAATCGATTCTCGGCTATCTCAATTAATTCGGTAATTTGCTCACTGATTCGTTTATTTCTCAATCGTTTCGTTCTTTAACTGTTTGATTAGTTGATCGACTAATTAATTCGTCGATTAACTAATCGAATTTCTGACTTCTTGCATCGTCAATCAATTTATTCGTGGGTTTCCTGATTGATTAGTCGATATACCAATCGATTCTCGAATTTCTCAATTGATTCTATAATGTGCTCACTGATTCGCTTATTCCCCAATCGATTCGTTCTTTAACTAATTGATTCGTTGATCTAATAATTGATGCTTCGATTAACTATTGGAATTTCTGACTTCTTGCATCGTCAATTGATTAATTCGTTTCTTTCTTAATCGATTCGTTATTTAACTGATTAATTCGTAGATCTACTAATTATTGCGTCGATGGACTGATCGATTTTCTGATTTTTTCCATAGTCAATTGATTAATTCGTTGATTCCTTGATTGATTCGTCAATCGATTCTTTCATTAACCGATTGATTCGTTGATCTACTAATTGATCAATGTATTTACCAAACGATTCTGAAATTAACTATCGGTTTATGTCGTTTGGTGTAAATATTAACAAATATAAACAATAAATTTTGATATAATCACCAATAAAATCATTTATTTTTCGTCAAAACTAATTACTTAAATTGATTTTTATATAGAAATGATCGTTGACTCTGGTGTGTAATTCAAACCTTAAGTGTCTTTATATAACAAGCAATTACTTAACTCAATTCTTATATACCTGCAACATAATATTTATAAGTGATTAGTATATACATGAATGAAAAATCAATTCTCATTATTACCATGAACTCATTTGATTGTTACAAATTAATGAATAAAATTAAAAAAGTGTTTGAAATGTTTTTTTCGATGATTTCCGAAACACAACGAAAACGATGCTTTACAGAACGCTTTAGGAACTTGTTCCTACTTTTATCATTAAAAGATCGTTTTATTGATACAATTTGACCGACTTTTACCGTTTATTGGCAAAATTCTAATGAACTATTTTGAGTCAATTGCACGTAGTTTCTGATATAGTACTTTGTGAGGTTAGATTTTTCATTACATAGTAATCAGCACGTTGTTTTCTATAACATTTTCCAAAACTTTCATGCATTAGGAACTTATTCCTGCTTTTATCTTCAAAAGAGCGTTTTATTGATGCAATTTGACTGTCTTTTAGTGTTTATTGACAAAATTCTATGAACTATTTTGAGTCGATTGCACTTAGTTTCTGATATAGTACTTTGTGAGGTTAGATTTCTCATTACATAGTAATCAGCACGTTGTTTTCTATAACATTTTCCAAAACTTTCATGCATTAGGAACTTATTCCTGCTTTTATCTTCAAAAGAGCGTTTTATTGATGCAATTTGACTGTCTTTTAGTGTTTATTGACAAAATTCTATGAACTATTTTGAGTCGATTGCACTTAGTTTCTGATATAGTACTTTGTGAGGTTAGATTTCTCATTACATAGTAATCAGCACGTTGTTTTCTATAACATTTTCCAAAACTTTCATGCATTAGGAACTTATTCCTGCTTTTATCTTCAAAAGAGCGTTTTATTGATGCAATTTGACTGTCTTTTAGTGTTTATTGACAAAATTCTATGAACTATTTTGAGTCGATTGCACTTAGTTTCTGATATAGTACTTTGTGAGGTTAGATTTCTCATTACATAGTAATCAGCACGTTGTTTTCTATAACATTTTCCAAAACTTTCATGCATTAGGAACTTATTCCTGCTTTTATCTTCAAAAGAGCGTTTTATTGATGCAATTTGACTGTCTTTTAGTGTTTATTGACAAAACTCTATAAACTATTTTGAGTCGATTGCACTTAGTTTCTGATATAGTACTTTGTGAGGTTAGATTTTTCATTACATAGTATTCAGCACATTGTTTTCTATAACATTTTCCAAAACTTTCATGCATTAGGAACTTATTCCTGCTTTTATCTTCAAAAGAGCGTTTTATTGATGCAATTTGACTGTCTTTTACTGTTTATTGACAAAATTCTATGAACTATTTTGAGTCGATTGCACTTAGTTTCTGATATAGTACTTTGTGAGGTTAGATTTCTCATTACATAGTAATCAGCACGTTGTTTTCTATAACATTTTCCAAAACTTTCATGCATTAGGAACTTATTCCTGCTTTTATCTTCAAAAGAGCGTTTTATTGATGCAATTTGACTGTCTTTTAGTGTTTATTGACAAAATTCTATGAACTATTTTGAGTCGATTGCACTTAGTTTCTGATATAGTACTTTGTGAGGTTAGATTTTTCATTACATAGTATTCAGCACGTTGTTTTCTATAACATTTTTCAAAACTTTCATGCATTAGGAACTTATTCCTGCTTTTATCTTCAAAAGAGCGTTTTATTGATGCAATTTGACTGTCTTTTAGTGTTTATTGACAAAATTCTATGAACTATTTTGAGTCGATTGCACTTAGTTTCTGATATAGTACTTTGTGAGGTTAGATTTTTCATTACATAGTATTCAGCACGTTGTTTTCTATAACATTTTTCAAAACTTTCATGCATTAGGAACTTATTCCTGCTTTTATCTTCAAAAGAGCGTTTTATTGATGCAATTTGACTGTCTTTTAGTGTTTATTGACAAAATTCTATGAACTATTTTGAGTCGATTGCACTTAGTTTCTGATATAGTACTTTGTGAGGTTAGATTTCTCATTACATAGTAATCAGCACGTTGTTTTCTATAACATTTTCCAAAACTTTCATGCATTAGGAACTTATTCCTGCTTTTATCTTCAAAAGAGCGTTTTATTGATGCAATTTGACTGTCTTTTAGTGTTTATTGACAAAATTCTATGAACTATTTTGAGTCGATTGCACTTAGTTTCTGATATAGTACTTTGTGAGGTTAGATTTTTCATTACATAGTATTCAGCACGTTGTTTTCTATAACATTTTTCAAAACTTTCATGCATTAGGAACTTATTCCTGCTTTTATCTTCAAAAGAGCGTTTTATTGATGCAATTTGACTGTCTTTTAGTGTTTATTGACAAAATTCTATGAACTATTTTGAGTCGATTGCACTTAGTTTCTGAAATAGTACTTTGTGAGGTTAGATTTTTCATTACATAGTATTCAGCACGTTGTTTTCTATAACATTTTTCAAAACTTTCATGCATTAGGAACTTATTCCTACTCTTATCTTAAAAAGAGCGTTTTATTGATGCAATTTGACTGTCTTTTAGTGTTTATTGACAAAACTCTATGAACTATTTTGAGTCGATTGCACTTAGTTTCTGATATAGTACTTTGTGAGGTTAGATTTTTCATTACATAGTATTCAGCACATTGTTTTCTATAACATTTTCCAAAACTTTCATGCATTAGGAACTTATTCCTACTTTCATCTTCAAAAGAGCGTTTTATTGATGCAATTTGACTGTCTTTTAGTGTTTATTGACAAAATTCTATGAACTATTTTGAGTCGATTGCACTTAGTTTCTGATATAGTACTTTGTGAGGTTAGATTTTTCATTACATAGTATTCAGCACATTGTTTTCTATAACATTTTCCAAAACTTTCATGCATTAGGAACTTATTCCTGCTTTTATCTTCAAAAGAGCGTTTTATTGATGCAATTTGACTGTCTTTTAGTGTTTATTGACAAAATTCTATGAACTATTTTGAGTCGATTGCACTTAGTTTCTGATATAGTACTTTGTGAGGTTAGATTTCTCATTACATAGTAATCAGCACGTTGTTTTCTATAACATTTTCCAAAACTTTCATGCATTAGGAACTTATTCCTGCTTTTATCTTCAAAAGAGCGTTTTATTGATGCAATTTGACTGTCTTTTAGTGTTTATTGACAAAATTCTATGAACTATTTTGAGTCGATTGCACTTAGTTTCTGATATAGTACTTTGTGAGGTTAGATTTTTCATTACATAGTATTCAGCACATTGTTTTCTATAACATTTTCCAAAACTTTCATGCATTAGGAACTTATTCCTGCTTTTATCTTCAAAAGAGCGTTTTATTGATGCAATTTGACTGTCTTTTAGTGTTTATTGACAAAACTCTATAAACTATTTTGAGTCGATTGCACTTAGTTTCTGATATAGTACTTTGTGAGGTTAGATTTTTCATTACATAGTATTCAGCACGTTGTTTTCTATAACATTTTTCAAAACTTTCATGCATTAGGAACTTATTCCTGCTTTTATCTTCAAAAGAGCGTTTTATTGATGCAATTTGACTGTCTTTTAGTGTTTATTGACAAAATTCTATGAACTATTTTGAGTCGATTGCACTTAGTTTCTGATATAGTACTTTGTGAGGTTAGATTTTTCATTACATAGTATTCAGCACGTTGTTTTCTATAACATTTTTCAAAACTTTCATGCATTAGGAACTTATTCCTACTCTTATCTTAAAAAGAGCGTTTTATTGATGCAATTTGACTGTCTTTTAGTGTTTATTGACAAAACTCTATGAACTATTTTGAGTCGATTGCACTTAGTTTCTGATATAGTACTTTGTGAGGTTAGATTTTTCATTACATAGTATTCAGCACGTTGTTTTCTATAACATTTTTCAAAACTTTCATGCATTAGGAACTTATTCCTACTCTTATCTTAAAAAGAGCGTTTTATTGATGCAATTTGACTGTCTTTTAGTGTTTATTGACAAAACTCTATGAACTATTTTGAGTCGATTGCACTTAGTTTCTGATATAGTACTTTGTGAGGTTAGATTTTTCATTACATAGTATTCAGCACATTGTTTTCTATAACATTTTCCAAAACTTTCATGCATTAGGAACTTATTCCTACTTTCATCTTCAAAAGAGCGTTCTATTGATACATTTTAACTATCATATATTGTCCATCAAAAAAACGATGTTTTTTCAAAATGAAAAATCCGTTTAAGAAATATAAGAACGGGAGGATTTTCATTTTCAGATTAAACTTTTAATTAAACGTACATTTTTTACGGAATCTCTTGTTGTAGGTATTAAACGTGACAATATAATAACTTCAAAAACCCATAACTGGTTCATATTTGAATTTTAATTTCCGGCATCGGAATTAAATTCATTCAACAGGCATTGTTTCGGGCGTTAAGTTCAAGTTATCATTTACAAACGTACCTGATATTTTTTAAATCGTTTTCGGGATTTATTATTATACAGGGTAATTCGTAACTATGGATTATTCTGACCAAAAATAAGCAGATAAATTATTCTTGTGTAATTAGACAGAAAGTTTAGGATTGGTATCCGAAAGTACATTTGTTTTATAGTTCTTAAGGATAAATTTTTGATTTATACATCAGTTTATCACTCCAGAATTGGGAGATGCACACTGAAATATATAATAGCCTCTAACGTTAGTGCTGGAGTTGTCTGCTCTTGACAGCTGCAACTGAAAAATACTATAAATCATGTTGAAGTTTTGCCACTAAGGCGACATTAGAAAAGCAACATCTCGAGTAAAATGTGTTTCTTTTTTAATAAGTATACACTTTGATGATATAACGAAGAATCGAGTCAGATGCAAGATATACTAACAAAAAAAAACGTGTCGTTGTATGTATAATATTTATTAAACAAATTTTATACGAGTTACCAAAGATTTATGAGGCCTTGAATTATCATAATGGAATATTAAACCTTTCCGATTTGACAATTTTGACCATTTTTTTATTGCTTCATCCAGTTTCATCAATTTTTGATAATAAACACCAGAATTGATCGTTTTGTTCCTTGGAAGCAGCTCAATAAACACAACCCCTTTTGAATCCCACCCAACTCGCAGCAGGAGATTTTTTTAGTGGTTTTTCAGCTTTTATAGCTAGTCCAAACAACTAAACCAAATGTTATGGAAGGCCAACGTCATTTGTAAAAGTTTGATAATTCAAAGAAGTCTGCAAACTTCTAAATAAACGGTAATCACATGGTTCCAGATCAGGGTTGTGTAGAGGTCTCAGCTAAGCTCCAATAGTGTCCCACGAGTTGCCAAAGATGTATGAGGTCTTGAATTATCATAATGGAATATTAAACCTTTCCTCAATAAACACAACACCTTTGAAATCCCACTAAACTAATAGCATGATGTTACTGCACTCATGTTTCATCACTAGTGATGATTCTTTTCATGAAAGGATCGATTTCATTTAGTTCAAAGTTCATATCGCAAATGTAGATTCTTTAAATTCGGGAGGTACCCAAATACCAAGACCCAAGACATTTTCGCAGTTATATGACGATCATCTTCAATTATGACTTTGATTTGATCATCATTAACTTCAGTAGGACGACCAGAAATTTTGTCAACTTTGAGGAAAAAATCTCCTATACCAAATCTGACTTAGTGAAGATTTGTTGACATCAATGAAAAAATGCAAAACTACGAAGATCAATCAAGTTGATTATGAGCTAAAGTAGAATCTGATGAGTTTGTTATTAACAGAGGAGTAAGACAAGGCTATGGATAACAATATTTAACTTAACATTAGACTACATAATGAGGAAAATATATGAAAGGCATTGAAGTTTAACCGCTAGACAAATAATTATTTACCCAGATGATAAAATACTTGATGATACTCCTAAACGGATCTACAGAAGAAAAATTGATGGATGTAAAGCAATGTCAAAGGGCAAAGGTTGAAGTTGGCGAGAAAAAGTATTAGTACAAGTGGAAAAGATGAAAAAAAAGAAGAAAAGAGAAGATGAACTTGACAGTAGTGGTAATGTGGAAGGAACCTGGTGTAAATTGGCGAAGCTAAAGGATCAAATTAAACGGAAAAAGATTAAATTTATCCATAATTTGAAAACACTTCAAGGTATATTGATATTCGTTTTTTATAATCAAATTTAACAACAAGATTCCTTCTTGAACTGCTAGGAAGTTTTCTGTTATTTCATCTATATAATAATATTAAAAAACATACAATTACTAAATGATATATTAGATATAATGTAGGCAATTCCGAAGCCTATTTTCCAGAAATATCAATCAATGTCTCAAATAAAAAACCCAAAAGAACCAAAACAAATATATATCGAAGGCATCGTATGTGTAGTTGGTAATACATTACAATCCACACCTAATATAAAGATCGGTCGATTCTAACCTAACAAATAACAAGTGTGAACGATCCCTGAGTTCATGGGGTTCTTTTAAGGGGTGTTGCTACAAATTGGAGCTGCTGTAAGATATATGTGGTTTTCTTGCAGATGCCATTAAAGAACGCATAGGCGGAACTTACCAAAAGTGAAAACATCAATTATCGTACAAATAATTGGGTTTAAAAATACTTCTTACGTAATATATCAATTGATTTAAATTATGGTGAACCTCGTATAATGGGTTTTTTATACAAAACACGTTTACAAAAGAAATTAATGTTTAATAGTGGAATGACACTGATTGGAAAATCAGAATAATATAATGAAAATTGAAGGAAAAAACATTTACTGTCGTTCTGAGGTCGGAAAGAAGAAGGGGGTTAGATTTTTAGGGTGAAAACGATTCTCCTTCCTATGGAAAAAAGCTGGATGACAAAGGTGTTGGTTATTAAAATGTATGTAAACACAATTTTATTACATAACTTCAAAATTTATATGGTAGATTCAAAAAACTAGATTTTTCATATTTAATTTTTATTTTTTATAAAAAACAACTTGGTGAAAACTAACCTTGTTATGTCCCAAATACACTGTGATTTATTCGATTTGAGATATTTATTATTTAATTTTATATTGACTTATTATCGAAAAACTACCCTAATTTTCAATCAAAAATTCTCCCGTCAAAATATTAGCTTTTTTTCCAAAATCAATGGGATTTTTGTTTGTTGAAATCTCCACTTCCTGATGGTGAAAGAAAATTTACCGTTGTAATGGTGAGTTTTTTCAAAAAAGGTAAAAATAATGAGTCTTATCCGAATTTTTTTATTTGTACAATTTATTTGTTAAAATTCAATCGTCTAAATATATGATTAACTATAGAATAATTTTAGTAAATATCTGAAAATTATAAATAATAATTCGAAAAAATTTTTTTGTTATTTTGCGTTTTTTGCATGTTTTTTACACCATTGAAAAGTGGAGACTCTAACGAACTAATAACTCATCGATTTAAAAAAAAAACTGATATTTTGATACGAGAACTTTAGATTGAAAACTGGGGTATTTTTAAGCAGTAAAAAAACGTTAAAAAATAAATATTTCAAATCGAATAGATTACAATGTGTTCGGGAAATAAAAAGTTAAGTTCTCACCAAGTTTCGTGGAAAAAGATTTTTTTTTGTGAAAGATAAAAATGAAAGACCTAAAAACTTGATATTTTTCAAAAGAAATTTGAGGTTTCGGGAAAAACTAAAAATACAAAAATGGTAGATCATTCTATTACTTACAACTTTCGAGACAAACCGTTTTTCATTCTTAAAAACTCACCCTTTTCTTCCTTTTCGACTTCAGATAGCTCGTAAATAAGTTTTTTAACGGGTTTCATCCTACGATTATTTTTCTTACACTATCATTTTTAAAAACTTGTCTCTGGTCTAATAAAAAACAAAATTTTGTGCTAAATTTTCTACAATGATTTTTTCACTTTATTTTATCTGTTTAAGTTATTTCTTCACGACATTTAATCTGATTCAAATGAGAATTTCTACGTGATTTATATTAATAAAGAAGTCGTTTCTCTTGTTAAATAAATCAAAGAAGTTCAGTTACTTTCAAAATTCTAAAACATATTCAATACCATGAAAATCTTTTTCTTCTAACATTCTTAAAGATAAAATTCATTGAGATTCCCCCTTGTTTGAGAAGATAGATAAATAATCTACCCCCTACTAAGAAAGCACCACCCACGGTTTTTCCTTTTTATAAAAGAACGAAATTTGTAAACAAGAATAATTGGCCAATATTTGAGCACACACGGCGAATATAATCGACATTTTTATTAATTTTATGATACTGATAAAACGTATTTGGAAAAACTAATAATAAAACTATGAAACTATGTTGTTCATGAGGCATTATTACTTTTAAAAAACACTGCATATACACCACATATATAAAAGTAATTATTTGTTTTGAAAAAGTTGATACTCAACTATCTAAATTTCAGTTTTGTTCATTTATCCAATTACTACCCAAAAACTAAAACATGGAATTAGTTATAGCAGAAGTTGATATTGATAGAGAAGATTATAAAACGAAAAGAGAAATATAAATAAATTAGACAGGCAAAGAGAAGACAAAACAAAATTGTGGTATACAGAACTTGTAGAACAGTTCAAACAAAACGTTTTTGAATAGTCAAACCATCGAACTACATCTGATCGAAATACCCAGTGATTTAACCCAGATTGCCCTTACATCTTACAGTCAATTTGATCTGAAATCAACCGGAAATGAATTACTTGTCTTTTGTCGTTGCTGACGTGTTTGTTTTTAAATGAACTGTCTTTCCAAGAAATCCAATCGACCGTCTGTCGTTTTATAATTTAACCACAACCGATTCCCACACTATAAATATAGTAACACTTTTTTAAGAAATGATCCTCACGCAACAAATAATTAACAAGTTATTGGATAATCTAGTTATATCTGGTTTCGTTTGGATTGGACGGTTTGATGATATATTAAAAAATGAGGAATGGAATGGAAGAACGAAACTAGGGAATGTGAATAAAACTTCGAAAAATCAATTTCGTATTACATTTTTGAAATATTAGGTGCGAACACGTATACAATTACCATTGAACAAAAAATATGCCCCGGGGTCTCAGCAAATCTGATCCAATCGCTCGGAAATTTGAATTTATTTATCGAACCGAAAACGCTGCAGCATTTATGATCATAATGGACACTTGAAATAGAAAAAAAAAAGTATTATACTCCTTCTTTTCGATATTAGTATGAAAATATCCATAGTATAACAAACAAAAAATGAAATTAATCAGCTATATTATCTAATTTTTTTAATTTCGAAGCTTCTTCTAGTATTTATGCATTTTTAATGTTTCTATTGTTGATTCTTTCATTTTTTTGCTAATTTCTTCCCTTTTGAAACCAATATTTTTCAATAAAATCGAGTTTCACTTTCTTTTTTCTTTCAGTTTTTTGATTTAGAACAAAAGTAGAACCTAAAGGATGATTTAAAACAACAAAAAACAAACTGCAGATGATGTTGTACTCATAAAGATGTAGAAATGATGTTTGTACTATTTAAGAAGAAATTAAAAGATTACGGACTCGGTATAAATCAGAATCAGACAAAAGATCAAATATAAGGATATGGAAAAGGATTTGAATAACTTCAACCAATTAAAAGTGACGACAGTGTAAAACAAAAAGTGTAGATTTGGTAAAGTCCAAGAATTCGAATATTTGTAAGTGACAGTGACAAAGGAAACATATGGAATCAGTAAAAAATAACAAAAACTGACGAGAGGAAACAAAACGTTTGAAGAAAAGATTTTTCAAAAACAACCGTAGTTTGAAGATGCCACGTGTTTAGGATTTTCTTGGGCAGCCATTAATTATGAACGTTTCCATTGAATTTGTAAACCTCGAAAAAAATTTGCATAGTTTCATTTTAAATGCTTTATGAAGAATTACAACTAACGCATATATCAAAAAAGTGCATGGTCAAGCTCAAATGGTATATATGGTCAAATTAAAAAGACTAAAAAACAGAATGGACTAAGATAATTGGGTGAAAAGATCTGTATTAAGGGGAGAAAGATCGAGATGGAGCTACCATGGAAAATGTAGATAGAAACATGTAGATAACATCTAGAAAGAATAAAAAATGATGCTAGTTACGTTTTTTAAAATAAGAATTTAATTTGAATACAAGGTGGAATTCCAGGATGAACTTCTTGCATATTTTTGTAAATTAATAAGCTTGTTATTGCCAGAACGTCAATCTCAATTTTAGTTATTAAAATATTAAGTACGACATAATTTATTTTCAAAAATAACGATCTAAATAACATCCTGCAATGCGTAATATCGAAACAGATGTATTGAGATGAATTGAAAATAATATAAGAGTGAATAATATTGGTTATTACTCATGCGGATACAACAAAGTCACGAGACAAAGATACATAAAACAACAAAGAAGAAATGTGTGGTGTAACGACAGTTATCTGCAAAAATTTTGATTATTAAACAAATCTCACAAGTGTAGAAATCATATTCAATAAACTATACATCTAGGGCTAGTTTAAAGACATAGAAGTTATGAAAATTCCGAAGGCAATAAACGCGATTTTCAACCAACGTCAAAACACACAAGATTTGTTGTGGATGCCTTTATAAAACAAAAAAAAAAGAAAAATTTAAATCCTATGTACCTGAAGATTTATATCTGATAGAGGTTAGTACTTTAGTAAATTATGACGCACCCTTTGAGCGATCGATGTGACGAAATTTTGTTTTTGAAACATTGAAGAATAGATCGAATTAGCAGCAATACGAATCGAAAAACAAAATACAACGATGGTAAAAATCGAAACAACATTTTCAGATTTTTAAATGCCATAAGAAACGCCCAGCCGCATGTACTTTCACCAGGAAATCAAAATTTCCGAAAAAAAAGTGTCTCTTTTGTATTATCTAGAATTTTCAAATGTTTTGTAGTGCTGGTATATATCACGTTCTATTTTAAATCATTATTTCTTTCATTTATTTTTCATTTTAAACTAGTCGTATTATTTAGAATTTGAAGTAAATATTTGCTACTCTTGAAACTACAATTGTTCAGTTTTTTCTTCCCCTTAATAACTTGTTATTTACATTGTCGTCGTCAACTTTGATTCAAATCTAAATTCTTAATGGACAATATTCTCTTAATGATATTATTGAAATTAAGATCGTTTACGTGAAGTTTTTTATATTCTTTTTTTTTGAGATAATATATAAATGATATCAAAATATGAAAATTCAAACTACGATTATTGGAATAGAATTATTATATTGAATTTGTATTTTCCGTAACGCAAATATTAGGAATTGTAGTAATTTAATCATTGAACTGTAAATTCATGTAAAACGTTAAAAATTTCGTAATAAAAAATTTATTTTCATTCCATATATATTAATTGAACTACCATTATTTTATTTACAGATTATTAAATCATTTCAATACTTTACAAAAAATATTTCAACAACAATTTACTTTTTAGAACTATCTTAAACTCAAGTTATAAAATCAAACAAGCACATTCAGAATTATTCAAATTTTCTTTATGGTAACTATTGGTTACTTGTAGATGAAAAAGAATATGAGATGAAAATTGTGGTTGAAATGATGAAGTGACTGTTGAAATTGAAGCTTATCAGACCCGCCGCTAGCTGTTGGAGCGCCCCCGTGCAATACCGATTCCACTGCCTCCAGCGATTCCGCGATTCTTCTACGATTTAACGTAACTTTTCATTATAGTAAAACTTGAATTATATTTCATAAATTTGATTACAAAACATGTTGATGTAAGTTAAAAAAGGATTGATCGTCTTAGACCTCATCATTTGATCGAGTTTAATAACTTACTAGCTGCAAAAATCCATTCGAACGTAGTGGTATGAGAAAATGAGGTAAAATAGTATAGAAAATATAGAAAAGTCATGAGTATTTTATAAATTTGATAACAAAACATGTTGATGTAAGTTAAAAAAGGATTGGTCGTCTTAGACCTCATCATTTGATCGAGTTTAATAACTTACTAGCTGCAAAAATCCAATCGAACCTAATGATATGAGAAAATGAGGTAAAATAGTATAGAAAATATAGAAAAGTCATGAGTATTTTATAAATTTGATAACAAAACATGTTGATGTAAGTTAAAAAAGGATTGGTCGTCTTAGACCTCATCATTTGATCGAGTTTAATAACTTACTAGCTGCAAAAATCCATTCGAACGTAGTGGTATGAGAAAATGAGGTAAAATAGTATAGAAAATATAGAAAAGTCATGAGTATTTTATAAATTTGATAACAAAACATGTTGATGTAAGTTAAAAAAGGATTGGTCGTCTTAGACCTCATCATTTGATCGAGTTTAATAACTTACTAGCTGCAAAAATCCAATCGAACCTAATGATATGAGAAAATGAGGTAAAATAGTATAGAAAATATAGAAAAGTCATGAGTATTTTATAAATTTGATAACAAAACATGTTGATGTAAGTTAAAAAAGGATTGGTCGTCTTAGACCTCATCATTTGATCGAGTTTAATAACTTACTAGCTGCAAAAATCCAATCGAACCTAATGATATGAGAAAATGAGGTAAAATAGTATAGAAAATATAGAAAAGTCATGAGTATTTTATAAATTTGATAACAAAACATGTTGATGTAAGTTAAAAAAGGATTGGTCGTCTTAGACCTCATCATTTGATCGAGTTTAATAACTTACTAGCTGCAAAAATCCATTCGAACGTAGTGGTATGAGAAAATGAGGTAAAATAGTATAGAAAATATAGAAAAGTCATGAGTATTTTATAAATTTGATAACAAAACATGTTGATGTAAGTTAAAAAAGGATTGGTCGTCTTAGACCTCATCATTTGATCGAGTTTAATAACTTACTAGCTGCAAAAATCCAATCGAACCTAATGATATGAGAAAATGAGGTAAAATAGTATAGAAAATATAGAAAAGTCATGAGTATTTTATAAATTTGATAACAAAACATGTTGATGTAAGTTAAAAAAGGATTGGTCGTCTTAGACCTCATCATTTGATCGAGTTTAATAACTTACTAGCTGCAAAAATCCAATCGAACCTAATGATATGAGAAAATGAGGTAAAATAGTATAGAAAATATAGAAAAGTCATGAGTATTTTATAAATTTGATAACAAAACATGTTGATGTAAGTTAAAAAAGGATTGGTCGTCTTAGACCTCATCATTTGATCGAGTTTAATAACTTACTAGCTGCAAAAATCCAATCGAACCTAATGATATGAGAAAATGAGGAAAAATGTTATAGAAAATATAGAAAAGTCATGAGTATTTTATAAATTTGATAACAAAACATGTTGATGTAAGTTAAAAAAGGATTGGTCGTCCTAGACCTCATCATTTGATCGAGTTTGATAACTTACTAGCTGCAAAAATCCAATCGAACGTAATGGTATGAGGAAATGAGGGAAAATGTTATAGAAAACACAGAAAAATCTTGCGTATTTTATAAATTTGATTACAAAACATGTTGATGTAAGTTAAAAATGGACTGGTCGTCCTAGACCTTATCATTTGATCGAGTTTAATAACTTACTAGCTGCAAAAATGCAATCGAACGTAATGGTATGAGAAAATGAGGAAAAATGTTATAGAAAACACAAAAATCATGTATTTTTTGAAATTCTTTGTACAAAATTTATCTCCAACTCCAAAAAACTGAGTATTCCAAACTAATCAAAGATAAATGATAATTTATTTTGGTACTTTTTTAGCAATTTCCTGTATTAACAATTCATGTTTCCAAACTCTCAAAGATAATAAACAAGATAAACAACATGTGTATGAGGTTCAAGAACACATATAAACATGGAAAAAATTGGTATACTTTTATTTTAAAGGCTTTAGCTCAACCAATATGAACTAGATTCTACTCTGGGTGAGACTGATCCTTCGTTATCAAAAGTACAACGAAGCCGTTCGACCTGCAATAACCAAAATGGTAGTGGTCGATCAAATGAGCTGACGATTTCAAAAATGTTGAAGAAAATCCACAATGCAGCTCTGTGGTACTCAAAGATTATCCAACAATGAAGAGACGATGTCGGTTAATGACTATTTTGAGAAGCTTGACTCATTGAACATCTTTGGGAAAAGTTTATGGAGCTTTGTTTGTTATACCAGGTACTTTGGTACCAGTTCCTTAAAACTTTCCATGGAAATTTCCAATTCTAGATATATTTTATCTTCGTTACCAGTGTGGATTTGATTTACTAATTTATTTAAAACTATTAAAAAAATCGATCATTTCGTCATATATTTATTTTATTATAACAATGATTGTTTTATGATTTTCCGAGAACGGTTTTTGAACCCCCACAATCCATACATATTCCTCAAACTTGTTGCTTATTTAATCCCAGGGAAAAATCGAAATAAATTGCTTCCAAACAATAGGAACTAATTTCGTTTTCCGGAAATTACGACTGAGGAGATTCTAAACTAATTCCATGGAATTGGTGCTACTTCAACTGCCAACAGAAGAAAAGATAAATACTACAAGTTCGCTTTTAATTATTCATTAGTCGAAATATAAGCAAGTTCGTTTGTAGCTTATATTAGAGCTCATTAAACCTCTATAACAAGACAAATACCTAAGTAGGTCTTGTCTTGGACTTTCCAGAAGTGTCTACTGCAATTTACTGCGAAATACGGTAGACAGAAGCATGTTTTCAAAGCCGTGTAATTATTTCGGTTACAAGAAATAACATAGTAAAGTGGATGTCGAATATAACAGGAATTTTCTAGTATTAGAAGACACAGAAAAAAAAATCAATTACTAGAGCACGTATTTTTATATTATTATAAATATTGAGGATTTTCAAATATAAAAATATAAACTAAAACCGTAATTTTCTTTTTTAAAATTAAAAACACTTTAGACGTAAACAATTTCGTATTTTTATTTATGTGTTATTAAATTCATCGGGATATTAAACGGCAGGACTTTATCCCAAAGAGTAAGGATGTCAATTTAGTTCACCAAATATTGACTGTAAAATTGTAAGGGACTAACACTGTCTTACGAGGATATTTTTCACAAAAACGGGACACTATTATTTACACTGTTAAATTCATTTCCATAGAATATAAGAAACATCTAAAGTTTTGCTACAGTTTGGAGATATGGCAACGCTGATATTAATATGTCAAATCTAACAATTGACATTTTTAATTGTCAACGTATTGTCATACGAGAATTAATGGGAACATTCCTTGATTAGCACTTTCTCTGATTCCAGCTCGAAATTAACGCTTCCAAAATCCTATGTGTGTTTTTTTGTGATTGAATCCAAACATGTTTGATGGAAAAATAGTTGAAGGAAATTTTGATTTTGTCTATTAAGTCACTGACGTTATCAACAAGAAAACTAAATTTCTTGAATAACGAGTTGCTTATACTGACCGCGTTCGTCAATTTATTTAATGTTCAATAAGCAAACAAAACACTTGTATCATTAAAAAAAATGTTTTCTCAGGATAAAGTAGTTATTTGAATTAATGCTGACTCTGGTTCTTCCAGTTCCTCGTCTAAAATCCTGTGGAACCTATTAACCCTCCTGGAAATGACCTTTTCAGACACTTTTAGTACGTTTTTGTTGAGAAATCTCATAGCACCAAATAACTTTTCGATTGTAAATTTTCTCTAAATAGATTTTAGTTTATGGAAAACTGATTTTAACTGTGTAGATAGAAGCTATAAAGAATCGCTTGTTTCTTTTTAATCCAATAAAAGGTGACCTACTATGACTCTTTTTATAAGACAAACATTCTTTTTGAAAGTCTTCGGAAAATGAAATATAGTTTCAATTTAATAGCATTCTTCTTCTGACAGCGGAAAGGTTTTTAAAAAATAGTTTTAAACAAATTGTTTCGAAAGTTTTCCTTTTCGTTTAACTGGAACAGTCATTTATTATCAAACGCCCACAAAATTAAATCTGATCCTTATTATTTTTGGAAATATTGATATAGTACAGGAGAAAAAAGGAAATAGTAGAAACAAGCAAATAAAATCAAAGTTAAAGTTAAGCTTTTGAATTATTTCTCTTCGACATCGGTATTTCAGAGAAACCCTGACAAAAATTTGGACAAAATTATACCATGAATGCTATTTCATACACCCTATTCGCCAGATCTAATCCCCAAGGATTATTCTCATTTAATAATGATTCTTATTATAAAAAGGATATTGAACTATATTTTTTTGTTTTATTTGTTGAGCTAAGTACTTCTGGAACCATCATCGTAGACTTTGCCAGACAAATTTGCCCAAAAAACTTCAATTTGACGGTTATTATGTGGTTATTTTATTTTGGTACGAATGGTATCCTTGAATCTGACCAAAAAGTTTGTCCTTTAACTAATTTAATTGTTAATATACCTTTCAAAATCTACAGTTTTCGTTTTTTCTCGACCCCATAAAACCTGAATTTTGTTTTTTCTCTATTTCGAAAACGTTGTCTCTGTCTTCTGCTTTCTCATCAGTTTTTTTATTGTTTGTCTCATAAAAACATACATATAAACGTTTCTTACTACTTCCAAATTATGAATAAGACTTTATGGTTAAACATATGAAAAAACTTTCTTTTTCTTCATTTTTTATGGGGTAATTATTTACTAGTTCGACAGTGATTTATTTAGAGACATTTGTAAAACCAAATTGGGTATCATCATGATTTAGAAGGATTAGTAGAGTGGGTTTAGAGGCTCAATTTATCAACTCACATTTGGATTTTATTAAACATTTATAATTCATTTATTTACCTTAAAAAACACCTGCAAGGTTAAACTGATCCGTTCAATCTCAATGTAAGATATGTTTGAAATAAACCCAATCCCTCAAATATATTTCTAAGTTATGTTTTCAAAATTGATCTTGATCTAATTTTATAATTGAAATAATAAATTTAAGAATATAAATATATTGAAGAAGTTGTTTATTGTACTAATGTTTTAAACAGAATTCAATTGATTTCGGTTTGTTTATAATTTAGAAAATTATTAAAATTAGTGAAAAATATCTATCATCATTTAAGAGTTAAATTATTTGATATTTTTGATAACTTACTCATTATAATCTTTTTTTTTTTTTTCGAACTTACCCTTGTTTCTAAAAATTTCCCTTGTTTTTAAGAAAAAACTGATCACGCAAAAAAGTCCACAACACGTACCGGCGTAAGTACATACGTCTAAGTTATTTTTTATCAGCGATCGACGCTGAACGACGCGATGCGACAAACTAAAGAAAAGCGTCTCGACGTCGAGTAGTAAACATTGGCGCATCGCGACAGTCAATCGGTACAACTCGACCTTTTCCGATTTTATTCGCGGAAAATTCTGTTTTTCCGACTTACGGGAGGTGTAGGTATTGTATAATAGGGTAAAAAGGCGCATAAAGAAATATTGTTGGACGTACTTTGACCTTTATTGTATTCGGGTCGAACTTCGATTGAAATTTTCGTTTTTTCAATGAAAAATATGATGAATTATTCAATATATTCTAATTATTCGATTATTTTGATGTAATTTTGTTTATTTAATTAACAGGTAAAAATCTGAAGGCCAGAGGCGGGTCATGCCCAATGATTAACAATCCGTAACTCTTAAAGAGACAGCCTTTATAATTTTAACTCGATAAAATTTATGGTTTAGGAGATATATAGATTTTTGTATCGTTCGTTATACAGAAAATTGAAAATTGCAAGCCCCACTTCCTAAATAACGTGAAAAATCATCTAAATAACATTTTTTCTAATAGGTGGATTAGTCCATTTGCATGGACACCACGTTCCCCTGATTTAAGTATATTAGACTAAATTTTTGGATATCTTAGAAACTTGATATAGTATAAGCAACACCTATAAACACATGGAACGAAATAATCGATGGAATAAACTTCCACTGTGACGCAATGAGGCAGATTCTTGGTGGAAAGTTCAAAAAAATATCCACTGTAAACTCCAGAAGTTGGTAGAAAATTTTAGTGACAGGCTTTTAGGATAGGGATTTAATACCAACTGTTAGTATTTTATGATAATTTTGTTCAGAATGTCTCTTTATGGAGAACGATCTAAAAATCTAAATATCTTCTAAGCCTTGAATTTTATCGAGTCAAGGAATTTTTGTTGAAAAATCTATTTTTGTTATATTTAGATTGTTGGGGGAAAATTTTTTGTAAAATCTGGAATCAAAAAAATAACTAAAATGAAATTGAATCGGTTCCAGTTTGATCGATTTATCAACAATAAAAAATTGGAAATTACTTAGAAAAATGAGACAAATTAGTCCAAATTCGTATAGGATTTAAGAAAAAAAAATAGATCCTACACCTTAAATTGTACAACTATTAATATAATGTATAGAAAATGTTTTTTTTTCTTAAAATAACTTAAAAATTTCTTGATTAAAGAAACTTGTTTGTATTTGAGAACGAAAAAAATCAAGAAACTGATCAGAAAGTTCATAAATTTTTTATAGTAAATCGAATTCGTATTTTCATAGTAGCTCCCCATACATAATTTGATAAAAAATAGATTGAATGAAGAATCTGTTTGTTGTAGGAGAATATTTTGTAAAATCTGGAATCAAAAATATAAATAGAACGAAATTGAATCGGTTCCAGTTTGATCGATTTATCAACAATAAAAAATTGGAGATTACTTAGAAAAATGAGACAAATTAGTTCAAATTCGTATAGGATTTGAGAAAAAACTAAATTTTTTAGGTTAAAGAAGTTGATCAGAGAGTTTATAAATTTTTTATAGTAAATCGAATTCGTATTTTCATAGTAGCCGCTAGGAATTTCTAGGAACATGTTTGTTTGCCCGCAGATAATTACCGTAAATCCGCAAAAGCGAGAAAAGACTATATTTCACCCTGTGACACAACACCGGGGTGCGATTTCTGTAGAATTCGAATACCTTCCAAATAAATCGTAAGTGAAAAATATGTTGTCCTGCAAATCGAATTTCTATTGAAAACAATAAATTTTCAAGAGGTAGACAGGTTTGTAGAAAGCAGTAAAGAGAAGCGTAGTATATTTATGGGACATATGTGTAAGTGGTGAAAAAAAATTCGGGCGTAAAATCAAAATTAATAGTTTTCTTTATCTTATTACTCGAAATTATAAACAATAAAATTGATCGTGACAAAGAAAACGGGACGTAGAACCCAAAAAAAAAACATAATCTGTCTTTTTCACTTACTAGTCAAAATTATCCATTCCCTTAATTGAACATGTACATTTATCTCAAAAATTAAAGGGTGCATTTAATCTCTATACGTAAATTAGTCACTAAGTTCATTATTTAAAAGCAATTACTTAAACATGCGACACAGAATGTATCCACAAGTTCACCTTCTGGTTTTTACCGTCTAAAAAAACTTATGGAACATATACGTCATTTTGGAATCGTGAAAAACTGGTGGAGGTCCTTCATCTTATAACTTAATCTACGATTCATCTTATATTTTCTACGTACCATCTTCTGTGGATAGAAATCGAACTTAATCCTTCCTGATTGTCAGATTCCAATAATATAAAGCAACTTCCATTTCTCCAAACATTGTCTTTGGAGACTTTTCACGCCAAAACGATTCAATGATTTTTTTCGGAATCATTCATTTCATATTTATGAATGAAAATTCGCACAAAAACCCCAATTTCGTTTCCCCAACTCCTGTTTCGTTTTTTGAAATTTTTACCTATTGAAGTAACTTTGTACATAATAAATCATTTCCAAACTAAAGTTGCGATCTGGTATTTGTAGCATCAATGTTCCCATAGAAATTTTCTCGATAATATCTCTGAAGTAAGTTTATGAAGTTTCTGGAGCTCATATTTATGAGAAGACTTTAACTTCCTACCGGTAAAAAGACGCAGTCGGTGAAAACTTTCGAATCCGTAGGTTTTCCCTAAAAACTTGTACAAATAGATGTCGTTTGTATATGCTGTTTCTTAAACTACACTTTGCACATGATGGAGTTCAAAGTATATCGAAATTCGTAAAAATTTTAATTTTACATCTCTATACTTCATAGTCCAGGAGAGATGGAAAATTTTTGATTTCTCTAAACTCAGTTTGCAAGCACAGCTTCAAGAATTGATATTTCTGTCATTTTTGGTCGTACGAGAAAATTTTGGGTTTCAAAAATAAAGAACCATATTTAGAAAAAAGATTTTATATTACAAAAATTTGATTATATTTATAAGGTAAGTAACAAAATAGATTTGATATTATAGGAAAAGATAGAGGAGATGTTTCTAAAAAAATTGTTACTTTCAAATTTTGAAAATTTGATCTCGTAAACTGATTTTATTTTTTTATATATTTTCAAACGTTATAGATTTTATGGGAATTTGTAATAAACAACAAGAAACATAAAGAAAGAAACACCACAAAGCTTAATAAGAAAAGTAACAGAATCAAAAAGAAATAAGAAAAGAAGAAGAAAAAAACCAGTTTACATTTCCATTCAATATCAACCAGTTGACACCTGCAGCTATAAATATACGGATAATTATATTTTCGTCATAAAATTGATTTTCAAATTGAATCAACTCACTCATAATATATCTCAAATGAAATATCTCGATTTACTGAAGGTTCTTAGACTGAATCAAACAACTTAACTCAATTAGAACTCGAGATATCAAAGAAGGAAACCATAGGGAAAAGAATTTTGTTTATCCAAAAAAAAAACATTAAAATTTTGAAAAAAAATTATATTTATTTTCCAACGTAATCTCCTTTTAGCTCCATACACTTTTCACAGCGATTATCAATGAGTTTGATACCTTTTTTATGATAAGAATCGCCAAGCTTCTCAAAATAACTAAGGACATCACTTCTTCATTGACGGAAAGTCTTTGACTACCAAGAAAATAATCCGATGGGGCTAAATCCGACGATTCAAACTCTAATTCATATATTATCCAATTGCGGTCGTTTTTACTTGATTTCTTCTTGATTTTTCCTTTCTCAAGATAATTATCCCACGTAAATCCCAAAAAAAACCGACGCCATGAATTTACCTACAGATGTAACGGTATCTGCATTCTCTAGAGCCAGTTCTGCTTTTTCAGTCCATTATTTTGATTGTTTTTTTGTTTCGATGTGAAGTGATTGACCCACGATTAAGAAAAATCGCTAAAATATTGTTTTATTTCTGTGGATAAAAGCTCGATGAAAACATCTTCAAGACGCTGTTTTTGTTCCTTTGTGAGCAAACGCGACACCAATCTTGTACACAGTTTTCTCATGTCCAAATTTCCTGTTTGAAATGTCTACTAGCTCGTGCACTTCCAGTCGACGATGATCCAGTGGATTTACTTCAACATTTCTGGAGTCGTGACCTCATTTTATCGACCACTGCGTTGCTAGTCTCCACAGAACATACGGTCTCGTTTAAACCTTGCAACCCAATATTTTCATGTTGATAAAGAAATGTTAAAGCCTTTCAAATAAAAGCATTGTATAAACAAACGTCTTAAGATAAGAAATTTATGATGAAATATATAAATATCAGTTAATTATTATTATCTAGTAACTATTAATAATAATTCCAAGCAACGCGGTGAAAAACAGTAACGAAGACATCACCCTAAATACTCGGCAATAATTTTCTCTCGAGATACCGTACAATTTTTCATTTTATTCCACCAGGTATAAAGAAAATTCACCCTAATTGAACGAAATAAGCCGAAAAACGTTCAGTTATCCGTATTCATATCTGCGAAACGGTCCATGAACACATCCCATCCAGATATTTTAATGCATAGTTAAGTAAGACGGAAATGTAGAAGCGTTTCTCTCCAAAGACCAATACGACCGAGGATATATATATATATATATACACATTCCTATTTTGAATTTCGCCCGGCTGCGACGCAATATATGCATGCAAACTCATCTTTATATTGCGGCTGGAACATCTGTTCTATCTACCTCTTTATTATTTACAGATGCCACTTTTCCCTCATTGAGTGTTATTGGAAACATAGAGTCGTTTCTCGTTTCTATCATAGAACTATCATCAAAAATAAAAGAGCTAGAGTCGTCGCTAATTTCCCGAATTTTATAATTAACCGGACCGTATCGGCATCACGGTCCGTGTCGTCCGAATTCGTAACGATATGTACAAAAATTTTTAACAAAACAAATATTAAATAACAATAATTTTCGTTACTTTAGTATTTAATTTCATACGCTTCCAGGTGTAGTACTCTGGATCTCTGTAGTTTTCACACTTCGAGAAAATGTAAATAGAGATTTCATCCTCATAATCTACGTCTTCGGGTGCTTGTTAAAGCGACAGTTCCCCGTCGATGTCCATGAATCGACTCATCTCTTTGGAGGTCTCCCTGCTGACCTTTCGGTAGCTGACTTCTTGATCCTCCCCCATATACAATCGACGTTTATCTTTTTATTCAATAATATCATCACAATAAAATGGAACGAAAAATTTGTTATATATAAATAACATAAAATTAATATTAATAGTTTACAGGCACTTAGTACGGTCCTGTGTATATAACTTGTATTTGCTCGAGTTTGGCGAGTCATTTTGTATATTCCAGAATTATTTTCAGTCCGAATTGTTCAATTCGCTGGTTTTACAGAAAACATCGACTCGTTTTCTTTTGTATTGGCGTTGAAGAGATGGATTACGTATTCAAAATATCGTTTCATCTTTGAAAATATGAAATATTTGTGTCCAAATAAAAATACGAATGATACACGTTTATAGAATTTGTAACCTAAGAAAATATAAAAAAGATATATATATGTTTAGTTTTAAATAGATTTTGTCAATATTCGTAAATAGAACAGCGGGTTTCAAACGTAATATAAACGTGAGTATATGAGAGGTACAACTAGAGCATGATAAATGTACATCAATCAAATTCGAAAATTTATTTTTTTTACAAGTTTTTAATGTGATGGTAAATAAAGTTATTCAAGTGTCTACTAACAGCGCCATCTGAACCGCAAATTCGAAAGGTTAATTTTTCTAACGCCTACACAGAAAACTGTAAAAATAATATTTACATTGAGGTACTAACAAGCAGGTATAGAGATGGAAATTACTTCTCGCAACTCTACCAGTTTTTAATTTCTATTTGTGATTCTACGACTATTTCGATTTATTTTCATAATAAATAAACGCAGTATTGAGTAAACAAAATTCTTGAATCAAATACTTGGTGAATAATGTAGATTTGAAAGGGAAATAATTTCGTAAGCTCCTCGACGTTGATATTAATTCTCTTTTATTTATATAAAGGAGAATTCTGGTTTCATTTTCTTTGAATATCTGAACGAACTCGAAGGTTTCTTTTGTACATTAGTGGCTTTTTGTGAGGTTGCAATTGCCTTTTGAGGAAAGATTAATTGTCGTACATTTTCTTGGGTTAATACCATCTAAGAAGAAACAATGAAAATGTATTTTTAGTATAACTTCTCGTAATTGCATCTTTTAGTGACGCAATTATGATTATGATTGGTACTTTGACGATATAAATTTTACCGTCAATAGTTTTTTTTTAATATAACAATGGGACGTTGTAAGATTCATTTTCCATCTCTATTAACTACATGAAGTAGATTTTTTTCATATATCGCGTTTACCTTCATGTTAAAATTTATTGCGTTGATATAACTGCACTTTACGTTGAAACTTTGCTAATTTATTGTAACTGGAAAATATGTTAGAGCTTAATTAAACGTGGAATGTTTTGGGAAAGTATTCCTGTCTAGAATTTTACTAAAATTCAAACTATAATGCAGTTTCTAGTTTTATGGTTTAGTTTCGTTGAAATTAAGAACTTCTAACTTCTAGACAATACGAAATCTTGGAGAAAATAGATCTATTGGTGGAAAACTTTGAAGACGGCGAGAGTTTTAATTATAGTTTCTTTAAATAAACGTTCGAAATAAACTTTAATTGATCATTACTAATTCTTCCCATATGGGTACAACAAATAATATAATTTTAAGTTAACAATACGAACAAATAGCCATAAATATATAGAACAAAATCAAAAAATGATACCAAATACTGTAGAAAATATTCACATCAAATTCTCGATTTGTCACTACACCCGCCATCTAGCGGTACTGTTAATAAATGATTTTTAATTATGACTTTTATGCAGGAATCTGTATAAATATACACATAAGAATTTTTTGTTATCTTGAATGAAAAATTTGTAGAAAAAACTACGTATATTCATTTTGAATCGACTTTTTCTATTATTAATGCTTAAAAACAAATAAAGCTAAAACATTGTAAAAAATAAATTATTTAATACTACTTGTGTCATCTAGTGATATTATTTATAACTGATAAATAGTAGAAATTGGTCATAATTTCAATGCAAGAAGAAATCTATATAAAATTGAATTCATCACGTATTGACATTTTTAAAATTTTAGATTCAATAAATTTTGATAATCAGATTATAATTGATATTTTTCTGTTACTTGGAGGACAATAACTTTAATATAAAACTATTCGATACTACTTTCGCCATCTAGCATTGTCGCTTATAAACAAGTAGTGATAAATGTTTCGTTACAGAAATCTGTAAGAAAATTAATTAATATTAGTTTCCACTAGAGGCAATAGAAGGCTCAACACAACAATTATCTTTATAATATAAAAATATTGACTAATTACTAAATTATTATATTCTTGACTTCATTTCGTGTCCTAATTACAAACCACTTATTTTATAGACGTTTCATTCAGAACAAAATTGAATCTTTTTTGTAATTAAAGTGTAAGTGAAATCATTGCTAGTGTATTATGTATGGATTATATCCGAAAAATTGATAAACGTGTGGCATCCATCTTGTGTGTTGTCAAATAAATCATTATTTTCATATTTTCTTTTAGTTTTCATTTTATATTATAAGTAATTAATGTATGATCACATAAATTTGTAAAGTTTTCCCAAATCTAACATAATGTATTAATCTACATAGGAAAAACTTCAGATGGAGAAACCAAGTTCGGAAAATGATGAAAAATAACGTAACTGCAGCTACTTATTTTTTCATATTCATTGTACTATCTTTGAATTAAAAATTTGTTTCTCTATACATGTTTAATACTTGTTAATGAATTTTACTTTGTTTAACTATCCTTGAATTCAGAAATTGAGCCTCTGAATTTTCTCATAAATATAATTCCTGACAAACCCAACCGTAATAAGGTACACATAACCTAAAATTTGATTAAAATTGTGACAAGCGATTGCGATCGTAGCGTTCTCGTGAAAAATAAAGGAAATGTCTTACCTTACTTTACGAATATATCTCGTATATACGACTATGTATAAATTCCTTTGTAAGAAGGATTGGGAAAAGGACATGTAAGGTTAAAAACAAATACACGAATTTCCTTTTTACATTATATTTATATATTCCATTATTTTTTGAATATGACTACACAGTATATTATAAAAAAATCCATGCATTTACAAAAATTCGTTTAAATCTATTTTTTGTATTAGTGATCAGGTATTAATGACTGAAAATATTGTATATATATGTACAAAGCACGTGATCAATTCCCTGAATCTATGGTGTTTTAATTAAGTTTTAGCAGCAATATCAGTAACAAAACAAAAATTAATGGAAACATTTAAAAAAAGAGTCAATCTTTGCTTATCAAAATAAAAATAAAAGAAGAAGAATAGAATAAAGTTTAATGACTTGTTTTGTATACGAAATATGACCAGAAATAAGAAGAAGAATTTTTTGTTGTCAATAACCAAGAAGTACTGATTCTCTAAACGTGCCAGTATCAATGATATACTGCTAGATAGTATAAAACTGATAACATTATTTAAGTACGCATTAACAAATATTTTTTGAAGGTTAAAATGACTTTTTTTCACTAAACCGATGTTATTATATGACAAACTTTGTTTATTCTAATAATAACAATGATTTAGGCCATAATTCAACTCCCAAATATTATTTGTCGAATTTTCAGTATAAAATAATAAATAAAATATTCAATGATAATAAAATATGTTACTCTATTATTCACTACATGTATATGCAGACCAAGTAAGGTAATTTAAAATTCCTAGTCAATATAATTTTTAAATATTAATAAGTTTCCGTAACTCTACTTACTAGATACGAGATTATAAAAAATTTCACTGTATTATTATTTCACAATATTATATAATCACTATATAACACATTATAATTCAATTTTGTTAAAAAAAAATTATTATTGTGAATGAAATTCAATGAATTGATATTATTTCAACCTTTTCTGTTAAGTATTCTATATTTATAATGTTTGGTCTTGATTACTATTAGCTTTCAACCAGTTTTCGTCGTGAGTCAAACATCAACGTGGTTGTAAGTTTATAGAGATAAAAACCAATCTAATAGTGTAAGAAGAAATGCAGCTGTCTTCAAGTAACTAAGAAAACTGGTTTGCTTTAGTTCAGAACCGGCTTTGTGATTTTCAAGAATAGAAAAATATTAAATTGGATGAATATTATTTTTGACTGAAATAAATTGCGAAGTAAGAACTTTATAATACCTTATATGTGGTCTACAATCTATAAAATACAAATAATAATTTTAAAAGTGAAATCTAATGCAGTTTAATATTTAAAAAATTTTAACTCATGCAATAGATTCTACCACATATGTTTTATTACATCTATATACTTGCTAGAAATTGAAATATTTTCAACAACAAACTTTTTTTAATATTAAAAATTTGTTTTTGAGTGGTTTCAATTATCTGCGAGTGGATTTTGGGATCGATATGGAGCCGAAATAATTTGAGGAACATAAAATTTAGTAATATTTACAAATATAAATTAAATTTATCAATCTATAAAATGATTTATATTTAAAATGAAAAAAATACTTAATGATAATTAGAAATATAACCTGGCACATGGTGTGTGTTGACTTAAAACAGCCAAAACGAGAAATTTTCTTAATGTTTTTAAAGGCCTGTCGGTGCTTGTTCAGAAAATTCGTCAGAACCCACAGACATATCCGCTATGATGCCACTTTCTATAAATATATAAAAATATTTATTTTTCGATATATTAAATTCTTGTAGTAATGCTTACCTACAGAACATTGGCTATTCAATGTGGAAGATTTGTTAAAAGTCTGTGATCCTTCACAATTTTCAAAACCTAATGGAGCCGGTCCTGTTGGAGTTCCAGCTGATCCTCCAGAACTTGTACTACTCGACGAAATACTCGACATTGATATGACTGATTGAGGTCGAGCCACTGGACGACAATTTTCAGCCATAGAACCGGCGATGGAATTACGAAAACGAGGAACAGCTGCAAAATAAAGAAAATGCATTTAATTGAATGGGAAAAAGCGTGGATGAAAAGCTATGACAACAAATAGCTTTTGATTGAATCAGTCGCTCAAAATGTGAATCAGTACAATGACAATGATAAATTTATTAGAAAACATTTTTTTTAATAGGAAAAGAATACCACAAATAGTTAGCATAGTTTTGAAAAATTACAAATTATTATATACAAAAAAAATGTTTTGGTTGAAAAAAATGTGTAATGTATCATATACGGGGGATGTTACTTAAGTTTTGAGATATGGCAACACTAATTTGTCAAATCTGCCATTGCCATAATAAAAGTTTGATATGTTTAATAGTGAACGTACTCAGAACGTGTTGTAATACCAGTAAGAAATTCCTGTAGACTGATTTATAGTTTACAGCAAAAAATTTTCCAACAAAAGATCCCTTTTTTAAGCTGCTTTTCATATATAGTTCACAGGACCCCTTTTTTAGCTACAAATTTAATAACTAAAATGACAGTATGCATCTATCTGTTCCGACTTCCACTAACATAGACCGTGAAGCTAGTTCTGTTCGATTATGTTAATAGATCTAAAACTTGGTGAAAGCACCCGGTAATTATTTCCAAAGTTTTGAATTGTTTTTTATAACCTGTTTACAATATGTTATGACCGTTTATATAGAATTAATTTCTAAAGAAGCCTTTTCGTTTGTTCACATTCTAGAATCCGAATTATCGAGAAATCCGTTGTGTATAAATAGGCCATTGTTTATCAGCCAGTTATAAGTGAATAAACTGAGGTTATCTCAAACGCATCGTGAATCGTGAATAGTTAAGTGTTTAGATAAATTAAATTTATACGTTCACTCCACTGTTAAGTTAGGAATTTTTAATTTAAAAGAAGATTTGACAATAATTTAAAATTACAAAACGTTCCATATTTCTCATAAAAATATGAAGACTAATTTGATGACTGGATAAGGAAAAAAGTAAAATTGAGTGGTCCACGTTATCGCCAGATTTGATTTCATGTGAGTACTTAAAAATAAACTACCTCACAAATAATCAATAAAGAAAATTTAAAATAAAAAAGAAGAAAACGTTAATTTATTTGTGATTGAAAATAATTTTTTGGAAACATATGTTTTATTCACATTTTGAAGAAGAATAATATAATTTTTTCGAGTTTTTAAATAACAAACTTAATTTTATGGTATCGTATTATTTTAAAATAATAAAATAATTTTCTGTATAGCCTGTTACCTCCTAAATCCAGCTCTGGATCTAGTTCAAAGACTTCAATCTTCTCATAACTTCATGGCTTGATACCTTTTAGACCATACAGTTACACAGTGGAATTGGAAAACCACTAATTAATTTTCATTTTATTGAAATTGAAAAGCGTTTTCAATGTTTTTATTGCTCGGAAAAGCTTTTACAAGCATTGACAATAATTTTAATCAATTTAAAAGTATCAGATATAATGTAAATTTAATAGTTTCTAAAAAAGAAGAAGAATTTGAGGTTGACGTTAATCCGAATAGATGTGTAAGATTCACGCAGAAGAATTAAATGATCTTTGACAATTGAAAAAAAAAGCTCAAAGTTTAAAAATCAACATTTATTTGGAAACATTCATGGTAAGTAAATAGATAAAATATAATTTTTAATAAACAAAATAATGAATTATAATGAATAATAATAATCGTGTCGATGATATGAGAATTTGAAGCAATTTAAATATAAATATGGGAATTGTAACATTTACAAGTTTTTGAGTGATTTTTTTTCGGTTTAAAATTCAAATATTTGAAAGTTTGTGGAAGAGGTTTCGATATTTGTAAATTTAAATTGCTTAAAATTTTGGTATTTTTCCGAAATAAAAATGTATCAGACTTACTTCGACTGAGTTGAGCAAAACTAATGGATCTGTCGCTGATTTGGTTATCGCTGGGTCTTATGTCCAAACAGGGTTTATTTCCTATACCCATCGAGGACATTTCTGCCATCCTGACAGCTGAAACATTGAAACAAAAACAATTAACAAATAATTAATGTTAATTTATCTGTTATATTTACCTCTATTTTTGATAGCTTGTCGCCATAATAATTGCGATAATTCTTCAGTCCATATTTTTTTCACTTCTTCAGTCATCGATTGAAGAGTGAACGTATCGTTGGGTTTTCTTTTTCTAAACCAAATTTCGAATTTCGTCGGACTCTCGCCTATTTTTGCAGTCAATCCGATATCAGTCATTTTAATACTATTTTTGTATATGTATAAGTCGAGATTCTGAAACGATTATTTGAAAAAAAAAATCGGTTAAGCCCTGTTTTTACTTGCGGATTTTTTGCCGTACGGTATATCGTTTTTTGTATTATGCAAAATAAAATGTTAAAATTCGATATGTTTAACTGATTTCAAGTAAAAATTTTGTCTATATAACTATATAAAATATGCAATTATTGTTGTTTTAAAGTAACAAAAATATTAAATCAAAATATATTAATTAATGAAAAGAATAAATTTTGCAAAATCATCAAAACATATTTCAAAAATCCACTTTATATACCTTACAGTTTGAAATTTATTACAAAGATTATAATTTTTATTTATTATATCTAATATTACGTTAAGCGGAGATTACGCCGGACGGTTAAAAATCGCACAGTTTATTAAAACATCAATTTAATCTGTGAGAATGTTTTTAAAATATGACTTATTAGTATACACGTCAATTTTTTTTGTTTTCAAAAACTTTGCATCAAAATAATAGATAAGTTAAAGCCCGTTTTACATACGTCCGATTAAGAATCGTAGTGAAAATACTTTACCTTACGATCTGGAAATCTTCTGGCTTTACTGAATAGTATTAAATCTTCGAAGAGGAAAACTTGTCTAAGCGACTTTTTGCCACTTTTACCTTCCCAAACAAGGAATTCGTTTTGTCTGAGGAGTCGACCTTGTTCCTTTAAATTCACCTATAAAAACAAAACAAAACTAGAGTAATCGATAATAATTGCGAGTAATATTTTAACCAGAATTTGGAAGAAAATTGATAAATCCTTGCGTTTTTATTACCAATTCCTCAGTTTTTATTGCAAATGTCTCAGTTTTTGTTGCAACTTTTTCTGTTTTTATTGCAAAACCCTATTTTTTATGCAAATACTTCAATTTTTATTGTAGAAACGTCAGTTTTTATTAGAACTTTCTCAGTTTCTATTGCAAAATCCTAAATTTTATATATTTTCATTGCAATCCTTCAGTTTTTCTGCAAATACCTCAGTTCTTATCACGAAAACCTCATTTCTCATGCAATTACTTCAGTTTTTATTAGAAAAATCTCAATTTTTATTGCAATTTCCTTAGTTTCTATAACAAAAATCTCATTCTTATGCAAATACCTCAGTTTTTACCTGAGTTTTTATTGGAAAAACCTCATTTTCTAACGACATCTTTCAGTTTCTATCGCAGATCCTTGTTTTCATTCCAAATATCTTATTTTTCACAGAAAAATCTCCCTTTTCAAGCAAATACCTCACTTTTTATCACGAAAATCTATTTTTTATTGCAAAAACCTCAGTTTTCACATCACAAACCCTTTTTTTAAGCAAATACCTTAGTTTTTATCACGAAACTCCATTTTTTATTCCAAAAATCTCAGTTTTCACAGCAAAAACTCCTTTTTCAAGCAAATACTTCACTTTTTATCGCGAAAATATATTTTTTTCATTGCAAAAACTTCAGTTTACACAGCAGAAACCTCTTTAAAGAAAATACCTCATTTTTTATTACGAAAACCCCGTTTCTTATGTAAAAACTTTAGTTTTTATCGCAAAAATCCCAGTTTTCACACAAAAAATTCTTTTTTTGAGCAAATACCTCAGTTTTTATCACGAAGACCCCATTTCTTATGTGAAAACTTCAGTTTTTATTGGAAAAATCCTCATTTTTACAGTAAATATCTCAGTATCCACAGAAAAACCTTTTCTTTAAGCAAATATCTCAGTTTCAATCACGAAAATCCATTTTTTTATTGCAAAAATTTCCGTTTTCACATCAAAAGCCTCTTTTTTAAGCAAATACCTTAGTTTTTATCATGAAACTCCATTTTCTTTATTGCAAAAATCTCAGTTTTCGCAGCAAAAACTCCTTTTTCAAGCAAATACCTCACTTTTTATCGTGAAAATACATTTTTTTATTGCAAAAACTTCAGGTTACATTGCAGAAACCTCTTTTTAAAGAAAATACCTCAATTTTTATCACGAAAATCCCATTTCTTATTTGGAAACTTCAGTTTTTATTGGAAAAATCACAATTTTCATAGCAAATATCTCAGTTTCCACAGAAAAATCTTTTCTTTAAGCAAATACCTCAATTTTAATCACGAAAATCCATTTTTTATTGTAAAAACTTCAGTTAACACAGCAAAAACCTCTTTTTTAAGCGATAAAATCAGTTTCTATCACAAAAATCCCATTTTATATACCAATACCTTAATTTTATTGCCAAAACCTCATTTTGTATGGAAATCGTTTAGTTTCTATTGCAAATCTCTGTTTTATCACATCCATCAACATTTTTAACAAATTTTCATAAAAAAGAAAGACAGTTACCAATAATTTTCCACCCCCAAAATGAAACCGAACATTTTTAACTATAAATCCTCCACATTCATGCTAAAATAAATATTTTTGACGACTAAACGAAGTTAAAAAAGTTGAGTTGAACATTGACTTACATCGCATTCCCTTATGGAATCCATGGCCAAGAGATCATTACCGTGCCTCAATTGAAACCTAACCATTTCTTCAGCTAATTTCAAGTCTTCCATCTCTTGCAATACCCTATCGGACGAACCTAACGTAGGCGGGGGACAAGCTTTCATCATCTGTTGAAGTAACAAAGCGTATTTGCCCATCCTTTGCACCGGTTTCAATAAGTAACTGGCCAAATCCATTTTATCACCTAATTCTAATTGTTTACTCTACAACATATTTTTTTAAATTATTATCAGTATTGAAATTATATAAAAATGCATAAAAAGGTATGTAAGAAACAGCGATTTCTTTAATATAACCAAGACAGAAAAAATCTGAGAATATTATGTTAGAACGGAATCCATTTTCAAATGATTTTTGGTAATTTTTCGTAGTGGATTGGTCGCCCTGTATATTACTCCTACTACTCACGCGCCCTCTGTTCCCTAATCTAAATACTAAAATAACAGGTCTGGATTTTAAATACATTGTACTTTCTAAGGATTGTCAACTGTCAAACATGAATCAGTACTACCAATCAACCATCTATGTTACGGTGTAATTTCCCTAGATGTATATTTTCAACAATTTTTCTTCAAATGAAGTTTTATAAGACGATAACTTGGTTATGGAAACGCGCGTCAGATAGTGTAGTTGTGAGTGTTGGTGTAGTGTACACAATATGTTCATTATGATAGTCATGAACGGTGCCGGAAATGCCAATTTAGTAGTTAAGTTTTGAAAAATGGATTATGAGAAATTCCCTGAATTTACCTTGAAAAAAGACGATCCGTATTCGGACATCAACGAATCCGATTTCGGTTTATTTTTATTATACAGAGCGTATAAATAAAACCTTTTATCGTATTTTAGGAATATTTGTCCTACTTGTAAAGGATTATTGATACATTCCTCTAATTCATTTAGAAAATGTTGACTATGGAATTCGTATATTTTCTCGACGTTGCCAAACACCGTGTTTCTTTGTCCACGAAGTGCTTGCGGAATATCGTCTCTTTGTAACTCGGATATGTAATTCACTATTACGTAATCCAATGATTTTACGTAGTCTCTTTCGGTTTCTATCATTTCTTTAATGATGTAACTCAAAGTCCTGGAAAAAAAAACTGTGTTAAAATATTTTATGGATACTAAATTTGTTCTTACTTTTGAGTTTTTGCGTCCATGTTGTGATATAAAGCATCCGAGGGCAAATCTAGAGTTGAGGAGTGACAATAAAGATGGTTGTTGGCTGAAACTGGAGGTACTTTTCGTCTTTCTTCGGAAAAATGATCTTCTTCTATATCATCCGTCATACTGAGAGGATTAAAAATTTTTTTTTCGTTATGATTTGTCTTTTTAATAGAAAATCAGTTTAAAATAATGATTTATTTCGATATTTATCAAAATATGATTTTCTATCAAAAGCTGAGACTCAAAATTAGGGTAAATCATCACGAAAAACATAAAAATATCCAAGAAATAAATAGTGGGAATTTATTGAACAATTTCGAAATAATAAATAGAAAAAAGTGGGCATCATATTCCATTAGTATAAAAATTGATTTTATATAAAATAATCGTTTGAAATCTCAGTAATGCATTAAACCTGGCAACATGGTAAATTCATTTTTTATTAGGTAGCGATCTAAATTACAAATATTTGATCTTCGACTCGTTGCAGTACCGACTCGACTCAAAATTGTATCTTCCTCTCTACATAAAATTTACTATAATTTCCTGTTTTATAGTTGATTTTATCTGTTGTATAAAACCTGTCAAAATGTACAGCTTTTTTGTTGCTAATAGCACTGTTTTCGAGGATGATCCCAGAAAATATCTTGTAATCTATCTCCTTCCATGCTTCTATGTGTCATGGTAGGCTTCAGTTTCTGTCAATAGCCAAATCTGGACTATACGGTGGACGAAGAAACAATTAGAAGTGTAATTAATTCAATTTAACTATCGACGTGTGAAACTGTGCATTGACTTGGTGAAACAGTGATTTTTTCTTCGACATATAAAGACGTTTTTCCTTGATTCTCGCATTTGAACAATCCAACAACTCTATGTAGTATTCGTTATTGATTGTCTCTACCTTTTGGAGATATTCGATGAAGGATATTCCATGCATATCCCAAAATACTGAAGCCATAACCTTCCCAGCTAACTGTTGTGTCTTTGGACGTGGTTCGCCAGCTGCAGTTCGCTCAAACGACGATCGTTTTGATTCCGGAGTGAAGTGATGGATCAATTGTTACATATTGGCGCAAAAAAATTGATTTATTACTTGTAAACATGTAAATTTCACACACAGTCTTTTGAAAGTTGGTACTTCATAAACGTCATATGGATTTGACAATGTCAGCGCCATCTGAGTGCCAGTTACACGATTTATTGAGTGACGTAGTTTATTACATTTCAATATCTTTCATTAAGTTTCATAATATCCGCCATTTTTAACATAACCTATAAGAAACTGTCATTATTTGTAGAATGAGTTACGACGTTGCCAAGTTTAATTGATAGTAAATCACAATCTTCGAGAAATTATGTCAGCAATGATTTTTTTAGATAAAAACATTTTTAAGGGTTTATATTGTTTTTAAAAATGTATTGCGGATATTTTTAAATATTTAAGTTTCAGTACAACAATGCAAAAATAATTATTGAAAACTCGTTCAATGATATAGACGGTGAATCAGGTTTTATTCTAATATATGAATCGGAGCTAAATTTTGTTAGAATTTTTTTTGTGACCTATTTACATTCTTTATAGAAACATTTTGTTTGTTTGTTAGCAATAAATTAGAAACTTCCACCGATTCAAGATGGTAGAATTCCATGATATTATATAAAACGATGTTCTAGCAGTTGTAGGAGTTAATGAAGAATTAATGAACACATAAACTCAACGGTTTATTTAAATAAATTAGATGTGAAGTGTAAAGTGTAAGTGTTTAGTGTATAAATGAAGATATACCGTGTATATAGATGAATCTCAGCTTTTTGTGATTTAAAATTGTGTAAGTAAATAAAAAAATTATATTAAGTAAATCATGAACCTTTTTATGAATCCTTCGCTTCCTTCTTCGATGATACTATACTGTTGATTCTCTGTATTATCCTGATTGGATCCCGTACTAGAACTACCAGCGCTACATAGAGCGCAACTTTCCTTATAATATTGACACGAGCAAATCCACTGCAATTTTTTTTGTTTATATAAAATCTCATCACCAACTGAGTTTTCTGCAGTAGATACACCACTGTCGCATCTATTACAATCATTATGTTCGGAATCGATTTTTTCTAGAAGATTTTCTACACTTTCTTCTTTAATACCACCTATAATTATACGGGGAATGCTCAATAATATAATTTAAAATAATAGAATAATGATTAATATCACCTAAAGTTCCGCTATTTTTTCTTTCTAGTGATTCTTTAGAACTGCAAGGACAATTTTGTAATGTTTGAATATATTTCTTCTTCAGTTTATAAGATACCGTATTTTCCGTGTCAGATTCGCAACAATTACACATTTCCCCAGCAGCATGGTGGTTACAATGATAGATGAAGGCCAGAGAACTCACCGATCTTCTCCTGAAAATAATTTATTTCGCCGTTAACCAATTACGTTCAAAAACTATCAATAAACTATGATAGGATGATCCCAGAAGTATCAAACATGGAAAAAATTGGTATACTTTTATTTTAAAGGCTTTAGCTTAACCAGTATGAACTAGATTCTACTTTGGAGAGACTATTTCTTTGTTATCAATGGTAAAATATTGTACAGCGTAGTTTAGACGAGACCGTACGACCTACGAAGGCCTGGATAAGAGACAACTCTAGAAATGTTGAAGAAAATGGATAATTTTCGATTGAAATTGGACTGAAGAGGAAGAAACGGCTCTAAAGAAGACGAAGATTGTTTCCTTTGTAGGCAAAGTCATTGCGTCGATTTTTTTGAGATGCGATTTACATTAACTATTTTGAAAAAGAGAAAACTACCAACGGCGAGTATTATGCAACGTTTGAGTAAAGAAATCTAGCAAAATTTTTTACAAATTTGTTGTGTTTTCTATTTGGGTCGGATATTTCTAGGACCATTTCGTATGAATGAAAAACTAACCTGATATGCGTGTTTTGATGCTTGACTGGTGTACTTGAAGCACTTATTTCCGAAGGATAATAAGAGAGATTTATATCTTCATCTTTATCAGGAGGTTTGTTATAATTGCTATTCATAAACTGCGATTTCTATATAAAAAATTAATTATTAGAAAATACATACGAGACGTGGCGATTAAATCTCGTTTTGTTTCGGTAAAAAAATTTCGTCTCGCAAAATCATGTTTTGCACGAGAATTGCTCGCAGTTTTTTATGTTTATGTATCAAAACTTTTCATTTTAACTTTTGTGACATTCCTGTGCGAGATTTCAGACGAGATTGTAAACGAAAATGTGAAAAATCTAAAACAAAACGAGATTATATACACACAAACTCACCTGACATAACTGTATCAATTTTTCATTCCCGGAATTATGTGCTAATTTAAAAAATTCCTCCTGTTCCTTACTATCATCGTCTAAAATATCCTGACAGGATTCTAGTAATAAAAAACATCTGGAAGTATCTTCTATAGTTTCTCGTCCTTCTTCTAGTTTTTCTCTAAACGCTTTCATCAGGAAATGCAAATTATTCGACGTTTCTTTTAGTTGTTGCCCTTTGGCATTCGTTATAATTTTGCATTCTTCGTAAAGGTCGTTGGACTTTTCGATTTGCCTCTGAAAGTTTCGTTAAAATATAAAAATTCGCGCAAACAAAATGATAAAACGCAAATTAGAATTGGAATTGAGCGGAATCAAAACAAGACTAAGAATGTACTGCTCAGACTTTGATTGTAAGTTAATGATGGAAATTTGAGGAGAGTTGAATTTATAATTGAAATTAACTATAATCCGTAGGAGTCGGCAATATATGAAAATAAACGATTAGGATTCATGAAAAAATAACATGTCGAAAGGGAAAAATACTCGATTTTGTAATTTTTTTTTAATTTCAAAAAAATTCGAAACAATTGGAACAAACAATTGATAGAAAACTGATTGAAAATAGACAAAGAGAAAAACAAAATTATGGTAGTAGCGAATGTAAAAGACAAAGTTGAAATTTTGAGGTTACAATTTTGTTTTTCACCTCGATTTCTATACCAAAACAAGACCCCCAATGCAATTCGGAGCCATTGCAAATGGATATTGGGAAATCGTTAAAATATTTTGAGCCCAATCCACTTATGGACGCTCCTCCGGAAATTACGGCTCCAAATTCTATATTTAGCGATTCCTGGACTTTTTCTGTAGTGGGGGGAAAAGTAGTGACTCAAAATTCCGAAAAAACAAAATTTTGAACTCAAAAAAAAAGTTTTATTATCTCAAGTACAGTGTCCTCAAAATTCCAAATCTGATATCATACAAAGCCTCCAAAATTGGTGAAAAAATAATGAATCGCATATTTTTGAAATGACCAAAATCGAATATCTTAGATTTGATTTGAAAGTTACCCTATAATGGAATCCGGAACACACCGGAGTGAAGCTGGTAAGTTCGCTAAAGCAGGGGTGGAAAAGCCCTTCATGGGACCTGAATCTTTCTGGAATATTAGCTACAAAACATTAGAAAAAGCATTTTAGAATATGGCAGATTGTGTGGCTTCAATAGACACCTGAAGACTCTAGATTCAGCAGATAATGGGACGTGAAGATTTTGTTGCACAGAAGACGAAACCTCTATCCACATTCGCTCGAACACTAATCCCACATTCTGGTGGGTTCTTCGGTATCGTAGTAAGAGAAGCGAACACGATAAATCCTTTTAGTGGTCCATTACATCATCCTCCACATATTCCATGTTGAACCAACACCAAATGCGCCAACCATCACTGAAGAAGAAGACGCCGATCTTTCATTTTTCAATTTTTACTAAGGTTTCATCCAACAGATGAGGTAAAAGTCTACAAATCTCAGAATGTACCTAAAGTGCGTTTTCCACGGAATCTCTCCGGTTCTTTGTAGTATGGTTAACTTATGGTAAGATATTAGTATTAGTTTTAGATAGTTTTCAATTCGAAAACGGTTTAGTGTTTGTTGTAATAATAAATAAAGATTTTTATCGCGGAACATTTTATAGGTAAGTTGTTGACTTACCCATGCGTTGAAGAAAAACTTTTCAAAATCGTTCGCGACGTTTTTTACTGCAGCAGCGTCTACTGCCGATCGTAAAAGCACCATAAGATTGTTAAGAGTTTCTTCCCCGATTTGTTTCGTCCATGACATTAGCTGCAATGAAACGTTGGTACTAAATAATTGATAATTATTGGTCTAAATATATCAATTGAATGTTTATTATTTGTATAAATTTAGATAAAGATTGGATGGTTTGTTTTCGTAGACGATATTCCTTACGACGCGCGTTTCGTTAATCGAGTTAACGTCTTCAGAGACTAAAATATTGATGTAGTTGTAGGAAACTGTATTTTTAAATTTAGTACAAACAGCTTAAGAGGTTTGAACTTTTAACATATATCTAAGTTAAATACGCATCTACTCGAGACTTAATGTTGACTTAACATTATATATTATGAGTAATTACATGTTTGAGTCAACAAGTAACATTTCGTTTGTGTTTACAATTGTATTTATATTATATTAAACTATAGGCATAGACGTACTTACGAATTTTTTTCAAAAGGATATGGATTATTCATAATCAGATGATTAAACGATAGTAGAATATCATTTATAAGTTTCTAAGACGTTTCAAAAATTATTTTTTTGACATTAAAATACTTTAGAACACAAATTTGAATCATTTTTGAGATGAATAATTACGTGACTTTCTCAGGTTATTACTAAACAAGTAGAAATTTTTTGTTTTTCGAAACTATTGACGGTGAGTCAATCCGTATAAGTGATTTTTCAATAGTTCAATCGAATTGTGAACGAGACATTCTGTATAACCGAGAATGTCGATGTTTTCAATTAATTGACACTGGAACATCCTCTATAATTGATATTTCTTCAGATTCTTCGATGTCTCTAGGTAATTGACAATGGGACATCCCATATAATTGATAATTTGAACGAATTCCTCAAAATTTCAAACTTTTTGTCAGTAAGACAACCCTTATAATTGATAATATTTGTTTTTTAATGAGATTGACAGTAGGACAATCCGTATAAGATAATATTTTTCATAATTCAAACTAATTGTGAATGAAACATTCTGTATAATTGATTATTCATCGGATTATTCAATATTTCAAACCATTTCTCAATGAAACAACCCTTAAGATTGGAAATTTCACAGATTCTTTAATATTTCAATCTAATTGTGAATGAGACATCCTGTATAATCGATAATTCTTCAGATTATTCAATATTTCAAACCATTTCTCAATGAAACAACCCTCATGATTGAAAATGTCTCAGATTGTCAACGTTTCGAAATGTTTGTCAAAGGTACATTCCTTACGAATGATATTTCTTCAGATTCTTTGATACTTCAACCTAATTGTGAATGAGACATCCTGTATAATCGATAATTCTTCAGATTATTCAATATTTCAAACCATTTCTCAATGAAACAACCTTTAAGATTGGAAATTCCTCAGATTTTCAACGTTTCGAAATGTTTGTCAAAGGTACATTCTTTACGAATGATATTTCTTCAGATTCTTTGATACTTCAACCTAATTGTGAATGAGACATCCTGTATAATCGATAATTCTTTAGATTATTCAATATTTCAAACCATTTCTCAATGAAACAACCTTTAAGATTGGAAATTCCTCAGATTTTCAACGTTTCGAAATGTTTGTCAAAGGTACATTCCTTACGAATGATATTTCTTCAGATTCTTTGATACTTCAACCTAATTGTGAATGAGACATCCTGTATAATCGATAATTCTTTAGATTATTCAATATTTCAAACCATTTCTCAATGAAACAACCTTTAAGATTGGAAATTCCTCAGATTTTCAACGTTTCGAAATGTTTGTCAAAGGTACATTCCTTACGAATGATATTTCTTCAGATTCTTTGATACTTCAACCTAATTGTGAATGAGACATCCTGTATAATCGATAATTCTTCAGATTATTCAATATTTCAAACCATTTCTCAATGAAACAACCTTTAAGATTGGAAATTCCTCAGATTTTCAACGTTTCGAAATGTTTGTCAAAGGTACATTCCTTACGAATGATATTTCTTCAGATTCTTTGATACTTCAACCTAATTGTGAATGAGACATCCTGTATAATCGATAATTCTTCAGATTATTCAATATTTCAAACCATTTCTCAATGAAACAACCTTTAAGATTGGAAATTCCTCAGATTTTCAACGTTTCGAAATGTTTGTCAAAGGTACATTCCTTACGAATGATGTTTCTTCAGATTCTTTGATACTTCAACCTAATTGTGAATGAGACATCCTGTATAATCGATAATTCTTTAGATTATTCAATATTTCAAACCATTTCTCAATGAAACAACCTTTAAGATTGGAAATTCCTCAGATTTTCAACGTTTCGAAATGTTTGTCAAAGGTACATTCTTTACGAATGATATTTCTTCAGATTCTTTGATACTTCAACCTAATTGTGAATGAGACATCCTGTATAATCGATAATTCTTCAGATTATTCAATATTTCAAACCATTTCTCAATGAAACAACCTTTAAGATTGGAAATTCCTCAGATTTTCAACGTTTCGAAATGTTTGTCAAAGGTACATTCCTTACGAATGATATTTCTTCAGATTCTTTGATACTTCAACCTAATTGTGAATGAGACATCCTGTATAATCGATAATTCTTCAGATTATTCAATATTTCAAACCATTTCTCAATGAAACAACCCTTAAGATTGGAAATTCCTCAGATTTTCAACGTTTCGAAATGTTTGTCAAAGGTACATTCTTTACGAATGATATTTCTTCAGATTCTTTGATACTTCAACCTAATTGTGAATGAGACATCCTGTATAATCGATAATTCTTTAGATTATTCAATATTTCAAACCATTTCTCAATGAAACAACCTTTAAGATTGGAAATTCCTCAGATTTTCAACGTTTCGAAATGTTTGTCAAAGGTACATTCCTTACGAATGATATTTCTTCAGATTCTTTGATACTTCAACCTAATTGTGAATGAGACATCCTGTATAATCGATAATTCTTCAGATTATTCAATATTTCAAACCATTTCTCAATGAAACAACCCTTAAGATTGGAAATTCCTCAGATTTTCAACGTTTCGAAATGTTTGTCAAAGGTACATTCTTTACGAATGATATTTCTTCAGATTCTTTGATACTTCAACCTAATTGTGAATGAGACATCCTGTATAATCGATAATTCTTTAGATTATTCAATATTTCAAACCATTTCTCAATGAAACAACCTTTAAGATTGGAAATTCCTCAGATTTTCAACGTTTCGAAATGTTTGTCAAAGGTACATTCCTTACGAATGATATTTCTTCAGATTCTTTGATACTTCAACCTAATTGTGAATGAGACATCCTGTATAATCGATAATTCTTCAGATTATTCAATATTTCAAACCATTTCTCAATGAAACAACCTTTAAGATTGGAAATTCCTCAGATTTTCAACGTTTCGAAATGTTTGTCAAAGGTACATTCCTTACGAATGATATTTCTTCAGATTCTTTGATACTTCAACCTAATTGTGAATGAGACATCCTGTATAATCGATAATTCTTCAGATTATTCAATATTTCAAACCATTTCTCAATGAAACAACCCTTAAGATGGGAAATTCCTCAGATTTTCAACGTTTCGAAATGTTTGTCAAAGGTACATTCTTTACGAATGATATTTCTTCAGATTCTTTGATACTTCAACCTAATTGTGAATGAGACATCCTGTATAATCGATAATTCTTTAGATTATTCAATATTTCAAACCATTTCTCAATGAAACAACCTTTAAGATTGGAAATTCCTCAGATTTTCAACGTTTCGAAATGTTTGTCAAAGGTACATTCCTTACGAATGATATTTCTTCAGATTCTTTGATACTTCAACCTAATTGTGAATGAGACATCCTGTATAATCGATAATTCTTCAGATTATTCAATATTTCAAACCATTCGTCAATGAAACAACCCTTAAGATTGGAAATTTCACAGATTCCTTAATATTTCAATCTAATTGTGAATGAGACATCCTGTATAATCGATAATTCTTCAGATTATTCAATGTTTCAAACTGATTGTCAACTGATTTTTAAACGAAATTTCACCGTTTAATTCAAATATAGGTTATATTTTCAATTTTTGATGTGATTATTTTAAAACAATCAAAATTTGGAATTATCTAACATAACCTCAACTAATCTACAAATTTACGTACTAAAATATGGGTAATAATGAGATATAAATTCACAATAATATCATTTAATGATTATTATCAAGATTGTTAATAATTTATTAGGCTATTAATATAAATATAACTGCTGCTTTACTTCCTATAGAAATAATTATATTGTTTTAACGGCCACCCACAAAGCACAAAACCACCTCTAGCTGTTATTTCACTTGCGAAAAAGGTCGACTTGAAACGAGATCCTCTTACTGTGATAGCCATCAATCACGATTTTGATGAATATAGTGTTTATTTGATTATTATTAAGACGATTTACTTAATCCCGACCACTTTGCAGCAAACCTCACCTCATCGACTTTCTATTACACTTTTTTTGTTTGAGAGAATAAAAATATGTCGCGGAATATTGGTTATTTTCTTCTTCTTACACTATTTGAAAGAAGACTTCATCTATCTTTTGAGCATAAAACGAATGTAAGACACGTCAAATGTCAAAATAACATACAAAGAAGTATGCTAAAGAAAGTATCAGCAAAAAGAGAAGAAATTGATGAAAATGTTTAAGAAAGAAACAGGAGATTATGAATTTGAAGTATAAAAATTTAAATATGATTACAAGCAATCGGAAATAGAAGAAAATAATCATGCCAACACGAAGATGTTAAAAAAACTAACAAACAAAACACTAATAACGAAAAGAGAAGAAGAGTTGTACCTGAAAAAATTAGAATAAGAAACAAAGGACAGAAAGAAAAGTCCAAATCTACATCTTAAAATGTATTTAGAAAGTTTTATACGGCCACAAAGGATATTCACTTTAAAAGAAAAAGGAAAAGTCGTGCTGGTTCATTGAAAATGAGTTATAGTATTAATGAAACTAAGACATCCTGTATCATAACTTTTATACGAAGGCTGCTACTTTCACTTTTGGTGATGAAGCATCATCTCGAACAAATTTGGCATAAAAACATCGAGGCTACCAAATTCTTTCCAACGAATCTTTCTCTCAGTCTCGAAACTTAAATAGCAACCCTCGTATTTTACAATTTTGAATAATGGATAAACGAACTTCTGATTTACAAACTGGAAGCACGACAATTTCTATCATGAAACATTTTCAGTTTTTTTTTTGTTATTTTCATGTCATGCAACACGCTGACACGAATCCACATGGACACAATAAGGAAGTACATAAACTTTTATAGTATCTGGTTAAACGATCTTGTCTTCTAACTAATTTGCAGCTTAATTCACTATATCCTTTAGACTACATCAATTTGATGCGTTTTATTTAGTTTAAAAACTCATAGTTCCTTATAATGTATCAACTTACCTCATCAGCTTCATCTTGCAACGTCCTGAACTTAGCAAGTTCCTTCATTTTATCTATTCTCTCCTGTTTCAGTTGTTCCAATTTCTTTATTACTTTATCCACGGCGTTAAATGATTCCCCAGCAAATTTTCTTCCTCTTTGGACGTCTTTGCTTCCAGATAACCACTGACTTCTTTCTACTAAACTACTCAAAGTTTTTCTACCTTCTCGTTTTAATTTGGTCACCAATTCGAATTCTAGAGCTTTCGTGATTTGACTAAACAAAGTATCAGATTATAATAATTAAATAGAAAATGTCTGTTGTATGATGCATATTTGGTATAAACAATTGTATGACTAAATATTTGTTGGAAGTAGTGGCAATGACAGTACATTCTTTCACAATGAAAACGCTGATGATATAATTTGTTTTTGTAAAATAATTTTCTATAATAAAAAATACAAAAGAATTCGTTGAGGAGCTTGAATTTTGCATCACACTGTTTTCTTTATATACTTTGAACCATCTAAAATCATTTCCAGTTAGACAGTAAGTTCTAATTAACAGGGGAAATTATAACCAGTGCTATTGAGGAACTGTCGCCTCAACAAACACCTGAAGACGCTAAACCTACCAGATAATGTGACGTGCAGATTTTGCTTTACATTCTCTTGAAATGTTAAACACTAAGAAACTCCAGAGTACTACACCTGGAAGCCTATGAAATAGAAGATTAAGATCTTTGGAAATTGAGGTCATCCCACATTCTAGATTTTTTAAAAGGAATTAGATTGATGGATCAGCTGTAAACACTTGTGAACTCATCTTGTGAACAGTCTATTCTCTGGTACTGCCAAAACAAGAGCCGTTTCACCATCATTAACACCATTTATGTCAATATTGACATAACTTCCATTCCAAGTTGTCTAAATGACCTTCCGGGCCGCTAATCAGCGGCACCTTTCCTTAAAATCCAAAAGAAACTGCTTTTTCTCATTCTTTCTTCAAATCTCGTTTGGTCGTTCGTTTTTTTTCTTTTTCTGGCCTGAAGCGGTGCAATCACTAACCAATCACTATAATCTAGGCCCTGCAGAGAAGCAGTTACTATATCAGGGCCAAATCCAATGAAGCTCCTCCAATCCAAAACTAATTTCTCTCTCTTTGGGTATATCAAACTTGGTTATGACTCGACTCGTATAATGTATGAAATTACTGTTTAATCTTATAGTTTGTTAATTTATATTTTACGTAGTATTAGAAGTTTTTCCAGGTGGTCATTCACTGTTTTTTTTCTGCTTCAAAATCTAATACATAGTTACATAAATTGTAGTTTCCATTTTTGAACATTTTTGTTATTTATATCAAGAAAAGTCAAAAAGTATCAAACTAAAGTAAAAATTGTGAAGGTTTCTCATTACTCGATGGATACTCGATCGATTTTTAGTGATAAAAGAAAACAGAACGTAGAAAAATCGTAGATTGAATCACTTGATAGAAAACCTCCTCATCCTACTTTAGATCAATTTAAAATGAAAAATGATCGAATTGTTTCCACAAATTTCATACCTTTCTCAACTAACATTAGATCTGTGGTATTTCTAAGTTTCATAATACAGGACGAAGATTAAGGTGTGTTCGTAGTATGCACTTGAATGTAACCGTATATGATTTACGTCATAAATCAACAGATATTGTCTTCAAATCAATGTTACTAATAAGGAACTCCTTGAAATCATACTAGAATGTTGGCAATACTTCATTATTCAAACTGTCTTATCTGTACATTTAATTGGTGATGAATTTATCACAAAATGTTTATTTAACATAATTACTGATATACAATGTGTTCAATCAACTTCGCTTCATATTTATATGTAGTTACGATACTATTTGATACAAAAAACAAAACAGTTCTTTCCGCTTGTAAAAATAGTTTCACGCGACCTTGAAACGCGACAATTTTTGAAGCTGAATTAACCTTAAACAGGAAACAACAACAATTAAGTGAGTGGTTTCCAAGGCTGTACGTGGTATGAGGTATTGTCGTGAAAAATCACGACTCACTTTATCAGACGTCTTTTCGGCAATATCTGTCGAGCACAGATCTTCCATCGAAGCTGTATCTCATTGGGAATCTTACTTTTGGTAAAACCCTCGTAGGTATGCTCGGTTTATTAATTTATGATTCGCAGATGGTATAAATTCAATTCAAATCTATTTATATTATTAATCATGATATAGTTTAAGTTTAAAACTGTTGGAAACGTTTTTAGACACACCTTTGGGTTGAAAAACAGGTCGTGACCCATCTTATTATATTAATTTATAAGGCGTGGCTACCGGAAGGACGATGCGCGGTTGTTGTATAAAAACATTCCTAACTTACCGATATTGATGATTCAAAAACCTTCTCGTTACTTGATTAGACACTTTGTCGTTTTGCAGTAAAGATAAAGTCGTCAATAAATTTTTTCCAGCTGTTTTACAATCTATCAAAAACGGTTCTAATTGTTTATAAAACTCCACCCATTCTAATTGGTCATGGGTGCAGATACCACCGCAACTTGCTGGAGATTGATCTTTCGTTATGTATTTATCTATAGATGATTCTTCTGTCAATATGACAGCCTGGAAATAGTAATAACGGTTTGTTAAACACCTAGAAACTTCTAGGTTAGAAAATAGTGACTTCAAGAATAATTATATATTAAATTGTGATGGAAAAAACTTGTTTGGGGTCTAAATCTGATTGATTGAGGAGCACTCGATCGAACATCATTTTATCTATAGGAATAACTGCACTCAGTATACGAGGAGAATAAAAAAAATAAACTTCTTAGTAAGTATGAAAATTATGGATATACCTGACATTGACTCGTCAATTTTTTTACTTCTTTAATGCCTTTAGTACCTGGAATCCATATAACGAATTTGTTTATATTCGAATTACCTATAAGGCATACAGTTTTATCTAACAATTCCAATATTTTGTGATTTTTTTCGTTTTCTGCTAATAAAAGTATAGTAAAACCTTTTTCTTTAATTTCGGTTCTGAAACAAATAAAATAATTTCAATTAATCATATGTTAAGTAAATAAATTTTTTATTAATTCTTATTCAAAAGTGAAAAATCAATTAATTTCGCTCGTTTTGTGTTTATAGTCACAAACGTATAAAGTAACTGGCGCTGTCAATAGGATTAACCTTCAAAGATATAACAATTTTCTATTACAAAACGATAATACTCACGGTGGAATTGAAAAATAGTATAACAACAATTTTGCTATTTCATATTTGTTCAATCCAGCTCTAGATATACATTCTGCGTAGCACAAGATTATAGGTCTACCATCGACATCGGTAGTTCCTGAAACAAACAAATAAATTCATGAAAAAATCCTAAACGAAACATATAAATTGTATATTCGATATTCAAATGGTATTTTGATTAGTTAAATAATGTTTGAGCCTCAAAAAAAATCATATTATCTCTAAAAGTTGTACCAGGTAATCCTTTTGTGGTGAAATTATACACTAAGGTGTACTAACTCTAATATATTTCCGAGCTTTCTAATATTCATGTATTTATCGTTTGGGAATACAACACTTTGGTGTTTAATTTTACTACAATCCCACAACGAAAACGCTCTTTATCTAGCTGCGAATATGAATTATTCAATATTTGATTTTAGTATATTTACTATAGAAGTAAGTATAAAATTTGATGGTTTAGAAGTGGTTACAGAAATATGTAGTAAGGTCTGAAACAAAAGTCTTTTATAAAGTTTAGAAATTCAGACGAGAAAAACACATTCAGTGCTCAAAGTTTTATTTTTTATTTCTATTCTATTCTATTTTTCAATTTTTAAATGTACTATTTTGGAATCAAACACCAGTGATAAGATGATTTAGATTTAAATTTAAAAACAACAATTAGCAAAACAGAATTCGATGGAATTAATTTAGCATGCAGATGTTCTGAAAATAAATTTCTATCTATAATTAAAATCAATTATTCACAGCATCTGCCTATCGTGAAATAAATATTAAAAATTATAAAAAGAATCGTTTATAATGTTCAAAACGTTATTTTCTAAGTTTGTTTATCTAATGGACCGAATAAAGTACAAATTAGCTTATTGCGGGTGTAGAGAAAGTTAATACTTTGTATTATGAATAGACCGAGATCTGAGGTTGTGAAATTGCCTTATTCTGACAAAATAATACCATATTTTATGTTATTAAACAGTAATACAAATCGAAATACTGTAAGCACAAACGATAGACAACTGTCAGTTGTTTAACTATTCTTTCGATTACGATACCTGCCGTGTCTGTAGACAAACCAGTATAGCCGTTGCGTTAGTTTGTATAGAGGCAACGTATTGTTGTGAAATTTCAAACGAAAATTCGAAAACTTGCATCTGTAACTCATAATTGATTAATGCTATTGAATTTTTATCGTTTTTCAATGATTTGAGCGTTATCAAGATGGTCGAGACGTTGTTGAAGATACTTCACGTTCAGGTCGCCCTTTCACGTCTAAAATGGATGAATATATCGAAAAAACCTTGCGACTTATTAAAAGAAACAAGTTTTTTGTTATTTGATAGTTACACCTGGTATTTGTTTGCGCATGCTTTATGAAAATTATTAGTCCGCTTCGTTATTGTCGTTTGTCGAAGCATCTAGATAAGCTACCTCGAATATATCAGTACTTCAATATTGATGAAAAAAACTGAGAATATTTAAATTAACAGATAAAACTGACAAAAATTTTGACACACATGAAAAATCTTCATTGCGTGCTGTTAATATAAAATATTTGTTTCGTTGTCAAAAAAACTGATTAAATTTCGTGGAAACTAAAGTAAAATGAATCCAAAATAATATTTATCGGATGTCAAATATTAAAACTTCGGTATTGAGTTTCCAAATATCTTTTTAATTAAAATAAACCATTAGAAACAAAAACTACATATCTTTTAAACGTTTGAGGTGTTTTATTATGTCCAGAAATTTCAACATAATCTTCCAACGTAAACTTTTACATTTTATAACGTTTATTGGAAGTACTGGGGTAACTGACGCCATCTATTAGACAGTAGATGAATTATAACATGTGTCATGGTAAATAAACATTAAATAAATTCAAAGAAGGTAAAGACCGTTCCATCTGCATGTAAAGTCATGGTAACGGATAATTTTGATGTTTGATTTTCACCATTTTGACCATCTAAGCTTCTCGTGTTTTAATAGTTGAGTGAATCAATGGTAAAACACCTTTATGGGCTATTTTTCGAAAGAATTAACGTTTTTCATTCCCGTAGCATCAAATTAAAGTCACAAAAATGTTTATAAAATTATAATAACCGGCCTAATTCATGTTGTTACAACTAATTACAACTTTTGTTGATCTTAATTACCTTTGTTAAATAGGTTAATCGACGAGAGATGATCGTATACAATTTTTTCACCTGACGTTTCGCAGAAAACGGACTTAACTATCACATTATTTTATATAAAATGGCATTTCACAAGAAAAAAATGTAACTTGAAAGGATATTTTAATATATATTGAGATCAAGAGAATTTTTTCATTAAAAAGTATAGTGAAAGTATTAGCTTCAAGTTAAAGTAAAACTTTTTGGCATTAGAGACCGATTTAACCATAAATAAATTTAAAATTAGCAAAATGCATAATTTCTTAGTAATTAATGAAATTTTCCTTTCGTGATATGAAAAGAAAAGGTTATAAAAATTCATGATTTTATTTTAATTTATATCCTTGGTCTGCGGTAACCATTTGAAGCCCCAAAACAAAAACCAGGGGGCCAGCACCTACAGAACTCATCATCTTCGGTAAATAATTTTCAATAAATGTTCATTTTTATTATCATAGCTTATCTATTTGACGTGTGCTGTCTTCTTAGCTATAGGTATTAACAGGATAAGCCACGTGCTGAAATTTGATTACATAAATCATCCATTTTCCATGATCCAGTATCAATATTGCTTCTTTAGTATATTTAAGTTGTCTTTAAGATAAAAAAGTGACTAATTAAGTTCAATATTACATTCAGAATCAACTACAACATCTTGGTGTTGGTTATCGTGGATTTCTCCCAAGATTTGGTTTTTTGTAACTAATCTGTTAAAGCAAATCTTTAGTAAGGCAAATGCAGATCGTCCATTATCAATATTGAATCTTTAGTATCTTTGAGCTGTCTTTTAAGATAAAAAGTGACATTTTTCAGTACTAATAATACATTCAGGATCAACTACAACATCTTGGTGTTGTTTATCGTAGATTCTCCCCAAAATTTGGTTTGCGGTCACTAATTTATTAAAGTTAATCTTTAGTAAGGCAAATGCAGATCGTCCAGTATCAATATTGAATCTTTAGTATCTTTGAGCTGTCTTTTAAGATAAAAAGTGACATTTTTCAGTACTAATAATACATTCAGGATCAACTACAACATCTTGGTGTTGGTTATCGTGGTTTTTTCCCAAGATTTGGTTTTGTGTAACTAATCTGTTAAAGCAAATCTTTAGTAAGGCAAATGCAGATCGTCCATTATCAATATTGAATCTTTAGTATCTTTGAGCTGTCTTTTAAGATAAATAGTGACATTTTTCAGTACTAATAACACATTCAGGATCAACTACAACATCTTGGTGTTGTTTATCGTAGATTCTCCCCAAAATTTGGTTTGCGGTCACTAATTTATTAAAGTTAATCTTTAGTAAGGCAAATGCAGATCGTCCAGTATCAATATTTAATCTTTAGTATTTTAAAGCTGTATTTTAAGATAAAAAGTGACATTTTTCAGTACTAATAATACATTCAGGATCAACTACAACATCTTGGTGTTGGTTATCGTGGTTTTTTCCCAAGATTTGGTTTTGTGTAACTAATCTGTTAAAGCAAATCTTTAGTAAGGCAAATGCAGATCGTCCATTATCAATATTGAATCTTTAGTATCTTTGAGCTGTCTTTTAAGATAAATAGTGACATTTTTCAGTACTAATAACACATTCAGGATCAACTACAACATCTTGGTGTTGTTTATCGTAGATTCTCCCCAAAATTTGGTTTGCGGTCACTAATTTATTAAAGTTAATCTTTAGTAAGGCAAATGCAGATCGTCCAGTATCAATATTTAATCTTTAGTATTTTAAAGCTGTATTTTAAGATAAAAAGTGACATTTTTCAGTACTAATAATACATTCAGGATCAACTACAACATCTTGGTGTTGGTTATCGTGGTTTTTTCCCAAGATTTGGTTTTTTGTAACTAATATGTTAAAGCAAATCTTAAGTAAGGCAAATGCAGATCGTCCATTATCAATATTGAATCTTTAGTATCTTTGAGCTGTCTTTTAAGATAAAAAGTGACATTTTTCAGTACTAATAACACATTCAGGATCAACTACAACATCTTGGTGTTGTTTATCGTAGATTCTCCCCAAAATTTGGTTTGCGGTCACTAATTTATTAAAGTTAATCTTTAGTAAGGCAAATGCAGATCGTCCAGTATCAATATTTAATCTTTAGTATTTTAAAGCTGTATTTTAAGATAAAAAGTGACATTTTTCAGTACTAATAATACATTCAGGATCAACTACAACATCTTGGTGTTGGTTATCGTGGTTTTTTTCCCAAGATTTGGTTTTTTGTAACTAATCTGTTAAAGCAAATCTTTAGTAAGGCAAATGCCGATCGTCCATTATCAATATTGAATCTTTAGTATCTTTGAGCTGTCTTTTAAGATAAATAGTGACATTTTTCAGTACTAATAACACATTCAGGATCAACTACAACATCTTGGTGTTGTTTATCGTAGATTCTCCCCAAAATTTGGTTTGCGGTCACTAATTTATTAAAGTTAATCTTTAGTAAGGCAAATGCAGATCGTCCAGTATCAATATTTAATCTTTAGTATTTTAAAGCTGTATTTTAAGATAAAAAGTGACATTTTTCAGTACTAATAATACATTCAGGATCAACTACAACATCTTGGTGTTGGTTATCGTGGTTTTTTCCCAAGATTTGGTTTTTTGTAACTAATCTGTTAAAGCAAATCTTTAGTAAGGCAAATGCAGATCGTCCATTATCAATATTGAATCTTTAGTATCTTTGAGCTGTCTTTTAAGATAAATAGTGACATTTTTCAGTACTAATAACACATTCAGGATCAACTACAACATCTTGGTGTTGTTTATCGTAGATTCTCCCCAAAATTTGGTTTGCGGTCACTAATTTATTAAAGTTAATCTTTAGTAAGGCAAATGCAGATCGTCCAGTATCAATATTTAATCTTTAGTATTTTAAAGCTGTATTTTAAGATAAAAAGTGACATTTTTCAGTACTAATAATACATTCAGGATCAACTACAACATCTTGGTGTTGGTTATCGTGGTTTTTTCCCAAGATTTGGTTTTTTGTAACTAATATGTTAAAGCAAATCTTAAGTAAGGCAAATGCAGATCGTCCATTATCAATATTGAATCTTTAGTATCTTTGAGCTGTCTTTTAAGATAAAAAGTGACATTTTTCAGTACTAATAACACATTCAGGATCAACTACAACATCTTGGTGTTGTTTATCGTAGATTCTCCCCAAAATTTGGTTTGCGGTCACTAATTTATTAAAGTTAATCTTTAGTAAGGCAAATGCAGATCGTCCAGTATCAATATTTAATCTTTAGTATTTTAAAGCTGTATTTTAAGATAAAAAGTGACATTTTTCAGTACTAATAATACATTCAGGATCAACTACAACATCTTGGTGTTGGTTATCGTGGTTTTTTTCCCAAGATTTGGTTTTTTGTAACTAATCTGTTAAAGCAAATCTTTAGTAAGGCAAATGCAGATCGTCCATTATCAATATTGAATCTTTAGTATCTTTGAGCTGTCTTTTAAGATAAAAAGTGACATTTTTCAGTACTAATAATACATTCAGGATCAACTACAACATCTTGGTGTTGTTTATCGTAGATTCTCCCCAAAATTTGGTTTGCGGTCACTAATTTATTAAAGTTAATCTTTAGTAAGGCAAATGCAGATCGTCCAGTATCAATATTGAATCTTTAGTATTTTAAAGCTGTATTTTAAGATAAAAAGTGACATTTTTTAGTACTAATAACACATTCAGGATCAACTACAACATCTTGGTGTTGGTTATCGTGGTTTTTTCCCAAGATTTGGTTTTTTGTAACTAATCTGTTAAAGCAAATCTTTAGTAAGGCAAATGCCGATCGTCCATTATCAATATTGAATCTTTAGTATCTTTGAGCTGTCTTTTAAGATAAAAAGTGACATTTTTCAGTACTAATAACACATTCAGGATCAACTACAACATCTTGGTGTTGTTTATCGTAGATTCTCCCCAAAATTTGGTTTGCGGTCACTAATTTATTAAAGTTAATCTTTAGTAAGGCAAATGCAGATCGTCCAGTATCAATATTTAATCTTTAGTATTTTAAAGCTGTATTTTAAGATAAAAAGTGACATTTTTCAGTACTAATAATACATTCAGGATCAACTACAACATCTTGGTGTTGGTTATCGTGGTTTTTTTCCCAAGATTTGGTTTTTTGTAACTAATCTGTTAAAGCAAATCTTTAGTAAGGCAAATGCAGATCGTCCATTATCAATATTGAATCTTTAGTATCTTTGAGCTGTCTTTTAAGATAAATAGTGACATTTTTCAGTACTAATAATACATTCAGGATCAACTACAACATCTTGGTGTTGTTTATCGTAGATTCTCCCCAAAATTTGGTTTGCGGTCACTAATTTATTAAAGTTAATCTTTAGTAAGGCAAATGCAGATCGTCCAGTATCAATATTGAATCTTTAGTATTTTAAAGCTGTATTTTAAGATAAAAAGTGACATTTTTTAGTACTAATAACATATTCAGGATCAACTACAACATCTTGGTGTTGGTTATCGTGGATTTTTCCCAAAATTTGGTTTGTGGTAACTAATCTGTTAAAGCAAATCTTTAGTATGGCAAATGCAGATCGTAGAGGTGTAGGGGGTTGCAGTACGTTCAGGAATGATTGAAAGATTGGTGGTCAACTATCAATGGCTGTAAACCATAAACTACATGATACAAATTTGATAGACATATGTTGAAAGAAGCAGTTTTGTCTTTAAATTTGGATCCCACCCTGTTAAAACAACAATGCGACATGCTTTAGACATTTTCATCGGTAGACTATGTACAAAGTAACCGAGAAGTTAATACAGTACGTCCGCAATGAAATCTTGTTATTTCATTCATATCATTTAGCGACATTCTGTAAATTTGGCATCGAAAGTAAGTTCGCGAAAGCGTCAAGCTGAAGCGGCGCGGCCGTTTCTAACAAGTTAACAATAATATCACGATTTGAGGGGCGTGCCGCACGATGATACCCAATTCGAGAAATTATCTTAGCTTTGGTATTGTCGATCTGACAACAGACATATTAGCCTACTTAAGGCTATGATCGGTCAATGAGAATATTCCAAATAAGGACGGTTCGACTAGAGTAAGCCACGTTTTTCGTATATATGAGGATTTCTAGTCATTTCGAGACGTTAATTTTTTTATTAAAATCTTTGTCGAAGTAGATTTAATTTGAATAAAAAATCACCATAAAAATAAATCTGGTGGAAAGGGGAGCAGGGAAAAATGTATGCATGAGGTTTAATTTCATCAGTACGTACTTCTAACAAATGGAAAAATCTTTCTCCCAAATTTAGATCACCTTAGATGGATAATAATCTCGTTAATGACTTATTTCTTCACTTGGATTATTATTTTCTGCTCTGCAATGAACCAGTAATCATTGATGACGAGATCTTGGTCACGATTACAATGGAATGAAAGAAAGTACTTGAAGCTTTTGAGCTCACAGCTCACTCTATGCTATGGATAGTGATTTAGAACAATCAATCTCAGGTCAAAACCAATCACAACTATTTTCACAAACCAGACCAGATTTTGAATTTCCAAAAGACCTTTCTGAACTACTGGGGTCTAGGTTAAAGAAAGAAAAGTCGTGAAGGTGTACTGCCAAGGAATTATTGATCAAGTTGATGAGTCTTAAAGCTGTTTTTTTATATAATGGCACTTGAAAGGAAGACTATGCAAATCTAGAGGAATTACTGTTTGTGAAAAGTTTTACTACCAATTTCCATCAAATTTGAATTTATGATAAATTTTGCAAAAAGAAGGAAATTGTTTTAAATAGTTTTTTAGAATATTCTTCTTTAGAATCATCTTTGTAGTGCCACAGAAGAAGAGTTTAATGGATAAAGTTGTACAGGAAATAATAAAGATCAAAACTATGTTGAAATGTGATGAAAATATTGTCTTATCAGCGTGAAAATTCACCTTTCACATTCCCATTTGGATTTCTCGGAAAATTTGACGTAAACGAAGAGAAAGTGAGAGATTTCATCGAGATATTAGAAAAAGATACCAAGAACACAGAAATGATAGTCGATTACTGTTCGAGAGAATTTCCTTCGATTGAATATGATAGGAAAACATCTAACAGAAGTTTTCTTTAAGAAAATGTCTTTAACTGTTTTTGTATGGACATTTTGTAATTTTTCCTTCAATACATTATAAAATCAGTTCATAACTGGTGGTTTATTTGTTTTTAAAACAACTTTCGAGGTGAAAAAAAAACTGAACAATGTAATAATTACAAAAACGCATAAAATTAATCCGAAAAAATGTATTTTCCTCATAAAAAATGACAAATGAATCCTTAATTATTAATTTTATTTGCAATGTATAAAAATGACAGTTCAATTATATTCAATTTGTCTTTTTAAAGTACGTTCCATCAAGTTAATTGTCAAACCAGAAGTATTTTCCTCAATATCTCAAAAGTTGCTGTCAGGCAAGAAGAATTAGTTATAGTTTGGAGAGGTTAATGCATAATTCAACAACAATATTTTCTCTTTTACTGTCACCATTCAAAGACCACACGTTCTTTCGATAACGGCCCGATGGCTGTATAAACGGCGTAAATTGGATAGTTTATGTATAGACACTTGCACTGAGTTCCTGATAACTAGAAGCTATACAGGATGTAACTACTTAAAAATATATTATAATTTTGTTTATTTGTCGATTGTAAAAACAACATAATAACCTCTAAGTCCTCTTGGACGTAGTTGGAATACAAAATCGGCTCATGGAAATCAATATCAACATAAAAAACATAAAAGATAGTATAATCGCGAAGGGATTGAGCGCGTATCGGAATTTAACTATCTGGGAACTGGGTTATGTTTAAACTGGTCATCAGACGTAGAAGTCAAGTGCAGGATAGAGAAAACAAGAAGCTCATTCATGAAAACGTATTTACGAACTCTGATTTTCACCTTAAACTCAGAATAATACATGAAAGTTAACACCATGAACAGATGGGATGCATTTGAGATCTACCGAATAATTTTGAGAGTTTAAGAGGAGCCAAAGAAGAAATCTAGAGATACCTTTATAGAAAAAATATAGAGGATGTAATGGCGTCATAATAACAGACATTTATAGCATCAGAGACAGAATAAAATGGTCAGAAGTGATCGTAAACGTCAATTAATTGTTAGCAAAAGAAGAAGAAGATTTCTGGTGACTGTTTAAAGATAGTAAGTTTTGAAAACAAGATATAAACAGTTAAATGTCAAAAATCAATATTGAAATTGTATTAGGAATCTATGTGTATCATTTAGTTAACTATTGGTAAAATCTACATTGAAATATGTAAAAAATGATTCCCAAACTGATCCAGGTACACCTCCAATGGTTAACGGGAATTGATAGGATTGATGAAGATTTTTTTAAAAATAAGTTCATGGTTATTGTTGTCGTTAATTATCCTGGAATGTCCAGATTTTCCTTTTCGTTGGAACTTTCCAATAACCTTCAAAATTACTCGGAAAACGTTCATTAAATCGTGATGTGAATTGATCGCAGACTTGTACCATGAAATCGGCAGAATTTGTTTGAGCGAAATTAATACTAAGCTTGGGTATGACAGCGAGCACACAGAGACATCTTTGTTTCCGTTTCAGTACCGTTTATTTCTGTCTATACGTTTATTTATTTATAGATGGAGCTACCTTAGTCCCAATAATAGATTAATGGTGATATAAATGACGTAAATATCTTTAAAATTATTATTTATAGCAACACCCTGTACTTGACGAATTGTTTTTATTGAATTTACGTGTTTGTGTGAATGTTTTGTTAACTGTTATCTATGTTTTATTGACGTTTAATAGTGTAATTTTCTAATCATATGTGTGCGAGTGCCCGAAGGTGATATAATTGAAATGTGTTCACGTATGAGGGTTTACAAGAGAAAATATTAATTATAATAACATTCAAACGTCAAAAACAATGAATTGTGACATAGTAGGAAGGAAAGTTCTTTTTAATTAATACTAATAACTGATAATAATGTTTAAGTTGCTGTAAAATTGAAATTTCGTGATTAGAATATACATTATACATTAATTGGGTTTATTTTTTCGTTCAGAATAATGTAATATATTATTTGTTTCTGGATTGAGTGCGAGGAAAGTCTTTGGTAACTTTTAACTACAATACATGTTTCAGTTTTTTCTCAACTAGTTCCCTATAACTTCTTATTTGATAATAAGTACAATTTGTAGCTTTTCTTTAAATTTAATTAAGAAAATTTACAAATAAAGTTAGAGCCAAATATCTCGAGTTTATAAATGCTGTACGTAGCAAAAATTTTACTCAGTGTAAATCCCGATACAAATATTCGGAGACGTAGATCGAAATGATATTTTGAGAAACAGAAATTAACATTTAAGACCTGAGAATAATTAGGAACCCCTACTGGAACCTTAGAATCGAAGAAAATAATAAGAATAGGATCTGTATTATCTTCATTTTGTACTCATAGCGGATATTATATTAAACAAGACTAAAAGATATCATAGAACAAGATTAGGATCTATCGGATCAACAAGGGGTGGATGAATGTCTTGCTATGCATCCATCCGTGGATTTAACCAAGGGTGGATACTTAACAGAACCGGGTTTTGTTTTGCGCGCGTTTCTTTGTGTGTGTCATCTTTCAATTTTATGTTTGTGGTACTTCTTTCTTGAGATTTAGTAGTATCTAGTTCTTAAAAAGCTTGAAATTCATGTTTTCTTTATATATTTAATGTCGTTGAGACGTTAGTCGTTGTCTAGTCGTTTCATGATGGGTTTTTCTATCAGAATCTCGCTTTTTTACTTCTCCAAATCACCCCAGAGTCTGTTTAAATTCGAAAAGAAATTATGAAATAATTTTTTCCCAATTCTAATAGTTTATTTTGTAGTTTATCAATGTTTAAGTTCGTTAAATTGCAATAATCAAATATTCAAGCACGTTTAGTAGTTTTCTCACGGTTTACGAACCTTCCGCGACCTTTACTAATTTACATAGGCTTCTGTAATGTTAACAATACATTAGTGGTAACCAAGAAGAAGTGACATTTTTTTTTATTCAATTATATAATGAGAAATACGAAGTGAAGCGAAAAAATTAAATGCCTCGATTTCCCCCACGTTTAAGATGGATCTGGTCAATCGGTTACAGGTGTGGATGACCTACGACCCTTGGAGGCTTCCGCATAGCTGTCATTAAATATTTACTTACCATCCCTGCATGAGAATTCTAGGTTAAGTAAGTCATGTATCTCGTTTTCTCGAGTTTGAATTATTGATACTCGATGCACGCAAATATCTTACTTGATTATTTAATAATTGGAGGTTAATATTGTTAATAACCTATGTATAAATTAGTTATAACTTGAAAATAGAAAGAAATGCCGTGTTTTCTTATATCTACTATCTAATACAGGTCTTGCATATCAAGTATTTTCTTTATAAGAACGATTGTTTATAAAAAAATAATTTAAAAGTTTTGTTATTACATAATAGAAACCTTCTATACCAATTATTATCCATTCAGTGACAATAGAAGAACTTAATGGACGTCAAATCGATCGGATCTATTAGTTTTACGACATGGGATTGCCCAGTCTTCCAACTGAAAATTTACTACGACGAGCGATTTCTTGAAGGATGTAAAATGTCGTGTAACTTAAAAAAACACATTTTTTTTTAAAAATTGGATTTATTTATCAAAGCAGAACAACCATTCCAACGCTTCTCTAACTTCTCGATGTCATGTCTTTTGCTTCAAAATAGTCTTCAGTTTCTGCAATTGCTTCTTCATTTGAGCTGAATTTGTTACCGGCGAGCACTAGAGGTCAGATCTGGACTATACAGTAGATAAGGAAGCGTAATTCATTCAATTCAACCATCGTTGCAATGTCTTGGTGAAACAGTGGTTTTTATTCGACGTAAGAGGCCGTTTTTGCTTGATTTTTCCATTCAAACTGTCTGTCTCTCCCTTTTGGAGATATTCCATGATTAATATTTCGCGTGCATCCCAAAATACTGAAGCCTAAACCTTCCCAGCTGTGCCTGTGACTTGATTGTGCCTTTGGACGTGGTTCACCGGTTGCAGTCCCCTCAGATGATAATTGGAGTGAAGTGATGAATCCATATTTCATCCATTGCCACATAATCAAAGCAAAAAATCTGATTCATTATTTTTTTGATATTTCCTGGAGTAACCACCTCAATTGATCGACCAGTACGTTCACCATGTTTGAATTCAGGTTCTTCTCGATGAAGCAGAGTCCTGATGATACTTTTGAAGCCATTGCTAAGCTTGTACCGTATTTTTTTCATTAATAAGCGAAATTGTTCAATGTCTGCCACTTTTTTTGACTGATCGACTAATCATGGAATTTCGCTCATAGTTTTTTGACAGTTTGTATTTCATAAACGTCATATAGTTTTGACGATGGCAGAGCCATCTGTGTGTCAGTCATAGTTATATTTCGAGAGGTGAACATTTTCGCTTTGTAGAAGCTCTTGTCTTGGTGGTTGATAACTGTTGTGATTTATCCGAATTTCAACCAAAATCTCAAAAGTGCCTCTTGTAAATTCAAAAAATGTCTAACTAATAAAAGACTTTTTTAGAGAAAAATTTCATTATAATTTGGAAACTAATTCGTGTTATGGAAGGATTTTCGGATAAGGATATGGATACAAATTACGAAGATTAATGAATTTTAACATTCCTACCCTCTGTATTAATGTTTCTTTCGAACAAAAATTTATTTTTTCTAAGATTCACGTTTTTTTAGTGTATTATTGAGAAACGTCATAGCTTGTATTTGTAGAAACAACTAGCTTCTATTCACCATTCAAGTAGTAGTCTTTTGAATAGCTGATTAATCACGACAAGTAACTTTAATGTAATTTTTATACTTCCTGTAACATTCTCAACTACAAACAACTGTCGCCGTGAAAATTTTGAATCGAGATTTCAAATAAATGACCGACGATATGTCCAGAATTTTAATAGATTTAATACCAAAAGAGATTATTTAACTAACCAAAAAGTTTACCACAAGAATCGTACAAGTTTCTATGTTATGGCAAACTTGAAAAGCGTTAATGCTTTCTAAGTTGATTCTGGAACGTTTCAAGACATTTAAGCTGGTGACCAAATAGATAAACCTGAAGAAAGCCAAACGGAACTTGCAGTGGAGGTTCATAGCTTGCGGATTGAGCTGTAGGAGAGAGAGAAAAACGTACAGCTCCAGTAATATAGCTGAAGATAGTTCAAAACTACTATAGTTGCAACAAACTTTTCAGACTAGTCTAAGAAAATACCTCAGCTAAATAAAACGAAAGTTAAAACTCTAGAAGGTCTTACAATATGGCAAGCGATGTTCTGAAGAGCAATGAAAACCAAGGAAGAGGGTACCTGAACTATTTGAATCCACTTTTCTATTTTTAACTTTTTTCAAAAAGCTTTTCCAGTATTTTTGTTTGAAAATGTTATGGTCAAGCAATTGAAGTTGTTTCTGATCACTTTCTACCCATCAAATCAGGATTAGGATGATGACATCAATTATTTTTATAAATCACTTTATATTTGGTTTCTATTTTTATAATTAAATGTTCTAACCCCACCAAACCAAGCTCATCTCTTGTTGTATGAGCTAGGTGTGGTTCCAGACCTTAATCCTGGAGACTGTGCAGAATATATTCCCTATGGAATTGCAAACAGTCTATGCTAGAATCTAAACAACTATGTAATAAACATCCTTGGATTATACAAATATTTATAACCCAGAAAAAAATAGGGAAATCTTTCCCATCCTACGAATTGGTCCATCAAATCGATTCCTCCCTTATAAACTAGAGTTATTTGAACCTTGTGACCTTGTGAAATCATTATATTTCTTAACAAAATGATTGTTTATACGTAATTTCCGTATTCTGATACTACATGAAGACATAGAACGACCTTCACATACCCACTCCACGTTCAGAATTAGTTGAGGGCTCAATACTTTACAACGCAAAAAGTGCACAATCATTTGCCAATTGTAGTCGAATCTATAACATCTTTTTTCGTATTTCGCAATAACTTGAAGGTATATCTACTGGAAGTAGTGCCTTCTACTCTGTAAAAAGCTTATTTTTTCTTAATGAAATCAAGCAGGTAACTGGCACAAAAAGATAGTTTCCCAAAATTTTCACTATAAGTCACATGATATAGTCAACCGAACAAACAATTCGTTGTATAATATTTTGATACATCTGATTGTTTTTTATACAAATTTCATTGTAAATAAACAAGATAAGGTATGTTTTTTCGATTTACCTTGTATACGAATTTAAACGTAATGTTATGCTTTGAAAGCACGCGTGTTTTCATTTATTTGTATTACAGAATTTTTCTTTTTATAACGGTATTTGTGTTAATACGTTAAATTATCATTTATATTACTTTCCCTTGGAATTAACATTTAAATTGGATAATATTATTTTATGTAACGCTGTTAAATGTAATCACACGTTTATTGTTTAAAAAAAATCGAATTGGATTAATAAAATCACTTCAGTAGGTCAAAAACTTTATTTTATCATTAAACGCCTGCGAAATCACAAGATCTAATACCTAGTGAATTCCACGGAAATATACGTACCTGGTAGATTTATCCCGGACATTAAAAGTTTATCTGGTAGTTCACTTATACGTTTAGGCCTAGCTATTTCCACTTTTTTATTAAATGCGCCTGAAACAAAAAAAATGTTCAATCAGTATCGATACATCTGTTGCCACAGAAAAAATACGCATGTGTCTAAAATTAGCGACTGTCAACGTTTTTGCCCGAAGTCTAATTTTTGGAATGCGATGTTTACTGAGTCTATAGACAAATCAGTGTAGCGGTGGCCGTAAAAATGATCGTTGGGAAAGTTTGAGCGTTCGGGTTTCACTTCAAATATGGATGAAAATATTGAAAAAATCGGTAAAAGTATTCGAATAAATAACAATTGACAAATAAATTCTGCACTGTGCATTAAGAGGTTTAATTTAGAATACAAGCGCACTAGAAATCATACATGAAGTAAAATAGAAGTCAAGATGGCAGCACTTAATGTCACAAGCAGTGCCGCCAACTACCGTAGTCTCCGCTACAAAAATAACTGTAGAATCAGGATTCTTTAACATGAAGGAATAGAGTCCATAATCCATTTTCTTCAACGAACGATATATAATATTAAAAATCTGTGTGGGGAAAGTTCTAAGTGGTTTCCAAATTATCTAAAACGATAAAAACATCTGGTATCACTAAAACTTTTAACACTTTTTCGAAATCGTTCATAAGATGAATCGTTTAGTTGATTTCTCAATGGATTTTCAAAGCTTTTGAAGCATAGAAGAACGCGTTTCTCATATATATACGAGGGGGATTCGAGAAGTATCTGACCCAACGAAGAAAACACTAAAATTTTGGAGAAACATTTAATTATATTTCAACGTAATCTACTTTTAGCTCCATACGCTTTTCAATAAGTTCGTTAACATTTTAATAATAAGAATCGTCCATTTCCTCAAAATAGTCGATCGTTTTTTCAAGTCTATGAAAAGAGAATAATGAGGTGGCAATTCAAATTTAAATTGCGACAGTTTTTGCTTGATTTCTTCGCTCAAACGTTGCAAAAATTTCGCATAATAATCGCCGTTGATGGTTTTTCTTTTTTCGAGATAGTCAATGAGAATTATCCCCCCAAAAAACTAACAGATGGAACAGTCTTTCCGTTCTTTTCCCTGTTTCATTTATTGTTTTGATTATTCTTTTTTCTGGTGTGAAGTGATGGACCCACGTTTTCATTCATGGTTATAAAACCGGTCAAAAACTTTGGTTTATTATTGTGAAACATTGTGTACTTTCTAATACAGTAGTACCAAGTCAGGTACTTCTGGAAACATCTTCGTACGTTTATAGAACTGCTCACAACGCACGTGTTTATAGCAATGAAGATATTATCGGCTAGAAATTTATAATAGCCTCCAAAATTAGCACTTTTTGAAATCAAAACATTGCTCAATTCTATGTCAGATTTTTCCGGTTGAAAAACCTTAAAAATCATTCATAAACTTGTCGTTGATATAATTGAAGATGAAAGATTTATTAAATAGAAAAGTTTAATAAAAAAACGAGAATTATTCCTGGTTTTTAAAGTGTAAATTCATATTTGTTTGGATAAAACGGATGGTTTTACCCTGAATTTAAACATTTGTAGTTTTCTATAATTCGAATATTTCTAAAAAAATGTTAATCGAACCTGTTTCTTGGTGAAATAATGATACCTTAAAGTAGGTCACACCTACCTCTTATCAAACTATTTTAATTCCAGTTTGAAGGAATGCCGTGTAGGTAGTGAAAACCCGGTGGTAGGCTTTAGATACAATTATTAAACAACGTATGCAGGTGCACGATATGGTGAAATGGCAAATGCAAGAGGCGTTGGTTGATTTCGAAGACAAAAACGTATCAAAACTGTAGTTTATTAGATTATTTCTAGCGTTGCTTTTGTTTTTTCGTAATCTTCATGAAAAAAATTGATATTTAGTACAAAATGAATAAATAAAAAATTTTTTTCACGTAATTATAAATTATTTCCTATATTTTCTTCAATAGCCGTATTAAAAAAAATTCTGACTTGATTATTCGATCGCCTACTTGGAAATTACTTCAAAATTATATAACCAGTAGTACAACATTATTTTCGATGCTAAAATATGCACATGGTTTAACCGTGACCTACAAACGAATAAAAAGAAGAAGAAACACGTGGCGACCTTGCGAAATTTGTTTTACAACATAATTTTTACCTCAAAAAGTCAAAAAGAATGTTTTGAAATTTTAAATTATAAAAAAGTCTATTCATAACAAACAATAAAGGAAATTAACAAACAAAACGACAATTCATCAATTCTATAAACAAACCTAACTACATGTCATTCAATGTTTTTTCATAAAGCATCAATGGGTTTTTATAGGGTTTTATGTTCTATTGAAAATGCTCGATATATATATGAATGAATACTAAATCCGATAGAAAAAGTTTTTACGAGATTATTGACCTGTAGTATGAATGCTACTGAATGTTTTATACAGGTTAGCTCAAATTTAATACAAGTTTTAATACGATGATTTTCATCGTCAAATTACTGATTTTTATGATGAAATCATATGATTACTGAATCGTATAGAATGGATTAGGGCCGTACAAAAACGAAATGGGAAATTACGTATACTCTGGATAATAAAAATCAAATCGAAACTGCAATCAATTACATTCAGAAGTAATTTCTAATCAAAAAATTCTTATGCAGTGTATTTTTTGATCAATTTTTTGAATCTTGATTAATGCTTCAAAGTACTGTAGGACTTTCCAAAACCGGTGCTTTGATACTAATAAAAATTATACGGAAAGTAGAATGGATAAATTATTTTTGGAAAATATTGATTTTAAAAAATACCTCGCTCGAAATTTGCTATACAAATCACGAATTGCTAAATATTAACGAAAAAATGAAATAGATAAGGAGTTTTCTATGTGCGAATGACGGAAAAATCCATTTGTGGATGTGTGATGAACGATATTTTTTATTATACGAGGACGGTTCCAGAAGTATCTGGCGGTAGTTGTTTGGAAAATACCGCTTGTATTAGAAAAGACACAATTATACTTAGATTCAAAACATAAATTCGAAGACAAAGACACGACCATTGCGCCGAAGGCAATTCCGTAAGGACAAATTTAGATAGATAACCATTCATGGAAAGAGTTATTAAACATTCTGAAAGTAAGATAATTCCTTAATCATTCCATATCTAGTAACGATTTAATCAACTAATGTTATATACTAAATAAATCTAAAAGAATATTTATTAAATTCTCTTAAAACATTTAATACCAATTATTTTTTGTTGTAGTTCGTTTTGATGTAATTTCAAAGTTCTTCCGTTTATTTCAATGTCCCATTTCGCAAATATCACTTATTTGAACAAACTAAGTCATTTGTCACCAGAGGCAAGTAACTCAGTAGTACAGCCGTTAGTTCAACTATCAGTTCTACCATAATTGTATGGTCTCCATATATTTATTCATTACCATTATGTGTTAACTGTACCGTACCAGCGTACATATTAAAAATATTATTCTTAGATCGAGATGTTACTTATTTTTATATACAAGTTGTCCTAAGAATCTTTATACCACATTTGAATCAACTGAATAGACTTGTCAACGTATATTAATAATTTTTTTTGTTATTAAAACAAAAAAATCTTAATATTAGCGTAGATAATGATGTGACCTCCTGAATTTTCTTCTATATATCGGTGCTTCGCCGTTAATTACAATGAAAACCAACTCGATTTCAGCTTCCCACCCAAACCATCTAAAAACCACCTTCAAAAGACACAACACTGCGCGAAACTATCCCCAGGTCTTCTGTCTTCTGATCTTGTTCAATTTCCTTGGTATTGACTTCTCACGAGTGTATCGTGAGTATTAGAATGAGACTATCCTAGTCGACTGGCCCCAATGGTTCAATCCATATCACAAAAATAGAGAAAAAACGGTTCCCAAATAACTACCGTCTGATTGCTTTGGTCTCGGTCATTGCCAAGGTCACGGAGAAACTCCCAAACATACCTTGAAGATGCTGGACTCAATACAGAAGAGAGCAGATGGTTTATAGGCGACCCAGAAACTTGGACAGCTTAGAACTACAGTTGTTTTTGCTACTCGACAGGTAAACGTGATTTAAGAATATCGAGTTTGCCTGCAGACGCTTAGAACTTCAATTTATCAGCTATCAAGGCACGTTCTTGCCGGGCACTACAACCTAAAGATGTTCAAGATCAATATCCGCAAGTATCTCGAGTGTGAAAGAGTTTACTTTCTTTTTATATAAAAAAACAGCGCCTACCGATTAGGATAAAGACAACGAGATAAATATTAAAACATTTTATTAAAGAAAACCCAAAAAATGGTCATAGATTAGATAGCAAACTATGGATAACAACATAGTGAAAGAGATTTAATTCAGGAGGTGATAAAAGCATTAAGAAAAATCAAGAGAGTGAACATTGGAGATAATAGATAGAGAAATCAGGATCTAGTGGGATTGATAAACGTAAATAAAATCGGAAAAAACATGTGGAAACCCTTCTAAATTATATTATTGTACAAACTGAAGGGTACAACAAATGGCAAGTTATTGTTCCACTATTCGACATTTAATTTCATTGATTTAAAAATATTTTTTTTACTCCAACTAATATCTAAGCTAACGACCTGTAGTATAAATGCTTAGGAAAACAAATTCGACCTACTTCCACGATACCTGTCACTGTGTTAAGATTTTTTTCATTTCCTTCTTCGAATGTTGTTACTAGACAGTTTTAGTTTAAATAATTTACGTAAGAATCCCACGTGAATCTATTAATAATAGTCCAGGGGCAGGCGATTGGAAATGACGCTCGATATATTTTTTACGCGAAAGAAACCCACCTCATCTACTAAATAATTTACTGTCCTCAATAATTCACTTGAAAAATTGAAGTTTACGTCATTGTTTATGACCTTCAGCAATCCTCTTTATCTCTTCTTTGAGTGCGCGTGCCGAATCTCTAAAAACAGTATGGCTCCGCAGAGATCTAGATGTTCGAGATATCTGTTGCTGCTGCTGGTACCTGTCAACTTCGTAGGTGGATACTAACATCATTATCATCTGGTGATGTCTCGTTCAGTATGTATCCCGATTTCAATCAGTTTTTTTCCTTTTCCGCGGACTTTGATCTTCCTTTCGTTCAGTAATTTCGTAAGGTCCGTCGTTCGATAGGTGTTAGTCGTAGGAGATCAAAATGCCGACGTGTAGCTTCTTGGTTTTCTATCCGGGATCGTAAAACTCCCCGGGTAATGGTCTACGGATTGGAGGTGGCTGGGAAAAATATTCTGAGATTTGTTCATCGATAGGAACCTGGTTTGATGACCGATCGAGAAAGCCAAACCTTGTCTAGTGTAATTACTCGGGATCTCCCATATTTCTCTATAACTTTAGCCCATACGTTGGTGATAGACCAGGAGATTCCTCTGATGATGTTAACAATGTCAAGATGTCTTTCTGCTACTTTCTCCATGACCTCTTTTGTAAGATAGAGAAAACATTTTGCAAAGAGGATTTGTTTTTTTTTAATACGATTGGTGGTACTTCATCTATACCATTGACAATTTGTTTTTTCAACTATAATGTCTTCGTTAGAAGGATTATTTGACATTGGACTATCAGCATTCTCAATTTTTATAAACTGATAGTTAGTTCTAAGTGGATTTATAAGACTGTGAAGTTTTTAAAACTTGTGCGCGTATAAAATGTTATTATTAAACAAAAAATTATGTAAAATATATTCGCAATTAAGTAAATTTTCATAATAATAGAGTCGAGCATTCGCTCACTTAGATAGACATCAAGTTGTCGTTGCGCTATGTAAATAAACAATCTACCTAAAGAGTCATTTACATTTATAATAATTCGTTGTTAGTTCGGTTGCAGGAATTGAAAACCCGTCTATAATTACCAAGTGGGTTGACAACTCATTATAGATCACGTGACGACATAAAATGATTCAATTTCGTAAATGTACGTTGGCGTCTTCTTACTGTTGCATAATTTCTTCTTGTTTTGAGACTTGATATGCATTCGGGACACGATGTGATCGTACGTTCACTTTTTGATAAATTATTGTATATTTCGAAATGATAATATGATTAAATAGGACAAAAATGTTTACAATAACGTTTACTGGCTCGTGCATTTCCAATCGACGATTATCCAGTGGATTTTCTTCAACATTTCAGGAGTCGTCACCTCATTTGGGCGACCAGTTTTCAAGCAACTACCGCCATCTCTAGGTCAGGCTAGTTACTACGGATCCTCATAAATACTAGATACATCTACAACATTCTAGTTAACAAACTATCTAGAGATCCATATTCCATACGGTTTACAGATATTTTGAAATCTTTTCTCAATTAACTATTTTGATTTTTAGTTTCGATGGACCGTCGTTGACTGGACTATAATGCAACCATTTGATTTTCTATGTTGTTAAAATTATCATTAAGACGTAGATATTTGATACCCAGAGGTAAATTGAGGTTCAAAGAATTTTTTTAACAATTTAATCATGAATTGTAGAATCCAATCGAACTTTATATCACGAGAGTTGTTTTTACGAAATATAATATTAGCAATACAAAATATTTATTGTTTTATGAACCGTTTGAGATATAATCTCAATTTTATTATGTTTTATTGGCACTACAATAACATGACAGAAGACTACAACTTCCTGAAAAAGTTCTATTACATACTGAATAGAATCACTTTCAATTCCTGCAGGTGATAATTAAAAATGATGAATGCAGCTTTCTTGGTTGTTTCAAGATCAATTTCCACTCTTGCGATAAAAGAAAAATGAAAATCCGATACAGTAGCGTAGAGAAGAAGAAATTTTTATATCTTAACATACAGTGTTGCCAACACAAATAATTCTATAATCAATGCAATTTCGTTCGTATAATAGAAAGCTAGAACCCTAGTGAACTTGAAGGAAAAATGTCAAAAACAGTTTGAGAGGACGTAGGGTCGACTATAATCCAACGGTGAAGAAAATAAAACTAAAAAGACCTGTCCAACGGCGACAATGGAAAGAATCCTAGATTGGACTCAAAAGGCACTTGGAGTAAGACACTCCATAGGAAGAGCCTTACTCCAGTCGTTTCCAAGGTGAAATTATAGCAAGTTGAAGGTGGATATATGTTAGAAATTTATTTTAAAGTATAGAAAATCCAAAAGAAAACGTAAGACGTAAAATATAATGAAGAAAAATCAAGATTTGAATAAATGGGAACGACCAGACAATTCAGGATATTTATCGGTGTGCGTTAAGACAGATATTTCGATTGAAAGAAAATCAGAAGCTTTGGTTGAGGTGACTCATGGAAAAAATCGTGGTCATTTTGCGAAAATTGGGCAAAAAAGTCAAAAACGATAAGGAGTATGGATTCTAAGGGTTGTAAACAAATTAGAGATGAAGAATTAAAAAATACTATTTGAGCAATCTCTGACAAAAGTCAGACTCAGTTTTTTATAGTTGCGAGCTGACTAAAGAGCTCCAAACTTAGGGGTTTTTCCTTCAAATTTAAAGGGAAAATGTGGGATGGAATTTTTAAGGGATGGTGGATCATCCAATCATCCACAAAAATATTAAAATCAAACAATGTCAATATGATGATTTTAAAAAATCAGAATCCGAAAAAGGTGATTTGTTACTTGAACTTTTTGATAATTTATAAAAAAAGAGTTTGAAAAAAACGATTTCATTATTTTTGATGTTATTTAAGTAAAAATATTTAATTTTTCATTTCATAAATAATGAATTGTTTTAGGGGAAATCCCTGGTGATTCTAGGGATTTTTGATTGTAGATTTAGTGAGATAAATTATTGAGCGTTGGTAACACTGATTCAGTTATTAAAATGTCACCCATATCAATCTAACTCTAGTACTAGTTTTGATAAATTTGTAATTATGTATACTTTTGAATTTGTTAATAAAAAAGTAAATTTCGACGAGACAATTCATTTTACAAAAAAGGTCTTCTTAGGTATTCAATTGATATTCATTTGAAGCTATATTTATAATAATTCACTACTCTAAATTGTTAATCGAAATATAAAAAAGTACTACTACGTCACTGAACATCAATAAATTACATATTTCGTATACGATTTCCAGCCTCCAGTTGATTGGTTAATTGAAATGTTTGCCTAAATCATTCAAACGAGAATTAAAAAAAAACTACAAACTATAGTGAAATAATTGCAGTACAATCTTCCCATTCAAAAAGAAATAAATTAATTCAATGTTACATTTAAACGAAAGTGGAAAAATATTAATCGTGTATAAACCTACGAGTTCATTCCACCAAAAACATTTTATCTACTTCCATTTTGTCTATGTAGCAGATTTCTACACTTGTCAGTTGTTGATAATTTATGATAAGGAAATTGGATTAGACGAAAATATGTTTGTTGAAAATATTATACAGAGGGTACAAATCAGGTTTATGCGATTTTAAATCATGAAAGTTATACCAGATATTTGATTTAGAAGAACTCATATCAATAATGGGGAGTTTCAAAGAAGGAATGGGATAAAGATTTACCTGATTTGATAGATTCCTTATCATCATCTTCGTCGCTATCGATATGCGGTATCGAACCGACGAATTCAAACATGGGACTCGTCTGTATCGAGGAATCTTTCTTCGTTAGTTGATTGTCTGATAACTTACACGAACACTGACACGAACACGATATAACATCGTCCTCCTGTCTATCCAGAGGCACGTACTGGTGACATTGCGGACAAGGAAAAGTTAAATCGTCCAAAGGCACTCGTTCGATGGCGTGCTCGACGGAAACTAATAAATTTTGTAGCATTTCCGGTAATTCGTTACCATCGTAATCGTCATAGGAATGTATCTCGAGATCCGCTATGGATCTGGAACAAATAACATCGAAAACATCTTCTCGGATCTTATTTGTTATACGTACCTGAGGTTTGAACACATTATGTCATCTAACGATTGCGTTGGATCTTTAAATTGAGCTATTGAATACCAGTGAAGTTGATGTTGTTGTCGCCAGAAAAGGACAACTTCCAAACCTGGTGATGAGGTTTTTTTTCGAACACAAACGTAACAGTCTTTATTTCTCACATTTGATTGGTCCAGTTGGCCTAAATGGAGGACTACGGCCGATTTTCCGACGCATAAAGGCCATCCGGTTGGGGTAGATGATGTGCAAGAATGATCATACTGTAACAAAAGATTTCTTCGTCAATATTTCATCATTCTTTTTTTTTTAATGGCAAAAATAGTTGAATGAAGATACTAGATTCATTGGTAGTACATCGCTAAGAAACAGAATCCTTACTGGTGATCCAAGATCAACAAGAGCTCAGAGAACTAATCTAACAACTAATCCAAATTAACCTCAATTCTCAGAGCAGCACGTCTACGCTTATTGGAAAGACTATGAGGCTTTGTTGTCTTTACAGACCAAAACAGAATGTATCATGAAAGAAAACGTAGCATTTGGAGAAGGTTTGTGGATGGTTTGAGCAGGAATTTTTATGGTTTTATCGGCGAGCACTTCCCGTCTACGTAGTGGCCAGCAATTGTAGTCGTATTTAGAAGATACAATATTCAGTAAAAATTAGACGAAGATAAACTAGGAACGAAAAATATTTGAAAAAATGCTAGGATCGTAAAAACTACAAAAAAGGACCCAGAAGGAAAGAGGAGATATGGTAAAGAACAAGAAACCGGAGAGACGCATACAAAGAAAAGATAATAGTTGAAAAGAAGATTCTGGAAGTTAAGAATTGGAAGGAAATAGTAATAGATTGAAAATAATGAAGGATAATAATACAGGAACTGAAAAATTACGCTAATGTATAGTAGAAATAAGTAAGAAGAAAATACGGATTAATTTATAGTGAAAATATTTATTATGAAATGGTCTTAACTGAATTAAACTGTCAGTTTTGCATAAATCGTTCCATATTGAACATTCTAGATGTTTCTTCTAGATCAATTATTAATAACAAATCATAAATTACTAAAAAACGTCAGTCCCAGTTCATACTTTCCCGAGAAGACTCCTAAAAGGTCGTAGCATAAGTTTTGGATACTCATAGAAATATATAAAGTGAGGCGATGGGGATTCTTTCCAAAAAAGATTGATTTTTTATTCGATTCGAATCGTAACCTGATAAATCGATTCTAAAAAATCGAGTTTATTGGGATCCACGCGGCGTCGCTAAGAAAAAATTTATTGTCGATTTTCAAGTGTATAATATTGATTGAACGAATCTATTCAGTACAGCATTTCGATTTAAGACATCGGTTTATTTGGTTAGAGGAATCGATTCTACCATTAATCGATTTCAAATCGCTTTTTTTCGTGTAGCCTCGTGGAAGGTCTAGACCGGGATTCACAAGCTCTCTTTAAAGTATAGGATGGACTTAGTTACGTGTTTGTTATGAAAACACGACAATTTTCAAGAAGAATAACCGTCCTGTATAAAATTTATATTCGTAAGATCATTTTTATAGATGGGATAGGTTAACCAATCGAGAGTAAATTCTACTTTTGGAATAATATACGTTTATTACCAAACATGGTTGTTAAACATAAACATCTCATCAACAAATATTTGCATGAATTCCTAGTAAATCTAATTATTTCTCTACTTTCTACGATTACAGAAAGAAAATCCACGAGATATACTCGATGGCCTTATATGAAAATGAAAAATAGACGAGATCGTGTTTCCTATACGTTTGACCAAAGGTGAAACATAAAAAAATATAATTTTTAATATTTTTTCAAGGTGTTCTTTGTCTATTATGTAGTTATAAATATCTCAAGTTGCAGTCGTTTATAGTTGACACGGAATATGGATAGCAAGTTGATTCACATTTGATTTCAATGGGGAAAAAATGTCACTTTCTATGTTTTACCTAGTTCAACAAGATTAAACTGCTTTCCACCTACAACAAGATGTTATTCATGAATGTAAATAGAGTGTTAAAGATCTACAGAACAGATTAGGATATAATAAATAAGAAAAACATTATTAGAAAATTGTTTATATAGTAAAAACAAACTTTACGATTATCAGAAAAAAATATAAATCAAGATTGTTTAGCTACGATATTTTTGTAGTTTTAAGAAACAATTTTGAAAGTGAAACCGTCAAAAACTAATTATATAGTACTTTACTAATTATTTTATTGTAATAAACGTACACGTTCTATTTAATAAGACGTTATTCATACAAATATTTGATCTAAAAGATAATTTACAACATTCAGTTCATTAATTCAATTTTCAGATACATCAGGTGAAACATAAGACATAAATTATTCTTTATAGGTTAGTTTTTGGTAAATTTTTGTTGTATAAGATGATAAACAATATTTTTTTTTATAAATTCCGCGTTGTCAAATCAATAATGTCCAAACAAATTTCAAGTTTCTAATGAATTCAGTGGAAATGATTCAAAGCTCGGCCTATTTCTTAAACCGACATTTACAAATTAAATCTTAAATTCATTAAGAGATCCTACGAATGCATGTAAAGGCATGAATAGTTACAAGTCAAGTTGAGTCATAATTTTAGAAGATTACAGACAATTTGCCGGTATACTAGAGGCATTTTGTCCATATAATCATTCCACCAAAGATAAAATAGATATCTGTTAATGAGTTATTTGACAGAACAAAGTTTTTCTAACCTTTCTCCACTGGTTTTACATAATGATTTTCCTTTTGCTTCAACTATGATCCAGTTAACCAGACAATGATCTGATTGTTCGGAAACTAACACGTTCGAGGTAATTTTAAAGCGCTAAAATTGATGATATAGATGATGATAATGATGGACCTCATTGTGGCCAAGGAGAAGAGGCCGAGAAAGACTTGGAGAAACGCAATAGAGGAAGACACTTAATATAGAGAACTGGAGGGTAAAATCCCGGAACCGAAAGAGATAGAAAATAATAACAAAAACTATAAAGAAAACAAAAATAGTAAACGAGGAGTAATCCATCTTAAAAAAGAATTTTAAATCGCTAAAAGTGATGATATAGATGATGATAATGATGGACCTCATTGTGGCCAAGGAGAAGAGGCCGAGAAAGGTTTGGAGAAACGAAATAGAGAAAGACACTTAATATAGAGAACTGAAGGGCAAAATCCCGGAAACGAATAAGATAGAAATTAATAACCTAAACTATAAAGAAAACAAAAACAGAAAACGAGGAGTAAACCACCTGAAAAAAGGATTTTAAAGCGTTAAAAGTAATGATATAGATGATAATAATGATGATTCAGATAGTTTTTGTACTTATTAAGTTATTTATTCTCCTTAAATGGCTGTCAAAGGTTACTGAGGTTTGTGGTGTTTATCATTTGGGCGTTTCAGCTTGAAAATAGCTTGAAACTTTAGTGGAAAATCCGTCAGTCTTTATTAACTGCTCAATAACATTTGGAATCTGTTATACAACTGAATAAATATCATTGAAGATTTAACGCTTAAAGAAGTTTTTGTTTAATGTTTTAAATTTGAAATTTCAATAGAAAATTGAACGCGATGTTCGAAAAATTTGATCTAAATCTCGTTTTGGGCTAGGATCCTCAATCAGTGTTCTATCTGAACTTGGATTTTAATTTCCGATAAGTCCTCTAGTTAATTAATTGTTTTTTATATTTTTTTGCTTTTTTTTAGGTCTGGAAAGATTAGATTATGAAGATATGGTTAATATAAAAGAAATGTCATACATATTAAACATATTAACGTCTTTTTTGTATACAATAAATAAAATTATTAGATTTCCTCAAGGGTTTAAGATCTTGACGTTATGTGTATAATAGCACCTTCAAATTTTCGTGGAAATGTAATATAAATGGATGATAGATAAATTATTATGCAATAAAATGTTTACCACACCGGGGTTTTTGTTGATAATTTAACATAATAATACACACACAATATATATATAAATATATATATTATGTGGAGAGGTTTAAAACGAGAAGTGATAAATCATCATTGTGAAAATTCTAACAAAAACAAGTCTCATGGAACGAGTTTGACATCCCATGGTTAGGGTGGTAATAAAACATCTCTTGTTGAGATTTCTTCAATAACAAACAGTGACAGAACGAAGATAAAATAGGGATCTTTAAACCTTTTTATATACCAAACATATTTTTTACTACAACTAAGAGATGTACATTTTTTTTAGGAGTTTAATGGTAGTCATCGGAATCAAAACCCTTTTAATTGGAGTTATGTACTATTATCAATTTACACCCCAAACCTAACCTAACCTAACCTAACCCCTTTGCAATTGGTGGATTTGAGTCAATAGATGAATTGTTCGATAATAAACTGCGACTCGACTTTTTAAGATCAATGATAACGTGCTCGTAGACGCGCATACCTTGAGGAAATCCTGGAATGTCTTCACAACGAAGTTCGCACTAAAAATAAGCGAACCATACGTTGTCTGTCACCCTGACCACCAAAGAAACTCGACGTGCCTCTAGGAAAATATCAAATCTCCACGAGGCTGTCTCACATCTTATCTAACATCACGACCACGTGGTTCCAGATTATTCTGAATATGAAGTAGCTGCAGGTCCGTCCAAAAACCCCACGGATCCGACTGATGTTGAAGAATTCATACTTTCCAGATAAGCTGAAGGAATCCACCACCAGCGATGGATAAAATTCAGGATAATTCTTATCATTTCGAATCTTGATAAGAACTTTGTGTAATGTCGGAAATTCTTGTCTAAAGAAGAACGCAAAATTCAAAGTTTTCCTTTCAAACGATTTTCTATTCGAAATTTTGTTTTTTTTTGTAACTTTACGTTTGGAACTCGCAGCATTTGTTTTCTTTAATAGTAAATCGTAGATTTCCAAACACTGCGTCATCAACACTTTCACATAAATGGTTTTCCGTAAATGATTTGGAACAATTGAAGTGTCTAGCTTCAATCTTCAATACAGAGGGTTTTTAACCAGTCCAAACTTTTTATTTCACGCAAAACTGTAGAAAATATTCATAGAGATGGAAATTTGTGGTTTGGAAAAATATTTCAGTGTACAAGTAAACTTCTAATTATACCGAGAATAAAGAGTCGTCTGTAAAAATTTTCGAAGTATACGTATATTTTTTTTTTTTCGAACTATGTCATAAAGTTTTATTTATTACCACTCTAAATGTATGTGTAATAATACAAGGGAATAGCTCGAGTCTATATGCAAAAATGACATTGTTATTAATTTTTATTATTATTTTATTACTTCTACGAACTACAATCGTTAAGCAATATTGAATTACATTGATAAAACCGCCTCCAATGGAATTTACAATGACATATCCTTTTATTAGGCTTACAATAAGTTTTTAAAAAAATCGAGAATGTTTTTAATAGAAAAAAATTAATTTTTAAACATACAGTATCACATATTCCATTTTAAATTTTAAAATATCCTATATAGGTGTTTACTAAGTAATCTAAAATATCGTGTAATGAGATATTTTTGAGACTCAAAGTTCCTATAAACATCTGTGATAAGTCTTCTCATTAATAAGATACTGGGTGTTCAATTATTTGTAATAAATAAGCTCTGATTGTTAATGAAATTAATTTTTTTGTGAACACTACCAAAAGTAAGAACAAAAATAATAATATTGTCAAATGCCGTGTCAAACCTTAGTTTTAAGGTTTTCGTCATCAAGAAACTGGAGTTTTTGTTAAATCAAAGAAATTGGACGACCCAGATAAAGCGAAAACATAATTAAAGAACTATTTTCTTCAGATTATTGACCAACTAGTACCAGAAAAATTGCTGATGAAGTAAATATTAGTACCAGAACTGTTTGGAATATTCTTAGAGATAATTATTCTTCATTGACCGTTGTATTTCTTAAAATGACTGACACCGACTCTTGATACGCCCCTAGGGATCCTTAAAACAAACTTCCTTCCATAAAGATACTGGTGGAAGATCCCATAAGAGCAGATGTAAATCCATTTGCAAGAGTTTTACCAAGATTCCACCAGTACAAAATTATTTTATAATGGAAAAACTCCACCACCGACTCTTAATACGCCCATAGGGATCCTTAAACAGCATTAACCACTTGAGTGCTGAATGATGGGTGCAAAAGAGAAACTACCTTCCATAAAGATACTGGTGGAAGTATTTCATGGACAAGATCACATAAGAGCAGATGTAAATCCATTTGCAACAGTTTTACCAAGATTCCACCAGTACAAAATTATTTTATAATGGAAAAACTCCACCACCGACTCTTAATACGCCCATAGGGATCCTTAAACAGCATTAACCACTTGAGTGCTGAATGATGGGTGCAAAAGAGAAACTACCTTCCATAAAGATACTGGTGGAAGTATTTCATGGACAAGATCACATAAGAGCAGATGTAAAAAAAACGAAAGAATTATTCAGAGTATGATCCTCACTTGCAGTTTTATTTAGAGACTTAAAACTCGTCTTCATATTCAATATTTCTTGTACTTTATAGACATTTTAGGGGTCAGTTACCAATATGGAATGCTCAGTAATCTTTAATACAACAGTTAAGAATAAATTAATAATTATTTTGATTCATCGAGTGCATTATCTTTACAATAAATTCACGATTAAGATATTGCGTTAGAAGGAAATTCCGTTTACATATGACAAACTTAGCTACGTATATAGAAAGGTCCAAAGTGCATGAGAATGCGCCTCGAGCCGCGAAGGCATCACACCTTTTATAAACAGATTCACTTAATCAATAACCAAAAGCCACCATACAGGTAATCGTCGCTGACCTTAGGTAAATACTTACGTATATAAAGATTGTGAAAGGATATAAAAGGGCTATGTGGTAGGTCTTGTCTGTAGGATAACTCATCTTTTATATCTTATTATTATTTTTAAGTCAGAGGTAATCAGATAAACCTATAATTTATAAGGAAGTTTCATATTTGATACATCGACCAAATAATCTGTTGATTGATAACTCAAGGTTGAGGCATCTGTATATTTGTAATCGATTATTTAAAAAAATGTAGTCACTATTATTAGATAAACTAGAGAATGAAATCATAACGATCCATAATCTGTTTCGTCTAATAATCATTCATAAAACAATGACAGTAAGTTCTAATTGCTTCTGTAACCACTAGATTTTCCAGATTCAGCTTTTAGCGACTTTTGGAGTGGACTAGAATTAATCTGATTGAGTTCAAAACACCAAAAACATCATCTATATATAAAAAATCATCATAACCCCCAGGATTGTTTATCCTTGGAGGATATAGTCCAGTGAACAACCATAAAAATATGGTATCATCTCAGAATTTTATCCAGACACATTCCAAGATTAACAAATTATTGTAAAAATGGCCAAAACTTAGAGTAGATTTTGCTTTTTAAGATATTTACTGTCTACTGTTGAAATTTCAAGCAGATCGATGCGTTTTGATGGAGGTAAAAACTGACAGGTATTTATCCGAGCTGTCAATCTTACCTAGAGCAGTATTTTTGTAGATCTATTCGACAAGCAGACTTGGCTCTTAAGCATCGCAGTTCGTTTGCAAATGATCAGAAAGTCAATTTATCAAGAGTCTTTTGACAGTTGGTACTTCATAAACGTCATATGGATTCGACAATGGCAACGCCATCTGTGTGTCCAACGACAAAATAAACGTTCGTTTCCAGTTATTTTTCAGTATTTTTAATTCAAAATAAACTTTTTTGAATAATATAGAGAAAATATGCAAATTCCCTGACCAATGAAAGTGGGTGTCGACGAATTAAACGGTAATTTTCGATTTTGTTTAAGAATTTTTAAACAACCATAGTAATTACGTCAAAGCCATGGTGTATTATTTACTTTCGATTCATACCATACCACAGAATTATGGCATTAGTAACAGTTAGTATGGTAAACGAAAGAAGTAAATAAGATGCTATTGAGGAAGTTCTCATTATACAGGATGTATAAAAAATATATTCGATAAATACGAAATTAGATTCATGAAAACTAGAACATCTATCGGAGAAAACGAAACGAGGTAAACGCTGAAGAAAATTGAAGGAAAATTATCAAAAGACATGGACTGAGACATGTGTGAAGTCGAAAAAGAATCAAACTCAGAGAAGTGGAAATAATCTATACAACAAAAAGAAAATGAATATAGGGAAGATAAAATCATAGAATTAACAAGCTAAAACATTTTGAATCTCTTCAAAATCGACCTGGATTAGATGAGATCACCAACGAAATTGCTTAAATGCGACATCAAAATCAAAAAATTACAAAACGAAATATCGATTTTATTTAATAGCGAAGAAGATTTTACCTGACATCATTCTTACGAAGGTTGCAACTTTAATTTTGACAAATACAAACAAATAGTTATAATTGAATATGGCTTTATTGCTAGTGCTTTGAAAAACGTTGACCCCGCAATTTATGTTTAATTTGTGGAAATAAGGAAAAATGTTAGGTGTCAAGCGAAACGAAATTAGAAGTTTTGACTGTTCAAAAAACGTTCTAGTTTGAACTGACGTTTGAGAGCTCGCATTGTAGCGGTGGAAAACGATTCGATTCCGTGATTTTCACGAAAACTTCTGGTATATAAATACTGCAATGTCGGAAGCCCTAAGAAGTCCAATTAAACGGTGACGAGAATGATGAAGAAGAAATAATTTATAATGAATATTGTATAACGTGGAAATTATTATTTTTCTTTCAAGTAAAAATCTGTCACAGATTACGAAGTTCGTGTACAAAATATTTTCTAAACTCACGTTGCAGGGTCAAGAATTCTTATATCTATCGACATTTTCTATGTTTGCAATTATCTAGTGTCTACATTGTCTTCCTAAGACACGTTCACGTCGCTAATTATTCAAAAAGAGAAGGTAGAAATGTCCAGGACCGTACTGATACACTATAATTTTCTCGCTTTATTATATTCTTCAATTATTTTATCATTTTCATTAACATATCAAATCATGTTAGATGTTTATTTTTTCATTTGATTCGTTTTTTCTTACAAATTCGACAATTAAAAATAAAAATTTTTATTTCCACTCATAATATCTAATAGTTTTCCTCATTCTTCAACTGTTTTTACTATCTTATCCAAGGTTTGGTAGAGAAAGACAACTGCAGAGGAAATATCGGATAAACTACTTCGCAAATGTCCTACCAATTTCATCAAAAGGTTTAAGTACCTTGAATTAGTAGGACTAAAACCTTGTGAAGTGACTTAAAAGTCAAAACGACTTCCCAAATAATCTTCAACCTTATTTATAATCAGCAAATTTTTTTTCTGATATTCGTTTTTATTATAAAAAATCATCGACTCTTCTACACGAATTTTCCTTTTGGGTTTGTGCTTTTTGTTATTTTTTTCTAGAACTATCTGCTTTCATATTTTATTTAATTTCTTTTTAATCTTTTCACGACTTTAAATATCTTCAACTCTGTCCAAAATCTTAAATTATATTTATTTTTCTACAAATTCTTCATTTTGAAGCGGTTCCACGTTTAAACTACCAGAAAAAGTCGTCCAAGAACGTTTAGAACCACAGACAATATTGATAGTGTGAAGAAATCAGTACAAGAAAATCCGCATGTGTCTACTTGGAAACGATTGGCGGCTTTAAACTAGTCACGACAAAGTTTACAACGAATTTTGAAGCTGGATCTCAAACTGCATCCTTATAAGTTCCACTTAACACAGGAATTAAAATGTACCGATTTAAATGAAAGATCATAAACCACTGCGTAGTCCGAAAGTAATTTTTGGTCCTTTCTTCTTCGAAGACTCCAGAACTTGCGAGAATAGCGAATTCTTGAACTTGGTTCCAACAAGACGGAGCGGCTGTGAGACAGATGTTTCCTGCAAGACTAATTTCTAAAAGAGGTGATTTTCCTTAGCCCCCACGTAGCCCTGACTTGACGCCTCTTGATTTTTTTGCCAGCAATCAGCCTAGATTTATTGACAAGAGTTTTTATAAATTTGCGTTCGCGTTTAGAGAGTACCGTCTTCGGGAGGGCCGTCATTTAGATGATGTTATTTTCGAAAAAAAAAAAATAACTTCATTTAATTATTTATTGTTTTAGGCTTATACTTAATAAATGCTCGTTTTATTGCGCTATTGAAATTAATCTATTTTGTATTATGAAATGGAAATCTTTGTAAACGAGTCCGATCCATGTTAGAATAATCTAAAGAAGTTTATATTTGGAAAACATTTGCGATTCTACTGACCCACATTTTACCCATTATGGTCAATAGAAGAGATTCTGTTCTCTACTCGCCAAGAAAATAGTTTATCAGGAAACTGTCGTTGGAGTTAATCGAAGATAGCGTAGAAAATTATTATCATCATTACATTCTTCAAAATAAATACACGTAATGAAATTTTATGCATTATTATAATTGTTTTTTTTTGTTGTATTTGCAACTATTACCTCAAAAATACAAAAGTTTTAAGAAATATTTGGGGTACGTGTATAAAAAATTTTATATTTCGAAAATAATTCGAGATATCGATTCGTTTTTGACATGAATCGATTGAGACAAAAACTCTGATTCTTAAAAGTCTGTTTGGATGGACACGTGGCAAGCTTCAGAATACCTAGACTTTGCCTAACATCTTGGAATGTTTTCCAACCAAAATTATTATTTTTCGACACTCTATATCAATTCGGAACTACTGTATTGGCCGCGGTTTCCATTTTTCCTAATATAAATACACAAATAGTCCTCCAGGGAGTTTGTTTTTAGTAAATCATAGACTGGTCAAAGGAAAAGCTTTAATTTTTCTCTAAGTTTGTCTGTATCGATGGACACGTTGCAAGCTTCAGAATACCTAGACTTTGCCTAACATCTTGGAATGTTTTCCAACCAAAATTTTTAATTTTCGACACTCTATATCAATTCGGAACTACTTTATTGGCCGCGGTTTCCATTTTTCCTAATATAAATACACAAATAGTCCTCCAGGGAGTTTGTTTTTAGTAAATCATAGACTGGTCAAAGGAAAAGCTTTAATTTTTCTCTAAGTTTGTCTGTATCGATGGACACGTTGCAAGCTTCAGAATACCTAGACTTTGCCTAACATCTTGGAATGTTTTCCAATCAAAATTATTATTTTTCGACACTCTATATCAATTCGGAACTATTTTATTGGCCGCGGTTTCCATTTTTCCTAATATAAATACACAAACTAGTCCCCCAGGGAGTTTGTCTTTCTTAAATCATAAACTAGTCCAAGGAAAAGCTTCAATTTTTCTCTAAGTTTGTCTGTATCGATGGACACGTGGCAAGCTTCAGAATAACTAGACTTTGACTAACATCTTGGAATGTTTTGCAATCAAAATTATTATTTTTCCACAATTTACATCAATTCTGAACTACTTTATTGGCCGCGGTTTCCATGTTTCCTAATATAAATACACAAACTAGTCCCCCATGGAGTTTGTCTTTCTTAAATCAAAGACTAGTCTAAGGAAAAGCTTCAATTTTTCTCTTAGTTAGTTATTACCATGTTATAAGCTCATAGAGGCTACGAGGATGATCCCAGAAGTATTTAGACTGACCTGGAGATGGTGGTAGTTGTTTAAAAAAATACCAGATTATTAAAAAGTTTAGTATTTATTTGATGAACGTTTTTAGTGTATTTGTAAATATGGGAATAATTTGTCATCGTTATGTGATTTTAAAACGTTCAGTACATTGCTTATTAACTGGAAATTTTGACACCAGGAAGCTGTGTCAACCGTGAAATAACTGGAAAATCTAGAACCATCGTTGGTCTTTTGATTTTTTAGCTGTAACTTGGTTTTCCCGTGTTTTCATTAAACCAAATCGATTTTTCAAGCTCCTCTAAATTCAGTGTATACTATTTACAATGTCGTGATGACCGAGGGGATCTAGTAATCGTGAGAAGAGATATTCCTCTGGTAATAAGTACCCCATCAAATTACGAAATTAAGATTTATGTGATACGTTTTCCAAAGATACAATAGATTGCTACTATACACGAATAGATAGGGGAAATTAAGCGTTTTCTTTCCATTCTAATTTCGCAATGAAAAAGCTTACGTAAATTCTTAAACTATAAGTATCTTTTTAGCTATTATCCTTTGTACGTTTCAAACGGAATTAATGTCCAGCGAAGGAAATAATTATGACATTTTTGACGCCTCTGGGTGTCACAAACCAGTTGCACTAGATCAGAAACATTTAGTACGAGAGATAAGTACGAATTTGTCTTCTATAATATCCGAAAAGCTTGTTTTTACACTGCTGTAGATGTTTAGAAAAACTAGTAGAAGATATTGAATATAAACTAACCTAATCTAAACGCAATCAATAATGGAAACTATATTAAATCTGTTAAGTTTTGAATTTATTTCATCAACAACGCCAACGCCGCATTTTTCGTCATCGTTGACCGTTGTTCATGGAAAACGAAAGAAGAAATCCCGATTTCCAGTAGCATGTTTGTCGCTATATCATTTGTTACAAGTGGTGTTTCTTTCCACCAATCAAAGGTAAAAGCCCAACAGATTGATAGCTTGATATTAAACTTGCCTCGAGACTCGAGTCTTGATGCGTCAAATGCCTTCTTTAAATGTTTAATTTGAATCTGAAGGTCAAATAACGTCCAAATGGATTATCAATTTGTGTTTTAATGGTTTTCTTCTTACGTAAAACTAGTAGAAAAGATCAACTGATTTCTTGGGAACGATTCGATACAAAAAACATTATATTCGATGTAAAACACAAGAAAACAGAGCGAAAAGGGCTCAAATCATGCCGATAAATAGAAATAAATACACTTTAGTTACTCTAAAATCTTCTGCAATGAGTTTTTATATAAAATGCACACGTGTTGAAGAATTTCACTCAAACAAACTTCCCATTGAAAATTCTGAATATAAAAAATGATAAAATCTTTGTTCACATTTTATCGTATCCCCTGTACTATCTTTAGCTGGTTATATTCTTAGTTTTCGCAGATGCTATCTTCAGCAGGTGTTAAATTCCTTTTAGATAGTAGGGAATTATGAGAGGCACTTTTTTTTTGAAAAATTTATTGACTATTAGAAAGAAAAAGAGTCCATGACGATGATATACATTATTGAGTTATATTTCTTGGCTCTATCATTAGAATAAACGATAGAGAATCGTTTAAGAGTACTGCTTGTAAGTAATAAATATCATAAAAGGTTTCTAGAAATGGATTTCGTTAATCAATGTATGAATGAGATATTTACTCATATCCCCTGTCTATTTAAATGTGTGTCAATTGAATTATGAATCAGTTGAAATGAGATTTTTTTGTACGACCATGATTCAGCTACTACAAAATAATAGAAATCTCACTCGTCGATGTTGTTAAGTCCATTTTTGTCTTTTTTTTAATTCCCAAAGAGACGTTGTTTATTTATGGATATTAAAAGTGATTTCTCGACTTGTTTGGGAAGGAAATTTATGGTTCAAGGCTAAACGTTTGATACAAAAAAACTCCCAGAGGAGACTATATTATTTTCATCTTTAAATTCTTCATCGAGTTTTCAGCAAATAAATATGTTATTTAGAGACTTTGAATCAACCTCAATAAAAACCTCTGAAGATTCTACATCAGACATCATCTTTCACGTTCTACCAAAAACATGAAAGAGATAAATGTAAGCTTGGGGTAGTATTGATAAGGGTTGAATTAGAACATACAAAAGAAACAAAGTAAATGTTTATTCAGGCAACCAATTCATTATGATGTAACGGTACTGTTTGGGATACCAGCGAAAAAGAAAATGAGCGAACCACACACAAAAACTGAATTTTCTAGAAAATCAAGACATGGAAAGTTGAAGCTTTTACTGGTTTTAAGTCTTAGAAAGCTGATGCTTCCTTTTTGAAGGTTGTAAAGTACCATATGGAGCACTACCATCAGCTTATGATAAGATATAAATGACGTGGATGGATAGATTAGTTTAGATCCTTGATTTCCAAAGTGTTCACCAGAGGAGACTCGATGGAGGGTCTACGTGAGAAAATAATCAATTTTAAAGCAGTTTTGACATATTTATTCGAAAAATATCATGACGTCAACCCTAATGACCTGAAATTTTCATCAGCGCAGTTTTCGAATTTGTGTTGAAGATATTCAGACATTCGTTCAGCATTTGATTACCCTGCATGATGATTTTAAAATCAGATATTCTGTAGATGGAAATACCACCATGTATCATAAATCCATTTGATGAAAATGAAGAATGTAAATACCCATAAAATATCTTGGACCGCGAGGAATTCTGCAAAAGCTTCTAATTTCGTTTTCCATATTGGGAAATTTATAAGTAATGTAGTTGCAGGCATCCAACTGATCCAAAATTTTGAAAGTGGTCTGTGAAATAAACAGCTTGGTAACTGATAGTTTAGTTTGAAGACTGCAGAAAAAAATACAACGTTGTATTATATTTTACTTGATAGCTGTGGCATGAATAGCACTTCGAATTGGTTAATCATCCACCGTATTCGACAGATCTGGCTCCCATATACGTTTTTCTGTTTCCAAACTTCAAAGCCTCATTTGCAGGAGAAAGATTTTAATAAATAGACAATAAATACTAAATGGAAAAGTTTCAAAGGACGACAAGGACCTTAAAATATATTAATTTAAATTTGATTATTATTAATTACCAATTATAGATCGAAGATAACAAAGAAAATTAACTCTGATAAAATTGATCTGAAAGATTTAAGACATAAACAACCAAAGGCATGATCCAGTTCTAGCTAAAAATTTTTATCTATGTGTAATTTGTTCTGGCAAAAACCGTAGACACTCAAAAAAAACTTCGTCTGACGTTTTTGAATTAGTCTTGGTTTTTCTGAGTGAAAACCTACCATGTAAAAAGTCGTTGCAATAATTAACTACATATTTGAGAAAATTTGAGATATCGATCTGAAGGAAACATTTGAAACTGTAAAAATAATTAATTTTTGATTTTGCTGTATTAAGAAAGAAAAGAAAGAAAACTCTTTAATACTCATTTTGATGAGGATGATATTTCTGATGATGACAACGTGAATTCTAAAAGCAAAAACAGTGAACTGAGTGATCCACATAATTTGGTTTGAAGTTTTGAAAATACTTCGATAGTTTTCATATGAAAGTCTATTCAAAGAAAGTAATTCTTTGAACATTCATTATAAAATATGAAAATAATTGAGTAATCTTTTGAATTTAATCTCCGTAGAAGCCTCAAGCAATATTCTATTCATAGCTACTGAAAATAGAGTTGTAAGTAACTATCTCTATGGATATAAATAACTGTCGTTTAATAGATTCAAGTCACTGAGTACTTGCCCTGATCTAGAGATGGCGGTAGTTGCTTGAAAACTACCACTGTCTATACAGCATATGTTTGAAGTTTGAAGTCGCCATGTTGTTTAGTATTTGTTTGGCAGCTATCTTGATTATTCATTGTTCATTGTTCATTGTAACTGTTATAATTTTTATTGATAAACTAGTTCCATCTCTATTTCGTTTGTAATAAACACTTTTTTCGATACGTGAATTATAAACAAAAAAATTTTGCTTTCATCTTGGGAAAAAAACTTATTTAAATATTAGAATTTGGCAAATTGCTTGGGTGGGGCTTGGTACAGATATTGTGAGATTAATTTCACTAAAAACAATTTACTTGTAATATAAAATACATTAAAAAAACAAATAGGAAAAGACTATAACTGATTTTAACAACGATTGTATACGTCATAGTTTTGGGCGGTAGTAAATTCCGCCAGAGATATTTGGGATGCATGTAAACTCGGCCAGATTTGAGAGTGTTATTTTAAAACCAAAAAAAAAATATCTAATAGGTTTATATTTTCAAAACTGTACAAGTTTATACAAATATTTGTTTATAAACGATGAAAGAAATATTCTAAAATAAAAAACAAAATCTTTACATAATTATCGATTTTACGAACTGAAATTCGATTATTTCCATAATTGTCAAGTTTGTCAATGCAAGTTGGTGAAATCATACTTTCCACATTACAACTAACCTCAAATAAGCCCGTCTGTTTTATATTTTTTTATCGTTTTAATGACTTTTACAAATAAATATAAAATTAAATACCTGTACGTGTTCTAATGTAGTTAAACATTCAATTCTAAATAAATGTAGGGCAGTCGACGACTACTAGGGTATCGTGTAGATAAGACTTTGTGACAATATTTGTATTTTCTGCATTGTTTACCATGTTATCATTTAGTTATCACTACTTGTATAATTACGTTTCTAATTTATTTAAATTCATTGTTTAATCTATTTAGTTCTGTTCACTATGACTATATATTATAAACTAACTAATTTCGCTAAACATGCTCGATATATATATATATATATATATATATATATATATATATATATATATATATATATATATATCATAAACGATATTTCTAGAATTCTGGAAAGTGATCAAAAAAACAAACTTCAAACGAACATGCAGCTATTGCGCAAAATTTTAGACTCACATTATAACCGGACAAAGCCGGCTTTATGTCGTGGACGAGTTATTCGTATAAAGTTTCGATACAATTGTGAAAAAAGTGTATAACGACGGCATTCAGCTTTCTATCTATCCTAGAGACGGAGTCGCTTTTTTTAGAAGCACCCTGTATACTATTATGTTTGTATTAATGCGCAAATATTTCATTTCTTTGAAGAAATATCCTTAACGAATATTTATTAACGTACAGACATTCCTAAGAAATGGCGAGTAAAAAAAATTTCTACGTTATTGCAATGCGCATAAGTTCACGATTTAACAACAACAAAAAATCGGTGTCAAGTTACTTTACGATGAATGTCTGCCATTCATATTATAACAATAATGAAATCTAATAAAATGAAGGCGGGTTCTGGTTAAACACCGTCAACTTTGACAAACACACATAAACTCTAATTGCGTATAATAAAAGCTTCAGTTACAACATTTTCTAGAAGCGACGTTGCCACAACAACCACAATTTACATTAGTTTAGGTATTAAAACTCGAGTGCTATTTTCAGATTCATTAAAAATGGCTATAACAAGAAATATTCAATTATAAATTCACAAGAACTTCCAATGTCAATTCGAATGGTTTCTCTAAATATGACGATTAAAAATTTATAATAGAACCACGTCAATTGCTAATTCATATGCTGCAACTATTTTTAATTCATAATTATCTACAACATAATTGATATTGAGCTCCTAAAACCTCTTCAAAATCAAGTTTTTTCCTTATTATCTTTATCCAAATTATATTTTTCTACTGGTTTTTCTCTATTAATGAAAACAATATCTTCAATTCAATTGCAGTTACAGGGTAAGTCACATTTTCATTCAAAGCTATTATATGTAACAGCGCATGTCCATAGAGCTAAGTAGGAAGCGGAATTGGCAACGCAGCAGGTTGTAGTGAGCTTCGAGCTTCTGGAGGAATAGGGTGCTTGGTGCGCGTCTCTCTAGATCTCTAGACATTTAAAGACTCTGTACAACATTAGATCTGATCTCGATTCAACAGCTTTTTGAATAGCCGTTTTTGCTTTGAGCAACCAAAAATGTTGATGCAAAATGGTAAATTCAATGATTTCAGATATCTCTAGTGTTATTTCACGATAATTATGCAATTTTCTTTATATTTACGATCATCAATTTGATTTGCTTCACTTGCACAGTAAATTAACTCTTATGGTTGTTATACACGTAACGGTTCACCGGAGATAAGAGCGAACGAATGTGTGACAGACAAAGCTATACAAATAACCGATCTAGTTCTGTGTTTGACATATGTCAATACCAGTTGTTCTGTATTCCAATCCAAATTCCAAATTTTTTTACTGTTCTACGAATTTATGCCATCGTTTTCCAAAAAAAAAAATTTTTTTTCGTTATTATTATAATATTGAATCATTGTTTGATTATAAAAACGTGACAACATCGTTTTGGGTCATGTGGTATAGTTTAGTTTGCAAGGTTACAGTCATCACGAATATCGTGGGTGCTCTGTCGGTCTGTAGGCGCAACTGCTGTTGATATCTCTACAAAAAAAAATGTCAGAAACAATGCAAAATAAACATTCCACAAAGTAATATATGGATTTGTTGAACAGTTTCAACCCGATGGTCGAAACGTAATACATAAGTTTCAAAATATATCTTAAACCGAAACTCATTCAAAGATCTTTACAAGGTTTTCTGTTCGTTTTTTTTGTATATTGCCACGTTTTGCAACCAAATTTTCGCCCGGCCGATTGGTCCAGTTCTCAAAACTAACGAAGAAATTTTTAGGAAGATTCAAAATAAAGTGAAAAGCTCCAACTCTTGATAGAAAAGAAGATAGAGGGATGAAGCTGATTAACCAGAAAGAGGAAGTCAAAGCTCCACAATTGGACAAAGATAAGCACCATCCGTTAATGACTAGCAAAAGAAGAAGATTCAGTCTGTTTACAGTCCTCCTAATGGAATATTTAGGTTCAAAGATGGAGGACCTTGAGAGCTCTTTCCATTCACATTATTGTTTTTCCTTATGAAAAGAATCGATCGTAAGTCAATGAGAAATAAATTATTTGTATTTGTAAATAGTACCATCAGCTACAACTCTTGATAAAAACAAAGATAGAAGGATGTAGCTTATTGAGCAGAAAGAGGAAGTCAAGGCTCCACAATTGGATAATCAACATCTGTTAATGACTAAAAAAAGAAGAAGAAGATTCAGCTTGTTTACTGTCCTCCTAATGGAATATTTAGGTTCAAAAATGGAAGACCTTTTGAGCTCTTTCCAGTCACATTCTTGTTTGTCCTTGTGAAAAGGATAGTTCTTTAGTCAATGAAGAATAAATTATTTGTTTTATATTATTTGAAATATATAAAAATTGTTATCTTCTAATAAAAATTATCTGCGTCTCCGCTACTGTCCTCAATAAACTACTTGTCTTTTTCAAGTTAACTTGGAGCATTAGAAATTAGTCGGTGTACTTATAAGGATATAGTTGTCCAAAAAAAAGGAACATGCGCAAGTACGTTGAGTTTTGCCGAACGTTTCCGTGTCAGACCATGTGGATTTCTGGTTTACATTGATGATGCTTCTGACAGATATAAAGCCGAGATGATTCATGGTATCGTTTCTCATTAATACGGCACAACTGCCACACTTTATACAAGACGTACGTTAAGTTTAATGATAGTCTCGAGTAATGAGAATTTTTGAAATAAATATACTGATAACGGGAGCTTTAAACGTCGATTATAACGGATGCTTGTATCAAATTTTCCATAAAGATTTTTATTCTTTTTATTATTTTCGGTAGTCATTTCGTTATATTTTTGGAATGTTCTGCATGGAAACGCGAATCATTTGAAATTTTTACCGTGAATTTTGGTTTTGTATAAAATTTACAGCAAAAAAATTACGCGCTGTGTGATTCGTGGCGTGAAATTTGGAATTATGTGGATTTTTTAGCACTGAATTTCGATTTATATTGAATTTTCAGCACAAAATATTGCAATACGTGATATTTCGAGCATTTAATTTTGATTTACGAGATATTTTCATCAAAAAATTAGGCTCTGTGTGATTTTTAGCACGAAATTTGGCTTTATGTTGATTTTTTAGCACTGAATTTTGATTTATATTGAATTTTCAGTAGGAAATTCCGATGCGTGTGATATTTTGAGCACTTTATTTCGCTTTACGAGAAATTTTTAGTGAAAATTTCGCTCTGTGTTATTTTTAGCATGAAAATTTGGATTTATGTAGAATTTTCAGCACAAAATATTGCAATACGTGATATTTTCAGCATTTAATTTTGATTTATGAGATATTTTCAGCAAAAATTAGGTTCTGTGTGATTTTTAGCATGAAATTTGGATTTATGTGGAATTTTCAGCATAAAATATTGCAATACGTGATATTTTCAGCATTTAATTTAGATTTATGAGATATTTTCAGCAAAAATTAGGTTCTGTGTGATTTTTAGCATGAAATTTGGGTTTATGTGGAATTTTTAGCACTGAATTCGATTTATATTGAATTTTCAGCAGGAAATTCCGATGTGTGTGATATTTTCTTAGGACGAAATTCAGATTTCTGCGCACCAATTTCTAAAATAATACATTTTCAGCAAAAAATTACGTTCTGTGTGATTTGTAGCATGAAATTTGGATATCTTTTGACCAATGGAGTTTTGAGTACAAAATAATTTCGGTTTATATGAAATTTTCGGCACGGCATACCAATTAGTGTAATGGTTTCAGGATTTTCAGCATCAATTTCATCCTATAGGAAATTTTCAGCAAAAAATTCGCTCTATGTAATATTTCAGCATGAAATTTCGATCTACGTGTATTGTTTGGCATGGATATTTGATTTCAAGATATTTTTCAGTGAGAAATTTCGATTTGTGTAACATTTTCAGCACTAATTTCATCATATGAGGAATTTTCAGAACAAAAATACTCTCTATATGGTATTTCAGGATAAATTTTCCGTCTACGTGAAATTTTTAGCACAAAATCTCGATTTATATGACACGACATATCAATTTGTGTAATATTTTGAAATTTTGATTTTTCAGCTCGGGATTTCGCTTTATATGAAAGAAGTCATCGTGAAAGTACGAACCTGACTGTTTAAAAAACGGACGCAAACCGAAATTTGATCAAGGTCAAGGATTATGTTTGAAATTTCGCCTCTGGGCGGCTACCATTCGAACACCTTAAAGAGAAAATATTATTCATAATAATGTCCATCACAAAATTACTGACGATTCGGTGTGAGTGCATCATTTAACGTTGAATTTTAAATGAAACAGAATCTTTCACATTGAAGAACTTGATTCGTCCTGTTCACATCATGGTGAAAAATCATTAGAGTCGACAGCTCGATTCGGAAATTTTCTGCTTGACGATTCCGAGATGTTAATCGATTTGCTATAATCGTGTACATCGAAAGACGGAAGTTTTCACTTTTAATATGTTTACTAGTGCAGTACTACAGGCTGTAGTACTGCCTCCAGTGACTCATTGTGTACTTGTCTCTCAATAGCGACAGATGTAACTCATTGGTTTTGCCGTGGGTAAAAACTGAAATCATATCGAAGTTAAAAGAATGTAGGAAGTAACTACCTGAGTTTTTTGAAGAGATAGCCGCGACATTAAAAAAAATTATTGACGTGTTATTACAAGCTCGAAATTTTGTTGTATCACATATTTTCAGCACTAATGTCAATTAATGTTTGCCAAATGTGATAATTTAGACACAAATTTCGATTTCTGTGAATTTTCATCAAACATTTTGCTTGAAAGTATATAATTTCAATTTATATCATATTTTTATCACGACGTTTCGTTTTACATCATATTTTCAAAAATTTTTAGAATATTTAGAAAATTTTTGGGATAAAATTTCGGCGTTTATAATATTTTTACCACTTATTTGTTTTATAGTAAAATTTCATCACGAAATTTCGATTTATGTCGAATTCTCAGATTGAAATTTCAATTTGTGCAATATTTTCAGGCCTAATTTCGTTAAATGTGAAATTTTCAGTATGAAATTTTGCATACTGAAATATTTGCAGCTATTTATTTCGAATTATGGAAAAGTTTAAGCACGATATTTCGATGTACTTTACATTTTCAACACTAAATGCCGATTTATGTCAGAATCTCAGAATGAAATTTTGATTTTGTGTGATATTTTCAACACTAATTTCGTTATGTATGAAATTTTCAGCAGTTAATTTTGATATTTAGGTAATTTTCAGCATGAATTATTGATTTTTGTTCAATTTTCAGCACTAATGTCAACAAATGTGAAATTTTAGCATGGAAACTTGATTCGTGTGAAATAGTCCGCACTAAGTTCCGATTTATGTAAAATTTTCAGCATGAAATTTTGATTTGTGTTCAATTTTCAGCACGAAATTATGATCTATGTAAAATTTTCAACGGCATTTTTCGATTTATGTTAAATTCTCAGCATGGAATTTTGATTTGTATTCAATTTTAAACACTAATTTCATTAAATGTGGAATTTTCAGCACGATATTATGATTTACGTGAAATTTTCAGCACGATTTTTCGATTTATGTTGAACTCTCAGCATGTAATTGTGATTCATGTAATATTTTCAACATTAATTTCATTGAGCTTGAAATTTTCAGCGCGAAATTTTCATTCATGTGAAATTTTCAGCACGAAATTATAATTTATGTAAAATTTTCACCACGATTTTTCGATTTATGTTAAATTCTCAGCATAGAGTTTTGATTTGTGTGATATCTTCAGCGCTAATTTCATTGTACTTGAAATTTTCAGCATGAAATTTTGATTTATGCTCAATGTTCAGCGCTAATTTCATTAAATGTGGAATTTTCAGCACGACATTATGATTTATGTTAAATTTTCAGTACGATTTTTCGATTTATGTCAAATTATCAGCATGGAATTTTGATTTGTGTGATATTTTCAACACTAATTTCATGAAATGTGGAATTTTCAGCACGAGGATCATGTTTAAAGTGAAATTTTCAGCACGATTTTTCTATCCATGTCAAATTCTCAGCACGAAATTTTGATTGGTGTTAAATACTCAGCACTAATTTCATGAAATGTGGAATTTTTAGCACAAAATTTTGTTTGAAGTGAAATTTTCAGCACGAAATTATGATCTATGTAAAATTTTCAACGGCATTTTTCGATTTATGTTAAATTCTCAGCATGGAATTTTGATTTGTATTCAATTTTAAGCACTAATTTCATTAAATGTGGAATTTTCAGCACGATATTATGATTTACGTGAAATTTTCAGCACGATTTTTCGATTTATGTTGAACTCTCAGCATGTAATCGTGATTCATGTAATATTTTCAACATTAATTTCATTGAACTTGAAATTTTCAGCGCGAAATTTTCATTCATGTGAAATTTTCAGCACGATTTTTCGATTTATGTTAAATTCTCAGCATAGAGTTTTGATTATTGTTATATCTTCAGCGCTAATTTCATTGAACTTGAAATTTTCAGCACGACATTATGATTTATGTTAAATTTTCAGTACGATTTTTCGATTTATGTCAAATTCTCAGCATAGAGTTTTGATTATTGTGATATTTTCAGCGCTAATTTCATTGAACTTGAAATTTTCAGCACGACATTATGATTTATGTTAAATTTTCAGTACGATTTTTCGATTTATGTCAAATTCTCAGCATAGAGTTTTGATTATTGTGATATTTTCAGCGCTAATTTCATTGAACTTGAAATTTTCAGCACGACATTATGATTTATGTTAAATATTCAGTACGATTTTTCGATTTATGTCAAATTATCAGCATGGAATTTTGATTTGTATTCAATTTTAAGCACTAATTTCATTAAATGTGGAATTTTCAGCACGACATTATGATTTACGTGAAATTTTCAGCTCGATTTTTCGATTTATGTTGAACTCTCAGCATGTAATTGTGATTCATGTAATATTTTCAACATTAATTTCATTGAGCTTGAAATTTTCAGCGCGAAATTTTCATTCATGTGAAATTTTCAGCACGAAATTATAATTTATGTAAAATTTTCACCACGATTTTTCGATTTATGTTAAATTCTCAGCATAGAGTTTTGATTATTGTGATATCTTCAGCGCTAATTTCATTGAACTTGAAATTTTCAGCATGAAATTTTGGTTTATGCTCAATTTTCAGCGCTAATTTCATTAAATGTGGAATTTTCAGCACGACATTATGATTTATGTTAAATTTTCAGCACGATTTTTCGATTTATGTCAAATTATCAGCATGGAATTTTGATTTGTGTGATATTTTCAACACTAATTTCATGAAATGTGGAATTTTCAGCACGAGGATCATGTTTAAAGTGAAATTTTCAGCACGATTTTTCTATCCATGTCAAATTCTCACCACGAAATTTTGATTGGTGTTAAATACTCAGCACTAATTTCATGAAATGTGGAATTTTTAGCACAAAATTTTGTTTGAAGTGAAATTTTCAGCACGAAATTATGATCTATGTAAAATTTTCAACGGCATTTTTCGATTTATGTTAAATTCTCAGCATGGAATTTTGATTTGTATTCAATTTTAAGCACTAATTTCATTAAATGTGGAATTTTCAGCACGATATTATGATTTGCGTGAAATTTTCAGCACGATTTTTCGATTTATGTTGAACTCTCAGCATGTAATTGTGATTCATGTAATATTTTCAACATTAATTTCATTGAGCTTGAAATTTTCAGCGCGAAATTTTCATTCATGTGAAATTTTCAGCACGAAATTATAATTTATGTAAAATTTTCACCACGATTTTTCGATTTATGTTAAATTCTCAGCATAGAGTTTTGATTATTGTTATATCTTCAGCGCTAATTTCATTGAACTTGAAATTTTCAGCACGACATTATGATTTATGTTAAATTTTCAGTACGATTTTTCGATTTATGTCAAATTATCAGAATGGAATTTTGATTTGTGTGATATTTTCAACACTAATTTCATGAAATGTGGAATTTTCAGCACGAGGATCATGTTTAAAGTGAAATTTTCAGCACGATTTTTCTATCCATGTCAAATTCTCAGCACGAAATTTTGATTGTTGTTAAATACTCAGCACTAATTTCATGAAATGTGGAATTTTTAGTACAAAATTTTGTTTGAAGTGAAATTTTCAGCACGATTTTTCTATTCATGTCAAATTCTCAGCATGAAATTTTGGTTGGTGTCAAATGATCAGCACTAATTTCATGAAATGTGAAATTTTTAGTACGAATTTTTGTTTAAAGTGAAATTTTTAGCACGATTCAGCACTAACTCCAATTAATATTTTCAGCATATTTCGACTTGGTTTTTTTTGGCAATAAATTTCGATTCATATAGAATTATCAGCTTCAATTTGGGATTATCTAAGTTTCCACCATAAAATTTTGTTTTCTGTGAAATTTTCAGCCACAAAATTGAGATTGATATAATATTTTCAACATTAATTTCGGCAGTATTATTTTTACCATGAGCTAAGTTTTGGCACGGAATTTCGATTTTTGTGATACTTTCAGCATTAATTTTGGTTTATTCTACTTTACACATCAAAGTGAGAAATTTCGTTTAATGTAATATTTCCATAACTTCTCTGATTTTTTGTCAAAAATGCAAGTATATTCTTTATTAAAGCCACAAAGGCAATAAAAAATTGTGACATAACCTCAAAAATGATTTTTTTTAAATTCAAGAAACAAATTAAAAGTAACAATAATTTACAACACTCCAATAGATTCGTTCTGATATTAATATAATATAGTTGCCAGACTTATTATATTAGAATAGAAATCAGTTGAATAATCTAATTATATGTTTGAAGACTATAATTAAAATGTACTTTTTTAAACACGAAAAAGAAGAAGATATAGCAAGGTTATCTTGAATGTGGCTAATATTAATAATACGTTTCATTTAGCGCCGTACCAAATCGCTATACTATTAGTGGAATTTGGATTTTAATTACAGAGGGCGCCGTATACTTAATAAGTCGTTTCAAGGTAGTACAACGTTGCCGCGCTTAAAAAAAGAGAATGAAAAACGAGGAAATGTAAAATTATCTTTATATCTAATTAGGTGCACATATTTATGCCAAAATATGAGTTTGATATATTTTTGAATATATAATAAACTCGATGAAAAAATCACTCAGACTAAAATATGTGAAATATTGGGATCAAATTTTAAAGAAGTGTTCTTAAAGAACGTTTGTGAAAGAAAAAAAATCAGGAACGCACTTCGGATCAAGGTTTCGAAAATACTAGGCTTCAAACTTGTTCAAGTTTTAAGAAAAACATATGAACGTATGAAAATTCATTTAGGTTGTAATAATTCAGATATTTAGCTCAAATTTTGAAGACTTATTCAAAAAGAATCTTTGTACAGGGAAAAAATGGAAACTCTGTTTAGAATCATAGTTTTTGAGATACAAGGCTTCAAAGTCGTTCAAGTTCTATGAAAAACATGTGAACGTTTAAAAATTCATTTAGGCTGTATAATAATTCAGATATTAAGCTCAAATTATAGTAAAGTATTCATAAAGAATCTTTGTATAACTAGAAAAATCAAGACTTTGCTTAAGATCATAGTTTTTGAAATACAAGGCTTCAATTTCGTTCGAATTTTAAGAAAAACATATGAACGTTTAAAAATTCATTTAGGCTGTGTAATAATTCAGACATTGAGCTTAAATTATAGTAAAGTATTCATAAAGAATCTTTGTATGAGGAAACAAATTAAGACCTTACTTAGAACAATAGTTTTTGAAATACAAGGCTTCAAAGTCGTTCAAGTTTTATGAAAAACATATGATTGTTCAAAAATTCATTCGGGCTGTAATAATTCAGATATTGAGCTCAAATTCTAGTAAAGTACTCTAAAATAATTTTTGTATAAGGAAAAAAATTGAGATTTCGCTTAGGATCACAGTTTTTGAAATACGAGGCTTCAAAGTTGTTCAAGAGTTAAATTTACTGCCTGTACGTTTTTTCATTACATAATACAATAAATTACGTTTCAATTCACCTAGTATGATAAAATTTTATTTAATTTCAAATGAGTTATTTGCAATAAATGTTCATATATGTATAAACGTAAACATGGAGTGGTAATGACAGAAACGGCCTTCATATTATACCACCCACTAGTTCATGTTAATTACTTACATACGCAAAGTGCATCGAGGATGTTTCAGTTTCCTTTTTATCTTTTTCTTGTCTAGTTCCACTTAATTCATTTTAATAATAATTAAACTCACATGAACAGACATCGTTTTAGCTAATACTCATATTATTGATTCAGTTTTAATAATAATAGTGGCATGGTGTCAAATCTGGACTATAAAGAGGGTGTTCCAGTCTATCAGAACCCAATTCGTTCAAAGTTTCCATCATAAGTCAATGTTTATGTCGCTTCATTTGAAATTGTTTAATTATATGAGAATATACAGAAGAAAAAATAATTTTTTTTCTTATTTTCTTTTATTATCTCTTTAATCTACGATAGCATCTTGAAATATTTATTATTTCATTGGCTGATAATGCAAATTTTTTTCAGTACGTGAATGTTGTGAATAAATTACTTTCGAAAAGCTCAGTACCGATATTCACTATTTAAATCTAACAAACACATTGTGTATGTTTGTGCAAAGTCTGATTTAATATTATTACTTTCAGCGAAACAGGTCCTGGAAAGTGTTAAATAAAAACTTGTTTCACTGGGGTGAACACACAAAGAAATAAACAGTGAAAGAGTACAGAAAAATTACCTAATAAAAAAATATTTTTATCGGTTTTATTGAGATTATTCCAAATCTAGTTTTATTGTAAAACAAATGCTTGTTTAAAAAATCATTCGAGTCGAAATAATTGAAATATTGAGCCCAAGTTTTCAAGAGATCTTCATGAAAGACCTATAAATGAGAAAAAAAATCAGGATCCTGCTCACTGTAATAGTTTTGAAAACACGAGGTTTTAAAGTTGGTCAAGTTTTAATGAAAAACATATATTCATTCAAAAAATCACTCGAGTCGAAATAATTGAAATATTGAGCTCAAATTTTGAAGAGATCTTCTCAGAGGTTTCCAAATTGAAGACAAGAATCAGATTGTTGCTTACTCTTATGGTTTTGGAAATACAAAGCTTCAAATGTGTTCGAATTTCAATTAAAAACTTTTGTTCATTTTAAAAATCCCTCTAGCTAAAATTGTTTAAATATTGAGCTCAAATTTGAGAATGGTATTCTTAAGCAATATTTGTACCAGGAAAAAAAAATCCTAACGTTGCCTACTGAAATGGTTTTTGAAGTATGAGTCTTCAAAGTTGAACAAGTTTCAATGTTCGCTTAGAAAAAAATCACTCATGCTTTAATTATAGAAATACAAACAAATAACTATAAATAAACAACGTTTTTTTTAGAAAGTGAAAAAATTTAATAAATGAAGTAGCGTACTTAATGCCGTAGTCATTTATGCAAACTAGCAATTATGAAACGGTGTCAAAGAGATTATATTTATTATCACGAATAAAACTTGAAATTACACATGATTCTCGTTCGGATTTCATTATTTTACGATGTAAATCGTGCCAGTACAAATGTATTCATTCATTTAATGAAATAATAACAATAAAATTTAATATCGAAAACAAAACTAAAAGCAAAACATTCACCAATTCGCAAACTATGTAGATATCTAGATATGTCACACTGAACCGGTTCTAATCTATAGTCCACCCTGTAGATATGTCTTCGGATTCGGAAAAAGGAACATTCACCGGAAATTATGATGATTAGTAAGCAATGAAAATGTCTGCGGATCAATATTGGTTAATTATACGGTTTGTTTCACTTTCAACTTACCGAATTGTTTTACAAACTGTAAATACCTGTCTAAAATAAATAATTATCTCTGTATATAAAACGAAATTGCGCATTTCGAGTAGTAAATTTATGTATTAATTGAAGGTTTTGTACATTGGAAGTGTGTCATTGAATCATATTGACTTAAGCCGTGGGGATAATAACCAAACTGATGTTACATCTAGAAGGTAAAACAGTAAATAGTAAAAATACTATTAAAAAAGGATTAAAATTTGGAAAAAATAGCAAAAGAGATCAATGAAATAATTTTTCAAGATATTCCGGTGATGTAGGATTAAATAATAAACTAAAATTGAAATTAATCAGCTACAACATCGTATTGGATTTTGTCTTTTTGTATTTGTCCGGTTGGGTATGAGAATTTGTCGTTATAGACAGTCTTTACCAAAAAATTTGTTATATTTATTTGCAGACTGTCTTTATTAGGAATAAGTCGTCATATTCCTTATTTGCCATTTTCAAAAAGAATCTGTCGTTTCTCTTTAGAGACTTTCTTTTTTAGAAATAAATCGGTCAGAGACTATTTTTTTCAAAAATAGGAGCTGCTTTTTTTGAAATAATCTGTCAATTTACTTTAGAGACTGTCTTTTTGAAACCAAATCGTTATTTGAGTTTAGGCATTATACAGAAATGAATGGGCAGTTGCCTTTAGAGACTATTTTTTTCTAGAAATGAACAGTAATTAGTCGTTAGAAGCTGTCTTCCCAAAAAGCAATCTGTAATTTGTCTTTAGAGACTGTGTTTAATAAAAAATGTCTCATATTTATTTATAGGGTCTGCTTTAGAAATTTATCGGCATATGTCTTATTTGTTATTTGTTATTGGAAGATGTCTTTTTAAAAAAATCTGTCAATTTACTTTAGAGACTCTCTTTTTGAAACCAAATCGTTATTTGAGTTTAGGCATTATCTTCTACAGAAATGAACGGGCCGTTGCCTTTAGAGACTATTTTTTTCTAGAAATGAACAGTAATTAGTCGTTAGAAGCTGTCTTCCCAAAAAGCAATCTGTAATTTGTCTTTAGAGACTGTGTTTAATAAAAAATGTCTCATATTTATTTATAGTGTCTGCTTTAGAAATTTATCGGCATATGTCTTATTTGTTATTTGTTATTGGAAGATGTCTTTTTAAAAAAATCTGTCAATTTTCTTTAGAGACAGTCTTTTTCATAAGTAAACTATTAATTGCTTTAAAAAGTGGTCTCTTTTAAAGCCAAATCATTATTTGACTTTAGGAACTGTCTTTTATAGAAATCAACCAACAGTTGCCGTCAGAGAATATTCCTTTCAAAAATAGGAGCTGTGTTTTTTTGAAAACAATCTGTCCAATTATCTCTAGAATGTCTTTTTCATAATTAAACTATAAATTGCTTTAAGAAGCAGTCTTTTTTGCAACCAAAGCGTCATTTGACTTTAGGAACTATTTTTTTCTAGAAATAAACAGTAATTAGTCATTAGAAGCCGTCTTTTTCAAGAAGAATCTGTCTTTTTGAGAAATAAGCAAACAGTTTTTTCAGAGACTGTTTAAGAGAAATAAATCGACTGTCTTTTTCACAAGAAAACGGCTTTTTTTTAAATATACTGTCAATTTTCTTTAAAGACTGTCTTCTTCACGAGCAATCGGCTTTTTTTTAATATACTCTCAATTTTCTTAAGAGACTGTCTTTTTCACAAGCAAATGGCTTTTGTTAAAATAAACTGTCACTTTCCCTTAGAGACTGTCTGTTTTACAAGCAAACGGCTTTTTTTCAAATAATCTGTCAATTTCCCTTAGAGACTGTCTTTTTTACAATCAAACGGCTATTCGCCTTTGGAGCTGTCTTTTTTGGAGGCAGTTTTCACTAAAAAATGAAAAGCACCATTCGGTACAGATACATTTTGATAAGGGGGTGAGTAGAGCTTAAGTCCCGAAATTTTTATGACGCTGCTTTGGCTGGTGGAGCTACAAAAAATTCAAAATCATATATTTTTCACTTTATATTTCAAGATTTGCAATAATATAATTTTCCAATATGGAATCATCGTTTTTCCCTACACACAATTAAAATTCGAAACTATGTTCTTTTAAAGCTTTTAGAAGCATCTGGTGTAGTTTGAAAACGATTTGAGACACTGTAAACTTCATGTACGATATGTATTATATCGCCCACAATCCCCAGCATCAGAATAACTCGAATTTCGTTTTTATTCTACCCAGATATGGGTCTTGTTGTTAGCTTGTTTACAACGCAAATTGAAAACATAGTAAATTGTAGCACGTGGGTAAAAACATTAATAATTTTTTTTTTTTTCGATATATATCAAACATTTGTAATATAATAGAGTTAAGTAATCCAAAACAACCGTTTTCACAGCGGCGCATCATCATTAATTACTTATTTATTATTATGAACTCTAACCTAACTAAGTTATCGTTACTATAAATTGTCTATGTTTACTATATCTTCAGTTTTATAGATTCAACTTCAACCCCATTAAGGTATTGTCTATAATCATAAATATGTTTATCTAATTTTGTGATTATTATTGTATAAGATAATAACTAATATATAAAGAAGTCTGTAAAACTAATATTTTGTTCATTCGATTTGATATTCGTCTAGTACGCCAGTCAGATTTGTGTAACTAATTGCAACTTTAAATTATTAAATCCTCAGTTTGCCAAATAAATTGTTTCTAAAAAAGCAAATCGGCGAATTGAGTTATTTAATTATAGTACTGAAAATTAGTTAACGTATTTTGTGTTTTATACTACAGAAAAGTCCATAACCTTAAAAAAATCTAGTTCTCGTGAATTCTTATGATACTGCCTTGATGTATTTGTAGTTTCTAGGTTTGGTTATAAACATCGAGTGAATTGTTTTTTTACCAAGCTTTTGGTGGAGTTTTTCGCTATTAGTTCAGTCCATATAAAGATGGATACTCATACCTAACTGTTTTTCTATAGAGGCGCCAGTACGACCAGTCTCTCTCAACATTCTTCCTATCAAGAATCGCTGTTATATACAATGCATTCGTTTAAATAATACACATACTGTATGATATTAGAAAATTTCCCACGTTGAACAAAACCCACAAAACAATATATTTTTTATTTCTTGTTGTTGTTTGGTTGTCTAACAGTCACAGATAACACCAGTCCGTTAGCTCTGATGGTATAAAGAAATTTGCTAATTCCTTTTACGGTGATATGGGTAATACCATCATTATCTTATTCAATCGAGATAACTATCTATATTGCTTTATAATCGCGTACCGCGGGTACTTCTGTTTCCGATACGGTACGATCAAATACAACGGTTATTTAAAATAGATAAAATTAGAGGTGGGAACTAGAACGTTCATATAAATTCCAAAAACAATATGATAATAGTTGTTTCTATGATTTTATTAGTGTTTCAAATAAATTGTGAACATCCAGATGGGTGTACTAGTAACCTCTACAACGAGCGGTACGATTTTTATAGTGTGATTCGAATCAAAACCTAGATTTATGTATTTAATTTAGTTTTTTGTCTCTAAAAAATAGAAAAATCATCCGATTTCGATAATTTTTTTCTTAAAATCTTCGTTTTTATGGAGTATTTACGAAAAAAGTTATGGGAATAGAAAAAAATAAAAATTTATATTGGTTTCGGGGCTTTAAATGTTCATGAAAAAGCACTCAATCACGTAAAATTGTTAATAACTTTTTTTCAAATTATCAAATGAAGATTTTATCCTTTTTTTCATAATCAACACAAAAAAAACGAATAAATTGAGAGATAAATTTGTACAAAAAAGTTGATTTATCATGTTTTTACAATTAAAAATAATAACAATTTTCAGGGCCGGATTAAGATTTATAAGGCCCGGGGCTAAAATAATGACGGGGCCCCCTTAAAGAATTCGGAAACCCGGAAAAATTCACAAAATAATATCAGTACATTACATTTGTGGTATCAACATATCAAAAAATACAGAATGAAGGGGCCCTCTTGGACCTGGGGCCCGGGGCTATAGCCCCCCCAAGCCTCTAGCTTAATCGGGACCTGACAATTTTACTTAAAATTGACTTTTCCTCACATATAATCGTTTGTACCTTTTTTATTAAGTAATCATTAAAGTTTTATGAACAAAAATATTCTTAAAATCCCTTATTATAATGAAATGTACAATATTAAAAGTTAATTTTGAAAAATTGAAAATTTTCACCATTAAAAAAATGGTATCTAACTAAGGTTCACTGTTAATGAGATACAAAATGAATAAACAAACATTTTTCAATTTTTTGTTTCCAAAATGTTTATTTTTTAAGTAAATTGAAAAAAGACATAAACTGCGTTTGATGCTTTTAAAAGAAGTTTTGAACGATTATTACGAAGAAATACATTCAAAATCATAAAACTATATGAAATTTCCAGGTGATATATTTCCCATATTTTTTTCATAAACGCGGAGTAAAAACGAAGATTTAAAAAAAATTAATCGAAATCGGATGATTTTCCGATTTTCTAGAGCCAAAAAACGAGGTGGCCACGAAATTATAAAATTACCTTAGTCTTGACCAGCATCTCAAGACTTATTTTCACAGAATTTCTATCAAATAGTTCAAGATTTCAAATACGAGTTTTTGAGTAAATTCACTTTTCGAATTTTAGAATAACTTCAAAAGTTAAAAAATATTCAATCAAAGTTTTAGAACTTCTAATTTTATGCAAAAAAGATAATAGGATATGTTTGACTATTGCTGATATTTATAAAGTTATGGTGGTTGAAGCCCAAGGGATGATATTTTAGCTTGAAATTTTTTCCGAACAAAAAACTATTACTCCTTGTAAAAACGCATAGAAAATGATGAAATTCTTTCTTATAATTTGAAACAATGTCTAAGAAATCAAAATTCATGATTTTTTTCGAAATTTTCAGCGAAATATCAGTGAAACTAACTGATCCAACAGACCCCGTACTGCCTCAATCGATAAATAAAAAATCTAAACTTTTGTATAAAATAAAATAAAAAAAATGCTCCATATAAGTGAAGTTTCATTATTATTTTCGACTAATTACATATTTATAAGTTTTCAATTTGATATTGACATACACATACAGTTATTATATAGTCTTTTAATCAATTTAAAGCTTTCTACGTATTTTCACAAACACGCGATGTATGAATTATCCATGCGCGAAACAGGACAACTCAAAGTTAATTCCGCAAACTTCCAACTACTAGCCTTGCGATTTATTTATTATTATTACAAAGCCTAGACGTACCGAAAATTGTATACGTTTAAAATCGAATGGTAAATCAAGACATCCTCTCCTTTTTATTTTTCAATTAATCAAATCGGTCCAGCCGTTTTTGAGTTTTATAAAATCTGCTTTGAAAAGGATCCCTTTTTCGTAACCAGTCTTGTTATTTAATCGCCAGACCTCGTATTGCAGAAAAATCACTTTCTGTTCATATTTTTTGTTTATAAATTTAACAAAAAATGATTTATTAAACTAGAAGATTTGTTTTCTCGATATCACCCTATATAATCGAGATTACGAGACCCGTTCGGTCGCATTCTTCAGACAAGGAATCTTCAGTTCGAATTTTTCGAAACACTGATTCATTCAGCGAAAATTTTGCGACCCTATACCATACTTTCAAACAAGTAATTATATATATATTATTTAAAAAGATATTTCGAAGTTTGTTAAAACCCTTTTTATTGTTAGTTTCGAATCCTAGTAAAAAGCCGGTTCATTCCTTATATGATAAATAAAGTACATAACACGTATAAAGTTGATGTTTCCGCTATTCGTAGTCGACAAATGTATGAATCATATTAAACGTGACAGTTTATCAGATTCCTACAACTAATTATTTTATATGAAAAACGGAATACTGTTTATAGTAATGCATTAAAACAAATTAGAAAATTTCTATCAGTTACAGTTAGGAAATAATACACATGGAATTGTTAAGAATTTGAAATGTTTCGCCTCGTTTATATACTTGTCGAATAGGAATTAATATACACTACTGTACAAAAAGTTTGCCCACTTCATTCGAAACGATATCTTCGGTGTTTATGATTGTAGTTTAGTCCGAGTGTAATTTAGACTGAAACATCGTTGTTATTGATGTTAGGTCCATATTTAATCTCGAGGAGATTTGGGGATGGTTTGAGGATGTTTTGCATTCCTAGAAGTTTGTGTATTTGACAGAATTGGGAAGGAAGAATGTGAACCTTCAACACCGATGTGAAAATAAACGGAATCGTTGCTGTTTTGAGTCGAAAAATAAAAATAATATTTGGAACGTAGACAAAACAACGAATCACATTTACATACGAGATCTTTTACCTAACCATTTTTTTTAATTGGAAAAAAAAAGTGAAAAATTTGAAGTTGTGCTATTCAGCACTTTGTTTAAATTGCAATGGGTCGTATATCTCTTCGGAGACGTAAATTGTTGGCGGCTTAGTCGTACCACATGGCCGTAACGAATTTGAAATAACCTGCCTCCATAGACGTACTCAACTATATTAAAAGAAAAGTATATTTCATTAAAAAAAAACTAATTTTTGTTGAAATTAAACTATATAAACATGAAGTATACGAAAATTGTTAGCAGAAAACTTAATCGCTACGGTGATTATAAGTTTACGTCCTAGAACAGTCGAAGAAGCCGAAAAAAAGTTCCGTAAATACTATATTGAAAATTTCATGACATTTGAATTGAATCTTGTCGATTCACAATCCATTGAAGCCGATTGATATCGATTGTCACTTGATTGATGTCTATTGACGTGGATTGATATTCATTCACCTTCAAATTCATGTTTTTTGAATGCAATTGGCATCTACTTTTGTCAGATTTTGTCGATTCACAATCCATTGCAGTCGATTGAGATCGATTGTCATTTGATTGATGTCTATTGACGTGGATTGATATTCATTCACCTTCAAATTCATGTTTTTTGAATGCAATTGGCATCTACTTTTGTCAGATTTTGTCGATTCACAATCCATTGCAGTCGATTGAGATCGATTGTCATTTGATTGATGTCTATTGACGTGGATTGATATTCATTCACCTTCAAATTCATGTTTTTTGAATGCAATTGGCATCTACTTTTGTCAGATTTTGTCAATTCACAATCCATTGCAGTCGATTGAGATCGATTGTCATTTGATTGATGTCTATTGACGTGGATTGATATTCATTCACCTTCAAATTCATGTTTTTTGAATGCAATTGGCATCTACTTTTGTCAGATTTTGTCGATTTCCAATCAATTGCAGTCGATTGAGATCGATTGTCACTTGATTGATGTCTATTGACGTGGATTGCAGTCTCACGTTAATTCATGTTTTTTGAATGCAATTGGCATCTACTTTTGCCAGAATTTGTCAATTCACAATCCATTGAAGCCGATTGTAACTTGATGTTGATTGAAGTCTATTGACGTCGATTGATATCCATTCACGTTAAAATTCATATCTTTTAAGTGCAATTGGCATCTACTTTTGTCAGATTTTGTCGATTTCCTATCCACTGATGCCGATTGAGATCGATTGTGACTCGATGTTGTTTCCTATCAATTGATATCGATTCACGTTTCTTCTCATAGAATTATTATGTGTTTTTGAAAACCGGGACCGAGTCCACGAGCTCCAATACCTTACAAAGCTTATTAAAAATATGTAGCTCTGGCATAATAAAAATAATCAATTACTTTTTGCTTTTTTAATGAAAATAAATAAATCACTTGATAGGGCGACCTTCGTTGATAACTTCTAAGACTAATATGGTTCTAATTGAGAGGAAATCGTTGCCATTTGAGTAAAAGCGTTTCACTTTTCTCGGCGCCGATAAAGAAATTCACTGAGAAAGCTAGAAAATATATTAACCTCACTTTAAACAACACAAGAATTGTTAAATAATGATTACAAATACACTATCACGATAAAAAAATTTATCAAATCAAATTTTTCATAATTTAATTTTTTTTCCAAAGTTCTACAAATCCTTATCAGCAGTATCACTAGAGTGCAGCTGGTATTTTATAAATATCCTTATCTTCTGATTTCATAGTTATTTTTGTTATTATTGTATACGATGAGATTTAGTATTTAAGTCAGTTTGTACTCTGATACTGGGTTCTTAATAATATTTATCGATCACGTTATAAATTGTTTTTAACAACAAATGAGTTATTTAATTATTGTAATGAATGATGGTTGACCATATTCCTTGTATCACAACATTGAAACTACTTTATATAAACTAAGCTCGGTTTCAATAATCCGAAAAAACCAAATTATTAAGAATCTCGTATCTGTTTACAAACCGATTTAAATTCAAAAAGTCTATTGTTGAAAAAAAGCTTTGATAATTATATTTATGATTACAATAATAATATAAAATAAAAGTAAGTAATTACTTTAATGGAACTTCAAGTGTGTAAGAGACACTTGGAATCGCTTAACTATGACGTTAGTTCCCATAAGGAGTGGTCAGGGTGGAATAAATCTTAACGAATATAATAACTTAAAGTTAGGTAGGTTATTTTTAATATTCTTCACATTCACATTAATTTAATATAAAAATTAGGTAATCCGAGATGATACGTTAATGGAGGATGAAATAAAGGACACTTTGTATCACTTAACACAAGAGATTGTATCTCTGTCTAGGTTACATTCGTGCAATGTTGCCTTATACTCAGAAAATTAAAACTAAAAATTTTCGTGTGTAATGTATGTAAATTTCGTCTAGATACGACCCTGTATTAACATATACTTAGTAATAAAGATTCTTGTATGCAGAGTAGTCTTTGATAAAAGATCCTTATCTGAAATAAAGAACTTTTCCGAACTTGTTTACGTGTTAGAAAATATTTATATAATAAGTTACTGAGCTGAAGGAATTCTAAACACAAATTTACGTTGTGAAGACAGAGTCCATTGTATTTTGTCACGATAATGAATGAAGTCTCTTTGTAATGTTTGTTAGTTGTTTCCGTTTATCGTAAAATTCCTCGATGCAACATTCAAACAATGTGACGACATTGCGCTAGTAATATTTTAAAAATTACATATTTAATTTATGATAAATATTTGATCATTAAATCTTGCAACACGATTTTTTCATTTTTTCACAATAGAAATATGACAATTCACTGTCAAAAAAACCGAACACGAAACATATAACTACAAAATGTCTCTTTCACTTCCACAATGATCAATAACTACCCTTTTTATGTTTGTTCATAATATCACTATCGTTGTATACTAGTAGCGTCCCGTGGGCTACCGGATTTGTAAAGGGCTAATAGGGTATACAACCCTATCGGTTAGCCATCAAACCAATAAACATTTTCGCTCGTTCCTTGAGAGGTTGAGTTTGTGTATTTACGTTTCGAACTTCATTGAAGCTTCAGAACGAGTAGTAAATAGATTAGAAATGATAAATGATCTAATTGGAGACTTCACGATTGACCAATTCCATTAAAAGAAATTTCATCGATCTGCCGAAAAATAATACGTAAAATCAAACCAAATTTTTGATGCTGTTTTTTGAGACCGTAAAGACATTCTTCCAGGATTCACAGAAACGAATATTTGATTCATCTAGCTTATAGCCCTGAGTTAGTACCCCAAGACTTTTATCTGCTTCTTAAGAAGTTTTCAATAGCTCTTGCCTCGAAATCATTTACTAGTAATTTCAGTTTACTAGGATTGTTCCAAAAGTAGCTGAGTTGACCTAGAGATGGCGGTAGTTGCTTGAAAAAGTACACAATCTATATAATGTATGTTCCAAGTTTGTTGTTTAGTATTTTTAGGCAGCCATCAATACTGAACGTTTGGAGTAAATTTTGAATGGAAAAAATTGGTCTTCGTTATAGTGATAGAAAATTTTTATTTGAAAAACGTTAGCTCAACCAATATGGAAGCTGGGCTAAATCCTACTGTTGGGAAAGACTGTTCCTTCAATATGAACAATAAAATATTGAGTAGGAAAGTTTAAATGGGTTCGTACGACTTATTTTCTAATATTTTCTGTCTTAACCCAACCGTTTTTTCAAAATGTATGAATGGTAGATGTTTCTTTTGTTCCAAACATGTTTTATCTTGTGTCTAATATAATCATCGATTTCTATAAAAGTATTAGTTTTTATAAACATAATTTAGTTAGAACAAAATTAATTTTTGTCTACTTTCTTATGTATAGATGTTACCAGTACTATTTTTTTTCTTCAGAATTTCAAATCGTTTATTCAATATCTATCTTATAATTTCTTCTTTTATTTCGTTAATTACTATTTTCTGATCTTCTTAGAATACAATTTAATCATCAAGTTATCATGATTCTTCAAAGAATATTAATTCGAGACTCATAAATCCCATGTAATCGATATTATTTATATAATATGCTACATTCTATGAATAGATAAATATGTTCGATAAATATAAACGACAATAAGTTTATTTGCCAACCGGAACAACGCTTGTCTAGATAACACAATATTAAATTACAGGTTTGCATATTGAAAATATTTATAGGAAAATATAAGGAGATTAAATAGACTGAGGTGGAGTCATAAATCACGCTGGCAATACTCGATAGGTTAGTAGTAATAAAATTAAATCATTCTACTGAACATATATTAACTTTCAGGCTCTGTGGATTCACCTTTTGAGCTTCCTTTCTACTTCCCAATCTATCACAGCTTCCCATGATGTGCTTTAGATAGACATCTTCACCATCTAATTGCTTACTTTGAATCTATTACCTTTCAGATCTCTTCTTCGTATAAATCCAAACCATTTAACCTTTAGATCTTTTATCACAGTTGTTATATCGTCTTTTTTCTCCCCGTTCTTGATCTTGTCATTTATCAACTTCCTTATGTATCCTTCATTTTGACAGGTCCAAGCTCAAGTTTGAAAATGGAAAATAATCCGAGGAAGTTGGTACTAGTCTTCTTAATCAAATGCGGCCGTTTTTGTTTGATTTATTCGCTCAAACGTTGATGGTTTTTCCTTTTTCAAGATAGATAGATGGAAATTATCCCACGTGGAACCCAAAAAATCCGACGTCATGACTTTGTCTGCAGATGCATCGGTCTTGAACCCAAAACTATTGATGGCTGTCAAATAAATACTAAACTTGGAGTCTTCAAACTTGAAACATATGCGTGGTAGTTTTCAAGCAACTACCGCCATCTCTAGATCAGATCAAGCACTTCTTGGATCATCGTCGTATCTTAAAACTGTATGTGCACCGAATTTGGTCAAGAAAATATATCATTTATAATCGTTATTGAAATAGGGAATCGATATGGTCGACAAAACGTTCTACTAGATTTTTATGGTTTTATGAATAATTGTTAATTTTTGCTAAAACTGTAAACATGAGTTTGAAAGTTCGTTAAACTCTAACCTTGGCGGATTCATAAGAAAGCACGATTTTTTTATATTTCATGAATAATGCAAGCATCGTTTTAGATACTAATCTACTCGTTGTTTCAACAACACGAGTTTATTTACTCATATTTTTTATAACGCGAGATTTATCAAATAATAATGTCGGTGCTTCTACAAGAATACAATTATTTGTTTTATATACTTCATCTGTTGATATAACATGTAGAAAAGGATGTGTTTCATTCTAAATAGACCATTTGTGAGTCTCGGAATTAGAAGAATGAACAAAAATGCAAAGAAAAAGCGACTAGAAACAGAGTGAATGATACCGGGGCGGTAGAGGAACTAGCAGATGTCGAATGACAGACGATAGACTGAAAATGATTGGAAATCGGAATAGAGGATGACCATAAACAAACTTAGCCCAACCAATATTATACTCTAGGTGAGATAAATCCTTCGTTATCAACAGTAAAATATTTGGTAGCAGAGTTTAAGCGACCTGCATCGTAGTGGTCGATCAAATGAAGTGAAAACTTTAAAAATTGTGAAGAAAAATCAGAAAACTGAAAAGGGAAAGACAGTTCCATCTGCATGCAAGGTCATAACGTAGGTTTCTTTGGTATAATTTCCGTTGTCTAAGTAGAAAATGTTGTTTCTTCAAAGCAATACACCATATCACACACACAAAGTTTAAATTGCTACCTCATCCACCTTATGCGTCATATTTAACCCCCTCAAATTATTTTTTGTCCTCAGACTTACCTAAAAGCTTCTTCAAATTGTTTTAACAAGTTTTTTTATCGTTTTTGCATGTATATTTGAAGCTTAGCTTTTATTTCTCAAAAAATTTAAAAATTTAGATTTTATATTCCATATCGTTCAAAATGACGGTAATAATTTATGAATATTATTATTTTCATTGCTTTAATTCATTCGCAAGCTAAACTAATCACCTACGTTTGTTTGTATATCTGCAACATTGATTTTGAATACTTTCTTAATGAACAACTGCCATTTTTGGTTTTTGTATTTAATAGCTTGACCTTTATTCTGCCGAAATTTAAATTGCAAATATTTTTTATTGTATATTCATTTTGTTTTTTCTCTATTGTTGTATTTTCGACCGTATAAATTGCTCTAATTGAATTTCATTGTATTTTTCATTTAGAACGTTTTTTTCTTATCAAACAATTCACTATTCATATGAATGGAACTTTATTAGTAAAACCAATGAACAAATTATTTATATAATAATACATTTCATTGTTATTGAATTAATGAAAACAGCCCAGCTGCTCTATTCTGAACCTGCGCAATTAAAAATCTTACCTTCGTTTTTTCTCTTCTCTTCAAGAATAATCAGCGTACTATTTTACGAAAACGATGTCAATTCATCTAATAATGTTAACAAAGACCCTCGTCACAAATAGAAATGAAAAAACTGGATTTAAATCAAATAATTTTGGGTGGATTTGTGAAAAGAAATTAAGGGAAGGCATAGATACCACAGACCAAGTATTCGCCCTAAAACAACTACAATTTGTAACTAAAACACGATCAAACAGAAATGTTAAGTAAAGAAAATTAAGCTAACAATATAATGAAAACTTTGAAACTACGAGATATAAACGTTAATTAGTCGCTAAACGTTAAAACGAACAGGATTAGATATAAAACAAAACGTATAAATGGTTAAAAGAATAGTTATGGCAGTATAGCAGATAATAATAACAACAACAAAATCGAATGAAATGGTTATGAAAAATAGTTTGAACAAGTGATAATACATCGTACCAAGTCGCTATCGATGGACACGATTCAGAAAGGTTTGAGGTCAAGGTTTATGTGTCCTGTAAACTCAGGCAAACACCCGACAGATCACCGTTGTCAATTCCACACACCCTGGTGTGGAATAGAAACAATTTAATTGAGTTTAATACAACAAAAAACCATGTTTTTACATAGAAGGTTCTGCTGGACATTAATTCTGATGTCTATTGGGTATTGAGGTTGGGAGAAACTTGACCCGGCATAACCACGTAGCTAAATTAATTATGGTAGTTTCAGAAATACCAACAAGGTCCGTAACAGCTGCTAATCTTCTAGATTCGTCAATCTTTCGAACATTGCTTGCAAGTTTGAAGATATAAGTACCAGTAATTTATATACTTTAACTACCAATTCCTAAGAAGTTTTCTTTTGAAATCTTGACATTTATATGGGTGGGTGTAGATGTTAGTTGTAACGATTGAATCTTATGTCTCAATATATGACTAATGAATCATTAATAACTTTATTTTACCACTGTTTTGTTTAAAATTTTGATTAAACGCCGGGCATGAAATTGCCAGTACGTATCTGACCTAAGAAGGAAACGCCTTGTTCCTATTTTATGTATTGAGGAGTCCGAGCTACTAATATTCTCACGGTCTCGTTGAAACTCATAATTTCCGAATGAATATTACCTTACAACCATTTATAGTGTTAATTAAACTATTACCATTAAGATATAGTTTAACAAATGTCAATATCGAAATCGGAATCACGACATTAATTAATATATTTATAGAAATGTCTTTTAACTAAAATAGAACGATTATATTTGTCGAAATCCATACAGTATCATATCAGAATACGAGGTATATCTGTAAAGTAAGCTTCGTTTAAAAAAAATAATGATTACGCAGTTTATTTGCGCAGTTTATCGAACGTTGGTAGCGCGTCCATAATCAGTGCTTGGCCGAAGAAAAACTCGTCGTTCGTGATAAAGCGCTTGCGCTATCCCCCAGCTAGCTTTACGCAAAAAGAAAAGAAAATCCCGTAGTTGAGTTCTTTCTTGTAAGAAGTTATTTATTTTCTTTACTACCGTCATAAGTAAACTCCATTTTCATAGCACCGAATAAACTCACTACCGTCATAAGTAAACTCCATTTTCATAGCACATGTTTAAACGTGCGCGGACGCCTCTTAACCTAACCTAACCGAGCCTTGCGAACGAACTTAATGATTAGTCCGCGATCTGCAACGATTTATCGAATAGATTTTGAATGGCGACTGTAGTCTAGACGAATTTCTGAGGGGATTGTTTGCCTACGGTTGCTGCTGCTTGTTGATTGACGCCTTTTTTTAATATATGCAGACAAAACAGACTTTGATATACATTTCTTCAGAATTCTTTTTAGATTTGGGCGCTATTCAATTGTGGTTGGTGTAAAAGGCATTCCGGAGTGAAATAAAGAAATAAATGACATGTCATTCATTCAATATATCGCCAAGTGTAGTGAGAAAGTTCTTGATGATTCAACACGACACTTTTTGTTACTAATCGTCGGCAGTTGTTTGTACCAGACATGTGCATCGATTGTCTGACTTTTTGGTGAGAAATCAATGAATCAATTTAGAGCAATACAGCAAATAAAATCCCCTTAAATATTGTATAACGTCTATAGTATGAATTCTATTAGATTTTATTTTTTGTATTGAAATTGATTTATTAATATGATCGATAAATCCAATAAAGACACGGTTCATTTATTTTTAAAGGTATAAAAGCATTAAATCGGATAAAAAGCAGAAAAGAACTAAAAAAACGTATCTAATTGGATTAAATAAATGTCTTGGTAAATTCCATAACCGAACTGATGTTTTTGAACTTCTTCAAATAAGTTTAATGACTTGATTTATTATTATCACGTAAAAAAAGTTCTAGGGTATAAATCATTAGGTCTTAATCAATTATAGGTCCAACAAAAAAAAACAGAAATTAGTCCGAGGCAGATAAATCTGGCCAATAGGGAGTATGAGGTTGCAATTTAAACTCTAATTAATTGATTTTGCTCATTGCAATCACGGATATGTGTGAGCAGGTGCATTATCTCGATGAAACGAACCAATTTCGGTCGTTTTTGCTTAATTTTTTCGCTAAAATCTTGCTATAAATTCACCATTGATAGTTTTTCCTTTTTCAAGATAGTCAATGTGAATAACATCTAATTCTTCGATACCAATCTGGTCTGGATTTAAAAAAATGACAACGACATCTATTTATGTATCTATAACAAGTTTTTTAGAGGTAGTCGGTTTATTACTCATGCTGCAGTTATTTGGACTAGTTTCAGTACTACCCTCCTATATTAAGGTAAATAATGACGAGTTTGAGCCCCTTTTAAGTTCCTTTATAGTATATTTGGTGAAATTATGGAAATTGAACAAGGATTCGACACAAAAGCTTTAAAAATATCAAAATCCATCTATATTGATAATTTAGTGACTTTAAAGACAGTTTACTAGTGAAATCAGCGACTTAAAAGTGAAAAAGATTCCAGTTTAAGCACATTTTAGGCTCTACTACAGCAGATTTGGTGAAATTATGGAAATTGAACAACGAATCGACACAAACTAGCGTTTAAATTTGAAAAATGCATCAAAAAAGCTTTAAAAATGTCAAAATTTATCTATGTGGATAATTTAGTGACTTTAAAGACAGTTTACTAGTGAAATCAGCGACTTAAAAGTGAAAAATATTCCAGTTTAAGCACATTTTAAGCTCTACTACAGCAGATTTCGTAAAATTATGGAAATTGAACAACGAATCGACACAAACTAGCGTTTAAATTTGAAAAATGCATCAAAAAAGCTTTAAAAATGTCAAAATTTATCTATGTGGATAATTTAGTGACTTTAAAGACAGTTTACTAGTGAAATCAGCGACTTAAAAGTGAAAAAGATTCCAGTTTAAGCACATTTTAGGCTCTACTACAGCAGATTTGGTGAAATTATGGAAATTGAACAACGAATCGACACAAACTAGCGTTTAAATTTGAAAAATGCATCAAAAAAGCTTTAAAACTGTCAAAATTTATCTATGTGGATAATTTAGTGACTTTAAAGACAGTTTACTAGTGAAATCAGCGACTTAAAAGTGAAAAAGATTCCAGTTTAAGCACATTTTAGGTTCTATTACAGCAGATTTGGTGAAATTATGGAAATTGAACAACGAATCGACACAAACTAGCGTTTAAATTTGAAAAATGCATCAAAAAAGCTTTAAAAATGTCAAAATTTATCTATGTGGATAATTTAGTGACTTTAAAGACAGTTTACTAGTGAAATCAGCGACTTAAAAGTGAAAAAGATTCCAGTTTAAGCACATTTTAGGTTCTACTACAGCAGTTTTGGTAAAATTATGGAAATTGAACAACGAATCGACACAAACTAGCGTTTAAATTTGAAAAATGCATCAAAAAAACTTTAAAACTGTCAAAATTTATCTATGTGGATAATTTAGTGACTTTAAAGACAGTTTAATAGTAAAATTAGCGACTTAAAAGTGAAAAAGATTCTAGTTTGAGCCCATTTTAGGTTCTACTACAGCAGATTTGGTGAAATTATGTCTTGGTCCGAAAAAAAAAACAGAAATTAGTCCGAGGCAGATGAATCTGGCCAATAGGGTGTATGAGGTTGCAATTTAAACTCTAATTAATTGATTTTGCTCATTGCAATCACAGATATGTGTGATCAGGTGCATTATCTCGATGAAACGAACCAAATTCGACCGTTTTTTTCCGCACAAACGTTGCTATAAGTACACCATTGATAGTTTTTAAGCATAGTCAATGTGAATTATCCCAAGCGAAACCCAAAAAACTAACGCCATGACTTTGCCTACAGATACAACAATCTTTACTTTTTTCTCAGACGGTTTTCCCTTTTCAGTCCGTTGTTTTGATAGTTCTTTTATCTCGCAATTAGTCTAACAACCCTCGTAAAACAGAGCTTAAAATCTCTAAAAGTGCATCTCTATTCATAGCACATTTCTATAAATATGGCACGAGAGGTCGTTATACCAGAAAATGGAAGGCGTTTACTATGATTTTAATATTTTCGGCACGCGAGAAATACTAAAAGAAATGTTTTTCAATGTTATTTGTTAATATTTGAACATAAATCATTTCCACCCCAACAAAAGATTTTAATGTATACCACACCCTTAATATTTGCAAGTGCCTATTCAATTACACCCTTATCAAATGAAATCAAATAATCCGCTATGTTTATTTCACCGTGGAAAAATAAACAATCCAAAATATAGGCAAACAGCCCCAAATTTGAGTTGCAACCATTTCATATGTACGAGGGCTTTAGCTAAGGACAGATGTTAGACGTTTTACCAGCTGTTTCATATTATACAGTAGAAATTATAAGAAAAATACCATTTTTGTTAAAAATTTCTGTAGCATACGAGGTCTGGTTATTAAATAATAAGACCGGTTACGAAAAAGGGAAATTTATTCTACATTCGAACGCCCTCCTCCCCTTACCATAGACCTTTCCATTGATCGAAGCAGTCTCCTTTGGTGAGCGCCTTTAGGAGCTTCCATCGACTCCCTTTCAAAACAGATCTTTACCTAACCTTCCAATGAAATCTGAGCATTTCCGTTGACGTAAGAGCTTTAGGTCAGGGGTCAGATGTGTTATTCCTCGTGTAAAATTTTTCTAGCCGTTTCTTCATCGGCGTTTACAGCTTCGGTAATCATCCTGATGACCATTCGACGATTAGCACGCACGATTTGGTTAATTTTGGTCACTGTTTCCGGAGTTGAAACAATCACAGGGCGATCTGGGTGTTGATCATCTTCCATACTATCTCGGCGCTGACTAAAGCGCTTACACATCGACACAAAAAATTGCATAAATTACCAATTAAAAGATCTTTTAAAGAAAATGATAGAGAACGAAGAAATTTGGAGGTAGTGAAAATGATGATAATGAACATCGTTTCCAAGAAGGAGAAATACAGAAAGTATGATAAATAATTATAATTAGAGTACTACAGCCCGAAACTAAAATCTAAAACACCCAAAAAAAGTTAATTAAACATCTTGTAATTATTGAAATACTTTTAGGAAAAACAACAAACCATGAAGTATACGAAAAACAAAATTAAATTTCTAAGTACGTCTCTGGTTCAGTTAAGTTCAACGTTTTGATAATTCTTGGCAAAGCAGGCCGCGCAGAAGACGCGTACGTCAATGTCATTGTCATTGGACGTACTGGTACAAATCGCAATTTCGACAAAAAATAATAAAGCGACGAGTTTACATAATTGAAGTAAATAGCCGAGGCGTATTAGTGTTTATCGTGGAAAATCATTTGAAACGTTTTGATTTTCAAACTTATTTATTATTACAGAAATATAAGTATAAATACGAGGGGTGGAAAGTAATTAGGCCTGCCGCTTTTCTTTCCTTGATCCCTTTTGGAAGTTAGTTTTGAATTAGTATCTTTATTGAACAATCGTTTAAATCAAATCCATTTCTAGTCCAATTTACAAATTTTATATCACGCATTTTTGTGCAGTTGATAGTTCTGTCAACACTTTAGAAGTACATGACTACTTCTTCGTTATAAACAGGGTAGCAGAGTTTAAACGAGGCCGAATGTCCCTCGCAGTGGTCGACCAAAAGAGATGACGACGACTAAGAAATTTTGCAGAAAATCCAGTGGATGAAAGTGCGCGATCTAACAGACATAGTAGGCATTTCAAAAAGTGCAGTACATCACATTTTAACTGAAAATTTGATTATGATAAACCTGTGCGCAAGATTGGAATCGTGCCTTGAAGATGTTTCCATCCAGTATTCCACAGAAATGCACCAGAAACGAAATAACAATGGACTATTTTTTACCCAAATTTTTGTGTTTTCTACTTCTGGGATCATCCTCGTATATAATTTTATTCAAGAAATACCTGACGGGATAGAAATAAGCGAATCAATGAGATGAAATGCGGGTGGTCCGCCATATGTCGATAAATTCATAATTAATGGGCATACGTAGAATATTCCATTTCCATGACTGGACTGTATGCTAAATTAGTGTATAATTATATTAGGATAACAGGATAAATTAATATTATAATCGTCTAAATATTTCTATGAGAAATGTATGAGTATGAATTATTAATTTGAACGCATGGTATATAATTGTAAATATTGATGTACGGAAAAAACGACTTGAAACCTTGAAACAAATCCTTATAGATACAGGATGATTAAATTAAACGAAAGTATCATTTCTTTTATAGGAAGAAACAGCAAGAATCATGCTTTGAATTGTTCCTTTTGGTGGAATTTACTAAAAAAAGTACTCACGGTAATAAGTTGGAATGAAAGAATGAAAAATTTATAAATTAATTAAAAGCTTGGATGTATATCCTTACAAGGATGAATATTTTTATAGACAATTATCATTTGTTGTTTCCTGTTTATTGTTAAATCGTAATACTAATAATTAATATAAAGAAAAAGAGACTTAATGAATTCCACTGTATATTTATATAGAAAAAATTATTTCCTGATTTAGATCAATTTCCCATCAATTCTATTATTGAACATAAATTATTACAAAAATTATTAATAATACGTCTACTACAAATAGTTATTTATTCCACCAAAAGTTAAAAAAAATCAAAGTATACATTTTCAAATATTACTATCCTTAACTAGTACTGTCAAAATTATTTGTACAGCATTATGACCGATTTTAACATTTCAGAAAAAGTAATGAGTTTGGCCAAAATGAAACTTAAACATACAAAAACGAAAATAAAGGCTAACCAAGGATTATCAAAATGTAACCAGTCCAATACATGATTGAAACAAGAAAATATTTTATCCACTAAGCTGTTCAATATAGTACTCGATTGGATAGTACCAAAAACAGAAGAAGAGCTTAACGAAATGTTTAGAGCCTTTGTACAAATGGCAGAGACAGTGAATATACGATTTAACGAAAATAACACCACAAAGAAAAGGAGCAGTCAAAAATTTTCGAATACGTTTGAATGAAGACAAAGATTAATGAGCTAGAGTAAGTTTGAAGTTATGTATATCTTGGGGTGGTTATCAAAGATGACGGTGAAGAGGAAGGAAACAATTTGGACCACTAAATCTCCAAGAAGACGAAGCTACATCTACAAAAAACAAAAATAAGATCAACGCGCGAAATTTGAGTTCTTGATAAAGCAAAGGATGGAAATTAATATTTATAGTAATGGAAAAATGTACTAGTGGGTAGAAAAATTAAGGAATGATGACTTGGAAGAACAAATAACGAAATATGGAGGAACGGAATTCAATAAAATAATAAGATTCGAATGAATAGATTATGTCAGACTTTAGAACAACAAAAAATGATGGATATGAAGAAATATTAGATGCTGATGACATTTTTTCTAGAATTTTGTGAATAGCAGAAATCGGGAAGATAAAGAAAAGCAGTTTCGATCATTTTATTGGATTTGGTATTATAGAAGATAAATTCTTTAAATCTGCTTTTCATATTTTAGAACATTTTCCAAAAGAAAACAAATATTTGTGTTCATAAATTTGTTGAAGGCGAAGAAAAGTTTGGAAAAGACTAATAAAATAAAAGAAGACAGAGAAGACGATGTAGAAGAAGGTTTCATCACCTGGAAGTGTATATCTTGGGGTGGTTATCAAAGACGACGATGACGAGGAAGGAAACAATTTGGACCACTGAATAAGTTCCAAAAAAATCTCCGACATAACGAAGCCACTACATCTACAAAAAACAAGAATAAGATCAACGCGCGAAATTTGAGTTCTGGTTAAAGCAAACGATGAAAATTCATATTTATAGTAATGGAAAAGGATACTAGGGGGTAGAAAAATGAAGGAATGGTGACTTGGAAGAACAAATAACGAAATATGGAGAAACGGAATTTAATAAAATAATAAGATTCGAATGAATAGATTATGTCAGACATTAGAACAACAAAAAATGATGGATATGATGAAATGTTAGATACTGATGACATTGTTTCTAGAATTTTGTGAATAGCAGAAATCGGGAAGATAAAGAAAAGCAGTTTCGATCATTTTATTTGATTTGGTATTATAGAAAATTTATATTCTTTAAATCTGCTTTTCAATTCAAATTCCAAAAAAACAAATATTTGTTAAAGGCGAAGAAAAGTTTGGAAAAGACTAATAAAATAATAGAAGTCAGAGAAGACGATATAGACAACCAATTTTTCTTTTAAAGCTTTTTTGCTAAAAACCCATACCTGGATGAATAATTATAGTTCTGATATGAAAAAAATTGGATTGGAACTGTATGAACTTGAGATAATTATAAACAATTTTTGTTTTTTTGAGGTCGGAAAATTTCTAGTAAATCCTCGTATTGATATAACAATAAATAATTATAAAGTATATAAATAATATTTATTACTAATGATATGTATATACAGATATATTTGTTTATCAACAATATTGGTGATTGATGACTGTCTGTAAGTTTCTACAACAAAAAGATATTAAAAACAAGTTTCGTCGAACATGTTGTTTGTTTCATAAATTGGATGACATGCAATACATTAGATAATGTTTCCGTTGAAGTTACAGTTACATTTTTTTCTAATTTCGTAATAGTTGGATATGTCCGATTCGAGAAAAAAGATTAACAAGTCGATCGATGATTCATTTAACGACGAAAAAATTATTTGCGTAGGTGCAGTGTCAGTGACATCGAATAATAATTTGAACTACAACTGAAAATCGTTATTGGGGGTTGTAATGCAATAAATCGACAATAAATATCACAAGGTTACCAAAATACATTAATTTTGGACGATCGTCCAGTAGATGCTCTACCACCCAGTATTTTAATGTTTATAATGAAGGATTAGTCACATCCAGAGTAAAATCTAGTTCAGCTAAAACTATTTTATCTCATGACCAATTTTTTCCATGTTTACAAATTCACTGAAAAACGTTCATTATCGATGGCTGCAAAACAAATACTAAAACAACTTCCGCCATCTCTAGGTCAGGTCGAGTACTTCTGGAACCATCCTCGTATTATTATCACAAAAGCAAAGAATTAGATCCAGAACTGTGTTTCGAGAAAGTTCTATATCTTGTAGTTGTTCTTCAGTAATTATTATATTATAACCGCTAAAATATATAACCTTTTGACTGCGCCTCGTAGTTAACAAATTTTTTTAATAGAATTATTATCGTTTTATTCGTTGTCGAATACACCTCACTATGACCGTATTGTACAATTTTTTATTTATTTATGTATTCTATAAATCTTATAGAGCAAAGTTTCGATTTTGCTATACCTTCCTCAGATCCTTAAATGGTAGGGTTGTTTAAGAACGTGTCGGGTAAAAAGTGCGAGTGAAACATTGACAAATGGCTGATACAATCGAAAATATGCGAAACAATTCAATGCAGGTACGTCGAGGAAGGTCAACGACGTTTTATCCATAGTGGTATTGCCTTGATGGAGTTATTTTTAATACCAACACATTCTTTTATTTTCGAAAAAAAAGGTAGCGCAACAACCAATTATTTGATTCATTTAATGATTATTTCCGTTTGCAAAGATGAAAAATACACTCCCACTGACTTACCCATGGGGATTTTATTTTTACTGTAATGGGAAATCCAAAATTACCAGATTTTTTTGAAATTAATACAAATCTGAAACTGTAGATTTATTTCGAGATAAAAACTTTTTTTACTATCATTTCGACAATCAAAAAGTTGTAAACAGATACAGAATGTATCCGGAATTCAAAACAAAAATAAACTTTTTATAATTTGTCATTTTGTCAATAATTTTTATTTAAAACAATTTTTAATATTTGTATTATGTTGTATGAAATGATTTAGCAATAATATATATTTTGTACGAGATTTTTTATAAAAAAAATCAGTATAATTCAATGCAGTCAATCCAGACGTAATTATAAACCCTTAGAATGAATTTAAAAACATTTAGTGAATTTACGAGGTTATTTTTAAATGTTGAGGTGTGAATATTTACAAAATTCGTATTAATCTATCAACAAATTACGTTAAAATTAGAAAAAAATCATAAACCTCGGTGAATATTTTTATTTCCGTTTGCAATGATGAAAAATACACTCCCTCTGACATACCCATTGGGATTTTATTTTTAGTTGGATGGGAAATCCAAAATTACGAGATTTTTTTGAAATTAATACTAATCTGAAACTGTAGATTTATTTCGAGATAAAAACTTTTTTTACTATCATTTCGACAATCAAAAAGTTGTAAACAGATACAGAATGTATCCGGAATTCAAAACAAAAATAAACTTTTCATAATTTGTCATTTTGTCAATAATTTTTATTTAAAACAATTTTTAATATTTGTATTATATTGTATGAAATGATTTAGCAATCATATATATTTTGTACGAGATTTTTTATAAAAAAAAATTAGTATAATTCAATGCAGTCAATCCAGACGTAATTATAAACCCTTAGAATGAATTTAAAAACATTTAGTGAATTTACGAGGTTATTTTTAAATGCTGGGGAGTGAATATTTACAAAATTTGTATATTTCTATCAAAAAATTGCGTTAAAATTAGAAAAAAATCATAAACCTCGGTGAATATTTTTATTTCCGTTTGCAATGATGAAAAATACACTCCCTCTGACATACCCATTGGGATTTTATTTTTAGTTTGATGGGAAATCCAAAATTACGAGATTTTTTTCGAATTTGATTCAAATCTGTGACTGTAGATTTATTTCGAGATGAAAACGGTTTTTTTTTCACTATCATTTCGACAATCAAAAAGTTGTAAACAGATACAGAATGTATCCGGAATTCAAAACAAAAATAAACTTTTCATAATTTGTCATTTTGTCAATAATTTTTATTTAAAACAATTTTTAATATTTGTATTATATTGTATGAAATGATTTAGCAATCATATATATTTGGTACGAGATTTTTTATAAAAAAAAATTAGTATAATTCAATGTAGTTGATCCAGACGTAATTGTAAACCCTTAGAATGAATTTAAAAATATTTAGTGAATTTACGAGGTTATTTTTAAATGTTGGGGAGTGAATATTTACAAAATTTGTATATTTCTATCAAAAAATTGCGTTAAAATTAGAAAAAAATCATAAACCTCGGTGAATATTTTTATTTCCGTTTGCAATGATGAAAAATACACTCCCTCTGACATACCCATTGGGATTTTATTTTTAGTTTGATGGGAAATCCAAAATTACGAGATTTTTTTCGAATTTGATTCAAATCTGTGACTGTAGATTTATTTCGAGATGAAAACGGTTTTTTTTCACTATCATTTTGACAATCAAAAAGTTGTGAATACATACAGAATGTATCCGGAATTTAAAACAAAAATAAACCTTTTATAATTTTTAATTTGGCAATAATTTTTATTTAGAATGAATTTAAAAACATTTAGTGAATTTAGTGAATTTACAAAATTTGTATATTTCTATCAAAAAATTGCGTCAAAATTAGAAAATAATTATAAATCTGCGTGAATATTTTTATTTCGAGTTTGTAATATATATAACAATATTCGTTTACTAAAAATTACCTCAATTATATTCAAGTATCCATTATATATTTTATCAAATAATGATGATCACAAATTGGGATGACACCAGACGGAATCACTACAAGACGCGGCACAACAAAAATCACCGTCCCGAGAGCTGAAAAAATATTCAAAAACTACATTCACGAATTGGGAAAACCACAACGGAAGAGCCGGATGGAACGTCGATTAACCGCGACCAACGGAGTTGTTGTTATTCCAACGTGTGGATGAATAGTAAATGGATAGACCTCGATCGGATGGGATCAAAGATTAGTTTGTGAATGTGAATGTACTACGGCGCGACGAACTGCTTTGAGAGCCCCCACAACACGCTCGTATCCCCGGTATCGAACAGTCGGTAGACGCTGTATTATTAAAAAAAAAACTACTGATGATGATACTCGTTTCGAACGAAATTTTGAAACATATACTTCAAACTGTATAAAAAATTTTGTATGGGGATGAGAAGTAAATGAAAAACGAATTTTTTAACATGAATAGTAAGTCTATATTGATCTATAAACCTTTACCTGGGAGGTAGGAAAAATACGATTTGAAATTAGATAGTTAAATAGCAACAAACATTATTTTATAAAGTGTTGAATAATTTACGAGGATATAAAGCAACAATACAAACGCAGAGGAAGATATAATAGATTAACTGCAAAAAAAACCACGAGAAAAATGGGAAAACAACAAAAGAAGTGCTGGAAAAAGCAATTTATTATTTGAAGAACGAAAAGTCCCCGGAGATGATGAAATAACATCTGAAATGTTGTGTTATTTCAAATATGCGCTAGAGAATGCAATTAATAATGCAAAAAAAGTAACAAAGCGATTTGTGATAAATATAGAGGAAGGAATTTGATAAATATGGTTATGAAAATATAATGGAAAAAAAGCTGAGATGTATCGTAGAAACGATACTTCACAAAGTATACAAAACCACATTTTTACACTAAAAGAAATACTAAACAAAATATTGATAGTATTTTTCATTTATCGATGTGGAGAAGGTGTTAGATACGGTTCGAAAAGTATAGGGAAGAAATCTTAAGAAAATTAAGACACATCTATAACAAAAAAAAGGATCAAGATGAGGAAAAAAATGTTGTTCATTAAAAATTTCATATTATACATTTGCTGATGATAAAGAAAATGAATAGAAAGAAAACTAAGGTGACGATAATAAACAAAATGCGGAAGAATTGAAAATGTGGATTCATAGCTAAGAAAAAAGTGTCAAATCCAAAATGGAAGTATTTGGAACTAGATTTTGACCTATGGTTACGAATCATGAGTGCTAAACCAACAAGCTATAGACAAGAAATATTTGAGTAAAGAAAAAAATGACAAAAAAAGATAAAATTAGAAATTGCGGTGAAATTGAAAAAAGGCAATTGAGCTGGTGGGGATATCCACAGAGAACGAGTAATTCGAGACAAGTAAAAAACGTTTAGGAAACCAAAAGATAACAAAAAACAAATAGAGAAAGTCATGTGGTGATAAGACAAGTTTTGAAGACAAAACCCACATGGTAAGAAGCATTGATAGCTATGAATAACAAGTTATTAAATAAGGGTGGAAGGGAATATTTTCCAGATTATTTAGGGATTGGAGTGTAGTGAAGTGAAGTGTAGACAATATACATAACTTTACACAGAAAGACATAATTCAATTAATTGAAACAATAAACGATTTCAATTACAGAACGCAGTTAAAGAAGGACGTTAAACGGTCAATTGACAATAATTTAATTGTTGTTAAATTAACTTAATGCAATTGGTGTTATTGCCCGGCTGATGCCTTCAACCAACCGATTAAACTAACTTTTGATTTATCAAAATAGAATGTGTAAATGGAAATTAGACCGATCTCTACGTATGAAATAATATGAGAAATGATATCTGGTTTAAAAGGATCTAGACCTTAGAAATGATTATTTAAACGAATTTTTATGGTAAATAAAAAGGTTTTTTGCTTATACAATCATATTGAATCACCAGCAATGACGTTTCAAATGTTGTACTACATTTTTTCTACTACAAGTACAGACAAAGTTTATATTTATAGTATTGGTGCAGTTATTTAACTTTACAAGTCATCTAACGATAAGAAATTAGTAAGTTAAGACGAATTAGATGCAGTAATTGAAGATAATACTAGATTTTTCTTCAATATACACCTCTCCCCTCGCCATACACCTTTCCATAAGTTTTTTCCATTGATTGAAGAAGTGCTGGAAGTCTTCTTTGGTGAGCGCCTTTAGGAGCTTCCAACGACTCAAATCGGGTCCCTTACAAAGCAGATCTTTCTCTAACCTTTCAAGGAAATCTGATCAGACCCGTTGATGCAAAGGCTTTTGGTTAGAAGTCAGATTTCTTGGCACCAGCTTCACACTGAATTTTGTCGGGTGTAAAATTATTCTAACAGTTTGTTTATCGGCGTTTACAGTCTCGGTAATAATCCGGATGCTAATTTGACGATTCGCACGCACAATTTGGTGGTTTTTGGTCACTGTTTCCGGAGTTAAAACAGTCACAGGGCGATCTGGGCACCGGTCATCTTCAGTGCTTTCACGGCCTTCACCAAAGCATTAAACCATTCAAAAACACGAGCACGAAATAGAAAATTATCCCCATAGACTTCTTGCAACAATTTATAGCACTCAGTCGCGTGTTTTTCTCAATTTAACGAAATATTTGGGATTGATATGTTACTCATGGTTTTCGGCACGTGTATAACGCACTAACAACTCGTGGACAGTTTATAACTTCAACTTCGTTTATTTAGTACACAAAATATTTACCGTTATTCAAATTAATTTTAATGTTTTGTTATATTCATTATTATACCAAACACATAGAAGTAATTTGACTTTCAATGATTGAAAAAAGTCTTTACTTCTCTTAAATTTTTTTTTCTAATAAAAATATTTTATTTTTCATACTTTTTATCGTTTAGTTTTTTATTGTTGATGATTCTTTTCCACTTTCTCCATAGCCTATTCTGTTCAAAAGTGAAATGCCTTCAATTCACCTAAATTCACCATCCCTGACAATGCAGCTTTCCATTTTTATTCAGTAGCCGTACTACTTAAATACAGGATGTTTCCTAAGTAATCTGTAATATTTGTTATTCCGTCACTCCATTTTAAGATGAGAAGTTCTCAGAAACATGTACATGATATACTGAGTGTTGAATATTGTACATTAGACGACCCAGAAATATAAAAACTCTACAACTGGAAAGCAGAAACTTGGGCCTCTAGGTCACCTGGACACAATCCTCTCGATTTTTTTTTGTGAAGATATCTATAAGTGGTGTGAATCACTCGATATTAAACTTGGTTGTGTCTTAGAACGTATTTCCAACGAATTTAGAATCTATCTTGAATCAACTCTCACAACAAGTTTCGAAAAATAACGTTAACGAACAGTTAATTGATTGAAGTGAAGGGAAACCATCAAAACAAATCATTCAAAGGGTTGCAGTTGTTTCCATTAACGAGTTTTCATCTCAGTTGTCCCTTTAGGGGAAATTAAACTATCTAGAAACAGAGGCGGTACATAAGGAATCAGTGAGGATTAAATAATTAATTTTAGAAGAGAAAATAAGAAAATATCCGTTCCTTTCATAGTTTATTTCAATTCTAAAGCCAATTTTACTTTTCCTAGATACAATCTACTAAGTAGTGTATGTTTTTTTCCGGCTCGAAGGACCAGACAACGTAACGTTATAGTAGCAGCATACAGTGTGTTAAAAATTAGATAAAAAGAAGGAAATTTATGGGAAAACTATAATTATTGAAATGTTTATAAGAAAAAACGTGTGGAATTTCTTAGAAAGTGTTAGTATTATTGTCTGCAGGCATAGGCGTCCGTCATAAAATATAACAAGACATTTATCGAGGTCAAAGTTAAACGAAAGCAAAACATCCATTCACTCATTTTTTTTATAGAAGTTATCACGTGTATGGGTTCAAATTAGTCGGCATGTGAAAGTATTTTTTTTTAGTAATTAAGCTAAAGTTAAATAAGATCAATAATTTATATGAGTATGGTACCATATCCATGTAAATCTTTCTTTTTCTCCTCATTAATTTAGAACGGTTGGGAAAAAGTTGCTCAAGAACGTGGTTTGCATTATAAAAATCAACGGAAAGTAGTAAAGAAAATATTTTTCGCCATTTATGTCCACCTTATTTTATTATAAATAAGAGATTGTTTGATATTTGTTAATAAGGCCTACTTATTTTCAATAAAAACACTTTCTTAAACTCCGAACACTGTTTTTAGACATATGTATTACAGTAAAACATGGTGCATCTTTGTAAATTTTCCTCGTTAACCATTTTGGCTCGGTCTTCAACTTCAGGAACAACAAATAATCGGACGGGACCAGGTCAGGGCCATATAGTGAAGCAAACGCAAGTCCCGGCTGCCTATGTAAGTCTAAGTATCAAAATGAGTTTCAAAATATTGTAGTCATCACTTTCTGGACGCTTTTCGTGGCCATAACTTGTTTAGGGCGTTAAAATTGATTGGGCTACACTTTCTTTTGCATTGCGAAGAACTCCAAGCACCCATTTTGCATTTGTAATATTTAAACGCTCATGAAGGATATTTAGAACAATTGTTTTGCAATTTCTTTTGCTTTAAGGTGCCGGTTCCTTAGAAAAATTCAATTTTCTTTGAAGTAATTATTGAAGTGTTTAAAAGCATCACTGACTAGCGTGTCGGCATTTTTAGGCTGAAATACGAGTTTTTTGTAATCGATACATTTGTTGACCGTTTTTATATCTACTGGTTTAGTTTTTCGTTTATGTGTATGTTTTGCTAACGATAAGAATGACGCTCTCTTCTTGTTTAAAGAGGTCTAAAAAGTGTATCGTATTTTTACTAGAGTCAGTCGGTTATTTGCTTTACTTGTAAACGTTCGAGTTACGAGTTTTAATTAAAGTATTCAGTTTTCACGAGTTTATTATTTACTTCACCTGATCCACAAAAATTCTACAACAGTAATCACCGTCACATAGATTAATTTCTAATGAATCTCGTCTTCAGGATACATATTTAAGAATGAAGTTTGAACGTTGATGATAATTCAGTGTCAAATATGTCGTTTATTCACTTTCAAAATTGCTGGAACAACACCACTAATTGACGTTATGATATATATTAATATTGTCAAAAACTGATTTAACATATGGCAACAATGTAGTAAAATAACTACTAATAATGTCGGTTGGATGAAACAAACGGAATACCACATCATCAAATTAACAATGTTGCTTTCATTAACGCCCTCATCTTCGTCATTTTTGAATGGTCGATTAGGGTATTGTCTGTCATAAGATTGTTCGTCTCGGGCCACAGACCTTGTGTACCCTTCGCCCTTAAATCCATTTATAATCAGAGTCTAAATTCGAAGCGATAAATAGATTCTGATCAATAGCATCGTTCGAAAGAGACTTGATTGCAAAAATTCGTCATTTTCGTTAATTATATTATTTTCATAAGAATTTTGAATGTTATTATAAGCAAATTTATCCTATAAATGAAATAGAAAGTGAGGCGGGTATATTATATAGAGAAAAAATGATGTATTTAAGCTATATACGACAACAAAAGAAGATACCTACCTAATTTAGAAGTAGCTCAATCAATTCCACTAAAAATATATTTTTAAATAAATATATAGATGTCAAGTGCTTGAACAAGCCTCAAAAAATAATTATTTTCACGTGCAAATCATTACCTTTGGTACATAAAGAAGAGAAAATAAACGTTAAGGATTTCGAAGTGAGTACATAATCAATTCCAATGAAATTAACGTCAATAGTTTCCTAAATAAGAAGAAATTGCTAAAAAAACGTCCATATCAACCGAGATTTGTTAAAATTTTCATGATCTATTGATTATGATGCGAAGATTTGTCAAAAATCAGAAAACAATCACAAAACTTTGGCTTTTACTCAAAAACAAACATGGGACAAACAAGTAGATCGTTTCAAAAAGGAATTCATGATCATTAAGATTGTAAAAATGATATTTAGTCGATTTTTATCATGAAATGAGTTTGTGGTAATCAGAAGCATTCCCAAAATCAACAATCATCTTGAAAATAATTAAATCCAATGAAATTAAGATCAATAGTTTCCTAAATAAGAAGAAATTTCTAAAAAACGTTCAAATCGACCTAGATGTTTTAAAATTTCCTCAATCTATTGATTATGATGCAAATATTTGCCGAAAAATCACAAAACTTTGGTTTTTATTCGAAAATAAATATGGGACAAACAATTAGATCGTTTCAAAAAGTAAATCATGATCATTAATATTGTAAAAATGATATTGAGTCGATCCTTATCATAACATGAGTTTGTGGCAATCAGAAGCATTCCCAAAATCAACAATCAACTTGAACATAATTAATTCTAACGAAACTAATGTCAACAGTTTCCTAAATAAGAAGAAATTGCTAAAAAAGACGACCTAGATGTTTTAAAATTTCCTCAATCTATTGATTATGATGCAAATATTTGCCCAAAAATCACGAAACTTTGGTTTTTACTCGAAAATAAATATGGGACAAACAATTAGATCGTTTCAAAAAGTAAATCATGATCATTAATATTGTAAAAATGATATTGAGTCGATCCTTATCATAACATGAGTTTGCGGCAATCAGAAGCATTCCCAAAATCAACAATCAACTTGAACATAATTAATTCTAACGAAACTAATGTCAACAGTTTCCTAAATAAGAAGAAATTGCTAAAAAAGACGACCTAGATGTTTTAAAATTACCTCAATCTATTGATTATGATGCAAATATTTGCCCAAAAATCACGAAACTTTGGTTTTTACTCGAAAATAAATATGGGACAAACAATTAGATCGTTTCAAAAAGTAAATCATGATCATTAATATTGTAAAAATGATATTGAGTTGATCCTTATCATAACATGAGTTTGTGGCAATCAGAAGCATTCCCAAAATCAACAATCAACTTGAACATAATTAATTCTAACGAAACTAATGTCAACAGTTTCCTAAATAAGAAGAAATTGCTAAAAAAGACGACCTAGATGTTTTAAAATTTCCTCAATCTATTGATTATGATGCAAATATTTGCCGAAAAATCACGAAACTTTGGTTTTTACTCGAAAATAAATATGGGACAAACAATTAGATCGTTTCAAAAAGTAAATCATGATCATTAATATTGTAAAAATGATATTGAGTCGATCCTTATCATAACATGAGTTTGTGGCAATCAGAAGCATTCCCAAAATCAACAATCAACTTGAACATAATTAATTCTAACGAAACTAATGTCAACAGTTTCCTAAATAAGATGAAATTGCTAAAAAAGACGACCTAGATGTTTTAAAATTTCCTCAATCTATTGATTATGATGCAAATATTTGCCGAAAAATCACGAAACTTTGGTTTTTACTCGAAAATAAATATGGGACAAACAATTAGATCGTTTCAAAAAGTAAATCATGATCATTAATATTGTAAAAATGATATTGAGTTGATCCTTATCATAACATGAGTTTGTAGCAATCAGAAGCATTCCCAAAATCAACAATCATCTTAAACATAATTGATTCCAATGAAATTAACGTCTTCATAAAAATCGCAGTAGAATTTTTGGTGGAATTGTTAGGTGTGAAGTAATCATATAAAGGTTTGGAGATGGAAAACGTGACCAAAAACCAAAATCCAATATAATCGAGGTGTTCCAATTTCTCATATTAACTGGATAGCGTAGGTCAGTTTTCTCTTTTGTTTAAAACGATATTAAAAAAAATAATTTAATGTGTTTTTCGTGAATTTATACATCATTTATTAACTTTCGATTTTGTTTATTAGAACTGAAATGACAATGGAAAATTTCGTTTTCATTGTCTATTAAATAAATTTGTGAGAATCACTAATATTCAAAATTAAATATTGAACAAATGATTAGATCGTTTCAAAGAACTCATTGATGTCAATATTGTTGAAATATTCGTGAAATTAATCACTATAAGGCCTAAAAGCATCATTTAATTTGACAAATGATTAAATCTGATAATTTAAATTTCGACAAAAACCCAGATTATAGCAAATAATTATTTATTTCATTCTAGTTTTATATTGATTTACTCTGTCTGATACATTTGCTGAAAATTGAGAAATTTCTCGATTTTAAACGAAGTTAAAGATTGGACAAATGATTCTATGACTTTAAAAGAGAATTTATGATCACTATTATTGTTAAAATGTTAGTGAATCGATATTTAATAAGAAATAACTTCATGGCAATTAGTATCATTCCCAAAATCAAATTAACGTCAATAATTTCCAAAATACATAATACATAATTAATTCTATTGAGATTAACGTCAATAATAACCTAAATAAGAAAAAAAATGTTTTGAAAATTGTTTATATCAGCCCAGAATTGTTGAAATATTGTTAATTCACTCACAATAATCAAATGATTTAATAAAAGTTGAAGAAATTTGGGTTATACTCAAAATTACATTGGACAAACAATTAGATCGTTTCAAAGAAGAATTTATGATCATTAATATTGTAAAATAACAAAATCATTCCCAAAATTAACATATATATTTAATTCTAATAAGATCATCGTCAATAATTTCTTGAAAAAGAAGAATTTGTTATGAAGATCGTCCATATCGGTCTAGAATTGTTGAAATATTGTTATCATTTTCTAAATTATTTACTAAAAATTATAGAATTTTGGATTTTGAGCGAAATTAAACATTGGACAAACAATTAGCTCGTTCTAAAGGAGAATTAATATTCATTAATGTTGTAAAATTGACTATTTAACTCAATATATGATTAAATCCAATGAAATAAACGTATACCGTCTCCTAAATAAAATCAATTTGTTATTAACATTGTTCAAATATTGTTTATTAACCAATTGTAGTCTTGTTATATACAAATTAAACAAACGACTAGTACTTTTAAATTGTTTGTGATATGATATTCATCAATTTGAAGTCCAAAATAAGCTTTTAACTTTTATAAGTCTTCCCATCGCTATAATTTAATATTATCTGATAAACTGAATTAAATTACTTTCATCAACCTTGTAAAAGAAGTTACCACTCTCGATGGATATTATAAATATGTGTTCATATATGATTCCGCCTGTTTCTAATACGCATACCAACTCATAAATTATTACTCCGAGGTAGCAATTAATTCTATGATTCATTTCTTAATTGTACAAGGAAAACGAAGGCGTATAGAAATAGTTTTCTAAATAGTTGCAAAATTCGTTTCGCATTCATAAATTACACTATTTTCTCAGCTGTCAGTCTTCCTGACTTAGTGTACACAATCTATACAACAAATCTTTCAAGTTTGAAGAAGTTGTTTGGTATTTGTTTGGCAGCCATCAATACTGAACATTTCCATGGACTTAGCCCAACCAATATAAAAGCTGAACTAGATTCTATTCTTGGTGAGACTGATCCTTCGTTATTAACAGTGGAATATCGAGTAGCATAGTTTAAGCGAGACTGTACGAATTGAGATGATCAACAACTCAGTGGTTGACCAAATGAGGTCACGACTCGGAAATGTTGAAGAAAATGTACGAAACTAGCAGACGTAGTAGGTATTTCATATTAACTTAAAATTGGACATGGATGCCGCGTTTGTTCACATTAAAACAAAAGAAGATGCTTCCATTAAACGTTTGACAATATTACACACAAATAAAAACTATGGAACCATCACTTCACACCCAAAACAATGAAATGAAATCGAAGAACCGGCTTCAAAGAAGGCAAAGACTATTCCATCTGCAGGTAAGATCATAGCGTCGGTTTTTTCGGATAATTTCCATTGATTATCTTGAAAAAGGTTGCAATGTTTGGGCGAGGAAAATAAACAGAACGCATGCACCCTATTCGCCAGATTTAGCCCCTGCAAATTTTTTCACAAGAGGAGTACTTCAAAGTGGGTTTAATTAATTATTTCATCCAATCTTTGACTATTTATACAGAAATTTCGTCGAATGTGGAGGAGATTTTACTACAGAAATTTTAAAATGAAAATTCTGCTTAATGAATTAAAATAGTTTGGAAAAAATATGCGACACTCGTTATACTAATGTAGATGTGATCTTTTATCGCTGTTGCCAATTAAATTAATTTCATTAGTTATTTATAATTGATAATGAGCTTAACGACAAAAAAAAGTGTGGGAATATTTTTGTAGATTTTAACGGAATTATTGCACGCACTGAATTCCAATTACCATGAGAATTTTATTAAGAAAATATGAGATTCTAGATCATAATTATGAGTTTCACTATCGTTTCATATATTAGTGAGGTAATTTTTAAATTTCGTCATTAATATTAGCAAAATTGAGCACTTGGGTATTTCAATTTCTCATTTTTTAGAAAATCAAAGAATAAGTTTCGCGATTTTATTCATGTTCATGACTGTCAATGCAGAAAGTGATGATAAGAAATTAGATATTATGTTCGAATATCAATTTTTTGAAATATTCTACATCGAAGCTTCGGCTTCCCAGTCCTTATCACACATTTTTTTACTCAATATCGTCCACAACTCTTCAATAAAGAGAGTTTGGGGGATCGGTATCATACAAATGATATATCGTGAGCCCCAATACAATATCTGGTTATTCTGAAGCTCCTAAAATATTATTTCCTTATTGGGATGATGTGTATTAATAAATTCAATCAATTTTGGAAGATATGGCATACCAAACGAAAACTTGAACTTCAAATTTCTTTTTGGACGTCATTAGGATAATTTAGAAGAGTTAAAGTTCCTAATTTGTCTTCACCTTATTCTACCAATCGATTTTACTGGTTATTAGTCAAAATTTTAGACAGCACACTTTTTGGAATGTTTAAACACGATAGTACATCACTTATTTTCATATAAAAAGTCAAAACGACAATATAATCTGCTATTTAAATGTATTCACAATTTCAGTTTTTGACATATATGCTTATTTTTTAGATATCTAGCTTGTAGTACATAACCATGTTTAAATTTGACAAAAATTAAAATGTCATTTAAAAATTGAGATATTAGTTATTTAGAATTGAATTGTAGCCAACAAATTTTTTCGAAAACTTTTGCTAGATACGTTATTTGAAGGAACCTCATGGAAGAGGATTTCTATGATGGGAATGTGATCCAATTACTTACTACTAAGAAGATGTTTTGTTATCTGATATTAGCCCAATTACACTTCATTTCATTCCTGAAAATTACCGCTAAATGATATCGTAGGTCCTTATTCCATTGATGGTAACTTGAATGAAGGTAAGAACTGCTTCAAAATAATATGCTGATTTCGACAAACTCATTACCTGATCCGGAATACCTGCAAGTTCCTTCGAAAATACTATGGTTCAAGAAATATTAATTATGATGCAAAGATTTGCCAAAAAATCACAAAACTTTGGCTTTTACTCGAAAATAAACATTGGACAAACAATTAGATCGTTTCAAAAAGGAATTCATGATCATTAAGATTGTAAAAGTGATAGTATCATGAAATAAGTTTGTGGCAATCAGAAGCATTCCCAAAATTAACATTTATCCCAAATACAATTAATTTCAATAAAAATAACGTCAATAATTTCCTAAATCTGAAGAAATTGATGTAAAAATCCTTCATATCGACATAGATTTGTTGGAATATTCTTAATTTATTGATTATGATCAAAGATTTGGCAAAAAATCACGAAATTTTGACATTTACTCGTAAATAAGCATGGGACAAACGATTAGATAGTTTCAAAGAGGATTCTATGATCATGAATATTGTAAAAGTATCATAAGTTCCTGGCAATCAGAATAATTCCCAGAATTTTCATTTATTTCATACACAATCAATTTTCTTGAGATTAACGTCAATAATAACCTAAATAAGAAAAAAATTGTTTTGAAAATTGTTCATATTGGTCTAAAATTATTGAAATATTGTTAATTCGCTCTCAATAAACAAGTAATTTAATAAAAATTGAAGGAATTTGGGTTTTTCTCAAAATTAAACATGTTAATTGTGAAAATTGCCGTTAAATTATATCGTAGGTACTTATTCAATTGAGGGTAACTTGAATGAATATAAATATTTAGAACTGCTCCAAAATATTATACTGATTTCAAGAAATTAATATTCTGATCCGGAATACCTATAAGTTCCTTCGAAAATAATATGATTCAAGCAAAATGGACTATTGATTTATTTCCAAATCAAAGTCTGAGAGTATTGATCTAAGTTTATGTAAAATGGCCTACACGATTACCTGATCTGACGCTATTAGACCTCTTTTTGTGAAGATATGTCAAAAATATTGTATGCTGTAATGTTTTTTCGTATTTATTCACCTTTTTTTATTCGTGAGGTGATTTAATAAACACTGTCTCTCACGTTCTTAATTAATTTACACATTATACACTTCACTAATTCGTTTTATTCACGACGACTATTTATTTAGAATTAAAGAACTCCTTATATATCCTAAATAGAATTCTACTAACTTCTAGAACAAAACAAAAAGAAACACAACTTTCCTAGATTTTATTTTAAAGAAATACTGTAAATAAACCGCCTGCAATGTTAAAGACCCATTTCTCGAACTTGTTCGTAATAATACAAAACTAATCACCTCGATTTAGATAACTTTGAAACGTTTAAAGATAAATATAGGATATTGTACATGAATTTTACTTAAAAATAAAAAAAAAATTAGTTATAGACAACGAATATATTCAGTAATATATATTTCCACGTCTCCAGCATCACGGGTGGTCAAAAACGTAGGAGTCTCATTAGGTAAATTTCCTAGAAAACTTCATCTACCCTTGTATGTAAGTCGTTTAGAAAAAACTGTCGGCTTTACCTATATCGCATAGATAAATCTTCTCAGCGAGCTTATAGTGCCTAACATTGTTTTTCTGTTCAGGAGATTGAAGCACTTACCTCACCTGTGAGAAAATCAAAATTTCAAATCTATCACACGCGGCGTAATGTCCCGATAAGATCTATGCATAGGATACAAGTTTTAGGGTAGGTTTAGGTAAACAAAGGAAATGGCAGGTAGCCAGGGTGGATTATAGGGTTGGTTGTGTCTATTTTGTTAATTTAACATCCACAAATAATATATTTGATTGCCACTTACATTATTTTATTCAGAAAATATTAATTTATTTTTTAACCAGACTCGAAGGACCATTAAAACTTCAATAATAGTGAGAAATAGAAGAATATTTTAATAAATATGGAAATTAGATCCAAAAGAAAACCGTCGCAATTAAAAAAACCTAAAATCAAATCCATTTGTCAAGGAAAAGGTATAAAAAGAATATATAGTTCAAAAAATAGGGTTTGAATCACCATTTTGGATAAAAGTTGATTTCAGCGTAGATTTTAATAATGTATATTAAAAAAATTATAAATTTCGTTGTTTGAGGGATAGAAAAAACTAAGCATTGCCTGTATGACATCAAAATTAGGGAATACAACCCTTTGGATTGCAGTATCATTGATAAAGATTAATAAGATTTTCACGTATTTCAATTAATATCTTTATTGAAACCTTCAAAAAAATGTTTTTACGAAAAAATCGAGCACAAAAAGACATAGGAGTCCGTATTAATTGATATTCTGCAGGCGACTTCAATCTTCATGAGCAACATCTACCTGTCAAGTAAGTCTTGCAGATATTGCTCTAGGTGGTATAATGTTAAACAACTCGGAAGAACATCTGCTGTGGTAGTATCGATACAACAGGTCTCCTACAACTTATTCCTCTGCTCTAAGCTGCCCAAGGTCATATTTGAATCGCCTATAAGTCTTCTGTATTGAGTGGAGAATCTATTCTTGGGAGCCTAGCTCCAAATGTGCAAACTATACTCCAAGAATGAACGCATCTAGGCCTTGTAGAGGATTAGAAGCTGTTGCGGGGTACATAGTTATTTAGTCTTGAAGAGGGATACAAATTTTTGTAAGGATACCTTAGCTAATTCGGTCACGAGACTATAAAGAAATATTACTACTAATTTTAGCTCCAGACAAGCAAATTTGCGGTGTTTTATGTGCAAGCAGTTTCAAATTCTAAGCTGCAGTGCCAGCCTGTATTAGACTCAATTAAATTGGTTCCAGCCCTACTCTAGCATGTTTTCAAGATCGGTAAAATCACAGGGAGCCAATTCTGATGAAAACGTTTCGTGTTTTGGTAAAAAACAAGTCAAAATCATGCTGCAATGTAACATCGTTTTAACCCCTAAGTTGTCTACCAACAAATCTAGTCACGGCTCATTTTTTAACCCCCATTTGGTATTTTTAGTACAATTTCAACGTCATATTCATAAATCCACGTTTCGTGACCACTTATGAAGCGTCTTCAGCTATGTTGTTTTTGTGAAAGATTTAGATATTTGGGTACAAGTTTAGTATAAATATACTTCAAACTCGAAATATCAACTATTCTCGGTTACTTCAGAATTGAGATTCATTTTTATTGTTACAAACACTTCCACGACATCGTGCGTGAAGCCGATACTGTTCGGTTATAATGGAAGAGTTCAAAGTTTGGCGAGCGTGACGGTTTTTATATTTCTTTTTCACAAACAATTGAAGTTTTCTTCTACTTGAACCGGCCCTGTTATTACATATTATATTTGACGAACCCATCTTACCACACAAATATTAATTGAAATAAGTCGGAAAACATCGATATATTATTTGGTGTCTCATCCCGCTGCGTTTTTGAATCTAAACGCGTCCATAATTAAACATTTACAATATTTTTTTTTCAAAAGCGTATTGGACATCGACGTAGGAGTATTTTTTTAATAAGAGATTTTGTCGTTAATTGCCGTTTGTTACTAATTGAACATTCAGTAGGTTGTAAACTAATCTGAGTGTTGAGAAATTTTGAATGAGATACGATACACCAGACATGATTATTACCCATCGGTTAATACCGTTTTATCTTCCGAACGTAATTTAACTTTTGGACGTTAGAATTGATATAAATGAGAAAGTTTTAAAAATATATTGATTACAAATTTAATAATTATTCCCACGACATAATTAGGAAACTTGATATTCGTGTATAAACATAAAAAGGTCAATTTACATCAATTAAGAAATGAATAATTTGAAGAAAAGATTATTAAGAACGAGGAAACTGATAATTGAACTCTAGCAATCATTAATTCTGTCATTGTCATCGTCGTATCCGTCCAGTTTATGAGCCCTCGGGTCCAGGTGCATTTTTACCTGTAGCTGAATGCCTTGGTTCGTGCCATTACAAGGTGAAACTAGATGCTGGACGTGTGCTGAAGCGGTTCAACTGAAACACAGACAGGTCAAAGAAACGAAAATCGTACATTTCCAATTGCGTTTGGCCTCAAAGTCTTTCTCAAATCTCTACTCTTGAGTGTCATGGTTTAGTGCAATTTCCGTTCCAGGGGCAGCCAGCAACCCAAGAAGAACAGCCGCTGTTTACGACGCTAGAACCAGGCTACCTCAGAGACGATATCCAATGAAGATATTTCGTTCAATTTTCATATTAGCGATGCAGATCTTTTGTGTCTAAAGTTATACTAGCATTCCTGAATCTAATCAATCATTCTGTCACTGTCATATTATTATTAATCGATTTGATTAGGTTAGGTTTCAACAAGTACTTGATCAACGGTCAATCGTTAAGAGTATTTGGCAACAATATGTTCACATGAAGATGATTTTTACTAAAACTTTGGAAATTTTTTTTAAGTGCAAGCTTTAAAAATATATTGTGATTCTACAATCGTTTTCTTCGTGTTAATGAAAATAATTGGTATAACTACTATAATCCGAAGAATCTAGGAAACTAATTGTGAGACCTCAAAAAAATTTTCTACTTAATTAGCGCCGCACCTTGATGAAATGTCAGTAGTTGTAAATCCGTCAAGGTATCAGGAAATGTCCAATTTGTAATAATTCGTGTTTTTTTTATTAAGCACACTAAGCATTTATTTTGGATGGATTTACGATGTAAATTAATTCAGTTCAACAAAAAACTGTCTTCGTGGCGTTTCTAAATACAAATTATATCAAAAATAATGGATTGAAAAATTCTTAAACATATAGATGGCGCCACTATTAACAAATCGATTCATATAAAAGCATTTTAAATAGATCTACTTTGGTTAATATGAGAAAATAAAATAAAAGGAATATCGTGTGATACAAAACATTGTTTTTTGTTGAAATAATATTATTAAATAAATCCAGAATTAGCTTGATAATTCAGACTTTGCCTCAACAAACCAGATGTTATCGTAAAATGAAGCTGATTGAATTAGCTGAGATTATGAAGATATTAGCAATATAGTGAATTTATATTTGGATATACGAGTGTTGTTAAAATGAACTATTTAATCTAAGCAATGTTTGGAGCTGTTCGATCTGAATAAGACTCAATAATTTCACACCAGTATCCAATTGACAGTTGACACGTGACGAACCACCTCTAAACGTTGACGCTAAAGACTAATCGTACTATAAAAACGGTATTAAAAATTTTTGTGACCGCTCTAACCTTTACATCGTCTACAGAAGCAACTAGATTGAAGTATAGAATCAAAATCTATCTAAAGAAAAGATTTTTCCTATGATAGTCTACGATATTTTGAAATCAAAGATCGATTTGTCCATCTTTGATCTTCTAGAACTACACGAGGTGGCACTCTCGTAGATAATTATCAAAATAATAAGCGTGGAAATAATAATATAGAAGATTTATAATATACCTTGATATATCTGAGCAGTTTTTCAGCTTGAACGCAAAATTCTCCTTCGAACTTCTGCAGGCAACCATGATATTCACATACGAGTACGTCACGTGCTTGCCTGATCAAACATTTTCGGGAATGTTCGTAATTTCTGTACAAATTCCCGAAATATTTGTCAACCAAAGTTTCCACGTCACTTTTTATCTGAAACAAATAAATCAAAATTATAATTCAAGCTAGATAATACGTAGTAAGTATTGTTTGGATAACCATCTTGCTTTAGAAACTATTGATTATGCAGCTATTCATATATCCGACCCTCTTGAAACTATAATTTTTCCTACATATACGAAGTTTACTGTCATTCCATTAAATGTACATAAAAATTTGCTACTTAACGTTAAAAGAGAACGTGTAATATCTAGTTAAACATTATTATACAAATTCTCAATACAAGTTTCAAATCGGAAGGCTTGAATATAGTCCCTATTAAAGAGCTAAAACAACTAAATAATGCTCTAATCTTCTACTTGGCAACATAGCGTATAAGACAAAGATTTTTTCAAAATTTTTTGGTATATCTTTGTCGTTATAGGATTGAATTTATATTTTTCGTTTACGAATATATCAAAAATTAAATTTACATTGATATAATCAGGAAAAACTAAAAAAAAAATAATAATATTTATGTAATTAGCCGAGACAACCCTGTAGTTGACAGTTGGTAAATCTTGTTTTGACATTTTTGATAGTTTAGATACGTTCTGAAGTGCGAAATATTGATCAAAACCGCTTCAATATCAATGTATCACTTTACTTTATAAGAACACGTGAAGTACATGTTTTTTTCAATAAACAAGTATATGTTACGTTGTTGACAGTTGGTATATCTATCGCTATCATGTTTTGACATATTTGATGGTATAGGTACGTTCTGAAGCGGGAAATGTTGATCTTACCCTCTTTTATATCAATTTATTACCTCACTTCATAATGTCATAGGAAGGAATAATTTTTTTCTATAAACAAATATATTTCAATTTCTTGACAGTTGGTATATCTGTCGCTATAATGTTTTAACATTTTTGATAATATTCCAAAGTGTGAAATGTTAATCTAAGTCTAATTTGATTTGTATACAGTTAAAACATCTACCACTATCCCGCTTGGATATTTTGATAGTATAGATACGTTCTTAAGTGCGAAATATCGATCAAAACTTCATTAATATCAAAATAATTACTTTAATTTCTTATTTCTTGGACCTTTTGACCTATAAGATCATTTGAAGTAGAACTTTTTGTTGATAGTACCCTCATTTATATTAATTTATCATCTTACTTTATAAAATCATGTGAAGTAACTGTTTTTTTCTATAAACAAGTATATTTTAATTTATTGACAGTTGGTATATCTGTGTTTTGAAATTTTTGACAGTATAGATACGTTCTGACGTGCGAAATATTGATTATGATTATAACCTCGTTAATACCAATTTATTACTTTGCTTTGAAAAATAAGGAGAAGTAACAGTTTTTTTTTTGATAAACAAATGTATTTTGAATAATATATCCATCGTTATGTCAAACGGTTATTAAAATTTATTTAGTATTTTCATAATATGGAGGTTAGTGGGTTATACCAGACGCGTGAATACCATAAAGGTGTCGTTTAGGTATGTGGGTAAGAAGAAGACATTGTTTCGTCTTTTACGACTCTTTTAAATAATTAATTAAGCTTTAGTATGTAATTTTATTTATTACCGGATGATAAACGAAACGAATAATGAAGAATTAGTCATTCTAACAGTGTTTTTATTGAAACGTTTGACAGGTAGTTCCAACAATGAGATAATAACACGAAATTTTTATTTATTTGTTTAGCGTTGAAAGAGAACATTTATCATTACGGACAACAATAAGCATTATGTTTGGATTGATGAAATGAACATCCATCGCCTTAAATTAATACAAAAATTCGAAACCAACAACCTAGATAGATATTCACCCACATTAGGTGGGCTGAGAAGTTCGTATATGGACACATAGATGGTGCTACTACTATTAAATCAATATGATTTTCAATTAGCCCTTATCTTCAAAAGACACGTGTATAATTTGGTAGTTTAGCTAAAGCAACAATTTTTAGTTTCGAAAAATGATTATGACCAGTGTTTCAAGCCGTTGCAACTAAATAAACCCGAATTTTTGTATTGATATCTGACCATGGATGAAACATGGTTCTTTTATTTCACATAAGAATCCAATCAATAGTCAATCAAATCGACTACACGTGATAAACCGACTCCAAAGCGTTGTAAGACTGTAAAGTTAGCGTTCAAGGTTATGGCATTTGCATTTTGGTATGCGCCTGGTATAAAATTCATCAATTATATCAAAAAACAGGTTATTAGCAACTTATCCTGATCTCAGACTACTACGAGCACTTGTTCGAGATCAATTTAGAATCGATTCGGAATCAGTTGGTAATTTAGGATCACTGTAGTGCGCATGCTTGGTTATAAACTTATTTAGGATCTTAGGATTAGTTTATCTATCAATCGTGTCGTTTCTCGTTCATTTTGAATTTTATTTTACTACAAACAACAACTTAATAACAAAGAACACGTGAAAAAATAAGCTGTGATTCGCCAACTGTTAATACAAATTCAGAACTCGGTATTATACTTATCATAACCTAAAAATCGAGTGTGATGTTTTTGAGTATTCGATTTATTTATAATTATTTTGTAGATATTAAATAATTGATGCATTCCAGGAGCTCTTGTGTCACACCTATGGAGATTGGCCACATGGCACAGCTACGAAAATGAAACACAACAGATGCAAAACGCATCGGTCATCGACAGCTGATTATGAACAATACTCCTACGTATACGTACCTAAATTAGTTAATTTATGGACAAAGACAGGACCGTCGTCAAAACTAATTAAAATCATATACGTGGGATATACAAAAAGTAATCTGAAACATTTAATGATATTCAAATCATGCCAATTCTATCAAGAGAATTGTTTAATTCTTCCTCTTTTTTGGAAAACTTTGACGTTTCAATATCATCAAATCTGTCATAGTAAAAGTGATATTTCTAGGAGCAACTAAGAGGGATAATTTTGTAAAAAGTGGTGTGAAAAATTTGGGCACACGTTTGGAGAAAAAACTGACATATAGGTAACTGCGACTTACATATAGGACGTTTTTATTTTTTACTTTTTTACTCGGCTTCAAATATAGTCTTTTTCACGTTGGAACCGTTGTAAGTGTGAAGAATTATCATTAGTGTTAAACTGGCACCACCTGTTGATATGGATCCAATGAAAACTGACATTGGTATTCCTTTTATAGACCTTGTTGTTGATTTTTATTCCATTCCCATATATCTGGGCTTCCCCTGGGAGCTAGATGTCATGTTGAACCTGTGATCTCATTACCATTCAGTAGTCGAACATGTATTTAGTCAGATTTAGCTTTTAGAAGCTCGATCTCTTCTACAAGTAGTTCATATTTGCTTTGCCTATGAACCAGGAGTAGATAGCCGAGCAAGAACTGAAAAACTCTTCGAGTTTAGATTAGAATCCACTGAAGTATGTATAGAAGCTGCCAAATTAACATTTAGTTTAGTGGGAAATGTTTTTATTTTTGATTTTTTGGTAAACAAAAGTATACCGATAACTACCTGTATCCTTCAGCAAATGCTACAGTTTTCGAAAGGTGAGCAGGAGAAGCAGCAGGAATTGTGTCGGTTAAAGCTACTGAAGTTTCTTTGATTTTCGACTGTAATAAAACTTCCGAAAGACAGCAGCAGTTGCAAGCTCGTATTCGTATGGTACTTAAGTTAACATTAGAATTATGTGAGTTAGAAATAGCAGCGCATTGATTTAAAAAAAGTGAGAAATACTTTTAGTCTTGATATACAGATACTTAATGGCATCTTCGTAGCTTCAGTAATCAAAAATAGTTGAGCTAACTTAATTGATAAGATTATTAAGTTTGTTTTCAGAGCTTTTCACTTCGGTATTTTCCAATAAATTATCGAAAATGCGTATAATCATACTCTATAAACAGGTGTTGTAGTTCTAATAGTTTTTCCATGTTAATCGGTTTATTAAAAACCCCCTCGGGATTAAAAGCTTTCATAAACTGAGAACTAAATTATTAATATACCTGACGGTAACATTGAAAAAAAGGTTTTTGATTATGTATCAAGATCAAAATCTATATCATAACCTGATAATTTCTTTCTATTTTCATATCACTGTCTAATAAATTATAAAGTGACATTTTATACTTTTACTATTCATAATTAAGCAAGTGCACGGAGATGTGCATAAAATAATAGACGAACGTCTTTTATAACTTCCGCTTCACCAGAAATAAATGATAATGTTTATTAATCACGAACACGCGCGTATTAAGAACTTTTCGGTTCTTGATTACGTTAATTGTTACAAAAGTTTGTTTTTATTTTCAAATTACATACACATATTATAAAAATAGGTCTTTAATTATGTGGAATGGAAACCAAAATGAAATATATTAGAGATAGACAACGGGATTTGTTTAGATCCAAGTTGAAAGGTTGCAGACGTCGACAAGTTGTACTGGTCAGAGCACTTTGATTTTTATTACCCGGAGGAACGTCAAGACGAACCGTGAAGAAGTGAACAATCGTAGATTCGCAGTTAAAACTATGGATGATGACCTGTCAAATCACAGTTTAAAAAAAATGATGATTCCAGTTGTACTAAATTGGATGGTATATAAACGCCTGGATGAGGTGATGTCTTTGGCTCCTTGGCGAGGTTTTATGCTTTGTCTGCGCCAATATCACCTTTAGTAGCTGGTTCGTTATCCCTTGAAGGGAAAGTGCACCTAGACTGGAGGAAAGTTGGGGAGTGTCCACAATCATATGTATGGGAAAACAAAATCGACAAAAACAACCATCTAAGCCACATCGAATTCTTGGAATCAACCTTTGGGTACCTCCTTGTATGATTATTCAAAAATTTGTAAGCTCGAGATGAAGAAATTGTAAGACATCGCACAGAAAGCATAAAGGACTGAGTTCTGTGAGGAATTAAAATTAAACGGAAAGCCGATCCAATGTGAAGACAAATTTTAATAGTTTTGTTTGTTTCTAGTGGTATTGTTCACAAGAAATTTGTCTCTTCCGACCACAGAGTGAACTAGGTTGAAGTTTTGAAAGATCTGTGAACTGAATTAGACCCGATTTAGCACAAGGGGACAAAATTCAACTAATGACGAGTGAGTTATATTATATCTAATATTTTCTGTATTAAATCAATCTTTAATACCTTGTAGAAGATTCAAGTTTCACTATGGACGTTGCAAACGGGATCTTTATGAATTCAAATTTATCCTTGCTTATATTAAAACTGAAATAATTGTAGATGAACTAATTAATACTATTAAGAATTTATTATAATATTTTTTTTTTCAAAATCGTGACGAATTTCCCAATTTAAACCCCCATTCTACTCATCCTTTCATCTTTAATGGATAAACGTAGTTAAAAAAAATCCCACCCAGCACAACAGGAAATCAGATCTCATACAACACAAAGTTACCAATTGAGAGGAAAAAAAAGGTTCAAATAAAACGTTTTTCTCCCTTGTAATTACCTCCCCATTGTTCGACGATATACCCTCATGATGGTCTAGATTTCCCTTATGCAACGTTAACTAACCATCACTTTGTCTAATAGGCGTTACCGGCTTGAAAAAACTACATAATTTACTATTTATCCGCATTGGCGTACATGAAGGGCTACAATTAATGATAAGGCCGCTCGATATGATGCAACGTGGTACAGGACACTATATTTTTTTATCAAAACCATGCGCAGATGAAATTCAACTGATTGTTTCATGTCGTTTTAGTGTCATTTTCATTGCTTGCAAGTTGCAATTGTAAAGAACAGCTCAGGTCTTTTTTTATATAAACAGTAAGCCCAAATATCCAAACCTACACACAAGTAGTTCCGAGTGGTGCTTCTGTAGGTTGTAGTTTTCGTCAAAGACGCTTCTTGGTAGCTGATTCCACACCTTAGCACTTCTCCAAAGAAAGTAACCCCGATACATTGATATCCAGTGCGTCTGTAGGTGAATTCGATGTTCACGAACCACGTCTACCTGTCGAGAAGGTTTAGCTCTAAGTGGAATTATATTGGACAGCTCGGAAGAGCATTTGTGGTGGTATCGGTGAAACAGAGTCTAAACATCCCTCTTTTCTGTTTGAATAGGAAGTAATTAGCTTTGTTGTCTTTGCTTCTAGTTTTTGTTAATCTGCCTTCACTAATTCATCCACATGACTCAACCTCAATACCTAACAATTGAATTTGCGGTGACGGTGATGCTTTTTGTTCAAACAGGTGAAAATCTTGAGATGTAGTACCAGCTTTCTTTGTGAAAACAGCAGCTTGTTTATTTCCTGCATTAAACTCAATCAGATTGTTTAGATCTTCTATCAACATTGGATGTTAAGTCAATTATAAAAATCCTTTGGATCTTCTAAAGATATCGCCATCTAAAATCTTCAGGTACGGTCTATAAAAGTTGTCGAATTGAGATTCGAGGGAAATGGTGAGTAGATGTTTGTAAACTATTTGCCCTTCTAAAAACTATTTAATTATTTAAAAAAATGGTTCATAAAATCAGATTAATCCCTATAGAAAACGTTTAACAGTTAGATGTGGAGACTATTATGATTTTTATAACGTTCGTTCAATAATCTCTTGGAGTTTTGACACAAAAAAGATCATAATACATTTAACTTTGATTTTTTTTGTTAAAAATGTTTTTTAAAAGTACCTAGCGGGGTTATTAATTACTTAATAGCGATTAAAAACATTCCATGTTCATTAAAACTTGCGTTCTATATATAAATAAATTATTTCTAGTCTTTTCACATTAAATAATAAACTAATTCGTAGGGTTTAGTCTTTTTCAGTTTTCGATTATGGTCTAAACGAAATTTGGGTTTGTGTTTGTTTAAAAATCATTCAATCTTCTCTTCAAGTATTTGACATCCCCCAAATTTTTGGTTATTGAACTGTAGATACAATTTATCGCAATATTTTATTCTTAAAATATTTTTACGACACTGTCTCTTGATAGAACCCCAAAATTACTACACAAACCCATAAATTTATATATCTAGTAAATATTAATACCGTAGATCTGTAAGTAAATACATAAATTCAAGTTAAATAATACCCAAGAGTATTTAAATTATGTTTTATTAAAATTTCCTGCATGAGTTGTATTTCTTTATTTGATTTTCCACAATAAATTTTGAAAAGGGTTCATATGCGTGTTTATAAACTATTTACAAAGACGATTTATGTAATTATATATTCATCGATTCATGCGCCATATTTAGTTGAGGCGCTAGCTGCAGAGAGGGTCCTTAGGGATCGGTTAATCCTTTTAAACCTGAAACTTGGGTCATACGAGGACGTTCCCAGAAGTACCTGACATGACTTAGAGATGGCGGTAGTTGCTTGAGAAAAAAACCACGTTTAGTATATCAATAGTGAACGTTTTCAGTGAATTTGTAAACAAAAACAACCGCTTTGCATCAAGATGTTAATCAAATCACAAATATTGATAATCAGAGCTTCTTATGGTTATAAAACAATATTTTGAGGATTGAAGCTTTTGAAAATGGACACACAGATATGCACAAGGAGAAACGCTATTAATCTGGTGGAAGAATTTAATCAGAAAATCCATAGGAATAGACGCTGTGAGGTTTCGACTAGAAGTTTTACTCGTGGATCATTCTGTTTTAAGATAGTTCTCATCAAGATGCAGCTGATCAAACACATGATATAACTCGTAAATTTGGTTAAAATGAAGTTGATTATCTTCTCTGTAGTTTCCATAAGTGATGTCAAAACGAATTGTTATTAAAATAAACGACGTTAATTATTTAAATACGGTTTTATTTCAAAATGGTGTTTACTTCAAAAACACGCCTTCTAGAAACGTAACTTCCGTTTATGCTCATGCTCTATCTACCTATCATTCGTATAATTACAATGTTGTCAAGTTTTCCAAAAAAACTGATTTTTTCGATAATTGATGACACTTTATTCGGTTATGCACTGTATCTATATTACGATTACATATATTAAACGTTATTAGATGTTGTGTACAGGATGGGCATCGAGTATATGACTAAACTGCTGTTTAATCAAGCCCTTAGGTACTGTTCTGGTCCAAATAATAGCAGCGAACGTCTATCGTGAGAAAGCACTTTTTTATATCTGGAATAATGCTCGAGACACTGCACATGACACACCTTAAATAACAAACAATAATAATTGAAATGCAAACACACATAAATATAAAACGATAAAAGATTTAATAGAATTATTCGAATGAGGAATTCAATTTATTCGATATAACCTAAAAAAATCGTAATCTCTTCCTATTTTAGTATAGTTTAGTAACAAAATGAGCCACTACACTGAAAAAACAGTATCTATAAGTAGGCAATAGAAAATGCATTAAATATATGAAGTTTGATTAGAATTATTTGAATGAAGAATGTAATTTCGTCGGTATAACCTAAAAAAAATGGTAATCTCTTCCTATTTTAGTATAGTTTAGTAACAAAATAAGCCACTACACTAAGAAAACAGTATCTAGAAATGGGCAATAGAAAATGTAATGAATATATGAAGTTTGATTAGAATTATTTGAATAAGGAACTCAATGTTTTTGATATAACCTAAAAAATGGTAATCTCTTTCTATTTTAATCCAGTTTAGTAGCAAAATGAGCCACTACACTGAGAAAACCGTATCTATAAGTAGGCAATAGAACATGTAATAAATATATGAAGTTTGATTAGAATTATTTGAATGAAGAATGTAATTTCGTCGGTATAACCTAAAAAAATGGTAATCTCTTCCTATTTTAGTATAGTTTAGTAACAAAATAAGCCAATACACTAAGAAAACAGTATCTAGAAATGGGCAATAGAAAATGTAATGAATATATGAAGTTTGATTAGAATTATTTGAATAAGGAACTTAATGTTTTTGATATAACCTAAAAAATGGTAATCTCTTTCTATTTTAGTCCAGTTTAGTAGCAAAATGAGCTACTACACTGAGAAAACCGTATCTATAAGTAGACAATAGAACATGTAATAAATATATGAAGTTTGATTAGAATTATTTGAATGAAGAATGTAATTTCGTCGGTATAACCTAAAAAAATGGTAATCTCTTCCTATTTTAGTATAGTTTAGTAACAAAATGAGCCAATACACTAAGAAAACAGTGTCTAGAAATGGGCAATAGAAAATGTAATGAATATATGAAGTTTGATTAGAATTATTTGAATGAGGAACTCAATTGCTTCGATATAACCTAAAAAAATGGTAATCTCTTCTTATTTCAGTACAGTTTAGAATCAAAATGAGCCACTACACTGTAAAAACAGTATCTATAAGTAGGCAATAGAACATGTAATAAATATATGAAGTTTGATTAGAATTATTTGATTGAAGAATGTAATTTCTCCAATATGACCTAAAAAAATTACAATCTCTTCCTATTTTAGTACAGTTTAGTAACAAAATGAGCCACTACACTGTAAAAACAGTATCTATAAGTAGGCAATAGAATATGTAATAAATATATGAAGTTTGATCAGAATTATTTGAATGAAGAATGTAATTTCGTCGGTATAACCTGAAAAAATGGTAATCTCTTCCTATTTTAGTATAGTTTAGTAACAAAATAAGCCACTACACTAAGAAAACAGTGTCTAGAAATGGGTAATAGAAAATGTAATGAATATATAAAGTTTGATTAGAATTATTTGAATGAGGACCTCAATGTCTTCGACATAACCTAAAAAATGGTAATGTCTTTCTATTTTAGTCCAGTTTAGTAACAAAATGAACCACTACACTGAGAAAACAGTATCTGTAAGTAGGCAATAGAGAATGCATTAAATATATGAAGTTTGATTAGAATTATTTGAATGAGGAACTCAATTGCTCCGATTTAACCTAAAAAAATGGTAATTTCTTCCTATTTCAGAACAGTTTAGTAGCAAAATGAGCCACTACACTGAGAAAACCGTATCTATAAGTAGGCAATAGAACATGTAATAAATATATGAAGTGTGATTAGAATTATTTGAATGAAGAATGTAATTTCTTCGATATGACCTAAAAAAATTACAATCTCTTCCAATTTTACTATAATTTGGTAACAAAATGGTCTACTACACTGTAAAAACAGTATCTATAAGAAGGCAATAGAATATGTAATAAATATATGAAGTTTGATTAGAATTATTTGAATGAAGAATGTAATTTCGTCGGTATAACCTAAAAAAATGGTAATCTCTTCCTATTTTAGTATAGTTTAGTAACAAAATAAGCCAATACACTAAGAAAACAGTGTCTAGAAATGGGCAATAGAAAATGTAATGAATATATGAAGTTTGATTAGAATTATTTGAATAAGGAACTTAATGTTTTTGATATAACCTAAAAAATGGTAATCTCTTTCTATTTTAGTCCAGTTTAGTAACAAAATGAGCCACTACACTGAGAAAACAGTATCTATAAGTAGGCAATAGAGAATGCATTAAATATATGAAGTTTGATTAGAATTATTTGAATGAGGACTTCAATTGCTTCGATTTAACCTAAAAAATGGTAATCTCTTCCTATTTCAGTACAGTTTAGTAGCAAAATGAGCCACTACACTAAGAAAACCGTATCTATAAGTAGGCAATAGAACATGTAATAAATATATGAAGTTTGATTAGAATTATTTGAATGAAGAATGTAATTTCTTCGATATGACCTAAAAAAATTACAATCTCTTCCAATTTTACTATAATTTGGTAACAAAATGGTCTACTACACTGTAAAAACAGTATCTATAAGAAGGCAATAGAATATGTAATAAATATATGAAGTTTGATTAGAATTATTTGAATGAAGAATGTAATTTCGTCGGTATAACCTAAAAAAATGGTAATCTCTTCCTATTTTAGTATAGTTTAGTAACAAAATAAGCCAATACACTAAGAAAACAGTATCTAGAAATGGGCAATAGAAAATGTAATGAATATATGAAGTTTGATTAGAATTATTTGAATAAGGAACTTAATGTTTTTGATATAACCTAAAAAATGGTAATCTCTTTCTATTTTAGTCCAGTTTAGTAGCAAAATGAGCTACTACACTGAGAAAACCGTATCTATAAGTAGGCAATAGAACATGTAATAAATATATGAAGTTTGATTAGAATTATTTGAATGAAGAATGTAATTTCGTCGGTATAACCTAAAAAAATGGTAATCTCTTCCTATTTTAGTATAGTTTAGTAACAAAATAAGCCAATATACTAAGAAAACAGTGTCTAGAAATGGGCAATAGAAAATGTAATGAATATATGAAGTTTGATTAGAATTATTTGAATGAGGAACTCAATTGCTTCGATATAACCTAAAAAAATGGTAATCTCTTCTTATTTCAGTACAGTTTAGAATCAAAATGAGCCACTACACTGTAAAAACAGTATCTATAAGTAGGCAATAGAATATGTAATAAATATATGAAGTTTGATCAGAATTATTTGAATGAAGAATGTAATTTCGTCGGTATAGCCTGAAAAAATGGTAATCTCTTCCTATTTTAGTATAGTTTAGTAACAAAATAAGCCACTACACTAAGAAAACAGTGTCTAGAAATGGGCAATAGAAAATGTAATGAATATATAAAGTTTGATTAGAATTATTTGAATGAGGACCTCAATGTCTTCGACATAACCTAAAAAATAGTAATGTCTTTCTATTTTAGTCCAGTTTAGTAACAAAATGAGCCACTACACTGAGAAAACAGTATCTGTAAGTAGGCAATAGAGAATGCATTAAATATATGAAGTTTGATTAGAATTATTTGAATGAGGAACACAATTGCTCCGATTTAACCTAAAAAAATGGTAATTTCTTCCTATTTCAGAACAGTTTAGTAGCAAAATGAGCCACTACACTAAGAAAACCGTATCTATAAGTAGGCAATAGAACATGTAATAAATATATGAAGTTTGATTAGAATTATTTGAATGAAGAATGTAATTTCTTCGATATGACCTAAAAAAATTACAATCTCTTCCAATTTTACTATAATTTGGTAACAAAATGGTCTACTACACTGTAAAAACAGTATCTATAAGAAGGCAATAGAATATGTAATAAATATATGAAGTTTGATTAGAATTATTTGAATGAAGAATGTAATTTCGTCGGTATAACCTAAAAAAATGGTAATCTCTTCCTATTTTAGTATAGTTTAGTAACAAAATAAGCCAATACACTAAGAAAACAGTGTCTAGAAATGGGCAATAGAAAATGTAATGAATATATGAAGTTTGATTAGAATTATTTGTTTAAGGAACTTAATGTTTTTGATATAACCTAAAAAATGGTAATCTCTTTCTATTTTAGTCCAGTTTAGTAACAAAATGAGCCACTACACTGAGAAAACAGTATCTATTAGTAGGCAATAGAGAATGCATTAAATATATGAAGTTTGATTAGAATTATTTGAATGAGGACTTCAATTGCTTCGATTTAACCTAAAAAATGGTAATCTCTTCCTATTTCAGTACAGTTTAATAGCAAAATGAGCCACTACACTGAGAAAACCGTATATATAAGTAGGCAATAGAACATGTAATAAATATATGAAGTTTCATTAGAATTATTTGAATGAAGAATGTAATTTCTTCGATATGACCTAAAAAAATTACAATCTCTTCCAATTTTACTATAATTTGGTAACAAAATGGTCCACTACACTGTAAAAACAGTATCTATAAGTAGGCAATAGAATATGTAATAAATATATGAAGTTTGATTAGGATTATTTGAATGAGGAACTCAATTGCTTCGATATAACCTAAAAAATGATAATATATTCCTATTTTAGTATAGTTTGGTAACAAAATGAACCATTACACTGAGAAAACAGTGTCTAGGAATAAGCAATATACCACGCCCCCTAAATATATGTAGTTTGATTAGAATTATTTGAATGAGAAATGTAATTTCTTCTATATAACCTTAAAAAATGGTTATCTCTTTCTATTTTAGTACAGTTTAGTAACAAAATAAGCCACTACACTGAAAAAACAGCATCTTTAAGAAGGCAATAGAAAATGCATTAAATATATGAAATTTGATTAGAATTTTTTGAATGAAGAATTCAATTCCTTCAATATAACCTAAAAAAAAAGGATAATTTCTTCCTATTTTACTATAATTTGGTAAAAAAATGAGCTACTACACTGAGAAAACAGTATCTAGAAATAAGCAATAGAATATGCAATAAATATATAATATTTTATTAGACTTACTTGAATGAGGAACTCAATTTCTTCTCTAGAACCTAATTAAATGATAATTTCGCCCTATTTTAGTACAGTACAAGAAGTGTTTAAATTCGTTTAAATTTTCCTGCCCCATTTTTATAATTATAACCTCAAAAAACGATAATTTTTCTACATGATATGGTTTAGTAATAAGGTGAACCACTACACTAAGAAAACAAAATCGAAATATTAATTGAAGAAGGATTTATAGAATAGGAGAAAGAATTTATTAATGTCATGAAATTGATGGACCTTAAAAGATTTGTAGCGACTGCAATATAAATAAAATCTTTCAGATTTTAATGCACTGGATTGAAAAATGATAAATTAGATTGCACAATATTATTTAAATTGAACGTATGAGAGAAGCTATTAATTATAATCAAAGCAATGTCCAAACAAGGTCCCATTATTAACAGATATCGATCAAATCGGAAAAGATACCACGCCCTTACCAAAACATTAATAATAACAAAATTATGGGACCTACACTCAATAATGGTGTACTGAACACCTTTTTATAGTCCATATTTTTAACAGAACCGTAATTATTTGGGAAATAATCGAGTACATTGATTATTTTTAAAAATATTATCACTTTACCATAGTTATTATCCCGAAATAGGCCACTAAATATATTAGACAGTCCACAGTTTTTTCTTGGGTAAATTTGATATGTCCTAGCCAGAGACGAAAAGATTTAAGATCGTCTTCATTTCAATTTGGGATAGGATCCATAGAAAGTCTCATCTTTGGTAATGTAAAGCTCTGTTTTAATAAACCAAAGAGTGTTTTGAATAACTAAGGAATTTGTTATGATGAGGGCATTGATTTGGTAGCTGCTCCTACGTCTACGATCCATTAAAAAGCATCTCTATATATTTCTTATAAGTTTTGGTAAGTTTCCAAAACCTGGATAAACTTGTATTATAATATATGATATTACATCTTATATTTTTCGATTTTTTCAATATTTTCATAGTCGCATAGAGCCTTTAAAACTACTAAGGGTCGTTGTACTAACCAAGCACCTTCAAACTGTGAGGCTAAGTGTTCAAACAAAACATTTGAACATTCTGGATCGTTCGTGATGGAGATTGCATCTTAAAAATCTCCGAAGACCAGTTACCAGAAGTTTAAATAGAGCAGTTAATTGTGAACTGTCTCTATCCGTCTCCTCAGAAGTTGTTTTATTAGCAGACTACTCAGGATCGTAATAGCTACACCGATAATGGATTCTAGGATCATTGATTGTTTTAATGATCCTAATCTGGCCAGCCCTAGACCTTCGACAGACCCAAAGTAACTGGACCTCTATTTTGAAGAACTTATTTATATTTTTTTCTGTATAATTAAATTAAAAATTTGATGGTTGAATATCTACATTAAACTAATTGTCTCTGGTCTCGTTAGATCTATTATAGAAGAAAGAAAAATTATTGATTTGGTTTTAATTATTACTTTTCACACAAATTCATAAGTATAGCGAAAGTTTTGAAAAAATAATCATGTACATTCACGTTTAAATTCGTGGTAAAAACAATACATTTCAAAATCTAGATTTCCATAATGCTAATTCGAGCTTTTTATTTTTATTTTAGTCGAAATTTCGCTTGTTCGCTTGGGGGGAACTTAAAAGAATGTTTATGCGGTATTATTGGGGTCAAATTTATTACTTACCTCATTTCGTGACATGATGGAAGTGAGGCAATTACCTGTAATCGTTACGGAAAATTATACCTACCGGGTGAGACATTCAGATTGAAAGAATAATTTTTGGTTATCAAAATAAATGAGAGGATTTCTTATCTACATTTTTTGTATATGTTGTAGTTTTGAGAAAATTTTGAAGAGGTGAAAGATGACGAGATACCTGTGCGAAATCTTAGCAGAGCTACGACAAGAATGGATTCCTCGTCAGGTCACCACGACAGCGATTTTCTTTGAAAAACTAACTTGAAACGTTCAACATAACTCGAAGAACTGTAAGGCTTGTCCTCGCATTTTTAAGTGCTAAGACACGACTTTAATCAGGCTCCTGTGGGATCGATTGAGTCTATTCGCCAGCAGAAGAAAGTGGTTCTAAAGATGTTAACATTGTCAAATTTACAGGCTTGCTACAAGAAGTGGAGATAGTTGAGGAAGAAAAGTCTGTGGCACTCCAATGTGCTTATTTTGAAGGAATGACTGTTTGAAATGTATTAATTAATACTTTTTGGAAATACAACGTTTATAACCAGAGCTGTTTATACATTTTCCAGTTTTGTTGTAGCATCTAATTAATTGTCGTCTTCGTAGCTTTCTAAAATTTCTTCTGCTTGTAATTTTGGAAGAATTTGAATAGTGAAATTCTCTTGATTATATATTAGTCCTTTCTGTTGTTGTTTTTTGTATTTTTATATTCATTGACATCTGTAAATTTTCATCTAGTTTCTCATTCATATATTGTGTAAACTTAATGGTAAAACTTTTACTTCTAAATGCTACGAAATTTAAGATGCTTTGGGTTTATTGGTAATTTCTATTGGTACAAACTTTGTTTTCCGGTTTTTATATGTTTATTTCACCAGGTATTTCATCTTCATTCTATGCCGATAACCGAATCCCGTGCACTTGACCTGTCTCGAAATTATATAACAACGAAATGAAAACCATTAATTATATATCGAGTACTTGTCACATAAATTTTAGGTACGCTAAATTCGGAGTTAAACAGAGTTGTATTAAGGACATTAAACAAAAAAATATTGACTTTTCTATCATTTAATTAGAACTTTCACTAATAGACCGATTTTAAGATATCTCTCGGATTTACAACGTCAATTTTGATATGTTAAACAATGATATTAACTTCCTACAATTAGTTATTGATCTTGATGGTCATTGTGAAACAAATCAATCTCTAGTTGAAGGAGAAAGGAGATTCGTTCCATATATTTCAAAGGATTAACAGTATTTTACATATTATTTATTTTAGTGTATAATATATACGATCCCCAAGGATCTAGCAATTATTTCGTAAAATTATGACATTATATTGTGTATTCATAACCAGTAGGTTAACGCCACCCCTTTTCGGGGGTAGAAGCTAATAAATGCAAACTAACCTCTTTGATCTAGTTAATACGTTTTTAGATACAAAAATGCATGTTTTCGAACATTTTTTTTAAATAACATAAAAACCATGCATTTTAAGAAAAAAATAAATTAGTGCAAGGTGAAAGTGAATAAGTTATTGATTATTTTGCTATTTTTATTATTTTCATAGCTGCAATATTTACCGAGATATGGGTTGTTAAAAAAACTATCAATTCGCAGTTGAAAATTTTTGGGTTAAATAACGGAAAAACGCTCAACTTTTTTCAAAAAACTAGTCAATACATTTTTAGATACAAAAATGCATGTTTTCGAACATTTTTTTTAAATAACATAAAAACCATGCATTTTAAGAAAAAAATAAATTAGTGCAAGTTGAAAGTGAATAAGTTATTGATTATTTTGCTATTTTTATTATTTTCATAGCTGCAATATTTACCGAGATATGGGTTGTTAAAAAAACTATCAATTCGCAGTTGAAAATTTTTAAGTTAAATAACGGAAAAATGCTCAACTTTTCTCAAAAAACTAGTCAATACGTTTTTAGATACAAAAATGCATGTTTTCGAACATTTTTTTTAAATAACATAAAAACCATGCATTTTAAGAAAAAAATAAATTAATGCAAGGTGAAAGTGAATAAGTTATTGATTATTTTGCTATCTTTAATTATTTTCATAGATGTAATATTTACCGAGATATGCGTTGTTGAAAAAACTTTCAATTGGCAGTTGGAAATTTTTAAGTTAAATAACGGAAAAACGCTTAACTTTTTTTTAAAAACTTTAAAAACTTAAATAACTTAAAAACCATGCATCTTCCGAAAAAAATAAATTAGTGCAAAGTTAAAGTAAATAAGTTATTGATTATTTTGCTTTTTTAATTATTGTCATAGCTGTAATATTTACCGAGATATGCGTTGTGGAAAAAACTTTCAATTCGCAGTTAAACATTTTTAGGTTAAATAACGGAAAAACGCTCAATTTTTTATAAAAAACTTTTTGAAATCTCTGAAATGAACTACAACAAGTCTTTGGCATAAAATAGTGCACCAATATTTGTTTGCTAAAAATGTTCAAAAGAATTATAGAAACAAAAACGTTTTTGAACATTTAAAAACATCGAATTGATAAGTCGTCACCATATTTTGTAGGTATCTCAATCAAATCCAAAAGTGTATTGATCTTAATGGAGAATATTTTGAAAAGCATATCCAATAATAAATATTTGTGATCTCAAAACTTAAGTATCAACCCTCGTATTATAAATAATAAGCACTAATTCGTCATTCATCGAAGCATCTGTTTTTTTTTTCAACAACAAATATTATTGCTTTCCAGTTTCCGATAGAGGGAGCTACACTCAACAATCGAATGTAATTTGGCTCCGATCAAGTGTGCGAATCACCCTCTTCTTTTTTATGCACGTAGGGAACACACTTATCGGGTATATGAACTTCCGGTTGAATGTAAATATTATAATGGCCTTAATGTGAGGGATGTTCAGTAACTAAAACAGTTAGTGGTTAGATATAGTTCATTCTTCAATTTAGAGGATCGCATTTTGTTGAAAGACAACTTCAGCACTAATAAATATGTTTTAGAACGAGTCGACAAGACAATAATCAGAATATAATTAATTTTATCTAAGAAAATGAATCTCACTGTGTTTATTTAGTTTTATTGTCTTAAAAAATACACTGAAAAAAAGTGACTAGCCAAAGGACCTGTCACAAACAGAAGTCAATTCAAGTGGACAATTTTGGAATTGTGAAGATTTAATTTAATTAGAAATGAATTCAGATGGTTGAGTTATCAATATAGTGGACAACTGAAGTTACGTAGAGTAATTTTGATGGTATTGAACTTGTTGAATATTTGATTAAAACTACGGGTTATACGTTGGATATTGGGACTTTCTTTTTGTAACAAAACAGCTGTAAATAATAATTATAAAATACATATAATATATTTGACAGTTACGAGTCATATTACGATGTTAAAATGCTTCTGATCCTTAAAGTGTCCTTTTTTGGTGTCCTTAACGACAAGAAATAATCTAGGATGAGATAAACGAATTAGCTCCTACAATGATTGACAGAAGTGTCATATTCATAGTAGCGAATATATAAAAAATTAATAATTGAAATGATACAATCGAAAATTATTATTACTTTCTTTTTTTTTGGGTCCAATGACATAATTTCGGACGAGAACTACAAATTTCACTTATCCTTGTGATCAATTATTTCCCATCGATTGCGCTGACAGTATTTTCTATACAATTTGCTTCGTAAATTTTAATTGTTTATTTTTTTTAATTAGGGACGCACTTGAGTGAAACACTCGTTAATTAGGATTGGTGGAATAGTGACATATTTGTAGATTGGTTATAGAGATAAACGAAAATGAGATGCATTGATGAAAGGTGATCAAAACCAGATTTTTTTCGTCGTCACTTTCAAATATATTAGAAAACTTTTCTCGAAATATTTTGCATATTTTTTCACGTTAATTTATTCATTCGAAACATCTGCATTGTTTACATCTAACGATGTATTCTTTAACACTTCAATTAAGATCTAGTGGCTAGAGTTTTTTTTTGTATGGGTTCTAACAGATCTTGAAGTGTATTTTTAGATCTTTTTTTATTCTTTCTTCAATAATTTCTTTCGTTGTTAGTACATTTAGGTCCTCTTCGATTGGGTGGTTTGATACATATAACATCACTCAATAAGTCGTGTGTTTGACACACAGATGGCGCTTCCAATGTCAAATCCAACTTTCATAAAACTATGTGTCAAATTTCATGACATTTCGATAGTCCGAAGTCCGAAAAAAATAACAGCAATTTAAGTGAAGTTACTTTTATTATTTTCAAAACAATTTCGTGTGTTACTTTATATTGTTTCTTTATGAGAAAAAATTTTGTAAAAGCTCAGCAATGGCTTCAAAAGTGTTATCCAAACATCATTTGAGTGAACTACAGCCAGTAAACCACATCCAAAGACACAACAGTCAGCTGAGATGAAGCAACTGCTGAAACTGTAGCCTACTTTGAGGCAAAAGACAAATCCTTCTACAAGCACGATTGTATTAGTTTCAAGGGGATTATATTGATGAATAACATCTATTTTTTGGCAAAAAATGTGTTTTTCTTAGACTTATTTAGTGATGGTTATCATTGGGCATCTACCATTTCTCGTCATATTTTGAATTATGATTTGTGAATGATTTGTACGTTAAACTTTTTCTAGTGTAAGCATTTTTATATTTTAATTCGAATTTCGCGGTCTAGAAAGGGAATTTTGAGAGGTTAGCTTGGTAACACCGATCGAGACTTGCGTCAGACAGATATAAACACAATAAAAATAAAGATTATTTTGAAAAAGTTTTTTTTGAATTTATTCTGGTCATCCAAGAAAGAAGTTTACAGTAGAGAGTTTTTAAATTTGCTTTTATGTAAACTTTATTGTTACATTTGCACATTTCCTCTTTATTTAATCTATCTAAGCAGTTTTATGTTGGCGTTAAATTTCGCGAGAACTAAATTACAAGACGTTTTATTCTTTCTCGTTCCAGCTGGATAATTTTATCATTTCCAGGGAGAGAAGATTAAATTTCAGACTATAAAAGGGATCGTTATTCACATTTGACTTTTTTATTCTAGTGTAGTAATTTGGATGTATTCGGATAAATCTAATTTAAAAAATGATCTGTTTTTATCACTAATATAATATAGGCTTTGATTTCCATTGACTTTCATATCGATTTTTAAAAATTTCACTTTCTCTTCTTCTCATTTTTCATTCAGTATATAATTTTCTATAATACATTAAATTATCTTAATATGTACATTAGGTCGATTGCGACCATTAAATTTTGATGTTTTAGATACCGTTTAAGATAACTTACGAATTTGATAACGTGGATATAATAACAAGTAGAGATGACAAAACTTGTATCGAGTTAGTACCGTTATTAAACTATCAAATCAAATGGTTTTTTTTGCTAATTTCCACTTTTTAATCGAAACATAGTACGAGTATTTTGCAATTTCACAAGATCCATCAAGGATCAGCATCAATAAAGAGTTGATGAAACACGAATAGCAAATTAAAAAAGAATAAAAAGCTATATTGATACATAAAACACTTCAGAAAGCTAAGAATACATAGGAAGCGAGAATAGCCTAGAGGAAAGTCTAGAAATCATGAATAGATACTAGAAAAAAAGAAGGAATATAAAAATAGTATAAAATATTTATAAAAGTGGTACAACCGTAACTAATGGGACTACTAAGCATAATAATAAACGTCTAGGAAACAAATGTACAAAACAGTTGAGGAGGTCACAACGACAGAACGGTAAATAAAGAGCGTCTAAAATCTGAAAACAGCTCATAAGAAGTTCAGGAAGCATGGGCGACAAAACAATGATTCTAGAAAGCGGAAACAGCATATAAAAAGTGTCTAAGATTTGGAAACAGCATATAAGAAGTTCAAGAAGCAGGGACGACAAAAAAATTATTCTAGAAAGCGAAAACAGCATATAAAAAGTGTTGAAGATCTGAAAACAGTATATAAGAAGTCCAGGAAGCAGGGAATACAAAAAAAATTATTCTAGAAAACGAAGAAAGCACATAAAAAGTGTATAAGATTTGGAAACAGCATATAAAAAGTCCAAGAAGCAAGGTTGACAAAAAATGATTCTAGACAGCGAAAGCAGCATATAAAAAGTGTCTAGGATCTGAAAACAGCATATAAGAAGTCCAGGAAGCAAGGACGACAATAAAAAATGATTCTAGAAAGGTAAAACAGCATATAAAAAGTATTTAAGATCTGAAAATAGCATATAAGAAGTCCAGGAAGTAGGGACGACAAAAAAAATTATTCTAGAAAACGAAGAAAGCATATAAAAAGTGTATAAGATTTGGAAACAGCATATAAGAAGTCCAAGAAGCAAGGTTGACAAAAAAATGATTCTAGACAGCGAAAGCAGCATATAAAAAGTGTCTAGGATCTGAAAACAGCATATAAGAAGTCCAGGAAGCAAGGACTACAATAAAAAATGATTCTAGAAAGGTAAAACAGCATATAAAAAGTATTTAAGATCTGAAAACAGCATATAAGAAGTCCAGGAAGCAGGGACAACAAAAAAAATGATTCTAGAAAGTGAAAACAGTATATAAAAAGTCCAGGAAGCAAGGACGACAAAAAAAATTATTCTAGAAAGCGAAAACAGCACATAAAAAGTCCAGGAAGCAAGGACGACAAAAAAATTATTCTAGAAAGCGAAAACAGCACATAAAAAGTCCAGGAAGCAAGGACGACAAAAAAATGATTCTAGAAAGCGAAAACAGCATATAAAAAGTCCAGGAAGCAAGGACGACAAAAAAAATTATTCTAGAAAGCGAAAACAACATATAAAAAGTCCGGGAAGCAAGGACGACAAAAAAAATTATTCTAGAAAGCGAAAACAGCATATAAAAAGTCCGGGAAGCAAGGACGACAAAAAAAATTATTATAGAAAGCGAAAACAGCATATAAAAAGTCCGGGAAGCAAGGACGACAAAAAAAATGATTCTAGAAAGTGAAAACAGTATATAAAAAGTCCAGGAAGCAAGGACGACAAAAAAAATTATTCTAGAAAGCGAAAACAGCACATAAAAAGTCCAGGAAGCAAGGACGACAAAAAAAATTATTCTAGAAAGCGAAAACAGCACATAAAAAGTCCAGGAAGCAAGGACGACAAAAAAATGATTCTAGAAAGCGAAAACAGCATATAAAAAGTCCAGGAAGCAAGGACAACAAAAAAATGATTCTAGAAAGCGAAAACAGCATATAAAAAGTCCAGGAAGCAAGGACGACAAAAAAAATTATTCTAGAAAGCGAAAACAGCACATAAAAAGTCCAGGAAGCAAGGACGACAAAAAAAATTATTCTAGAAAGCGAAAACAGCACATAAAAAGTCCAGGAAGCAAGGACGACAAAAAAATGATTCTAGAAAGCGAAAACAGCATATAAAAAGTCCAGGAAGCAAGGACAACAAAAAAATGATTCTAGAAAGCGAAAACAGCATATAAAAAGTCCAGGAAGCAAGGACGACAAAAAAATTATTCTAGATAGCGAAAACAGCATATAAAAAGTCCGGGAAGCAAGGACGACAAAAAAATGATTTTAGAAAGTCAAAACAGCATATAAAAAGTGTCTAAAATCTGGAAACAGTATAAATTTAGAAAGCGAGAACATTACATGAAAAGCAAAAGTTGCATATAAAATATGAATTTATGAAGCGAATTCCTCATATAAAAAAAGTCTGGGTTTGGAAAACAGTATATAAAATGTCTGGGAAACAATGACATAAAAAATCATTTTATAAAGCGGGGAAAGTATATAAAATATGTCTAGAAAACGAGGACGTCAATGAAAAGTAACTAGGAAACAAGAACGGAATATAAAATGAGTTTAGCGGCTAAGTTCTAAAAACAACATATCAAATGTCCAGGAAGTAAGAAAGACACACAAAATGATTCTAGAAAGTAAGTTCGACATATAAAAAGTACCTAGGATCTAAAAACGGTATATAAAAATCCAGAAGGAATGGATGACGTATAAAATGGATGTGGGAAGCGAATCCTGCGCATAAAAAGTGTCATAAGTAGAAAGTCAAAAGTCAAAAATACCTACTTATATCAAAATTCTTCTAAAAACGGCGAAAAAAATTAATATCTTACGTTTATAAGTCATACTGTGATATAAAAACTTCCCATCTCTAATAAAAATAGTTGGCTTGACTTAAATACGGGTATAAGAAAAAAATTCAATGTCTCTAAGGCAAATTATAATCTGAATCTCGGATGAAAATAGAAGTATCTGAATTAAGAACACTTTCTTTTTGTCAAATCTAGACGAAAATGAGAGCTGACGATGTTTTTGACAAATGATTAACCGTCTTCTAGTAACAGATTTTAAAAATAATTAATTGAATTATTCGTACCGAAGCTAATTAATTGTGAAATCATCCGAATAACGAATATACTTATTTTTGATCGTTTTCGTATATTTTATATGAAATAATTTATGTCTAATTCGTTGACAGTAATCACGAATACAAACAATATATGTTTAACTTAACGAATCTAAGTAAAAGTAGGAAGTGTTGGTATAAAGACAAAACCGTTTTGACCCATTCGAACTTCTTATCATAATTAACTTGTTCCAATCAGCAAGTCGACTTCATCATAGGTTAAATTTCGTTCGTATCGTTTACGTAATTCCCATTTTAAAATTTTTTGTCAAATGTTAATAATGATGTGTTCAAACGATAGGCCAGTATGAAATAATCTAATAGCAAGGGGCCGAAAAGAACATATATTTATTCAAAAAATCACTCGAGATGAAATAATTGGGATATAGAGCTCAAATTTTAAAGAGAAGTTTTCAAAGGAATATTAAATGAGAAAAAAATAAAATATTTTGCTTACATTAAAGGTTTTGAAAATACGAGGTTTCAAAGTTTGTCAAGTTTTAATAAAAAACATATATTCATTCAAAGAATCACTGGAGTCGATCTAATTGAAATATTGAGCTCAAATTTTGAACAGATGTTTTCAAAAGATTATTGATTGAGAAAAAAAATCAGGATCTTGCTTAAATTAATGGTTTTGAAAATACGAGGTTCCAAAGTGTTCAAGTTTTAATGAAAAATATATATTTATTCAAAAAATCACTCGAGTCGAAATAATTGAAATATTGAGTTCAAATTCTGAAAAGATGTTTCTAAAATACCTTTAATTGAGAAAAAAATTCAGAATCCTGCTTACAGCAATGGTTTTGAAAATACGAGGTTTCAAAGTTTGTCAAGTTTTAATAAAAAACATATATTCATTCAAAGAATCACTGGAGTCGAACTAATTGAAATATTGAGCTCAAATTTTGAACAGATGTTTTCAAAAGATTATTGATTGAGAAAAAAAATCAGGATCTTGCTTAAATTAATGGTTTTGAAAATACGAGGTTCCAAAGTGTTCAAGTTTTAATGAAAAATATATATTTATTCAAAAAATCACTCGAGTCGAAATAATTGAAATATTGAGTTCAAATTCTGAAAAGATGTTTCTAAAATACCTTTAATTGAGAAAAAAATTCAGGATCCTGCTTACAGCAATGGTTTTGAAAATACGAGGTTTCAAAGTTTGTCAAGTTTTAATAAAAAACATATATTCTTTCAAAGAATCACTGGAGTCGAACTAATTGAAATATTGAGCTCAAATTTTGCACAGATGTTTTCAAAAGATTATTGATTGAGAAAAAAAATCAGGATCTTGCTTAAATTAATGGTTTTGAAAATACGAAGTTCCAAAGTGTTCAAGTTTTAATGAAAAATATATATTTATTCAAAAAATCACTCGAGTCGAAATAATTGAAATATTGAGTTCAAATTCTGAAAAGATGTTTCTAAAATACCTTTAATTGAGAAAAAAATTCAGGATCCTGCTTACAGCAATGGTTTTGAAAATACGAGGTTTCAAAGTTTGTCAAGTTTTAATAAAAAACATATATTCATTCAAAGAATCACTGGAGTCGAACTAATTGAAATATTGAGCTCAAATTTTGAACAGATGTTTTCAAAAGATTATTGATTGAGAAAAAAAATCAGGATCTTGCTTAAATTAATGGTTTTGAAAATACGAAGTTCCAAAGTGTTCAAGTTTTAATGAAAAATATATATTTATTCAAAAAATCACTCGAGTCGAAATAATTGAAATATTGAGTTCAAATTCTGAAAAGATGTTTCTAAAATACCTTTAATTGAGAAAAAAATTCAGGATCCTGCTTACAGCAATGGTTTTGAAAATACGAGGTTTCAAAGTTTGTCAAGTTTTAATAAAAAACATATATTCATTCAAAGAATCACTGGAGTCGAACTAATTGAAATATTGAGCTCAAATTTTGAACAGATGTTTTCAAAAGATTATTGATTGAGAAAAAAAAATCAGGATCTTGCTTAAATTAATGGTTTTGAAAATACGAAGTTCCAAAGTGTTCAAGTTTTAATGAAAAATATATATTTATTCAAAAAATCACTCGAGTCGAAATAATTGAAATATTGAGTTCAAATTCTGAAAAGATGTTTCTAAAATACCTTTAATTGAGAAAAAAATTCAGGATCCTGCTTACAGCAATGGTTTTGAAAATACGAGGTTTCAAAGTTTGTCAAGTTTTAATAAAAAACATATATTCATTCAAAGAATCACTGGAGTCGAACTAATTGAAATATTGAGCTCAAATTTTGAACAGATGTTTTCAAAAGATTATTGATTGAGAAAAAAATCAGGATCTTGCTTAAATTAATGGTTTTGAAAATACGAGGATCCAAAAGTGTTCAAGTTTTAATGAAAAATATATATTTATTCAAAAAATCACTCGAGTCGAAATAATTGAAATATTGAGTTCAAATTCTGAAAAGATGTTTCTAAAACACCTTTAATTGAGAAAAAAATTCAGGATCCTGCTTACAGCAATGGTTTTGAAAATACGAGGTTTCAAAGTTTGTCAAGTTTTAATAAAAAACATATATTCATTCAAAGAATCACTGGAGTCGAACTAATTGAAATATTGAGCTCAAATTTTGAACAGATGTTTTCAAAAGATTATTGATTGAGAAAAAAAATCAGGATCTTGCTTAAATTAATGGTTTTGAAAATACGAAGTTCCAAAGTGTTCAAGTTTTAATGAAAAATATATATTTATTCAAAAAATCACTCGAGTCGAAATAATTGAAATATTGAGTTCAAATTCTGAAAAGATGTTTCTAAAATACCTTTAATTGAGAAAAAAATTCAGGATCCTGCTTACAGCAATGGTTTTGAAAATACGAGGTTTCGAAGTTTGTCAAGTTTTAATAAAAAACATATATTCATTCAAAGAATCACTGGAGTCGAACTAATTGAAATATTGAGCTCAAATTTTGAACAGATGTTTTCAAAAGATTATTGATTGAGAAAAAAAATCAGGATCTTGCTTAAATTAATGGTTTTGAAAATACGAGGCTCCAAAAGTGTTCAAGTTTTAATGAAAAATATATATTTATTCAAAAAATCACTCGAGTCGAAATAATTGAAATATTGAGTTCAAATTCTGAAAAGATGTTTCTAAAACACCTTTAATTGAGAAAAAAATTCAGGATCCTGCTTACAGCAATGGTTTTGAAAATACAAGATTCCAAAGTTGTTCAAGTTTTAACGAAAAATATATATTCATTCAAAAATTCAATTGAGTCGAAATAATTGAAATATTTAGCTCAAATTTCGAAGAGATGTTTCCAGAAGACCTCTTAATGAGAATAAAAATCAGGATACTGCTAACTGTAACGGTTTTGAAAATACGAGTTGGTCAAGTTTTAATGAAAAACATATAATCAGTCAAAAACTCATTCGAGTCGAAATAATTGAAATATTGAGCTCAAATTTCGGAGAAATCTTCTCAGAGGATTCCCAAATGAAGAAAAGAACCAGAATGTTGCTTACTCTCATAGTTTTGGAAATACAATGCTTCTAAATTGTCCGAATTTTAATTAAGAACATATGTCCGCCTTAAAAATCTCTCTAGCTAAAATAGTTGAAATATTGATTAAAAACTGTATTCTTAAGGAACATTTATACCAGGAAAAAAATCAAAACGTTGTCTACTGAAATGGATTTTGAAATATAAGGCTTCAAAGTTGTTCAAGTTTTAATGTTCGTTTAAAAAAAAGTTTGGCGACTATAAAACAAACTAAAATGTATAGCCTTGTATATAATCATGTTCTACACTTTTCAAATTATAAATCACCAGAATATTCTTGCGAATACTTCAACTAAACTTTTGATGCGAGACTCTAGATCGTAAAAAGCGAAAATATTCCATAATCTTTGATTGTTGGTGAGATTTCTGACTCATTTTATGTTCTCGTTTATTTATCATTCAACGAGACTAACTGAATATTTATTTCTCTTTAATATTCTTATAACAATCTAAATAATCTATGAACGCATTGTTTCCTTGCAAATGAAACTCGCGATCGTGATGCTTATTACACAACCATTAAACAACGGTGGTCGTAATTTGTTAATAATTAAAAAGAAACATTACTTTATACTGACAGACGTTTAGTATGAATCATGTAATAGAAAAACTAGGTTATGTTCAATTAATTCAAATAAAATTAAATGATTTGAATACCGAGATTGAAAGTGAAGTGTTTTGGTCTCTGAAAAAGGTAATTTTATTGTAGAAACTCGCGTCAGATAGTGGAAAGGTGTAATGGTATTAATAATAGATCGAAATAAATATCTTCGATGGTATCGGAAAGAAATTAATAATTGTTTTACTGATTTTACGGTTTATTCTCAAAATATCCAACATCATTCAAGAAAATACTCATAAACGTAAAAAAAGTTAAAAAATAAAGTGAAAATATCATTGATGATGATAGTACAACTGGATTTGATTAAAGGGCACGTGAATTATGATAAAATAAAATTATGGATTTGTTTCAAATAGTTTTGAACAATTTATGTTTTTTAGACCAGTTTTCATGGAATTTGAATTGGAAAAATTGGATTTTTTCGAGGAATATTGTTTATTCAGTATGAATGAAATGAAAACAAGAGATTTTTTTCATATATAAATTTGTGAAACTCATTTTTGGTGAAAAATCAATATATTGTACTAACTTGTATTCAAATTTGATAACAACTTATTCGGGTCGATTAAAAAATAGCAATTTTTTTACTGTATAAATTTTGAAAATACACTTCTTGTCTAAATTGAAAAAATTCAATCAATTTTTATTGGAAATAAATAGACACAAAAAAATCGGTTTCATTTTTAGTTCAGAATAAGTGTTTCGAAGCTTTTGTGTCCAAATCCCATAAGAAAATAAGAAAAAACCCTTAACCATTTCATCTTTCTATTTTACTTCAATTTTTTTGGCAGACTAAATAAATTGGAAGTTAAATTTTATTGAAGAATTCAGTTTTTGTCGAAATTCAGACCAATTTTTGTTGAAAATAAATAAGGAAAAACCATTTGCATCCAATCAACATCCATTTTTGGCATTTGTTTCAAAAATAAATGAGAAAAGGCCATTTTCTTTCAGTGTAAGTTCAAAAAACCATTTTTTGTCCAAAACACCGATTATTAGGCCAATTTTTGTTCAAAATAAACAGCAAAAATTATTTGCTTTAAGTCCAAATCCATTTTTCGTCCAAAATGCAACAAGTGATCAATTTTGTTCCAAAATAAATGAGAAAAGGCCATTTTTTCAGTGTAACTTAGAAAAAAACATTTTTTATGCAAATCACAGATATTAGGCCAATTTTTGTACAAAATAAATAACAAAAAGGCATTTGCTCCAAGTCCAAATTCTTTTTTTGTTCAAAATGCAACAAGTGGATCAATTTTTTCTAAAAATAAATGTGAAGAGGCCATTTTCTTTCAGTGTAAGTTCGAAAAAACCATTTTTCATGCAAATCACAGATATTAGGCTAATTTTTACTCAAAATAAATAACAAAAAGTCATTTGCTCCCAGTCCAAATCCATTTTTCGTCCAAAAAGGAACAAGAGGATCAATTTTTGTCAAAATTAAATGAGAGGAGGTCATTTTTCTTTCAGTGTAAGTTCGAAAAATCCATTTTTTCCTCACTCCAGCATAAAAAAATCCATTTTATGTTCAAAGCACAAAATCAGACCAATTTTTCTTCAAAACAAATAACAAAAACCATTTGTCTTCCAGTCCAATTCCAATTTTTATCCAAAAAGCAAAAAGTGGATCAATTTTTGTCAAAAAAATGAAGAAACCTTAATCTGAAAAACTCATTTTCAGTTCGAATTTAATTCGGAAAAACTAATTTTGCTCCATAATAAATATATTGAAGCATTTTTGACCAATTTAAATAAGGAAAAGTTTTCACTACTCCCTTGGTTTGATAAAACCATATCTTGTCCAAATTAATTATCATTAAACACTTTCATCAAAACTAAATTAATTAAAACTAATTCTTGTCGAAACTAAATTCTAAAAATTAATTTTTTGTCAAAATTAAAATGTGAAAATTATTTATTCTGTTCCCTAAATTCCTAATTCAATTTTCAGTTAAAAATAAATGTAGAAGAGCCTTTCTTGTTCAAATTAAATATCGAAGCGAGATTTTTTGTTTGAACTTAATTTATAAAAGTCATCCTGTATCCGAAACTTGTAACATAACTAAAAATCAATAGATTAAGAGAATTTAAAACCAAATAAAATGAAAAAGAACCACATTTTTATGCAATTAAAAATTTTTCGAGCAGTTTATGTCCAAGCTCAAACACATACCACAATAAAATTCATCAGTTATTTTTGTATACTAATTAATATTTTCAATTGAATGTATCATAATCAGAAGATTCTGCAGTATGAACAAAATATAAAACTTTGTGTGCTTTAACTCAATTTACGAAGAGTTATTGATTCTTAAATAAATATTGTAAAAAAATATGAATAACACAATTTTAGTTAATTTTATTCGATTCAAAACATCAAGGATATCAATGATTCTTTCGTGACAGATCTCACTTCTCATTTTTCCAATTTATAAACCCAAAATAATCCATTTTTTGAGTTGCAGAACGTCTATTTCAATCGGTGGTAAATCTCCATTACCAACAATCATATTTGCCTACAAAAAAATTCCAAATAAAACGTGCGCATTCACAATATCACAACTCTACAGGGTGGTTCAATAAAAGGTTATCCCGTCTCTAGGATAGATAGAAAACTGAAAAATATTTAGGGTTTATTCGGTAAAAAAATTTCGTAAAGTCATTCGTATTCAAGATACAGGACGTTGAAGGAAAAGAATATTATTAATATTTTTTAAGATTTTGTAGCTGATACATCCAATATTTTTATGTTTAACACTCATAGAGGGCGCCAGCTACACGGTTTTTATCAAGTAGTATTGAACATTTACTAAGAAAAATTTCATGTAAATTTAAACATCATTTAATTTTATACACTTTTCGGAATATCATCAACCCAAATATTTTTCTATCTATCCTAGAGACGATATTTCTTTTATTTGAAACACCCTGTATATTTATACAACTAATATAACTGTTATTCAAATTAAACAAAAATTTCAGTGTTAAATAATTTCGCTAAGACGCTCTCGATATTTCAAAAACAAATATTTATTTTCCATCGCAGTAAACGATGGTTTCTAATGGTTTGTTCAATTTATGGTAATTCCATCGATATTTGTTCCTCTGGTGTTAATCGAGTTCAATGGTATCGGAGATGGGACACGTTATACTTTGTATAACCTTCCTGGTTATACAAAGTCGTTACAAAATAAGTGACACAATCTAACAAACTTCTTCTAGATATTAAATGATATTCGTGTCATGTTTTGAGATGGTTATCAATTGAGATCAATACACTTCTCCCTTCCGATTGAGGTACCTCCAAAACATGTGAGTTGAACGCATCAACCCGTTCTTCACGTATATCAAATAACAGTAGACGTCAATTGTCTTCAATGGAGTTTTTATTCGTGTTTTATAACAAATTTTCTTTAAACTATTAGGAATGTAGCATCTTGAATAGTCTTAGAAAGTTAAAATTAGAACCTAGATTATGGTTTTTAAAAGAATTCAATCATAACCTCAAACTTTCAACTCGAAACAGTTTAAATTGATATGGGATTAACAAAAGCGATGTTTTATTCGAATTTATCGTACACCCTCTATATCATGATACTTTCTACGATATAAATTGTACAATTTCAAACTTATTAAGTAATAAAATTTATAGAAAATGATAAAATAAAGTGTTGAACGGTGTTGATGTATCACGTACATCATTAATAATATTTTTTTCTCGTTTATCAGTTACCAATAATCTCGTTCAGAATGCAACTGTTTTGATAAACAACCGTACATAATATGATCATTATCTGTTTCACTTATGTATGTAATTTCAAAAGAAATATACCGTATGTTATACGAACCAATGCTAATAGACCAAGAAAAGTGTGTTTAATATTATTGATTCGTAGATTTTTTAATTGAAAAATTGGTGGTACATTAAGTGATTAATTGAATACAAATATGAACGTTTTAAAAGAAAGTTTCGAAATGGTAATTAATATGAAAGGAATTAAGTGAATTTTATAATAAATATTACAATAACTTCCTTGTAATATACAGGGTGTCCCACGACGAGTTAAAACTATGACAAAATACTAAAATCATGAAGTCGACTGTAACTTTGTTATTTTAAATAAACACCCTGTATATTAACACATTTTTGAAATTTACATTAAATTTTAGTAAACTTTTGTCTCATAATTTTTTTCGAAAAATGCGTAGTTTTTGAGTTATTAATTTTTTTGTAAAATATTTGACAGTTGCAGAGCCTTATTAATTATCTTTTTACAAGGAGACCCTTAATGATATGAAAATGATTTTTATTCGGTTACTTTTAGCAAGGTCAGATGTATTTGAATCTACGTTGAAAAATTTTTCAATCTATACAGGGTGTGTATAAAAAGTATTCAAAGTTTAACTTAATAAATATTAATTTTTTTATTTTTTTAAATAGAACCACTCGTTTTTTTCTATTCTAATGCATTCAGGGGTAAAAAATAAAGCAAATTCATATATTTCCCTATACCTAAATCTTACTATTATCCAGATATTGAATGATTTCTGTCATTTTTTGAAGATACACAACTAAATCAAATTGGGCAAAGCCTCGATTGAGATGGCATTCATTAATTTAAGATAATTATTTTTTATGATTTCAACGAACTTGTGGCACGTTCATTGAAGTGGATTTTTGCGTTTTGAAAATAGAAAGAAATGACAGCCAAATCTGGGGAATATGATGGTTGAGCCTTGATTCTCAAATTTTAGTTCTGTATTTTAACCTTTTTTTTATAATATAACATTGCCATCTATTGGAAACTTGATTTGACATAACTACAAACAAATTAGTTCTGGAAATATCAAGAATTTATATAAAAACTGTTAAATTGTTTTTATTTGAAACAAGAAACGTTACATATTTGTTAACATTCCCATTTGGAGAATCAGAGGTATTATTATTTTTTGTACGTGTTTTCTCGGTCTATGACTAGTATTTTGATGACAAAATCGATTGTAGTCTAAGTACCACACCTGAATACGTTCCGTTTTGTTACCAAGAATAAATATATCCAACGGAGTGAAATTTTTCACAATAATGATCTAAAGGAATGCTATATTATAACACTTTCTGTTTCCCTTACTTTACTTCAAATAGAATTCTAGAAATATTTTGTGAAAAATACGTTTTGAAGTAGACAATCGGATATGGCTTTATTGCTTATCAATTCGATGATTTGACTGTTCAAAAACTGATGTGTGTGGGCTCGCATTGTCGGAGTGGAAACGACGTTTGATTTCCCTGATCTTGTCGAACACATTTCCACATATTCAGAAAAAACCTGCAACCATTTGTTTTGGAGTGCTTCGTGCGCTAACTACTTTTTTTGGATTTGGCTCGTTGAGTATATTATCGTTTAGTTTCGGGTTCGTATGCTTAGATTCATAATTCTTCGTCTGTTACGATCTTATATAAGACGTCTTTTGAGCAATGGCAATTAGATTTGTTCAGCAATGGAAACGAGATTTTTTTGAGCGAATGTCAAATTATGCGGTATCCAACGCGAACAAATCGATGGCCTGAGAAAGGTTTCATCACCAAAAGTCGATACGATTTGATTGGCACATAATTTTTGATCAAGAAGAATGTTTCAAGTATCTATAAACTACTCAAATAGCACACGTATAATAACTCGTTTAGAGTACGTTCACCATTATACTTTATGATGTCAATGTCAGATTTGACATATTCACTTCAGTGTTGCAATATCACAAAACTTGAGTAGCAATCCTCACATGACAAATACGATGTTAGAATATGTTTTTGGAATAATATCTTGAACGTACGATTGGGACAACCTATATGTATCCAGCTTATAAAAGTGTGTCAATTATTTCGATTTAAGTACCACGCATAAACTATTGTTTTTAATTATCTATCCACCATCTTTGTTGTTTTGGTGTAAACTAAATGAGATATTAATCTTTCCACAGGTAGATACAAACACTTTCACACACACTGTGTTATTAAAACTTCATTTTAAATCTACTAAAAATGTGAAAAATTCATTTTAAATTACTACCATAACTAAAAAAATCTCCGCCATGTACTTATGAGTCAATCAACTCCCTTTGAGGGTGTTTTCTTTGATATCAGGCATTTTGGAGATTAAAAATTAACATGAAATCAAAATAATAAATCACAAATTGATCTACGACACTAATTTAAATTAGAATATTTCATCTTTTTCTGAGGCCGAATATCCTTCCCTGAGGTATTGTTACGTCGAGAAGATGGGACAAAACTTTTATAAAGCAGGCAATTTGATCTATTGTAATAAACTTTCTGTTTTGATGAATTTATTAACTTGCTCATTGGCACAACTAATTTGTATGCAATATTTATGCTTAACGGAAAAAAACTTCCTTGAATACTTTCACTTTTGCTTGGACTACACAAAACATAGTCCGAGCTATACAAATAATCCTTTAGTGTATATGGACATGACATATTCTTCACCAAAATCCAGCGGAGAAATGATTACAGATGGAATATTTTTAGATCTACAAATACAGTAACTGATCCTTCTAAGGCCCTCGATCTTGCCTTCAATCAACAGTTCATAGTTCATAGTTACATTGTTGGCGGCTAAGAAGCCGTTTAGCACATAAGCCTCCAGATAATCATATATCATGCAGCTGTGAGGCTTGTCCAAGTAGTAGAACACTCTAAGATGCACCAACGTCACTCCGGATCGTCTGTGATGTTCATGATGTATATATGGCGTCTTAGATAGCAATCAGTCACAAAATCCATCTAAGTGTACCAGGTGTCTCTATTCATCTCTACCAATCCCACCAACCAATACCAAGGTGGGTTCTGGATTCATCGCAGTCTGGCTAGTGAGTCCGTCTCATCGTCGTCTTTGTTGTACGAGTTACCGGGCACCAAAACGAGCTGGTTCTTGAAGCCATCACTCACCAGATTTTGTAAGAATTTCTTGTAATTAAGCGCTAGCTTAGAGCATATCTTTCCAGCTGTTACAGCTTGTATTCGCTTATTTTGGGGCGTCCTTTGCAGAAGCCTGCTCCGGCCAAGACATTCCTGTTGGAACCGTATGTGTAATTAACAGTTGCAGGATTTGATATAACTTTTCATGTTAAAAAAAAAATTTGTTGGTCGGTGTATTAGTTTTTTTATTATAATTGAAAGATGATTTTGGAATTGGTATGAAGATTTAATGAAAAAGTATTATAATATTAACAGAAAACGTCAAAATCAAATGACGGAAGTCTAAATAAAACTCGAGGCTAAGTAACAAAGACATTATTATTTAGTCTATGAATTGTGCCATTTTTCAATGCCTTCGTGACTAAAACCTCACTTTTACTAACAAACCTATAAAAAATAATTTACCGTTGGTTACAAAGAGATAATTGTAAATACGAGGCATCTAAATACGCAATTAAAAGTAGAAGGTATTCCATCACGTGACTAATACACCACCAACGATATTCATATGAATCAAATCAAAATTTCTCATGTCTCAGTTGATTATAAACAAGGTAAAGCAAGTTGGACAATATAGTAAACAAAGAAATACAAATAGTTTGTTATGCTGATGACGCAGATAATTTACAAAAGCTACTGCATAGGTTTGAACAAATAGCGACAGCTTCCGCAAATCTTTTGCAGTATATAGAAAAGCGAGAAGATTTGAACACGCAATATACGATCAGAGTGTAGACCAAGTGATGTTATTCAAATATTTAGAAGCGAAAACTAAAGAATTAATATCAGGATATCAGGATACTTGAAAGATGTAATTGGGCGGGATAAATATATGACTACCAGGAGCACAATCACAATATACAAGATCTGTTTGAGATCAGTAATGACATACGCGATAAAATCAGTGAAGACCATAACTAAGAATTACTGATCGCGGAAGGAATCAATAGCGGGACACACATTAAGAGAAATGATGAAATAAGGGAGATATTTGATAACCAGGATGTAGTGAGATGGGCGAGAAATCGACGAAACGAATAGAGAGAGATCACGTGGACTGAATATCAGATGACAGGTTGGTAATGATTTGAAAAGAAGAGAAACCAAATACATCTTGACCATCTACAAAATGGTATAGAGCTAATCTTCCTCATCCCAGCTGCAGCTAGGCAACCATTGATGCAAACATAGGATGTAGAGGGGGTTAATTGGTGAGTATTTATTAATAATTTTACACTGACCACCTTTAAATTAAAAGTTTTTATAAATTGCGAGACGAGCGCTGCGAGACGAGTCCAACAAGGTAGTATTTCAGCCGCGGCGTACACAACATTTTTTAGACGACGCACAAGATCAAAAACTTATATTTTTGATTTTTTTGCAGTGTACATTTTGTTTTGTTTCTTCAGGAAATTGATGAGTTTTGGATATTTGTTGATGTGAACATCTTGTTTTATTGCGAGAATACTTTTAATCATCGAGAATGTAGACCACGAAATAGAACTTTTCCAGATTTTAGATTTTTCTGAAAAATAAGCGAGCACTACGTTTTCCGTTGGGATTTTCGCCTTTTTCTGGTGACACCACTTCATAAAGAGCTCTTACTGTTTTTCGTACCTTGCACGAGATTTATCCGGCAACGAATTAATAACGGCTGCATTGCTTTAGATCTTCATTTAATTTTTTTCATCTTCATTCATTGTTATTCATTAATTTAGACAAAACTTCGGATAAAACAAATAATTTCAGAAAATTAAAAATTTAATGTTACGCAAAATCATCGAAGTGAAACTGTCAACTGTCAACATTGATGTGGCTACTCCAGAGCGTCCTGAAAGTGTTTTACAGTACGGAACTGTCACTTTCACTACATGGAACACTCAAAACGCAACTTTCGGTATGTAAATTAATACAGAACGAATAACTTTCGGATGGCGTCGTCTAAAATATTAGTTTCTGGTACTAGAGATATAATATATGATAGAGATGTTAGAGCGCCTGCGTACGACTTTTTTGCTAAAAAGTATATAAGTTTTGCCTACTTGTTATTGGGTTAAAAAAAGTTTTTTTTTCGCATCAAATCCCGGAACGCCTATAAAAGGTTGTTGCTGATACGCGTATCTTGAATTTCAACGATATCAAAAGCGCCGACATTATCATTATTTCTAATAAACAATGATCCTTTTAATTCAATAAGACTGTATTTATTACTATACAGGTAGTTCACAATAGCATAACCATATTGTGTCACCAAATAAAGCTATCTTAGATTTTAACGAGTTCATCTGTACATACTTTAGAAACCACCATCTTGAACAAATAATTCTAATAAGTCCATTCAATTTTTTTTGAATTGATGAAAATTATAACGACATTGAATATACAGAGTGTTCATTTTTCACTTGTGCACTACATTTAGATCTGTAATCATTCTAATCAAATTGAATTATGTAATCAACAGCTGGTGCATCATGGACTGTTGTACGTCCTCAACAAGAGGATCAAACAGATTGTAAGAGGATTAAAAACATGAGTAAGAGGTCGAAGTATCTAAAAAAAATCACTGGTGCAAAAAACCAGCATCTTGCTTTGCATAAACACAGAATATACCAGTTGAGGATTTATTTTTTATGTCATTAATTGCACTGGAAAGCTCTGTTGAAACTGAATTTGACGATGAAGACCAAGTTCCAATACGAAAATTGAATGTTAGATTTTTATCCAAAAGAAAGATGAATTGTTAACGAGTTTTTTCGGAATAGTTCGAATCGGAATCATATGAATCCCATGATTAAAAAACCAATTACAAAACTTGTAGGAAATAATTAACAATTTAAATTTGGGGAATTCAATTCCTCTCTGTATAATTTCTGATCGGCTCGTTTAAATAAATATCTTTACGATCTATTAACTCCGTTGTCGTCGATTTCCTTCAGCTATAACTCGAATTTAAAATTGGTTACGGCCCTTTGGCCACGAATTTAATATAGTTGATGATATTAAGAAGTAGTGAAAGTGGACTCGTGCTGTTGACAACGTTTACCGAACTTCCTGGCTTCCAATGAACTGTGACCTATACACCATTTATAAGAAATAGGAAAAGCACGAGTAAGCTACAAAAATCCTTGAAGAGAAGTAAGGACGATTGTATTTAGCGTGAATCTATGAATAAAATCGTTTCTTATTTAGTGTACTTCATAATATCAACAGGTTTAATTGAATAAATCGAAAAACTTACCACGAAATTGAAAATTGAGAAAATAAGGATTTTGTTGGTGAACAATGGAAATGTTTTACGAAACTAACATGAATTAAGACATCTGAAATTGAATTATACAAGAAAAATCTATATTAAATACATTATATTCTAATCCAGGAAGGACTTTTAAAGAAATAGTCTTTGTCTGGTCTGTTACGAGTCGTAGAGAACATTCTGAATCATGAAAATTACTGAAGCAATTCGAGAATGCCTCTCCAAGACTCAAGTGTGTGAATGAATCCAAAAAGGTCGGGAAGTGGTTGTAAACAGAACCTCAGCCTAGTATGGAAGTATGCAGTGACCAATGGGGCATTAGTCTAGGTAATATGGTACAAATAATTGATGAACGTCTCTGTTACCCAAAAATTTGAACCAGATGAGTACCAAGACCTCTGAATTTCAAACACTAATTCAATCGCTGGCAAGTTTGTGCGCGTTTCTTGCAGCGGTATGAAAAAGAAGTAAATAATTTATTACCACGAAGATTTATCACTCGTTAGCTTCAGGTAAACTATTATATTATGTAGAGTGAACGCACGTCTATGGAATTGATGAATAAAGATGAAAACTCGCCAGTTGAAGCGAAGGTTACATATCAGTAAGAAAGATGTTGTGTACCGTGTTTTGGGAGATGAAAGAAGTTGATTTTCTTACTGAATAACGAACTTCAAACGCGTAGTTTTATGATAACCACCTAAAAAACATGGTAAAACTTGTTTATAGATCAAAACGTCGGGATATTCCAATTCCAATTCCAATGAAGTGGGTTAGAAAACCCTCGAACGCCCTCTCTCTGAAATTGTGAGAAATTATAGCAAAATTCCGATTTATATTTGAACTATCCTTGTTGTTTTTCTAGATACTAACCTAACCTAACCTAAAAAGCATGGTAAAATTGTTTATAGATCAAAACGTCGAGATATTCCAACTTCAATTCCAACGAATTGGGTTAGAAAACCCTCTGACACCCTCTAAGTGAAATTGAAAATAATTGTAGCAAAATTCCGGTTTATATTTGAACCATCCACGTTGTTTTTCTAGATACTAACCTAACATAACCTAAAAACATGGTAAAACTTGTTTACAGATCAAAACATCGCGGTATTCCAATTCCAATTCCAACGAATTGGATTATAAACACCCTCGAACACCCTCTCTATGAGATTGTGAAAAATTATAACAAAATTCCGGTTTATATTTGAACCGCCCTCGTTGTTTTTCTAGATATTGCCTGGTTCATATAAGAAAGACTATCACCATATGACAAAATGGTCATGAAGTTGTGGCTTTTGCCTTCCGATTGATAATCTTTGGTGACGACTTCCAACCTCTATATTATCACGATTACGTGATGATATTGGAATATTATAGAATCACTTACCTTTGGAAAGTTCTCTTCAATTCGGTTTTCCTTCGTTTCCCGTTCACCGTCCTCCTGTTTTTGAAATTCCTTCAAAAACGGGGAGGTAACTTTAGAGCCTTCATCGATTTTGGGTCCCCTAACTTCAACGACATTAGCTACTTGAAACGAACTACTGCAATCGTTTATATTCAAACAAACTTGAACGTCTTCAAATAAATCTTCGATTTCATTAACTTGAGGTTCTTTGATTTCTATGTACCAAGAAGAGTTATTTGCACTGCAAACTGACGAAACGTCTAAACTCGCATATTTACCACTACCCAATGCGTTTTTACATTTTTTCAAGTAGTTTTTTACGCGTTTCGTTTTACTTTGCCGGATTTCCGAGGATTTTAAAGAATCTCTTTCGTCTTTTGATATATCTTCGGGGGACGGTTTCCATGACTCCTCGTCATAGGTAACGGCCTTTGTTACCGTTGGCGTTACCTGGAAATTTAAAATGAAAAGTGAATATCACCAAAAAACGATTTTCTATTCAAACAAATTCGCAGATGATAATATATCTAGTGCGGTCCATCAGATAAGGAAAAGAAGGTCATAAATAAACAAAAACTGTGATTATTTTTCAATTTATTTATTCTCATATTATTTCAAAACGTCTGATTATAAAAATATGACGCATAATTATAAGTTTCGTACTCAAACTTCAAATTCACGAGCAATTAATAATCACAAGAAATCAGATTAAGGATATGTGGTGGGAGTTTAATCTCTGTGAAGCTCATTCGTGTTCAATAACCTTAAAAAACCAAACAGTGTTGACTGAAGCACTGACATGAAGCAAGTCCATACCGCGGCTGATTCTTTTCGACAATTTTTTGACGCAACTGCCTTGGTATAATATTATTATTGAAGAAACACATATTTGGGTTACCATCACAGATTTTAGAAGACTTGCTGACCAAATTGCTAAGGAATATAGAAAGCATACGAAACTGATATTTATGAGCAAATAATTAACACTAACAGCTGAATGCCAACAAAACATTGAATGTTGATGACAACGGATTCCAAACAATGCGAAATAAGCCCCAAAAAGTTGTAGGTGGCAAAGAAAAAAGCAAGTTTAAGCATTAACCAGCTGTGGAAGATGTTATAATACAACAATGATCGTTGGTTAATTTATTCCAGCCTTGATAATATTCAAAGAGCTCCACCTGGAAGCTTGGTAACCGTGAACTTTTCTATCAATGGTTGGAACATTTTGCTTTTGTTGTCAAGCCTAGAAAAAAAAGATAAGGTCTTGCTGTTGCTCGATAAGCATACTACATACATCAAAAACCGAGAAGCCCCAACATATTGTAGCCATCACTTTTTTGGGTGCTTTGCCACTCCATGGAATTTCTTTTCACATCTTCTTGGTACTCGAGGTAAAGATCTACTCGACTCTACTGCTATGGCACTGCGTTGAGTCTTCGAATCATCCACCTTTCACAAAGTTTTGTCATATTTAAATGCTTACATATACTACTTGTTTGGGAATCATCATCATCATCTTTTAATGCTCCTAGTCCTCGGCGAAACAATTTGCTATGAACAGGTTTCGTTTTGTTTTTGAATTGCTCAATTTGTGTCATTTTTCAAGACAATTTAACTGAGTGGTTGTTTGCACAAAATTGAAACTTTGTTTGAAGCTCGTTGAGAACTACTAGGTACTTGTGTACTACAGATTTAAAAAATAGATTTATTACTTCGAAGGAATCGTTTAGTTTCGAAAGAATCTTTTGTTTCAAGTGAAATCAGACCTAAAAAGTTTGACGTTCCAACAAGAATATGAGCTTGGTTAGTATTAGTTAGAGACTATCAGAAACATATCGATCCGCGTATATCACGTATTTTAGATCGTGTATTAGATTGTAAAATATTAGGGGTAAATTTAAAACCTATGGGATTAAACTATGGACGAAATTGCTTTATTTCATAGGTCACAGATTAATAAAAAATTTTTCTACCAATTGTCACAAATATAACAAAGTTTTTGTTAAACTTGAATCGTTTAAGAAAGTTTAATAAACAAAAATAGTTTTCGTTAACGTTGTGTAGAAATAAATAGAAACGGTCGAATACAAAAAAATTATACGATAACTTGGGAGAAAAATAGAAAAAATTGGTAGGAAATTCAATAATGTAAATAACAAAAACGAATAATGTTAAACTGTAGTTTAAATTACTTCCAGACTGTTGATTATGTTTAAAACGAAATTTATCAGTTGACGCCAACTATAAAAGGAAAAAAATAACTTAAACCGACCTTTGACGTTCAAAATTCTTTTCCTTTTGGTATTCCTCTTCTGCTGGAGCTAAATTGGAAACTTGCGTATAATAAAATTACTTTCACTGACACTTAGCTAGCAAAAATTTCTTCTATTCAACAATAATCTACTGATAGATCGCTTTCAAAAACATTGTTTCTAATAATTATTACAATAATAGAGATAAAAGATAATTTCGTAATGTTATAGTCCAGAGGAATTCTTTAATAAACCAAAACCTTTTTATAACAAAATAGTAAAAAAAATTATAATAAATAATAAAATCAACTATGAAATGATATTTTATACAAAAAAATCACTTAGTTAGAATCGAATATGTGGATTCCGACAACTTAAATTCATTAACTCCGTATTCGAGAAACGTTTTGTAGTTTATCTCTTAAACAGCACGAACTTTGAGTGACGTTGATCCTATTAATGTCACTGTGTAGAAGCGTATAAAAAGATCACTTTCGTTCGTAAACGCGAAGAAATTAAATTAGGTAACAGTTGAATTTGCTTTGTTACCAGTGACGTGTCGCAGATGCCTCCAAATTTTAATAATTCAACTAGAAAAGATACAATTTGGTTACAGAAGTGTTTTGAGATATCAAATAAAAACAAATATTTGTACTCAAATAACACACGTTCAAAGTCATATCAGTATCGCCGTGTTTTAAAACTTAAATAGCAACCCTCGTATACTAAAATTGAAAGACTACAGATAGACATTGTATTTTCTAAAGTCTGTTCTTTTATTTTCTAATAACAATTTTTTTGTGTATTCGTCACATAAAGTACAGATTATAGTCTATTTCAAAATCTACACTGTACCAAAAATTATTTTTTCCCTCGGCGTGGATGCTACTTTTTCTCAGAAACGAACAATTTTTCATCAAAAATAAGTGCGGAAATTGATAAACTGACTAATTATAAGCAACTTTCTTTCTATAAAGTTTTTCTTAAAGTCAATACTTTTTGACTTAATCGCAAGTGAAATTGACAGAAAACCACGTCGTTTTCGAATATTTTTTTAGGAATTACTGGAAATGTAAAAACGGAATTAACGTTTGTTGAAAGTCAATTGATATTTTCAAAATATATTTACAATAACCAAAAAATAATACATTTTTTTAAAAAACATTTGCTTTTATTTCTTATAAAAGTTTCTAGCGAGTTTTGAAGATATTAATTTTGATTAATATTTTTTCGTTGGAAAAAATCTCACCCTCGTTTCCACTCCATTTGAAAAAAAAACAGTTATAAAAACTCAAAAACTATTAATCATACTCAAAATTCTGTACGAGTTTTTCTTTTTTTCCTTTTTGGTTCAATAAAAATTAAGTCAGATATAGACATTTAAATTTTTGTGCTTTCGCGTGAAGTACCTTAAAAAAATTCTTATTGACATGAACTCATAGCTTTTTAAAGGACTTGATGATTCAATCTAATCTACAATTAGTAATAAAAATGTGGCTATTAATATTTGAGATAAATTACTAATTTTGTATTAAATTAGGCAATTCGGAGGCTGAAATTTAATACTTGTATGGTTCCAGAAATATCTGGCCTGACCTAGAGATGGTGGTAGCTGCTTGGAAAATACCACTGTATTAGAAAGTATTGAACTTATTGAACATCCCTGGTTTTTCCCAAAATTTGCATCAGTTACTTCTAAGACGTTCATAGTAGATTTCTAAATAGTTCGTGAACATTAGGGTGCTATATCAGGACAATTCACCCTGCTACTATGAGTCTTAAGCAGTTTCTAGCTTCCAGAACGATTCTAGCATCATCATAACCACCCTATTCACTAATTGTATCATCCCCAAAATCATAATCGTCTTAAAAAAGTGCGAAAGCGAATTACTTTCAAGATTATCTTTTTTTTTAATTATGTAATTCAAATCAGGGTGATAATTTTACATAGCTTTCCAATAACTTTGATCTAGTAATTTTGCGATTAAAAATTATATTAAGTTTAAAAAATCAAAGTCCACGGCACTGATTTTAAGTATAACATAACCTCGAATCTCTCTCAACTTTTCATGAATCTGTTGTTGAAACACGATATTATGTTACAAAAAAAACGGTTAATCCTAATGATTATTAAATAAACATAATTACAACTTTATTAAAATTCAATTAATTTTTTTTCTTTACAATATGACAGCTGTTAATACATTATAACGTTGACAGATATCGATGTTTGTATATCCATTTAACGTGAAATATAATGAAGGTTTCTAATTTCGTTATAACGGTCAATCAGACGCTGCGACACGTCGCTTCTATACCAAAGCGTGACATAATTTATTAAAGAACTGAAATTTGATTTGAAAATCTGTATGGAAAATTCTGAGTATTTTATTTGGATTAGATTCAATTTCAAATTTAGTATTGCGTACTTATTTGCTTATCTCGATGTCAAAATTTGACAACGTCATATCCTTAACCTCACTTTTAATCTTAGATCACAAAACTCACTAAAGAACACGCTGTCAAGCTTGTGCAGGTTGCTGCTAAAAACTCAGGTCTGACACTGAAAAAGAAGATGAATTGTACTGAGTTTTGAAGTCAAAAATGAGAATAATCTGAGTTTTGATGTAAATGGAAACCAGTAAACAGAATGTTTGAAATAAAAACTTTATAAGCAATTTTCAGGAACATCTTATATTTATACGAAAGTTCCCACAAGCAGAAAAACTTGTTTCAAGGTATAGAATACTACGATTTTAAAAAATGTGTTTATGATTCTTTGAAAATCGAAAATATTGATTTTCTAATCTTTTTTTGCGTAGTTTTTTCAACAACAAAACAGAAACAATTAAATTTTCTGTTTTTACAGATTCTACTGAACAATCATCTAATTTCAACGTAATACAGAGTGTTCCAAACAAAAATAAAACTGCGACATTGAAAAAAATTTTCTCATACGATAAATCGTTTCTGAGTTATAGGCCTGCAAAGTTGCGAAACCAATACTTATATACGTGTGGTTAACAATCCATAACTTTTGCAGGGGCAATCTGTACAATATAAAGATAGTAAAAATAGATTTTTCATTCTATTTTTCAACAAAAAAATACTCTTTGTTCAATTTGATAAAATTCTTGTAATTTGTAAGAGTATTCCAAGATTTTGCTTTATAGTCAATCATTTCATCTACTTACTCCCGAATTTTTTGTCCGAAACACCCTGTATACTCAAGTAGAACCGTAAAAATTATATGATATAGAACATTATAACTTCACAAGTACGGTAATTAAATGTGAATATAAATTCCATATACCATTTATGGTTAGATAATAGACAGGCGTTGCTGCATGGTAAATTCACTTACATACTTATAATTTGTTAATAGAAAAAAAAAATAAGAAGATATTTTTGTCTAATTATATACGGTGAATCTAATAAAAATTGAGTATTAGACATTTATATATAACTTAATAGGAATTTTCGAATTTGCGTGAATAACTTTCTTTTGAGTTTTTGAACACTTAAATCGGTATAGTTGGAGAGGAGCTAGGCGCGGACATTCAATGTGGAGTTATGGATTTTTGTAGGTTTTTGGCAATTTTTCTACATTCAAAGATCTATATCTCAGGTTCTAATATAGCTACAGAGTTCGTTTTGATTTAAGAATATTCGCTGAAACACTTTCTTTCTTTTGAGTTTTTGAACACTTAAATCGGTTTAGTTGGAGAGGAGCTAGGCGCGGACATTCAATGTGGAGTTATGGATTTTTGTAGGTTTTTGGCAATTTTTCTACATTCAGAGATCTATATCTCAGATTCTAATATAGCTACAGAGTTCGTTTTGATTTAAGAACACTCGCTGAAACACTTTCTTTCTTTTGAGTTTTTGAACACTTAAATCGGTTTAGTTGGAGAGGAGCTAGGCGCGGACATTCAATGTGGAGTTATGGATTTTTGTAGGTTTTTGGCAATTTTCTACATTCAAAGATCTATATCTCAGGTTCTAATATAGCTACAGAGTTCGTTTTGATTTAAGAACACTCGCTGTAACACTTTCTTTCTTTTGAGTTTTTGAACACTTAAATCGGTTTAGTTGGAGAGGAGCTAGGCGCGGACATTCAATGTGGAGTTATGGATTTTTGTAGGTTTTTGGCAATTTTTCTACATTCAGAGATCTATATCTCAGGTTCTAATATAGCTACAGAGTTCGTTTTGATTTAAGAACACTCGCTGAAACACTTTCTTTCTTTTGAGTTTTTGAACACTTAAATCGGTTTAGTTGGAGAGGAGCTAGGCGCGGACATTCAATGTGGAGTTATGGATTTTTGTAGGTTTTTGGCAATTTTCTACATTCAAAGATCTATATCTCAGGTTCTAATATAGCTACAGAGTTCGTTTTGATTTAAGAATATTCGCTGAAACACTTTCTTTCTTTTGAGTTTTTGAACACTTAAATCGGTTTAGTTGGAGAGGAGCTAGGCGCGGACATTCAATGTGGAGTTATGGATTTTTGTAGGTTTTTGACAATTTTTCTACATTCAAAGATCTATATCTCAGGTTCTAATATAGCTACAGAGTTCGTTTTGGTTTAAGAACACTCGCTGAAACACCTTCTTTCTTTTGAGTTTTTGAACACTTAAATCGGTTTAGTTGGAGAGGAGCTAGGCGCGGACATTCAATGTGGAGTTATGGATTTTTGTAGGTTTTTGGCAATTTTCTACATTCAAAGATCTATATCTCAGGTTCTAATATAGCTACAGAGTTCGTTTTGATTTAAGAACACTCGCTGTAACACTTTCTTTCTTTTGAGTTTTTGAACACTTAAATCGGTTTAGTTGGAGAGGAGCTAGGCGCGGACATTCAATGTGGAGTTATAGATTTTTGTAGGTTTTTGGCAATTTTTCTACATTCAGAGATCTATATCTCAGATTCTAATATAGCTACAGAGTTCGTTTTGATTTAAGAACACTCGCTGAAACACTTTCTTTCTTTTGAGTTTTTGAACACTTAAATCGGTTTAGTTCGAGAGGAGCTAGGCGCGGACATTCAATGTGGAGTTATGGATTTTTGTAGGTTTTTGGCAATTTTCTACATTCAAAGATCTATATCTCAGGTTCCAATATAGCTACAGAGTTCGTTCTTTTCTATTATAATGATTTCTGATACTTATTTAATGGATTCGATGCGAGCGAAGCCGCGGGTAAAAGCTAGTATATAATAAATTCAGCACGTGGTGAAAAAACTTTACCAGAATCATGTTAAATAGTATTTTCAAGAAATTTGTCAACACTGTTTATATAGTATTTTTACACCGCAGTATCCCTAAGTTATCTAATAAGGGGAGTAAGTGAATGAAAATTCATTCGCGTCATTACGTGTGCACAAAGAAAATGATTGATTATACGCATTTTCTTTTATGCATTTCGATATATCATCGACGATTTCGTACAAAGAAAAACATTGTCTGATTAGAAAATTCGAAGTAGATCTAGGGAAAATTTGAAAATCGAACTTTTTTTATTGGGAGTTGAGAAAGAACAATCAAAACAAAACAAAAATGAAAAGACAGAACCGGCTCCAAATAAGGCAATTGCAGAAACTTGGTATTTAATTTTCTGTTCCATCCAATGCACATAGAAAAATGTTTGTTTCCAGGAAAACATTGGAATACTGCACTTTGAAAAAATGCAATCATATATTCAGTCCTTTTGACGATATCTCTGGATTTATTTTTGACATAAATCCTGATTGTTAGGGGTGAATCAACTCTAATAATTCACATGGAATTTAGAGTTTATACTCAATCATAACATGCAAATAAATCGATAATTTGATGTTTATTTCAGAAGAAATTTTATCATTTCTCTTTTATTTCAGTAGGAAAAATTAATTTTAGTTTTCTGTTTATTTTATCTCAAGTAAAACCTCACATCTGGGGATATATCGGATTACATGCAACAACATGTTAAATATGTTTTAGGGAAGTTTGATTGATACAAAAATAAATATGTCGTATTTTTTTTTTAGTTATATTACATTCTAGAATATTCACGGGGTGATCAATTTAGGAATTATTGACTTACCTTACGAGTTCTTTTAATCATTTTGGTACTGCTTCAAGTATGTAGTTGAGAAACATTGATAAAATGGTATAAGAGATATCTGCTTTCATTTTGATTTCTTTCAAGTTATGTCTGCATCAAAACTATGACAAATATATGAAAATTAGTTAATATAAAATTGAAATTATAATAGTGAAAGTTTCAAACACGAATCCAAAATTTATCTATGGAAGTTTAATTCTATTAAAAACCCAGCGTCGTCCTCCGAACAAAAACTTTTTATTTTATAACTTATTAACGTTAGAAACGCGAAATATTGATTGAGAAAAGAATTTTTAGTATGTTGAAACCAATAAAAAATTGAATCATGGGCACTCAAAACTAAAACTACAAGCTGTTTGGTTTGGTACAACGATCTGAAAAGCTATGGTTTATTCTTCAAGTGTAGGTAGCAATTTGCTCAATTATAAATAATAAAACTAACGATTTTTGTGAGATAAATAACATCAACGATGAATTTAAATATTGTTAAATTATATGCAGATCTAATTATGTAAAAGAAACCGGTCTAACTGAAAAAAATATAGAACTTGAGTTTCCTTTGGAAATAGCACTGGTAGAAAGAATTTATTGGAAAGGGAAATTAAGAATAAATGTAAAATTAATCTATTCAGATATCTCACAGAAGTTTAGCAAATTATGAAGAATTTATGGATGGGTTTGAAAGCTTCAACTGAGAAAGTTCGTCTATTAATAATTGGTGATGATAAACATGATGTATTTTTTTAATTTATATAACAACTGATAGTTGATTTTTGTTGTTTTAGTATCAATAATGTTCTCTTCTTCAATCTTTGATGATGTGCACCAAAAAGTTTGTACTGAAAAAGTTGTAGCCGCTGCATTGAAGAACATCCAATGCATCAGTTTGCTGCAATTGGGATTGTGCCCTTCCAAATATTAAAGAGCCATCTTGACTTACAAACTTTCAAAATCTAGCTTGTACAGTAATTCAAAATCCAATCCACTAAATGGGTCGACGAAAATCTCCATCAAAGATTTTGACAACAGTTCGAAGAAAACACAAAATTTATTTACTCGAAGAAATTCGATTATTTTCTTTGAGGTTATGTCAAGTAACTATTTTATCTAGATGAATCGAATGTTCAAATGAATATTCTAGATATAAATAAGAAGGTTAAACTAAAATAATGTTTAACTATAAGTGATGATGAATCTTTTTATTGTTATTGCTTTCAGAGAAGTAAAATTTGTTCTACGAATGGACTATAATTCGATTGAGTCGAGTGTAGTAGAGGTCAATACTACGCATAAAAAAATAATTAATACAAAATATACACTAAGAAAAAGTATGTAGTGATGAAAAACTATTAGAATTCGAAGTAAAGTTTTCTATAATGAAGAATATATACGATGCTTGTTACAAAAATATTTGATGGGAAAACTGAAACGAAATTGAATAGAATAAGGAATATTTCATGTAAAAATAGTCATATAGAATCGAAAATAAGCGGGTATATAATGAATATATTCTTGAAACTATACGTTGTTGAACAAAAACGAGTGAAATCCGTGGTATTGAATGACCTACCTGCAAATAACCCGGTCAAACAACGCTGTTGGATCGATAATTTAACAATAGTACAGTATAACACGCAAACTAGAAAAAAATTTTGATACAACAAACACGAATACGATTTTATTTCTATTAACGAATCGAGTAGATCCATTAGAAATTAATTTATGGTATCATAAAATGAAAAAAAAACTGAAAAACAGATAAATTATTTATTGTAGAAATGATTAAGAGCTTCAAATTCTTTAAATCGTTCTAACCTGGAATTGTATACGACGAATTTGTGATAGCTACTCGATAACCCCAAATTATCCCAAAGAAAGATGTATAAGCGATTATTTCAACTGAAGAAATTGATTCAACTTCCCTTAGTAACCCTACTCGAAATGCAACTTCTTTTTCACTAACTTATTGATGTAAAATTACGAAAATTATTAGAAAAACTTCTCACATTGTCTAAATGAAAACAAATATCTCTCCGCACGTCATTAGTAATTTAATCACACGCGCGTAAGGTCCAATTGTATATAGGAAATGTCAAAATCGGGTGGGAAATTCACACTAACATTTTACACGCACTGCGTAGACCGAAAGACGTCGCGAATAAACATCGTATCGACGTTAAGCGTCGGATCGCGCCGGCGTCGGTATCCGGGCAACCGAGTGAATGAAATTTTGTTTACGCTCGAAATACACTGTCGTTTGGTGACTGCTTGAATAAAAATATTTGAGGGAATCTTCAAACTGCAGGGAATTCTTTAAAAGATTAAAAATTCATCTTTGAATCAGTTTGTCTAATTCCAAAACACGGTTCTCCAGGAACACGGAGCACGACCTCTATCTATCAACTCCACGGCTCAATATTTTACAATGCGAAAAAAATGCACAATCATTTGCCAGCTGGAATCAAATTGATATCATCTTTTACCGCATTCCGTAATAATTTGAGGGCACATTTACTGGAAAGTGCCTTTGTAAATTCAGTATGTCTCGAAGCTCTTTAGAATGTCTTGAAGCAGATAGATGTCTCTGTAAACGTCTCCCCATCTCATGCCCAACATGGTCAATGGGATTTAAAAGTTCACGATGCTCAAGGGAAAGCAGCGGTCCAGTAGATCTTCTCGGGAAGATAATCCAGCAATTGCAGTACTGTCCTAACTATCCAGACTTTTTGCATATGATCTCAAACAGAAGCTGCCATGACCGTTCGGTTTTTCAAAGCACCAGAAACGAGAAAGCGGTCTCTCTAGCTGTATAGGAATATGATGAGAACAACGAATTGATTTATAAAGATATAAAGGCACTAGATTTAATAAAGATAAACTCTAGTTAATATTGGTTAGTCATGGATCGATGGTAGAGGATCATGAGATCACGATCATCCATGACACTGTTAAATCATCTCATTTTTGACCTTCTTCTTCTTTTCCTCGTATTGTCTTCCATGTCCAAACCATTCGAGTCTTGGTTTTCCTTTCTCAAGCCTCCCAAAATGCTTAAAAATTAATTAATTAACTCACATATCATAAGATGAATCAAAAATACAAAGTAATTAACATTTTTTTCTAAAATTTTTGTTTACTTGAACAAATATTCAAAACAGAGAATTCTGGCAGGAAATTATTTCGAAATTTGCTTGATTTTTTTAGAAATTTCGCTATTCCCGATGAGAATGTTCTGACTTGGAATTTTTCGCCGAATCATTCATCACAATTTCAATCAAAAATACAAAAAAAAATGTCCGCTTGTTCATATTTTATAACACGTACGTTATTTAAAGAAGCGAATGAAATTCTTGAGAATGCTAACGATGACAGGATCTTAATGTAACGGTTCACGATTGATTTTTTTTTCGACTTTCAATTATAATCGTTAGACATATACAATGAAAGTGAAATGCTTGTCTGGTCGCTGAATTGTGTAACAATTGACGAAAGATGCATGGAACTGATCAGAACTGACATACAAATCGATGTCACTAACTGTTGTTCGTTGTTAGTATTTTTTTGGAGATAATTTTTTAATACACAGCCGATATTAGATGAAACTTCATTCATTTCATCCAAATTTTGGTTTTGAAAAAATACTATTATTTTTAATTTGGAACTAAATACTATCTATTCCGTCAAACATCAATTTTTATATACTAGCGTATGGCAATCCTCCAAATCTAGTAAAATCTAGTGAAATTTCTTTAAAATTTATTATATATCGATCACAATCACATTTATGTTAGAAAAAATTACATTTGGCAACCCTGTAGCCGGTCTTCCATTTCATTAAACACGGGATAAATATTACGTTACGCCGAAATCTTAACGAGCTTACGTTTTTTATATAAATTTATTATTTCATCATTTTTCTTAGAAAACTGGATAAAAATAACAGTTGGCATCACTGCAATCTTCAAAAATGTTTTCAATTCTGCTGGATAAAAACTAAGTTAGGCAACCGCGCAATATTAGTAAGCATGAGCTAATAATTTTCATGATTTTTGTAAAGAAATAAATACGTTTGACAAAACTGCATCTAAAAAACGTTATCCAAATCTTATATTTCCTCAAAGATATATTTGGCATCACTGAAATCTAAAAAATGTGTCCAGTTCTGCTGGATAAAAACTAATTTAGGCAACCCCGCAATATTAGTGAACATAAATTAATAATTTTCATCATTTCTGAAAGGAAATAAATACGTTTGAGAAAACTGCATCTAAAAAATATTATCCAGGTCCTGATCCCAACTTTGTTCAGTTCAACATTCAATTAACAAAAGACAAATTTATAGTCGAAGAGCTGGTAGAAAAATTTGAGTAGATTCTAGAACCAGCATGAAACTATGTGTAAGTTTTCTGTAATAACGTTCAAACACAAAATCGAAGACCTGCTAGTGGTGGAGCAAGCTACAAGACGTAAAAAAGCTAAGATGCATCAATAACATTTGAAAAGTGAAAAAAAATCTCTTCTTTCAGTCCTCAAATTATTTATAAAATTCTGAACCCGTTCGTAATCAATACTGAATTGATTATGAATTGATTCGGAATATATATTAGTCGTAACTTTTTTAATAAAATTTCCTTTATTTTCGTATTTTCATCACATAATCAATTGTTTTTTGATCAAATTACATTTTTCCGTCACGCTTCTTCTTCTGTCTTATAATAGACTCGAATTTCAACAATAACTTCATCGATTTATTCATATTTCTTCACTTTTCAAAAATAAAAAAATTTCCACGTAAGTTTACTTAATATATATTCTTTTAGACACCGTCTCTGTAGCTAGTTGTACCCATGAATATTTCATACTAGGTAGTTAATTGTCAGTTAAGATCTGAAGATATATATCTGATGCATTATTTATATTTATACGCCTTTTGAATAATATTACAAACATATAAAAGATACTGACGATCAGCTTCTTGATCCATTGTTAATTTGAACGCAAATAGAACAAAGCAATCGAAAAACTAACCATTTCATTCCGGATAAACTCCTGGACAAAATTACCCAACCATTAAATCAAACTATTGACTTGAAATTGAAACTTCGTCACTTGTTAGTTTAGTTGTAGTCACGCTCATTAAAAACGTGATTCACGAAGATTCGTGACTATTTCAAAATCGTCAAATGGAATGAAGACTTGCAGAATATGTTATCACTCTTAAATTTGGCAGTTTGGATTCGATGACTTTAGAACCTCTTCCTACAGATGTTCTATAAGGAACAATTTGTTGTGGATGGAAACGATCTTGGTTCTATATGAATATAAGCACCAAAAGGTATTACATGATCGATAGTAACATTCGTAGATCTCGTACTTATAAGAACTTAGTACCTCCGGTGGTTAAACCATATTCTTCACCAAAAAATTTTATACTAACCAACCAAAGATGCTTTAAGCTCACCTCCATTAAACACGCTCATAACTAAAGAGACCAAATATTAGAATTGTTAATTTTTGATCTAAATTATTAAACCTTTGCATGCTTTTAATCCATTTGTCGAAGCATTTTTTTCCATTTCGATGGAGGTATCTCCAAAACATTTGATTTGAACACATCAATCGCTTTTTTAGGTGTAGAATAACGTTGATCTCGAAATTTACTTTCGATCTACGGGAATATGAAGAAATCCCGCCAATTCGATGTTCTGACTGTTCAAAAACATGTTTGAATTGATGTGTGGGAGCTTGCATTGTCGTGGTGGAGAATGATTCGTCTTCTGCGATTGGTTTCACTGATTTTTTCAAACGAAAGCAGGTGTACCATTCAGAATTGACCTTTATACGTTGTTACGTTGAAACGATGGCGAAATCTCCAGTAATTTCGTAAAAACAGGTTGGATTTGGTCTTTTGAAGCACAGCACCAATCGCCCCGAACTTCTTTTTTAATTTTTAAGCACAACAGCACATTTTGGGCGACCTTGGACACGAAATTCATTCAGTACGACGACGATTGAATACGGAAAACCAACTAGAGGGTGATTCATCAAAATGTCAATTTTTATGATGGCGATGTCAGATTATATTTTGGGTGAGTTTCGAGACTGGTATCTCCCCTTCTATTCCATGCTTCTGTTGATGTTTCTTTTTTATTTAAATTCCTTTTCCAACATATTCGAATGCAGTTTATTTGAATGACATTATATTATATAATAAAAGAAAATCACAAAGACCTTTACTAAATTAAATTAACAGGTGAAAGCTACTCACCGTTCTTCGTTCGAAACAAAAATATCAAAATGATAATTTGGTTTACCAAAGAAGGTCATCTAGTGTCTATATACTATAAAATAAATTGCAATCTAACGAAGATGCACCTCAGAGGCATTGTTAAGCATTTTTTGAAAGTGATAGAGAACAAAACAAGGTAGCAATTATTGATAATTTATTGAAGACCAAAATTGGAAGTCATTCTACACATTCCAACGGTTCTGTCTTATAAAAATTTTTACTACGTACGTTGTGTGTAATTAAAATTTGAAAATGCGTTGTTTTGTGACTTTCGTTGAACTTACAATTCTATGAATATACATATTCAACTATTTCAAGGTCCATTTTCTCTCTATTTATTTCGAAATGATATCATCTGACATTATTCATGAATTATTTTATTGTTACCATTATTTGATGAAAATTTTGCAACATACTGGGCGTTACAGAATAAATCGGCGCACCTTATTATTACAAATAAATACCCTTTGACATGACACCGCTAAAACAGATTATAAATACTATGATGTATTATTATGTGGTATTTTCTACGAGATACCATTCGCCAAGTATTATATCATTTAATATACTGATAATTCATTTCTTGGAAACACATTCTAATACAGAGATAAACCGAGAAATTTATTCAAAAAATGGATTCGAAAAAAGGGTAAATGAAAAGTTTCGAATTATTCTGCAATTGCAGTTTGAAGGTCTGGAAGGGTAAGTGGTTCTAATACAATCCTTGAAAAACCCCAATCACAAGATGTCAGGTCACCTAATCGTGCGGGCCACTCAACCAATCCTCGTCTGCCTATTTGCCATTTGCCCACGTAAATCTTCGAGCATTCTGGCAGCTTAAGCCCGCCACATGACCCCCAAAAAAGTATGGACCCACGAGATATCCCGGATGGAAACCCACAAATACATCCCAGGCAGATTTAATTCTTCTCCAATGAAGACTCGATTGTGTATGTGTTTCAGCATTCGTCGTAAAGATATTTGGAGTTTTCTTTATGACCGCACTGATCGCCTGGGCGGCGCGTCTGCAACAGAGCCCCTTTTTAAGAATCTCCGATGCGTATTTTATACTGTTGAACGATTTGGTAGCCGCAAGTTTGGAAATTGTTGATGTATTACGAACATGCTTCGTTTTAATCTCTTTCCACGGGGTTTCAAAAACTTTGTAGAAATCTATATAAGCGATATCAAACTAACTAATGTTATATGAACTATATTCTAACAAACTAAAAATGAAAAGTGACTATAAAAAAACAATTCAAAGTATTGTAAAATTATAAAATTTGTCCATTATATGCAGAAAAAAACGTCGTCGTGGTTAATTTAGGTTAGGTTTCAAATTTTACTCACTAAAAGCAGTAAAAGGAATATAAAATCATGTATAGACGTACAAGAACATTTTGTCGTTAATCCTTCTACATTTTTCGATGAAAAAAGAACTCGGTGAACATCTAATACTTTGTTTAAACAGAACGATTTTCTGTATACGTAATTTTTTCTCTGAACTTTCATACTAAAGATATTTATTAGCAGAAACTCGCGGAAAACAATTTTTTACTTTACTTAACACATTCCATGTACTTGAACCTCATTATTTTTATATTTATTCTTTCACATTTCTTAGAAATATGCTAGAAAACTCTAAAGTCTAATGTAAACAATGAATATAATTGATTTTAACTATTACTACTGCCACCTAGTGTATAATGGAATAAGTGGCCGCTACTGTTTCACTAGACATCTACAATAAACATTTGATGTAGGAAACTTTTCTTACATTCACCAATTGGATGTAATTAGAATTTAGACAATATAGGTGGCGTGTGTTATTAAATTAATTATAACTATAATAAATTTAGTAATATTAGAAATTAAATGAAAAATGAGTTACACTGTATTAAAAAATTAATTTTACATTATGAAATTTTAAAACAAAAACCGGTATAATAGAATCATAGTGTTTATTTTAATATATTTATTGCGTAATTTCAACGATAAAGTACCTCTTTCATATAACTGAATTTTTATTGTTGTGTAATCGTCCTTGAAACAAGTACTGTTAGATAAATATATGTATATGAATTTCATTGAATACAACAAGTACAAATTTAGTATTAAAAATAATTGTTAGTCAAATTGTGTAGGCTTTGATTTATATATGAATCATCGAATATAAAAAATATTTGTAGGAAGATAATATAATATATAGAGACTTATAATCACCCATTTTGTTATTATTATTAAATATATTCAATTTACAACTTGAGACATCTGTTGACTAATTTTATAAACAAGTTATTAATGAATAAAATTTCATTATTAAAGTATTTTGTATTACCACATTCTAGGATCATTTTTAGGGCTACCCACACAGTGGCGGTACTTTGTTTAAACAAATAAAGGAGTGCCTAGCCTCTTAAACAGTTTCGTGCTTTTTATTTAGGAATAATGTCAATTTTATTAAGGTGCGCACATCATTACTTAAATACCATGAAGGACGAAAGGATATTACTAATTATTGCGTTAAATTGTTTGATTTTTTCGTTAACGATTTTAAAGAGGTTAGATAAAAATGGGTTAGAAAATTTGGTCACTAAGTCATAACGAATTTGGAAATGGTAAAGTCTTAATCAATTCGTTGTACCGGGTGTTAATCGGTACTACAAGAATTTGCCCACCCTATAAAACAGTTTAAGATTTAATTTTTGTAATAATTTTGATAAATAATCGTCGTTTGGTTCTATTCGTTTCTTAGATTATTCCAAAATTATCAACGAGCCTAACTCGGGTTTTACAGAAAGATGATACATCCACATCGTTATCATTTAACTTGGCAACAAGGCTTCTTCTTCTTTTAGATGACTTAGACTTTGTAGTAATTTCTTGTTTCGATCAATAATAAATGAAACAGTTTTTTATGCTCCTAATTCCACTTCTAATTCACACTTTGAACCTGATTCTTTTATGTCGAAATCTAGCGTCATTAAACTAATTTAATAATAAAAACAATATTTCTTATTAAACATATGTTTGTCAATACAATATACAATTGTATAAAAAAATGTGATAATATTTGAAATACAATAAACGCTTTCATATAAATTAGACGTAAGTTCCTATCAATTAGAAAAATAAAAAGCGAAGTTTCTAGAATATATCAAGGCTAACATGTTTATATTGTTCACTGTTGCATTTATTAATTAATTGGATATAATTCTACCTACTTTCCTGAGTTTTTTTTAATAAAATTATAAAGTAATGAGTGCGTGCAATACTCATTAATAATATAAACAAATAAGTTTTTTTAAATAAATTACGAAACAACTAAAAAGAAAAGGGTGAAAACCTGGACTATTTTTGAATTAAACCACGTCGAAAATACAAAAAATAACGAATATTCTTTATTATTCTTGAAACCTAATAATTGGTTGGGAATCTGAAAAGACCAAAGTTTTATCTCTGACCATCGAGCAATTATTTCAAACCTGGGAAAAGAAAACGACAAATAGGACGCATGAGGTACCGATTCAAACTTTTCATAGTTTCTCCTCTTTCAAGAACCCAACGTCATGACCTTGCATGCAGATGGAACGGTTTTTGCCTTCTTTGGAACCGGTTCTCCCTTTTCAGTCAATTCTTTTAATTATTTTTTGTTTCGAGTGTGAAATAAAGAGTTTATTATTTGAAAAATTGCCAAACACTCGATGAAAACATCTTCACTACACTGTTTTTGTTCCATTGTAAGCAAACGCGGCACCCATCTTGCACACAACTTTCTCATATCCAAATTTTCAATTAATATTTTCAGTCGATGATCATCCAGTACTGCTTTGTGAATTTTTTTCAATATTTCTGTAGTCCACATGTCATAAGGCCTCATTTAAACTCTAATTCAGCTTCTATATTTGCAAATTCACTGAAAACGTTCACTATTGATGGCTGTCAAACAAATACTAAACAACATGGCGTCTTCAAACATATGTGTGGCATTTTTCAAGCAACTACCGCCATCTCTAAGTCTGTCTAGGTACCTGGTATTATTACCATTGTTATTATTGATGTTACAACATATATAACTAAAATAAATCTTCGTTTTAACCACTTATCAAATTACTCAACTTTTTTTTCTGTTTTTAAATATTTTGTAACTTAATATTCAACGTAATCTTAACTGGGATTGAGGTTTTCACTTTCTATAGTGTCGTTTATACAATAAGAAACAAAACAAACGTCCGCTATTATAATTTTGTGTGAATAAAACGTCTATTAATAATTTTTAAAGCGGAAAATTGTTTCTTATTACAACACTTTCATTATTGTTCCTTTCCCACATTGAGAAATAGTTAGGTTTTAAGATGATATTTATTTGCTATTATGATTCAGAAAGAATGTCATTCTGTTATAAATGAATTCTTTTGTGTAAATAACAACACTAGGCGATGACAAGAAGGCTTATTAATGTAATTTATTTGTGTATTATTCGGGAAAGTTGAAATTTCATGAACTATCATAACGTATAGTCGAATCAAATTCGACAGATGGCGTTTGACCATAGAAAAAATCACTAATCACTACAGATCTGGATAATCTATCATGGAACTTCCCAAATATTATTTGAGAAGAAGAAAATGAGGTCTTGAACCTCACAGGAATCAGCTACTGGTAATTCTCCACTCCACTGGTCATTGACAGGCAGATTTTCAAGCAAAACTGTCATGTCAATAGTCAAATTGCTGAGCTAAAGGGCTCTATTTCACTTGGGACGAGAGGCTAGTAAAGAAATCTTGATTTATATTGGAAACTCGAATTGAAATATCTGCAACATTCCAACGACAAAGCTGACTGTCTAATAAACGTTGTTATGATCGTGTACTTTCTAGTTCTGTGGTTTTTTCAAGGAACTACCGCCATCTCTAGATCAGATCAAGTACTTTTGGGGCCATCCACGTATATTTTATTTAATTTTTAAACCAATAATATCTAAGGTTTCTCATTTTTACTTAGTTATATCTACCAAAGAATTGCATATATTTCCACTTTCTGTACCATCTTTTACCATTCTATCTTACATCTCAATTTTTTCTACCAATTCGTAGCTTTCAGTACCTTCAAGTTTCCATACCAGGGGTTTCAAAATAAAGCTCAACTTCATGTTTCTTATTGCAGCTGAACTGGAAATCTTCAATGGTTATAACCAAAGCACTTAGTTCCAGCAGTAACTAACAGATATCTGACACGAGTTTGTCAAATTTTTTATGGCAAATTGATCTTCAGAAGATGTGACATAAGTTAGCGTCCACGCAGTCTCGATTTGACATCTATGAAGTTTATCCTGTGAGGTTATGTCACGTATTAAATCTGTATTGTAGAAACTATCTTACTAACCTTGTATATTATCTCATTTCGGAATCATTAATGTCGAAATAGGATATTAAGAAATTAATGACACACTAATTTAGATTCGGTCATAAGCCCACCTCAACGTATCCATTAGTCTGTTTTTGTTTACGATTTAGGAGTGCCGAAAGTAAACTATTCACATAGATATAAAATAAGCGGAGGAAGATTTTGTATTGTGAATAGGGGCGATGAAGTTTGTAATCAAAAATTAATCGATTTATATATACTGTGCTTTTCAGATAAAAGTATCCACCTTCAATAACTTTTGTAATACTGGTATTTAGAAAAAATCCAAAAACACGTCAATTTATGTTGGAAGGGGCAAGCATTATGGCTTATTTAAACTTACTGGAAAAGCCACCCCCTCACCCCTAGCAGCATCCCCTTTATTTTTTTAAATTACTTGTCATATTTTTTATGTAAAATTTGGATACTCCTCTTTGAGCTGATTTCAAAAATGTATAATACTTGTAGGTTAAAGTGGTTAGTTTATGAGATAAACAATTTTTCTTTTAAGAGCACAAATTTTACTTATTATTTACTTTCACCTTATTTGCCTGTACTAAAATGGGTTGTACAACAGTTCAAACTCTTTAATCTTTTTAACTGTGCTATTTATTCTACTTAAAAAATCCAAACAACAAAAAACTCTACTTTTTATTAAAGTTTGACATTGTCAACTAGAATTTGTAGTCACTATTGATAGTGTAATTTGATACATTATTTATTTTTTTTTCTCTGAAATGGTTTACTCTTTGCAAGAAAGAATTGAAATTGTAGGTTTATACTACCAAAATAATAATTGTGCAAAAGCTGCTGCTAGAATATTTAACGAATTACATGACGGAAGACATGCAACTCATAAGTATGTAATTCAACTGATGGAGAAATTTACCACAACAGGGTCTGTTTGCAATAAAGTGCATAAGCGAGAGGGACTCGTAAATAACGAAGCAATCCAAGTGGCAATTTTAGGGCAAGTCAGCTTAGAGGCTCAACAATCCCAATCGTTGTCAACAATAAGTAGAGCGATCGGTGTTTCATCTTCTACAGTTTTCCGAGTTCTACATAAATTCAAGTACCACCCATACAAAGTTAAGTTGGTGCACGAGTTGAATGAAGATGATTTTGATCGTCGTCTAGAGTTTTGCGAATCAATGACGCAAATTATCAATAACAATCTACAATTGTTAAACAATATTTGCTTTTCTGATGAATGCTCATGGTCATTAAATGGCTTAGTAAGTAGGCATAATTGTAGATATTGGGCTGAAAGTGATCCACATATTATGCGTGAATTCCATACACAACATCCCCAAAAGTTAAACGTTTGGTGTGGTATCCTAGGTGACCACATTGTCGGACCTTTCTTCATCAACGGAAATTTAAATGGTGAATCATATCTTGAGTTACTCAGGGAAGGGGTTGACCCACGTATTACAACAATAATAGAAAATGATGATAACCTTTCCGAAGATTTACTGGTATTTCAACAAGACGGAGCTCCCCCACACTATGCTATGCCTGTCCGACAATTTTTAAACGAAACATTCCCCGCTCGTTGGATAGATAGAAGGGGGCAGATGATGGAGTGGCCACCTAGGTCACCGGATTTAACACCCCTAGACTTCTTTTTATGGGGGTATTTAAAAACAAAAGTTTATGCTACCCAACCAGAATCTCTGGATGATTTACGAGAGAGGATAGAAAATGAATGTCGACAATTAAATCCAGCCGTATTAAGCAATGTCAGAGAGGCATTTCAAAATAGATTATACCATTGTATAGAAGTGAATGGTACTCATTTTGAACACTTATTGTAACTTCATAATAAATAGCACAGTTAAAAAGATTAAAGAGTTTGAACTGTTGTACAACCCATTTTAGTACAGGCAAATAAGGTGAAAGTAAATAATAAGTAAAATTTGTGCTCTTAAAAGAAAAATTGTTTATCTCATAAACTAACCACTTTAACCTACAAGTATTATACATTTTTGAAATCAGCTCAAAGAGGAGTATCCAAATTTTACATAAAAAATATGAAAAGTAATTTAAAAAAAAAAGGGGGATGCTGCTAGAGGTGAGGGGGTGGCTTTTCCAGTAAGTTCAAATAAGCCATAATGCTTGCCCCTTCCAACATAAATTGACGTGTTTTTGGATTTTTTCTAAATACCAGTATTACAAAAGTTATTAAAGGTGGATACTTTTATCTGAAAAGCACTGTATATACTTTGTAAAAGAGTTATGAATGATTATATGCGAAGAAATGCATTTATGATCACATTTAAAATCATAAAACTATATGAAATCTCCAGGTGAAATATTTTCCATATTTTTTTTCTATAAATCCACCATAAAAACGAAAAAATTCATCGAAATCGCGTGATTTTTCGATTTTCTAGCGCCAAAAAACGAGGGTACCCTGAACATAAAATAAAATACGTCTGTATTTTCACTTTACTATTTTCTTTTGAGTAAATTGTTTTTATTTTATATTTTTTATATAATTAGCAAAAAATTTGTCCTATGATTAAGCCTGATAAATACTCAAAAGCTTAATCATCTGTTTAGGTTAATAATAATTTGTACAGTAGGTCATGTGAACAAAAATTCATTCGAACAAATAATTTTTATTAAAACAGTCACTTATTGTTATCGATTTGCATCCTTGTCACGTTTATTTTTAGCAAAAAAAAACGTATTAGCACTTTTATTATAAAAAGGACAATTTACTAAACAACAAACCCATTGTTTGACGGGAATATACACATCAGATACCCATCAAAAATTGCATATAAAGACGTACTTCCGTTCGTATAAAAAAAAACAATTCACAAACACCCAATTAAATCGAAAACGTAACTTAATCCAAATAAATAGCGATGGGAAACTGGTTTCTGCATAATAAGATGAGGAAGTTGCAATAAGGAAATATGTAATACGGGAAAGTTGAAAAAAGTAATTTACAGATGAAAAATATATAAAAAGAATGGAGAATATTTTGAAAAACAAATAAACTAATATCAAATTATAATTTTTGTCTACCTGTTTACTTTAGTAGCAACCCTCCTACTTCGTTCTAATATTGATTATAATGTGTTATTATTATTATATTATTAACAACAATATAATGACAAATGATATAAACATAAATTATTGATTAATTATTAAGATTGTGTAACAGTATAACGAAAATTAGTACAGAGGTTTCAAATTAACAATTGCTTATAATAAAATTATAATTGTTATTAAGCAAATAAATAAATTATTACCGTTGATCCAGCTAGCCCCAACCGAATTTTTGAATATTTGTTCATTACGACTCTCCAAATGACGTAAGCCATGATTGGTGAATCCACAAAAGGGGGACACTCGAAAAAACACATCCAAAACAAATTGAAGGCCGCCGACTCGCACTAATTAAATTTCTATGTTTCTTAATAACATTTATGGTGTTTGGTACATGAAAAGTACATTATAACGAAGTGCGATTGTTAAATAAATATAATAGTATCAATTTATTTGATTTTTCGTAGTTCAAAACACGATTCTACTTTTTTAAAATTTTCAAATACTTTTCATACATATTGAATTTTGTTTTCAATAAAAAAGAAATAGATTTTAAATAATATCAAAAACACAAAATGGTTGTTAGCGATAATAAAAAGAATATTAATTTATGTATATTTAGAATTATTAAAAAACTAAATCTACTACAAGTAAAAATGTGGAGATATTTGTACTAGTTTTTGATATTTTTTGAATGTTTATAAAAACTAAATGAATTAAAATGTAGTGCTAAGTACACCCTAATAAATCACTTAAAAAAACACATTTTTTAATTGTCCCACACTTGAATTTTGATCCAAAAAACAGCACACATCAAAGTATGAAACTAAAAGTCTTATATTCGCTCAGGTGGAAGTTTAAACACTTTTGATTTAAAAGAAAAATGTGGTGGCGAATTTCACAACTAAGTTAACGCGATGTACGCGAACAACTGTAGACCGCACGTGATTTTTTAAGACTCGTCACTGAATTGCGAGCGAGAAAATGTTATAATGGAAAGTGATAGGAAGGAAAGCTTGTATAAAAACATAGACGTGGAGAAAAGACTGAAACGAAACGTTTTTTTTATAGTTTTATAAACAAAAAATTAAATATATGGTACCAATTACGTATTGTACTAATTATAGCATTAAAAAATAGTATACAAGGTACTTAAAACGTTTAAAAAAAAACTTGCTGCTAAGGTATATTATACAACTTATCAAAATATTGAAAAAAAAACTATACCTCTTCATTATTGGAAAATATTTGACCGCCGAGATATTTTTTAATATCTAGGAACAGAAAATATTCTGAGGGGACTAAATCTAGCGAATAGGGTGCATGAGGTAGCAATTCAAACTTTAATTAATCAATTTCTTCTTTTTTTAAGTCAAATGTGGCCATTTTGCTCGATTTCTTTGCCCAAACGTTGCAATAAGTTTGTTTAATACACGCCGTTAATAGTTTTTCCTTTATCAATGAAATACCTGCATATGGGACGATCTTTGCTTTCAGTTGACGATCATCCAGTACCGCTTTGTTGATTTTCTGGAGTCGTCACCTCATTTTGTGGATGCTGGTCTTCGCAGGTCATAAGGCCTGGTTTAAACTCTGTTAATGTTGATAACGAAGAAGCAGAGCAGAGAAACTGACCCAAAGAAGAATCTAGTTCGGTTTGTATATTGATTGGGCTAAATCCTTTCAAATAACGATGACCAATGTTCACTATTGATGGCTGCCAAACAAATATTAAGCAACGTGAGGTCTTCAAACTTGAAACTTGATGTATTAAATTGTGTTCTTTCTAATATTTTTCATGCAACTACTGAATCTCTAGGTAAGGCCAGGTATTGTTATGAGTTGTAGAGAAGCAACGGAATAGACTTCAATAATATATATAGTGTCAATTTGAACCTTTGAAGAGGTCAAGGTTTACTAACGTCGTTCAAAAAGAAGTCTATTGGGAGGTCATAGTTTCCGTTTAAGCTTTAGCTCAAATGGCTTCCGTACAAGTTGTAAAAACGAGGAAGAATTTAAAACTTTCAAAGTATTGAGTTCGGCCATGGAATTGCAGAAGTTTCTCATCTGGGAATAAAACATGTAGCTAGTTGATCTATTTGGTTTAACGATCTTTGCCTAAATGCAAAGATCTCCACTAGAATCTTTGTACCATTTTGGTTCAACTAAATGTAGAACGATTACAAATAAATTGATTATAAAAAATCTGCTTATGTTTATTATCAATTTTGACAACGCTTGTGACCATCTCCATATTTGATTTCATCTAATTGGTTTTCCGTAAAGCTCGTTACGTTACTAAGCAATTTCATTTTTGAAAAGTTTGTTTCTACTATGGAAAATCCGAGAAAAAAGTTTGTACTCCGCTTATGACAGTTAAAATTGTTGTCACGGAAAATAGAGGGTTGTTTTAATTTATTAATCATTTAACGTATTCCGTCTAGGTAGGTGTGTCTTTTATAGTTCACTACGTTTACCATATCAGTTAACAAAATGTGGGAATGACCTTAAAACAAAAGAGGAAAAGATATAAATAAAATTATTTCATTAACTTTTTCATTTAGTTTTAACAAAATTGATATTATATGAACTGAAAAAAAAAACATTTTTTGTATCTAAAATAAATACAAAACATTCATATGACATCACCGTTTCATAAAAATGAATTGGCGCAGTTAATAGGATGCGTCTTATATACAATTTTCAACTACCTAGATAAAACGTAAACAATTTGATCTCTTATAACAATATTTTTATATACGACAATTTATTAATTATATTTTTATAGAAAAAACTATTTTACTTAATGAAAATTGTCATTCAGTTCAATAATGTATTCATAAACATTTTTTGTACACATCTCAAGTACATATTTGAATTGATGTCACTTCCTCGGAATGTAAAATGTGTTATCTCAAAATAATTGAGGGCAAATAAACCTAGAACAATTGCTTAATCTGTTTGACTAATTAACCTATACATGTTGTCCCTTTTTTTCAACCAACGGTATTTTTAATTCAATTTCCGCTAATCCAAATTGAATAAAAAGACAATGGCTGCATACTGACATAGATGTTAACTTCAATTAACAAAATTTGTCACACATTTCATTGTTATAATCTTATAAAACGTTTTTTTTTTCTGAGAATATCTCAAATACGTGAGAGTAATTTAGAAGGGTTGGTATTGAATGTCATTATGTTTTCTTAAAAAAACCATTTTCGTTGTAATACGATTTAAAAATAAAAAAAATACCCTTTCGAATCACATTATACTAAAACGTAGAAAATAGTTTTTGAAAGAAAACTTGAAACGTCTTTAGTATTGGAGTGCAGGGAGGGTAGACAATTGTAAAATGTATTACGATGTAAAAAGAAAATTTGCTGAACGAATTTAAAGCGGCAACGACATGAGGCTTTAGCACACTCGTCTAACTAAAGCAATTAAAGTGGTGGGATATACTAACAGTAAAAAGTCACTTTCTCTTATTTCAAAGTAGATTTGCGAAATATGGATAACCAACAACGAAAGGAAACATTGAAAAAATTATATCGAGAGACATTAAGTCGTAAATTTTGTTTTTGAAGGCATCTCATTAGTTAAATTCGTTATATTAGTTCCTGAAGGTGTCCTTTAGTTTGTTCCTCGTATTAAAGAATACATTATTGTTTTATTCGGGTTTAAAGAAAAAAAACTTTAACATCAATTTTGTTAATTATGATTAAGGGTTAAAGGATCAATTTAAAATTAATATAATTAATTCCACTAATGTCATGGGACTCCATCTTTGAGTCCCTGATCAATTGAGGAAAATTAAATTCAATTTAGAACACAAAGTCGATGTGATGAATGATTACGTTTCTTTTCAATTTTCGATAGTGAGAATATTTCTTTTTTTTTTAAACAGACTTCCAAGGTAAACTAACAGATTTTGAAATTTGCATTTACGTCTATATTTCAAGGTGAAGAACGTGAAAAAAAGTGTACAGACAGATAAAACTACCAAATATTTGTTATTGTTGAATAAACTTTAGAATTATTTCGACTGACGTCAACAACTACTGATATAAATTAATTTATACAGGACGTACAATTCTAGATTTGAGATTCGTACCATCGAATCCAAAAATTTTTGTGTCAAAAACCCACAGAGCGGTCCCTTCCCTTAAAACCCAAGAGGAAACTTCCCTATCACCCTTTTCTCATGCTAACGACCTCCCCGAAAATTGCAATCTTTTCTATATTAGAGCAAAATCTTCTCTTATACAAATCACAAACAAACCAACGAGCTTTTGTCTATATGTAATTTCTGGTTATACATTTCGACGTCTCACGATTAAGGATGAAGTAAATAATTTTTTGAGAACATTCTAAGGCTATAATGGTTACAAAAGGGCGTCAAATCGCCTTCTTCCTTTCGTTTTTTCTATAAAAAAATCTACGATTTTGTATTTATCCTTATTACGTTGTTCATAAATCATAAATTTGTATGATTCTCCATAGTTTTTTGCCCCATAAACATCTTATGCTTGTTTTTTCCAATCTTATATTAGAAAATTATAATAAAAATAGTATTAATTCCAGTTATAGTTATATCGTAACAGTCATATTATATGCAAATAACATTGAGGAGTCATTTCGTTTTCATTATGTTTTTTTTTTAATATAATCCGGATTAGAAAGTACACACGTAACTTCCATACACAATAAAGAAGACGAAATAATGTGTAATAAGATGCAAATACCATTCATCAACATTTAAACGAAATTAAACTAAATATTGATGATTTCTTTGTCGAAAATAAATCCAGAGGAAACAGTATAAGATGTGGGAATCGTCGATGATATTAGAACCAATTAACTACTGTAGAGTGATCATCTAAAAAGAATGTTAGACAACCGAATACCTGAATAGGTTATAAAGTAAATACCATAAGAAAAAAGGAAGAGCAGAAATCGTAGATAAGGAAATGCAGGTGGGAAAATTAACACGACCTAAATATATTAAAGAATACAATGAAGTGCGGTGAAGGGATTCGTAACCTTTTGTACGAGTTGAATGATTCACTCAAATTGGCCTTGTTCTACTACCCTACGAACTTAATCCGATAATTCATTAAAACAATACTTTCATGACCTGTAATTTTATCATTAGTGCGTATCTCTTGCATTTGATAAGAATCGGTATAAGAAAAAAAGAAGGGACTGTATTAATTACGATTTATAGGTGATTTAACTGATTAAAAAGTTGAATATGACATTTTTATTTCCTATATACTTATTTAAGAGAAATTTCGTATTTTAATGCAACGACTATTACCATAAAAAGTTTTGAAACTACCAAAACCAAATAGATAAATAGATATTCCACATATACAAAAATCATGACAAATAATCACGGAAAACATACAAAAAAAGTATAAGAAGTGAAAATTATGAAAATATATGGAGCTACAAGTATTAGCCTTTCAAAGAAATCGATGAAATTCCAGTTTTATCTAGAAAACTTGGCTGTTTCATTGGAACTAAAATGTTCGTTAATAACACTAAGTAACCTTTGACGACATAGTCAGACAGGGTGGAAAAACACGCCCTTCAAACAAAACTATTGATTATTTCCCTCCAGCGACAGGAGGTGTTTCAATTTTATAAGTTAAAAAATATTTAAAAATAAAATTCGTATTAAAAAAATATGTTTACGTTATATTTGACAAGTTATTTATACTGCCGCTTGTTTGACTGATTTTATTTTGTATCCATTGGTAAATCGATAATCAATACTTTCCACAATTGTATATTATCATCATAAGTTGTATTAAACACGGTTATGTTGTAAAAAAACTCAAGGTCAACAAATATAAGAAACGATTTGATACGTATTCTGATAAGAACATTGCTTCTGTACTTACCTCATATGAATACTTGTAAACTCCACTTATTTTGGATATAGCGTCCAAAGTTTCTGCAGTAGCTTCAGCACAATCTCCACAATACATTATTATAAACAAAAAACGTGAATTTATTAAAGAAAAATTTATAAAAATCGATACCGTATTGACAATATTTAGAGTGAGAAATGAAACTCTGAAATCATTCGGAAAATGTGTAAAAGTAAACGTAGGCCAGCTTTTGAGTTGAAAAATTTCAAGCTATAACTTTTTTTATAAGTATTACAAACATTTCATATAAATATTAGATGTTATAATTAATTGTTTTTTCTTATTTTATAACGATAAGAAACCGTATGAAAATGAAAAGTATATTTAATTAAAATCTGGTTTAACTATAATAAACTGGTCTATTAAAAATTGGCAATCGTTTTTAGCATGAAGGGTGTGCAGATCATACGTAAAAATAGATTAAACGAATGCCGGGAATAAACAATGATGTACATAATTTTATGTTGATTCTATTTCAAGCAAATTGTAACTAAAATACCTTAAAATAGATAAAAATGAAAAGTTTAAGTTTATTTTCACATCTGGCATTGTTCCGTAAATTTAAATTTTATTTTTTATTATTAAAACTAACTGTATTAATTAAATTATTAACATAAATTTCATAATCAAATAGTATGGTTATAGTACCTACTAAATATGCAACTTTCACTTCGGCGTTTGAAAGTTTTTGAAAAATTAATTTATGATTTACATTGTCATCTGGTAAGCAGTAGTAAAATTTATACTAAAAATAAAAAAATTACGACGTGAATTGAAGCTATTACTTTTAGGATTGTATTTTGTTTATAGATGCTACTACTACTATAATTTGGATAAAAAAGGAGAAATGAAAACATATATTTGTAGTTCTATTCAACAGAGGAAACTATAAACCTTTCATAAATATTTGATAGGAAACTGTCATTGTCTATAATGTAAAAATCTTCCCTATTTACCTTACCTTACTATAACTAATGTTCAGCAGATGGGGCTATAAATCTTTGATAGGAAACTGTCATAGTTATAATGGATTCTATGAAGTAGAAACCTTCTCTATTTACCTTACTTTACTCTAATGTTCAATAGATGGCAATATAAACGCTTAATAAATTTTTTGTTATTTTAAGATGAAGACGAACCTTCACTACAAAACTTACCTTAGTAAAACTAATGTACAGCATGGGAGGCTATAAATTTTTCTAATTTTTTAATTGTTAGATCGTTTTATACATACTTCATGATATTTTGTCTCAATTTCATTGAAGTTTTCTACATCATAGAATCCATTTTAAAAATCACAGTTTTCTATAAAAGGTTTATATTTCCATCTTTTGAACAGTAGTTATAGTAAGGCATTACTACATTATAGAATTCTTTATAACAATGATAGTTTCCTATAATATATTTGTTAAAGGTTTATAGTTCTCTCTGTTGAATATTAGTTTTAGTAAGGTTAAGTGAGTGAAGGTTTCTATAAGAGGATTTTCGTGTATTTTTGAGTTATCCATAAAAACAAATAATGTATATAAAAACGTTTTATTTTTATAATTAATTAACAATTACATTAAAATTAATCAAAACGAATATTCTATACCTCTGTATTAACTTGTTTTAATTGACTTTATAATACAAGAAAATTTTTAAACGTTTAAAAATAAATTGCATATACGAGGGTTGCTCAAAAAGTTATACTATAACTTGTTAAAATAAAGAATATCAATTATATGAAATTTTAAATAAATTTCGACGTTTCTAAATGAAAAGAAGAAAATTTCATTCCTTTTTACTTTTTCGTATTAACCTCAAAAACCATAAAGGTATTCTTCTCGACATATTATCTTGTATCTGCCTACATCTATTTCTAAAATGCCTATATTGCGCTTGCAGTTGCCTATAGACCAATACCAACAATACAGGAATGGCAAATAACTCGTTACTGAATAGATAAAACCAACACGCTAAAGAAAACATAACCAGATCTGTTATATAATCGAAAAAATTATGAACTTTGATTTCCGCTTCGGCTGTTAATTCCATTTGTCGTTGCTGGCGTAAAAATTCAGGATAATTTTCATCCATTGATCCTAATCCTTCGGAAGTTTGAGTCATGATTTCTTTTAGTTTGGGATGTCGTATCCTGACAGGAGATTTTTCGATACAACGAGACGATTTTATATCATCTTTATTGATTCGAGATTTGGGATAAGGCGAAGGAGTTTTTCTCTTTTCCGGTTTATTTAAAGGAGATGTGGATGATTTTCTCATTGGGGATCTATTAGACGGAGAAAACGGTCTATTCTTCTTTTCCTTATTAGGAGAAAATGGTCTATAACTCGATGAGGATATCACCTCCTCTGGTTTTATTGATTCTTCTTTCTCTACTGGATTTTCGCTATTTTGACTAATTGTAGGATGTTTTTGAATAAATGATGATTCCTCTTTTGTAGGAGTTGTAACTTTAGATGTATTAGAACTAATATAACCACTTTCAGCTGAAGAAGTTGATGAAAAAACTGTATTTTTATTGTTTAAATCAGACGAAACGTTTTTGTAAGAAGGATAATTATCATGATAATTACGAGGAGTTTCACTACTGATTTGTGTTAGTTTAGTATCTTCAATATTCTGTAAAGAATCTTTACTCTTCTGTAAAGATTCCCTACTACGTGTTAAAGATTTTGTTCTATTTCCATAATTTTTAACGATATCACTGTAGTGATCTACGACTACTTTAGATTCCTCGGCGTCTTTCTGTTTTTCCGCTAATCTATCGGGTATTACTATACTAGCTGCTGTTATACCAGATATAGTAGCTGCTGCTGATATTGTTTGCATTAAAAAAGAAGGTTTCGACGAGGGTAAGTTATATATAGTTTCCGGTATAACTCCTTCTGTAGAATCTTCTTGCGGTATTAGAGAAAATGATCGTTTTCTAGATGGTTCTTTTTGATTTGATTTTTCAAAAAGATCGATTTGTGGTAATAAAGAAAACGCTCGTTTCCTCGGACTACTCGGTCTATTTTCTTTTTTATCATTTGGGGTAAGGGAAGACGATCGAGATCTAGAAGTTTCTTCTGGTATCGTTTTTTGTAATAAAGGAAAATTAATTGTTGGATTTGAAGTGATGTTCGGAGGTATAGGGGAACTTGATCTTCTTAATTTAGGCGATGTTGATGGAGATTGCGTATCTTCTTGTTCTTTTTTCTTTAAAATCGGTTTCGGTACGAAATCGGGACTAGGAGGCTCTTTTCTTTTTGTTAATATTTCGAAAGGTTCTTCTTTGCTAAAAGACATCGATCTTAGTCCCCTAGGATGATAAGTTTGTTCTTCTTCATCTGTTAAATAACAATTTTTATTATCGTCTTCTTCATTTGAGGATTCTTCTGTACTAGAAACATAATCATCGGCCCATTTTTCTACATCGGCTATATTTATTTTACGTTTTTCTCTAGATTGATTTCCCGACCTGATTTTTTCGAAAATTTCTTCTTCTATTTCTTCAGATTTAGATCTTTTATTATTGAATTTACCGAATTCTTCAGAATTTTTCAAACTATGTCTTCTTGTCCAAAATTGTTGCGCACTTCCGCCTGATAATCTTCTTTTTATTCTCTCTATTTCCGGTTGATCTTTCGAATTGATTTGTATTTTTGGTATTTCTATGTTAAGTCCTTTCATATCAGCAGATATTCTTCTTCTTTCTAATTCCCTTTCTTCGGCTTTAGCTGCTTCGTACAATCTCTTCATGGCTCTTTCATGTAAAAGTTCCGTAGAACTAGCAGACGATTTTATCGGATTGAATATTGGAGCTTCGTTACCTAATTCGGGGGCGGATAATGACATTGGAGGCGGCATCATATCGTCATCCAAATCGAAATCTGTCTGACCTACAATTATAATTAACCATCATTAAATCAGCACAGTTTTTCTGAAAAACTGTTTCGTTCACTGAACAAAGAAATATTTGAATGAAGATTGAAGATAAGAATAAAAATAAAACCTCTGGAATCTGTAATTTATAGCTATAATATTTCTTAAATCGAAATAAGTGAAAATTCACGTTTTTAGAACATAGAGAGCTTTGGGAGGCAGTACAAAGTTCACAGACAGACGCTGATACTTCTGAAAAGCATAGTAATAGTTGACGAATTGAATCGGTTGACATTGCAGAAAGTCTTTTCTATAATTTTTTTTGTCAACACCAACCAAAAGAAGCATAAGGAAAGCTATAACACGCTTGACATTGACCCTTCATGTTATTATGAATTTACAAACTTCAAATTCGGAAAGATGGAAAAAAATATAATTTACCTTTTTGGTTTTCATCAGGATAGAGAACCAACATAAATTCCGAGCTACCTGTGAAGTTATCGCTATTGTCTCTTGGTAATTTGTCTTTAGTACTTGAAGGATTTTGTTCAGTTTCAGGAGGTTCTATACGAACTTTAAATACCGCATGATCCGTAGTTGCAGTTTTAGTAGAAATATCAGGTTGATTCGACTCTGGCGAAAGTTCTTTTCTTACTTTGATACCTGGACTTCCGTAGGCTAAATCTCGTGTTAAGCTATCAGATCTTTCGAAAATTTCCTTATTTAATTTAGTTTCAAGTTCTCTTTTATTATTAAGGTTATTTAAATCTTTTTTGGTAGGTAGTGGAGAAGCTTCCGGAGTTTTCGAAGGACTTTTCACTTTTGTACGTATAGGACGTTTTGGAGGTTCGTCTTCCTGTATTAATGGTAAATTATCCATCCTTGTAGCAGACCTATTTTTTCTTTTAACCATTGGGGGCTCCTCTATTTCCCTAGGTTGACTTCTACTGCGAGCTGACGGTTCCAATATTCCTCTTTTTTTATCTGGTATAAAAATAACTTCTGATTCTTCGCTTGGTTCGCTGACTCCGTAAGGACTTTCGGCTTTAACTCTGAATTTATACTCGCTTCCTTCTATTAAATCACCTAGCATAGTAGTGACCTGTCTACTAGTTGCGGCTTTGAGCCATACGTCCCAACCTAGGCGGTAATATTCAACTATATAATTGCCTATCTTACAACCACCGTCATCATTGGGAACGCTCCAAGTGAGGGTAACGGATCTACCAAGCGCCATCAATACTCTGGCTTTACCTGGAGGTGAGGGTTTATCTGTTACAGTTACTAGAAACGATTGAGTATGTTCTCCTAGTTTATTAACAGCTTTCACTAAATATTCGCCTCTGTCTTCGCGTTTTGCGTCGGTTATTTTTAATATCGTTGAGTTATCCACGTACTCCATTTCGTATCGATCATTATTCTTAATAGATTCTCCGTTATGGCTCCAAAATACCAAAGGAGTCGGTCGTCCGGCGACTGAAACTTTCAGTCTGATCAATTCACCTATTTCGAAAAGTAAACCTTCTTCGTATTGTCTCGGAAGGCGTACGCTAGGTGGAGCTTGCACTACAAGCTTAGCTTTGGAAGCTACGTGACCCGCGCGGTTTGTAGCAGTACATTTAATTTCCCCTTCGTCCGATAGAGAGCATTGATGTATTGTTAGAACGCTCCTATCTGATTCGGTGAGTATGCGGATTCTTCTACTACTAAATATTTCAAAAGCGTCTTTATACCAACAAACTTTCGGAGGCGGTTGTCCTAAGAAATGAACGACAAATTCCGCTTTTTCGTTTTCTAAAGCATCAGTGTCTTTCAGTTCTTGCGTTATTCTAGGAGCTGTAACAGCTGATCGTTGTAAAGTTACGGTTATCGGTTCGGATAGTTCGCTGGGATCAGAAATTCCTACGGCGTTTTCAGCTGTCACGCGAAATTGGTACCGCCATCCCGGTTCCAGTCCACTTATTGTTAGCTCATTGGTTTGTACTAATAATGGGGTAGCTCGGACCCAATGTGGGGATCCAGCTCGTCGATGTTCTACTAAATAACCGGATATGGGTGAACCTCCATCGCTGATTGGTTTTATCCATCGGATAGTCACCAGATCCGGAGTTGGTTCTACGTCGGTGACGAGGAATGGTTTTCCCGGAGCGTAAGGTCGCGCTGAAATATAAATAACAAAGAAGAAGAATGGAATATGAGCAGTAGAGATGATGGAGCTTCGAGAAGTTATTGGAATTTATTTAAAAAAAGTTATAGAAATTCGGATGTATGCTTGATTTCGAATGTGTTTACTTATCGATATAACTGACTAATTTCATTTTTACTTTGTTATTTTGATCAGTTAGCAAAGCAAACAAACACATTGCCAAATTTCTGACGTTAATTTATACATTTTCGCTGGGTGAAATTTCCCATTCGATACCATTCTACACAAATACTGAAAATCAGTAACGTAGCTAGACGTGGATGAAATCACAAATCACTAAATTTACGTTCTGAAGAGGATCTCGTAGTGGGACTACCTTCGAAGATCGTAAGTTTGGAAATAATGGGCATTGATGATATCTATGATTTACCCATGCCTCTCTTAGTTCTGCTATGATTCTAATTCCTATCGAATAAGATCAAGAACATTGTTAACAGGCCAAAAAATATATTATTTCTGATCTGATCTCGTTTTTTAAATACTTTTGCCAATTTATAATCGTAAACCCACAAACCCAATTTTCAATGGTCTTACGTAACAAACATTCAGTAGAAAATCCATTATTTGGGTTATATAACATCAATAAAAATTATTTTAGTTGTTTTAATATACCAGTAATTCCAATAATACCCATAATAAAATACGTTATTCTGAATGTTTAGTCATAAAATCTCTTATTAAGAATATTCAAATGATTCCAAACATTCAGTTAATTTTCAAAATATAATACTAGATTATTGATTTTCATAATTTCATAATCTCAATTGTACTAACATGAGATAAAATACTTTAATTGTCTTTTAAGTATTAAAATATCAAAAATTTCAATACTCCAAATAGCATAAAAAGACCTACTTGTTAGGCAACCCATAATACTGCAACGTATTGTGTGGCGCTTAATATTTCTGTTCAATAAGTCACAAACTTAAACAAATTATTGGATATTTTGTGGAATATATTTTTTATAATTAAGACACATTAATTTTGTTTATAGATTTGTTTTTTGGCAAAAGGAGTGAGAAACTGATAAAAATAAGTCATCGTGAACAATACGAAATGAAAAATCAATTATAAATATAAGAAATTGTATTGACATTATAATTTACCCTCAATTGCGTTCTGGATATTTTATTTACTACTTTCACCTCAAAAAATTACACGTTTACGCGTTTCGATAATCAAATTATCGTCTTCAGAGATCGAAAGTTAATAGTGCCAGTATTGATGAAATTAAAGAACTTTTGTAAACTGAATATTCGTTATAATATCAACAAAATTCCACCGCACTGCCGATATATAAGTAAGATAAAAATATAACAGCAAAGTGTCCAAAAATAGCGCTTACACTTCTCATTCCGCGATCGAAAAACAATATATTTCGAAAACTATACTCGGGAAACCAACAAAAAATAGAAAAATCTTACCAGCAGCTTTCCAATGCACTTGTTTTTTGTGTCTTTGTCGAGGATGGGGTTTGATGTGAGCGTTCCCCATAGCCACTAATACATATCACGACACCATTGTTACAAATACATCAGGTTCATTCAGTAGGTATATTTAGAATTAGAGTGCCAACTTTCGTAGACTGAAACGATTGGCGAACATACATTTGTGATTTAAGCAGCCACAACAACGGGCGTATCCACCAACTTTATTATTAGGTATCATCTGAAGACGGACAATAAGATTTCAAAACACATAAAAGAAAGCACGAAGGAGATGTTGGAGGGAGATTGCTCGAAGTTTATTTCGTTTTAAAAAAGATATGACTCACTTTTTGGACATGAAAATTGATTAACTGAAAACAATCTAATACTAATGTATATAGATAACGTAATAATAATACGTACTAATTATGAGTATTTTTGTTGTCTGCCTGTTTATTAGGTCTTACAGATACTGCTCTAGGTGAGATGTATTTGAATTTATTTACTCTACAACTGATATTGAAAGAATTTTCATCAAATCTTTATTAATAATAATTGTTTTTATTATCAATAAATTGTACCCTAAAAAATAAGTTCAACCGTCGCCGCTGTTTAATTTTAAATATGGCCGAAAATCAACGTCACAAATAGAAGAACAAAAAACGGCTAGTTACCTAGCAACGACTATTTAATTTGAAGATCTGTCATTCGAATAATCTCCTGAAAAGCAGAGCTCCATATTATATCAGCTTTTGCAATATTTAAGAAGAATTTTGTCTCGTTTGTAACGATGAAGTGTCTTTTCATCATTTCCTTATGTATTTATTATGGAATAGGAGTTCTAAGTGGCCAAGAAAATACGACGGAAAATCCTGATTCTCTTCAAGCCGAAATACACGAAATCCTACAACTAATACCGAGAGAAAAAGTTACTGAAATTGCTAAGAATCATTTAGTAAGCGACGACGGATTCAAAGCAGCGATAAAATTCATGAAAAGTGATGATTGGAACGAAAATGTGGAAATTATAAGAGGAAAACCGGAATGGATACGTTTCAAATCATTTTTCTCGACGATCGGTTTTCCTGTCGATACATTAATATTTTGTATGGAATCATTTTTGAAAATGGTGACGGTACCCGAAGTTCCAGAGGATACGCCAAAAAATTTGACATCTTTCATGATTGACGTTGAAAAAGTCGTCCCGCTCACCGATATCATCATGAAACTCTACGAAAAACAACGAGATAACAAAAAATTCAACAAGATACTGGAAAAATTGAAAACGCCGGAGACGAAAATTATTGTTGAAGACGTCGTGCGTTTACCAGAAGTTAAAAAAATGTTGACGGATGTGAAAAATATGGGACTCGATTTAGGGGATATATTTTCAATGTTTTATTTTTTCATGGGTTGGGGTGAGTTCAAAATGTAACTTGATTGATACGTTGAATTTGTTCTATTTGATGTTTGAATTTGTATCTGTTTGATATTTGAATAAAATAAAAATGTTTAAGTAAAATTAGTAGTTTAATTTAAAAAAAAATTATTGAGGATATGTTTACATCGAATCAGTGACAGCTGCCAACTTATGTGTATATTGCGTTGCATAACTAAGTTTACGAAGTTAATACTATAGAACAAAACTTGTTTTATGTTCCGTAGTTAATAGAAGTATAAAGTGTTGCATATCTACAGTTTAGAATATTTAATTAATTGTTTTATTTGATGGTTTAGAAACTATAACTCTTAAATATTAATGATTCATATGTATTATTTGTTGCATAACACTGAAAAATCTATTTTAATGTTATGGATTCATTCATTCATGCGAATAAAAAAAAATTACAATATGGATGTGAAAGATTATTTTAAAAAATTAATTCAAATAATATATTCACGTTTTTTATCAGTATGAATGCGTTAATTTAGTATATAAACCAAACAATGATAAAAAACCTGTTAAATAAATTGGCTAAAGAGGATGTGCTCGATTTTAATTATTGGTGTTATCCCTACTGCTGTGAGAGTATATCCCGAGGCAGTACCAACGGTACCTCGACACTGTCCATTATAATTTTACACTGCTCATACAAATTGTATCATCAAATCAGATAAATTTGTGTTGGGCAGTGATATTTTGCATTTCCAAGATGAAAGTAGAATAAATTACCTTGACCTGTCTGATGACATTGTTTCATTGGATTTTACGTTATTCTATAATGTGAAATGTCGATGACGGTGACGAAACGAAATTAGTTGAGGTTATTATGGAATGATAATAAACTAAAAATTATTTATTCAATCGTAACTAGGTTTCATAAATTGTATAAATTTAAAATCGCGAAAAATGTAATTAGATTTTGTTGCTTGTATTATTTTGAATGTTCATAATTTCAGCTTGATTCTTACGATATAAAATACTAATTTTCGACCATCAGCTAATTGAAGAATTGAGAAAACCCAGAAGTTTATTGTGGGAGCAACGAACTTTGTAGTGGGCAAACTTGTATCTTGATAGCACCTAATAAATATGCTCATTACAATATTTAAGTCATAATTTTTCTACTTAAGTGGGAATATGTGATGTTTCAAGTATTCGGAATAATAGAAAAAAATTGTATATATATACGAGGTGTACGAAGGACACTTTTCAACGTATACAAATATGTAATCGTAACCAAAATTATCGTGTCTGCCCTGACACACTCTCATTGTCCGGGCTTTACTATACAGTGTTGCCAAACATATACAGTTGTAGATGAAACTGAGGAAATAAAAAAATATTAAAAACTCACTTTGTATCATTTATTTATATATAAATACGAATATTTCTGATAAATTTACATTATAAATATTCTTAAAATTAATTGAGAATGAATTAAAAAATTATTACTCATTTCTCGGACTTTAAAGTCATAATTTATAATGTACTGAAACTTTTTTTCTGTAAAAATCAAGTACAATACTTATTTTTGTTAATTTAGAATGAGTTGCTGACTAAATACGTAGAGTATTACTATCTATATATTAAATATCTAATAGCAGTCCATCCGGCTGGTCTATCTGGTCGATTTCCTTCATTTTTTTCGACTCCTCGCTATTTATACCTAGATTTGTCACCAAGCATTCAAAGTCACTCAACTTTGTATGTAAAATTTAAAATATTCATAATTCAAGTTTGAGGGTATGACTTAAAGTACTTCTACGATGTAGAAAATGAGATTTATAATTATTTATATTGGCTTGACCATGTACCACATATTAGTGGCAACAGCGCATCCGGATTCAAGGAGACAACTTTTCCAGCATTACTATGGCAGTACCACGACGGTACCATTGGTAGTACCACGTGCTTCAAGGTGCGTCGAGAATTCGATTTTAGTGGGTACTCGGTCATTATGTGATTCGTTTCAAAAGTCGATCCGGAATTGAGGTACTACTAATTATATTTTAATAAATTTTAGTTTATTTAAAATATTTATTACAAAAAAAATAAATTCTCTATATTTTTTTATTTATGTTGTAAGTTAACTATGATACAGGGTATTATAAAAAAGTAATAAGGTACTAAGATTGAGAATGTTGATTATTATTCAGAAATATAATTTGTCTTTGCTCTTTGCGGAACTTTTCGGACTTCTATCGATTTCCCTATCTTGCTGTAATCTTCTTTTCTGTTAATATGCTCCCAGAGGTACAGTCTCTCACACACAGAAGAACCTAGGTCTTACTAAAAATTTATTCGCCTCTATTTTAGCAAATATTTTCCACTACTTCATCCGGAACTCATTGGAGTTACTAACTGAAGGTATTTACGGGGATGGTCTCCTGGAAAGAAGGAACCGGCCCTAAAGAAGGCAAAGATCGTTCCATCTGCAGACAAAGTCCTGAAAACAGTCTTGAAACTTACCGAATTACTAGATTTTGTTCGCTAGATAAAATTTAACAATCATCACACAAAACTTGACACGTTCATTCTGTTTTGATGACAGATATTCTTCGATGTGGATTAGAATTAGTAATAATACAATTTTCATCTAGAATATATCTACTTCCGTTAGAGATAGTATGTAATTTGTATACAGTATGATTCTTATTTAAAAAATTTCGATTTTCTTTATGTATACACCTCGTATGTTTTGTTATTACATGATTATTGTTCAAAGATTTGTCACGCAATCCATAATTGACATTATTGAACATGTCACTCCTATATAATAAACTTTTATTTAATATTTGTAATAACCTTGTAATTTAAAATTAAACATATTATAAAATTATTCAGTTACCAACGAAAAATATTAATTATTATATTTTATTAGATTAATTTAATTTCTTAGTCGTCATTCGGCATAAGTTACGAAGTTAAAAAACTATGTTTAACATCTGAAATGTTATGAAAAGAAAAGACGTATCTAGGAACATTTTGGAACATAGATCTTTGGAATTGAATACAATGTGTAAACTACACTACACCAACACTCACAAATACACTATTTGACGCGCTTTTTGACAACAAAGTTATCGTCTTCATAGCCTGAGGGCAAACTAAAACCTAATAACTTGATTTACCTGTTTTATACTGACTTTTCTCACCAATAAACTTTCTAACGGTAAAAAATAATTACAGCGGGAAAACCTCCTTCAAATTCATTCTTTAACTATGAAACCATAGAGGTCTTCAGTATGAATATCAATAACTGCTCAACTTAATGGATCTATTGATCCTTTTTCTATACTATGAGAGTTGCGTCCAAGTCTTTTAATCGTACACGAGGTATTTTAAAAAATATGAAATTTGATAAGTGACTACCTTCATTTATTGAACTTTACCCAACTTCTATCAATAACTATAAGTATCAATGGACGTTTACATTTACAATAATGCTTTTATTCCAGTGGTACTCTATAGCTTTTACCATTTATATAGCGAAAAAAAGAGTTTGTTAAATTTCTAAGATCCAATTCATCACGACTCTTAATCGTAGATGGATCCCAGTCACTTCTTGCATGAATAATTTTGAGAAACTTATGAATTTATTATATAAAAGTTTTCTTTTGGTACGCGAAGCAAGTACCACGAAGAAATTAACATTTAATAATAAATAATGCTTTTTTTTTATATAGGCTATGGAAAGTAGATATGATGTTTCATGTCTCGACGGAAAACAAGTAATAATACCTGGAGGACGTGATAAAGAAGGGCATTCTTTAATTTTAATAACCATCCCATCAGACTCTCCTCAAATAGATGCCGTACCGCCGCTTCAGTACTTACTTTCTCTATTCAGGTGAGAACGAGGTTGTACAGGGTCGTATTTATATTCATTTCCCTGTTTATTTTTTGTTTTTCTATAATACGTTTACTTAAGATGAAGAGAAACTATCTTCAACGTGAAATTCGTGCTCTACACTTACGATATACACTAGTTTTTATCAATACCCACAACACTTGAAAATAATATCGATTGCTTTTATTATTTCAGTGCACAACTTTCACATTTTCTGTTATAATGTCGAAAAATAAAAATTGATTTGAACATTTCTTCAGGTTTTCCTGGTGGAGTCCACACTATAATCATTTTAAAATGACCCCATTGAAAATAAATTAATTTTTCTTTAGGATTTCCCGATCATTTCCAATCTTTCAACATTTCTATGATCAATAAAGTATTTTTATAAATAATGTTTGCATGTTTTAACCTGTTAACTCTCATACATACCAGTGATCGAAATCAGGACCGCATGCTTCAATCCTAACCTTAACCATGCAAATTAAAATCTGATCTGATCAGTACTAATCACGAAAGAAAGTATTTGAGGCAATTCTGACGAAAACTATAAGATACACCTGATCAGGGCCTCATCAGTGATCTGCGTTACATCCTCATCAAGTCTTTGCCAGGTTATCTTGACCTGATAAGGTCTTTATCGAGTCCTCACAAAAAATTCTAGTGTGGAAGCTAAGGTTTGGCGACTATGACATTCAAATCATTACTTTCTTTAATTTGAATTCTTTCAAATGCTTGAGATCGTTGTCATTTTGTCTAAATTTTTTTAAAATCTTTTTTATAGCCCCCTTTCTTTAAAATCCTTTTAATTTCCACCAGGTCACCGAGTCTAGTGTTTACAATGGTAATTACATATGGATTCAACAACCATTTTCTTTTTGACCTGCGTTTAAAAACTTTTCTTACACCCAAAATACTCAAACTTTGACTCATAAAACTCTCTATTATCTTTAGCCCACTGCAAGCTCTTAATTTTATTTTGACGTTTTCGTCATTGCCAACTTCGCCAATTCAACTTTTCTATGTGTAGTACTCGAAGATAGATCTTTAGATTTATTGATCTGAGCTGGTATCTTTAAGTTATAGATCACGTTTACTGATCAATACAATTCGTTTATCTTCAGTGGTTGTGGTTTATCCGCCTTAAACGTTTTATATCGCCAAAGCTCCTGGTGGATGAATAAACTTTCGACTTGTAGTGTATATAAAATTTGTTACAGTAAAACCAGTCGAGCGCGGGGTCTAACGGTGATCATTGACGCTAGAAAAGGATCTTGGAAGATTGCAAGGTCATGTATTCGGCAAGTCAATGCAATATTTACGCCGGAAGAGCTATCGAAATTAATCGTGGTAAGACCTGATGCCTTTTGGGACAAACAAAGAGTGGAAAATTGTACAAATTCATCAAACGACAAACAGGTAAAATAATTCTTCGTCTAGATATATTTCGACTCAATAAGGGCATAATAAACTGTTAAGGAGGTGGATAAATTCAGTTCTATGTTCGATAAGTTTTATCTACGACTTTGAGGTTAGGTTAAGCTAGGTTAGGAAGTAACATAATTCTTTGTTCTTTCATTTTCAACATGAGATGTATTGGGCTTAACTCATAGTGGTAGAAACTAATCTGCGCTTTTATCCATCGAGTGATTGGTAAATTATAGTCCACATTGTCTATTGTATGGAGCGATATCCTTAATAGATCCTGGTTCGATTTTTAAACATATTCAGCATGCTACAAATGAGTTTCTACAAATAGTGTAGATAAATATTTTTGTTACTACGATATTAATAATAAATTAATCTTAAAAATATTTTAATGTACTTCAACGAACAGTTTTTTATAATTCAGTATTTAATTACAATATCAAATTGCACTTTATGCATTTTGATATCGAATTACAGATTAGACTAACCGACAACAAAGAGTGTGAAAAAAAATCGATGTTGATACGAGAATTTATTTAAAAAACAAATTGTTTCAATATACTTTCAAGGTTATAATTGAATGCATTGTATTATGCAATTAATCAATGATACATTTTTTTATTTCAAACGAGGTTCATTATACGTATTGGTATTACGAAGCGTCTGGCCAAACAAAGAAAACAAAAAAATTTTTATAATTATAATCATTATTGGAAAACCTTTGACCACTGAGCAGTCTTGATGAAACAACACTTTCTTTCTTAGTCAAACGTTTTTGCTTAATTTTTTCGCTGAAATGATATTAGTCGTTGAAAGTTTTTCCTTTTTCAAGATTCAAAATTATCCCAAAAAACCAACGTCATGATCTTAACTGGAGATATTCGTCGTCTTCTTCGGCGGATATTATATAAAACTTCAATGCACTATTAAACTGTTTAATCATCCAATGAAATACTTTTTTGACATTAATACACTCGAAAAGCGTAAAGGAATATCAAAAGCCCATGCTGAAAAAGGCTACAATTAACTAAATTGATTTTCCATCAAGAAATCTTCCTCTATATTTTATGTATTTTTTCACAACTTTCGTACATTTTTTCACGCGATGCTTCATCAAAATTACCGACGTTCCTATCAAGGTTTTCTCTCAAAAGTTCAATCGGATTGAGATCCGGTCTCTAAGGAGGCCAAACCGTATTTATTTACACCCCTTTTGCCTTGTACTGAGGTACAGTATAGTTGAGAACTATACTTGGGATCAATGACATGGTTGTATGACCGCTAGACTTAATATTACTTAGAATTTCCTGGGTCAGGTATCATGCAGTCAGATGTGGACGGATTATCGTTTTATCGCAGGAAGATTTTCGTAAAAATCTCTACCTATATTGAGTATTTTGAAAAATTGTTATATCTCCAATTAATCGCAAATCCGAATGTACGAAATTTTATTCTAAAAATTTGTTTGTACTATTTCTTTTTCATAATTCCGTTAATTTTAATCAAATCGCTATTTCCATTTATAGAAAAGCAAGACTAGATGATAATTGAACCATTACTATGCTTGATTGTTGGGCCTGGGCACTTCGTAGAACGTAAATTCTTCTTTTTGAAACGCTAAACCTTTGGTAGCTGGTAATACCAATGATATTATCTTCACTTGACGAGATGACCATTCTCACGTTCGAGTTTGCCTTTATATCACATGGTTTTACCATATTAAGACCTCTTCACCGCAGAAACCACAAGTTTTGACTAATTGAAATTGTTTCTGAGCGAACCCATGTAACCTCAGGTAAAAATTAGTCGAAGGCACGTGTTTTTAGAAGCTGAATAATCTTTATGATAGGAAACGGAATTTGGAAACGATATATGTTTATTGTCCAATAACTTGGAAGTAAATAAAAGAATGTTTTCTTCAGTTATTCGATATTAACAATACACTATAAAGGTGTGTATTTCTTTTATTTATCTCATGGGCTGTCGTAACAATTGATAAATAATTATGTTTGAACGTGGTGCAGCCAGCAGTGTATATACGAGTTACAAAAAGTAGACTAATCAATTAGATATTTTTTTCAGGTTTTCTATATTCCGAGATCCCGTTTGTGCAAGTTTGTGGACTTATCTCAACTTCCCACTGAACTAGGTGGCAACTTTTTTTATAATCATGACAAGTGGATCGAAAATAGACAGGTACGGATTCAGGACAAACATTTTTAATACTTATTAGAAATATTTAAATATAATAGATTTTTAAATCACACTGTCTGCCCCTAAAAATGTTTAGAACCCCCAAACCCCCCTCATATTTCTTTATACAATGTAATTTGATGAGTATCATGATATCATTGATTTAAAACATCGTGTTTGAAAGTTTTTACGGCTCAAAAAGTGAATCGAATGGTTTAGAGAGTCACTGGCATTTTATAAATAAATTAAATGGTTTTTTTCGAATCAAAGTAAGTTTATACGGCTCCTAAAAATGTTTAAAACCCCCAAACTCCCATCAGATATCATTAATTCAAAACATCATTTTTGAAAGTTTTTACGTCTCAAAAAGTGAATTGAATAGTTTAGAAAGTCACTGGCATTTTTTAAATAAATGAAATAGTTTTGTTCAAATCAAAGTAAGTTTATACGACCCCTGAAATATTTAGAATCCCCAAAACACCCTCACATTTCTTTATATAATATAATTTAATCAGTATCATGATATCAGTGATTCAAAACATAATTTTTTAAAGTCTTTACTTCATTGACTATCCAAGTTGTTAATTCTTGATTATTTCATAGAATAATCGCCTTCTTTTATGAAATGTTATGTAAAAATGTCAATAGAGTTGAGATCCAGTCTTCTGGCTGGCCAAGACGTTCCCAGAGGTGAATAATTTTGTAAGAAGTGCAAAGAATAATTGTTTACTTTATTAAAGAGATTTCATTGGCTAGTGAATACTTTTGAAAGTTAATTGGTACATTTTAGAAAGTTGAGGAGTTTTATGGAGACTGTGATGTAACTCTCAAAGAACTAGATGAACTTTACCAGTATGTATTGGCAAGTAAACTGCTACGAGCTAGTCAAGTCCAAGAGGCTATGAATACGAGCTCAGATATGGCAGAATCGACTAAAATGTTAGTTTTTAATGCAACTGAAACTGGTAAAAATATTATATTGAAAAAATTAATTCTTTATAAATATATTCTGTTCTAAATTCTAGGTAAAGAACTCGTGGAGAATATCGAATATAATAATAGAACAAGAAAATTAGCTTCCGAACCTGTGGATTGTACAACCCCACAAGACACATTGGATACTATGAAAAAAATAGACGAAATTATTAACGATATTAAAAAGAAGCAAGAACAAATAGAAGAAGCGTGGATTCAGATGCAAAAAGTTTATACTGATACCAAAGATTTAGGTAAATATTCCTTAGAGATTTGCTGAGGATTTCATATTTTTTTTCCAAATTTTTAGGTTGCTTAGAAGAAAATATCGCGAAGGTGATCAATTGGATTCTTGGACCGGCCGAAGATCTCCTCAACTCTTACCAAAAAGTAGGTTACGACGTCGCTTCCGCCGAAGAACTTCGAAGAGAACACGAAAGAATTGAATTGGAATGTTGGGAAACTTACGGCACTTACGCGGAATTAATACACAAGATCGATAATTTTGCTAACGTCGAAACATTGACCGCTCAACATAGAGATTTGATATCCCAAAAGGATTTCATGGATTTTGTTTGTAAAAGTTTCGCGATGCGATTAGAGCGGCGACGGAACGTTCTTATAACTTCTTTGAGATTTTATAGGTTAGTTTCGGAATATTTTGATAAAACGGCGGAAGTTTTTGATAATTTAGTTATGGGGACGAAAATTACGGAATTCGAAGTTGCCGGTGAGAAGTTAAAGATGTTGGAGAAGAGCCAAGAGTATTTAGGTAAATACATAATAGTAGTATGTCACAAATTGACTTTCTATATATTAAGATTAAATAAACAAATTTTCACACAGTTTCTGGAATATCTCCTAATGGAATATTGGAGGAAGTTCCCATAGTATCCAAAATTTTGAAATCTACGTCGTCTAATTACACTTATACGCTAGAATTACCATTTTTTTGACTAAATTTCGGAAAATAATGAAAAAACTAACATTTGAATGTTTCTCCAATAGAAAATTTCGAAAATTATATGAATTATAATCTAAAATTACCATTTTTGACTACATTTGAAGACAATATCAAAAATCAGTCATTTTAAAGTTTTATCAAAGCACAGTATCCAAAATTTTGAAATCTACGTCATTTAATTAACCTTTTAGGAATAAATTTCAAAAAAAGTATCGTTTAAATGTCTCGTGTTTGCCTATTTCCCAAAAGTTAATAAATATTTGTCAGGATTACCATTTTTTGTGACTAAATTTCGGAAAATAACGAAAAAACTAACATTTAAATGTTTTTCCAGTGGAAAATTTCGAAAATTATATGAATTATAATCTAAAATTACCATTTTTGACTACATTTGAAGGCAATATCAAAAACCAGTCATCTAAAAGTTTTATCAAAGCACAGTATCCAAAATTTTGAAATCTACGTTATTTAATTAACCTTTTAGGAATAAATTTTAAAAAAAGTATCGTTAAAATCTCTCGTGTCTGCCTATTTCTCGAAATTTAATAAATATTTGCCACGATTACCATTTTTTGTGGCTAAATTTTGGAAAATAATGAAAAAACTAACATTTAAATGTTTCTCCAATGAAAAATTTCGAAAATTATGACTTATAATCTAAAATTACCATTTTTGACTACATATTGAAGACAATATCAAAAACCAGTCATTTTAAAGTTTTGTCAAAAGCAAAGAATCCAAAATTTTGAAATCTACATCATTTAATTAACCATTTAGGAATAAATTTCTAAAAAAAAAAGTATATTGCGACTGCCCATTTCCCAAAATTTGATACATATATGCCAGGATTACCATTGTGACTAAATTTAGGAAAATAACAAAAAATCTAACATTTAAATGGTTTTCCAGTGGTAAATTTCAAAAATTATATGAATCATAATCTAAAATTACCTTTTTGACTAAATATTGAAGACAATTTCAAAAACCAGTCATCTAAAAGTTTTGTCAAACCACAATATCCAAAATTTTGAAATCTACGTCGTCTAATTAACCTTTTAGGAATAAATTTCCAAAAAAGTATCATTTAAATGATTTTTCAATACCTATCTCTTAAACTCAAATAGAATTAACTTTTTTTGACGTGTTCTCGAAAAAATTATGAAAAATCTGACGACATGAGCGATGCAATGTTTTTCAAAATTATATGAATTTTAGTCTACAGTTACCATTTTTTGAAGAAAAAAATCAACAATCAGAATTTTTTAAAGAAAAATTTTGTTATCTACGTCGTAATATCACTATTTTTAGGATAAAGTTAAAATAAATATCAAACAGATGCTCTAGTACAAAATTTTGGTAATTATAAGATTTGTAAACTTAAACTGTCATTTTAGAATAAAAAATTGAGAGAAATATCGAAAACAAGTCACATAGACTTTTTACTAAAACACAGTCTCAAAAATTTCATGAAGTACATTATATAATTATTTTGACGAACCTTCCAAATTCTTCTTCTTTTTTCCACAACATTCGAAACTATATAAATAATAAGTTAAACTTACCATTTTTTGATTGAATATTGGAATGAAATAGCATCCAATAAGATTTTTTAACACGTCAACCTCTCAGAAACCTAAGGTATTCGAAATAATTGAAAGCTTGTTTCCTAAAACAATTATTATATTTTTCACTTGTATAACTCGAAATTCGTCCACGAAAAGCGTAGATTATATGGAAATTTAAATGTAGATCAAGTGGAATCAGAAGTTCGCAAAGAAGGCGAAAAACTATCAGACCTACTTTCAATGCCAGTTAAAGACTGCCTCGGCCGCGATATACCCGTCGATTATTCCGAAGACATCGTAAATATCAAGGACGTCTTGGACGCAACAACTGCGCGTAAAAACATTTTCACCGATAGCGTCGAATTACAAAAATTAACCCTCAAGCAAGTAACGCATATCGACGATTACGAAAAGGACACAGTTCAAGCTATAATATGGTTGGAAGAGTTGTTGAAGGTGATGTTGAGATACCATAATCACGTGGGTTGTACCGTTTACGAAATACAGAAACAAAAAGAAGAACACCTTTTATTTCAAGAAACAGCAAAAGTAAATTTTATATTTATAAAAATTAGTTATTCCACTGATTTATATTTATTTGTAGGGCACATACAATTACGGATATCAATTACTCAATGCTTCCTTAATTTTACGACAATCCTGTAAACTTCCTTTAGACGATCACGCTAATTTATATCAACGTTTAAAAACCTCCTGGCAGAAATTATTTTCGATTAGTCAAGAGCAAATGACGAGGTTACGGGTGTCTGCTGTGTTTCATCGTTCCGTTGAAGAACAGTGCAACCAGTTGAGAGATTTAAGGGAAGACGTTGCCACGATTCCGTTGATGGAACTAGCGAAAAAGAAGAACTTGGTTGAGTATTATTTTGGTAAAAGGGAGAAGATTATGGTGGAGGTAGGAAGGATGGTTAGGTTGGGGAAGATGTTGAGGAATCGGTTACAAGAAAATTTGTGTTCCGATGAACAGTAAGTTGTTTTTATATCATTTAATCTTTATGAATCGTAATATATCTTCAGTTTGTATGAATTTCTTTACTAAATAAGTTTCAAAAGACGAAATTGCTTGGAAATTTTCGAAACATGAATAGTGAAGAAGAATTTTCATATTTTTTTATGTAAATTAGTTAATTTTTTTATTAAATTCTAAGAAAATCGAAGATAAGTCGTTTAAATGTTTTCCTAATGGGTAATTTACGGATTTATATGATTTATTTTTTGAAAATTTACACTTTAAACTAAATTATGTTTCAAAATTACCATTTTTTTGAATGAATATTGAAGAAAATATTGAAAATGTATCTTTAAAAGTTTTTGAAAGCTCAGTATCCAAAATTTCAACAACTACGATATAGAGTTACCTTTTTTATCTCTTCTTAAGAAAAAATCGTTGATGAAAAGGTTTTTCCGGTACCAAATTTTTAAAATTATCTAAATTATAGTCTATAGTTACTATTTTTTGATTGAATATTAAGGAAAGTATAAAAAAACAGTCATTTAAAGGTTATTTCGAATTACAGTATTCAAAATTTGTATCTACGTAATAGAGTTACCATATTTTTATCTAGTTTCAAGAGAAAAACTAAAAATCGTTGATGAACCAGTTTTTTAAGTACCTAAGTACCTAATTTTTAAAATTTTTTTAAATTATAGTCTAAACTTACAATTGTTTTATTAAATATCAAAAAAAAGCATGAAAAATAAGTCATTTGAAAATTATTTCAAGTCACATTATCCAAAATTCCAGGAACTACGTAATAGAGTTACCATTTTTTGATCTAATTCTAAAAAAAACCAAAAATCGTCGATGAAACTGTTTTTTAGGTATCCAATTTTCAAATTTATGTGAAGTATAGTCTATTCTCACCATTTTTTGATCGAATATCAAGGAAAGTATACATAAACAGTCCTTTAAAGGTTATTTTTAGTCATAGTATCCAAAACTTTGAGAATTACGTGATAAAGTTACCATTTTTTTATTTTGTTTGAAAAAACATAAAAATGAAACCGTTTTTTAGGTATTCAATTTTCAAATTTATATAATCAGTCCTTTGAAAATTATTTCAAGTCACAGTATTCAAAATTTTAGGAACTACGTAATAGACTTACCATTTTTTGATCTAGTTTCAAAAAAAACATAAAAATCGTCGATGAAACTATTTTCAGGTATCAAATTTTCAAATTTATGTGAAGTATAGTCTATTCTCACCATTTTTTGATCGAATATCAAGGAAAGTATACATAAACAGTCCTTTAAAGGTTATTTTTAGTCATAGTATCCAAAACTTTGAGAATTACGTGATAAAGTTACCATTTTTTTATTTTGTTTGAAAAAACATAAAAATGAAACCGTTTTTTAGGTATTCAATTTTCAAATTTATATAATCAGTCCTTTGAAAATTATTTCAAGTCACAGTATTCAAAATTTTAGGAACTACGTAATAGACTTACCATTTTTTGATCTAGTTTCAAAAAAAACATAAAAATCGTCGATGAAACTATTTTCAGGTATCAAATTTTCAAATTTATGTGAAGTATAGTCTATTCTCACCATTTTTTGATCGAATATCAAGGAAAGTATACATAAACAGTCCTTTAAAGGTTATTTTTAGTCATAGTATCCAAAACTTTGAGAATTACGTGATAAAGTTACCATTTTTTTATTTTGTTTGAAAAAACATAAAAATGAAACCGTTTTTTAGGTATTCAATTTTCAAATTTATATAATCAGTCCTTTGAAAATTATTTCAAGTCACAGTATTCAAAATTTTAGGAACTACGTAATAGACTTACCATTTTTTGATCTAGTTTCAAAAAAAACATAAAAATCGTCGATGAAACTATTTTCAGGTATCAAATTTTCAAATTTATGTGAAGTATAGTCTATTCTCACCATTTTTTGATTAAATATTAAAAAAGTATTCAAAATATTTAGAACTACGTAATAGAGTTACCATTTTTTGATCTAGTGTCAAGAAAAGAACTAAAAATCCTTTATGAAACGGTTTTATAAGCATTCAATTCTCAAATTTATATAAATTATAGTCTATACTTACTATTTTTTTTGATTAAATATCAAAAAAGCATGCAAAATCAATCATTTGAAAATTATTTCAAGTCACAGTATGCAAAATTTTAAAAGCTATATCGTAGTATGTATCCAAAAATTATCAAAATTATATTTTAGGATTACCATTTTTTCATCAAATTATAGAAATATATGAAAAAATCTAACGAAATGTTTGTCCTATAGAAAACTAGTCATAAAAAATATTTTTCAAAGCATAGTTTCCGAAAAAATATCATTTAAATGTTTTCTAATTTAAATTTTTACAAAATTCTGTGACTTATTTAAAATAGAAATTTAATAACTTGAAAAAAATTACAAAAAACTATCATAATTCAGTCACGTGAACGTTTTACGAAGGCAAAAAATTCAAAAGTTCATGAATTATTCAAATAATTTTTTGTATACAAGTTATTCAATTACAAAAAAAATGAATACTGTCGAGATTCATTTCGAAATTTACTTATAAGCTATCTTCCATCATTATAATTCAAGCACTATAATCATATTTTTCTCCAAACATTTCAATATCATCGACAAAGAATTTTCTTTGCATTGTACGAGGAATATCTCAACAATTCCTAACCCTAGACGTCGAAAATCCCATCCCGAAATTAAGATATTTCTAAAGAAAGTGCACTTCGAGTTCATCTACTTTTGAAATCTAATTTTGAAATACGTATTGGTGGGGAAACTAAATGTGGCAGTGGTAGTGAGACCGGCCCAAGTTCCACATCCGAATAAAAACTGTAAGTAAAAAAAATTATTTCACCTCTGATTTCCTTTGAATATCATTTTATGAATCACACCTTGGTTATCATCGCTGTTTTCCATTCCAAAATCACACAAATCGTTTTTTTTTCAGTAAAGGTTGAAATTATTTTTAGAAAAAAATGTAACTACAAGGTTAACGCTGTTTCTACACCGATTATTTGGTACAAGCGTTATCAAAATCAATTCTTAAAGGATAATAAAAATATTTATGTGCTCAATAATTGTTTAAGTATACCATGGAATCGATGAAATGTTCAAAATAAATTAGGAAAATTCATTTCAGGTCGTTGTGCTCTTTATCTTCGAGTTCCGAAGAAGATCTTTCAGATTCCGTAACGAAGAATGAAATAGCCGTCGAAGCGATCTCAGAACGACTTTCAGAAATTGGTACTTTGACCGAAGAACTCGATTCGGCCCTACAAAGCGCCCAACAAGACTGTTTAGTATTCACGACTTCTATATCAACGTCGACGTCTTCTTTAAGCAAACATACTTCACTTGAAACTTTGCGAAAAGAAATGGAGAACTCACCACATCTTCCAGAGGTAAAATTTAGTAAACAAAAATTTCTATTTATTTCTATTCACCATCTTCAACATCTTCTTGACTATCTTGAAAACTCCAACACATTTCAATAATAGGTTGTTTGTTGTTTACTACAGAAACCTCCTAAACTTGAAGATGTCAAATCCGACGAAGAATTCCTAACCGCTTCTGACAGTACTCTTCAACATTCGAGATCTTCTTCGTACAACACCGCATCGGAATGCGAGAATCGCTACTCCCCTTGGTGGGAACACGGTAAAGAAGATCTCGGTAAAGATATAACCAAAGAAAAAATGGTATTGGCGGTGGGATTACCCGAGCTTCCTCTCGCTAAGGAAGTTCTTAAATCATCCCCGGAAGTTCCTGCAGGAAAAATCGTTAGAGAAGTCACCGAAACCACCCACTTGAAGGTATACTAATCAAACTACGATTATTTAGTAGATTATTAATTTTTTTTTTGGATTTTGTTTAGGTTCAACAATCTCATAGTCTCGGCGTATCTTCTTTCGTACTTACTTCGGAAACAGTCAAAGATAATGAACCAGGAACGTGTGTTAGAAGAGAGGAGATGATAAAAATAACAAACGAAGATGGTGAAGTGATAGATCAAATCGAAACTAAGATGAATGAAGGAGATTTGGAGAAGAGGTTGAAGGAGGTAGGGGAATGTGATGCTGAAGCATGGAAAAATTATCATAACGCTACTAAATATGCCATTAAAGGTTTATACTGCTAATTATTAACTATATCACATTGTTTTTTAGAGTTAGATCATACTCATTTCAAATCTAACCTAACCTAAATACGCCGTATCGCTTAGTTTTTACTATACCGATGTATTCACTATGACATCAAATTATTTACTAACTATATTGCTAGAGACTCGTTTATATATACTATAATCATTTTCTAATATTGCTAGAGACTCGTTTATATATACTATAATCATTTTCTAGTATGCTCGACATTTCTAATTTGCCGTAAACTAAAGTCTTTTTCAGAAATTTTCGACAATTCGATTTATTAAAGGACAACTCTGAACTTGATCTTGATATATGTCATTCGGGGCATGTTTATGTAAGCTCATGCCTCCATTTCTATGCACACTGCTCCCATTTTTGTAGCCAGTACAAAACTAACTCAACCTAAAATTTGAAAATTTTATCTTTTAGGATACAACTCTCTTATGACCTTGACGTTGATTAGGTTTGGTTAGTTTAGTACCTACTAGACCTGAAGGTATAGAAAATTTGGAAGTACGAATTTTTGGATAGAAAAAAACATGAAGGATGCTTATAATGAACCAAGAAGTGACATATTTCAAGGTCATAGGAGAGTTGTGCCCTAAGAGATAGAATTTCCAAATTTTTCTTTGGAAACATAATGTAAAGAACCCACAAAAAACTACACAAAATCAGCCACTATAGTGAAAGTATGTGATTAATAGGCGCGTTCGCCAAATTTTAACATTGATTAATATAATTGAACAGGACCGGCATCACGGTTTATTTTAGTGGATGATTGGTAACATTATTTCAAGTGGGTGAAAAAGGAAAAAACAACTTTTTGTTTAATTTTTTTCTATTTGTATGTTTTGCTGTATATATCAAGAAAAAAATAGTGAATCTCCATTCGATAATTGTAGAAAATTATTATCAAATCTAATTGAATGAGCTCGGTACCTACTATGAATTTTAATTTTTTTATTTTCTTAATTTTTTCATCAAATCCGCAGTGAAAATCGAAATTTTTGAAATAACTCATTGAAATCGGAGGATTTTTTCATTATCTAGACCTAAAAAAAAGTGACTACGATTACGTCATCTTTTCTTTTGAGAAAACTAAGTGATTTTTTTTAAACATTTTGCTCAAACAATTATTATTTCCTCTATATTTATTCGAATTATTTAAAAAATGTCTAATATAATGACTGATTATTTAAACATATATTGATTGTTTATATTTATTTTTTTTGTAATACAAAACTTTATAAATTATTTATAATAAATTAACAAAAATATAATACTAATAATTATTATGCTTTTATTGTTTTATGAAAATTGCTAACGCATGTGTTTTATTTACTAATAAATTTTGTTGTTTTATCTTATATTAACGATAAAAAGATACAGTGTAAATCAAAAGTCTTGAAACAATCTGCTGATATGAAAAGTGAATCAATATTTAAAAATTAATTAAATTAATTAAATTCGAATATGCATACATTTAAAAATAAATAATTGACAAATATTTTATCTTATTAAGGGGGGGTAAATGGAGATTAATGAAAAAATTCACTAGAAACTTGATATTTGGTATTTACTTATAAATAATATAATAAATCGAAATAAATTTTGACGTATTTATATTTTATTATTTTTATAATTATCTTATTTTTTTGTTTTGTAAATGTACCTTACTAATCTATTAATATATTAGCTTTCATTAGTATCGAAAAATGTTTTTTTTTCAACCAAAATTTGAAACAAAAAGTGTCTCATAAATTTTTTCATGGTTTTTATTTTGATAATAATTCAATAAAAGTGATTTTTGAACGCTCAGTATATTTTATAGACATGTTAAACGATTAAAAAAAGTAAAAAGTTTTTCGATGTTTTTTAACCAATTATTTTATTAGTTATTTTCAAGAAATTGTTTGTTTCGTGCTTTTAAACAAGAAGTTAAAAAAACTCGTTTTAACCTTTATCAATTTATTTTATTAATAATTTTTTTAAATGGTTAATTTTCAGTAAAAAAAATATTCCTCAGGCATAGAAAAAATTCGGAAAAGTACTTTTGAGTGATTAAATAAAAATGCATATATCTCTCAAAATTAATTTGGAAGTATAATCAAATACAAAAAAGGTTTAAAAAATTGATGTAATTAGAAAAATATTAAATTTTGTCTTTTGGATACACTGTCTCTTATCGTGAGTTAATAATTATTATATTTTGTGTTATTGTTTTTGTTTTATTTTATTAAATAAATTTGTTTTCGTACGTTTGTGCTTTTTATTTGCTCACTAACAACAAATTACATCCAAATAAATAAATATTACAGCATACAGAGAAGTTGTACGCCTCCCTATTCTACCTACTCGTTTTCCAGTATACCTCTGCCTTTCATAGTCTATTCAATCCTTTCTTTCCAGGTCCTTGGGTGTTTTTCTCGTTTTCTTCTATTCTGATACATCAATACTTTCTTTGGCCAACTGTATTCTCTCTGAAGTCGTGGATACTCTACCCACGACTATTCGTCGTATATCATTTTGTATATGTTCTGTTCTGAACATCCTGCAAGATTTTCACAATCTCTATCGTTTTCCCCTGTCTATCCATCACAGCTTCAGGATTCACTATAACTTTGTATATTGTTATTTTTTTGTTTAGGTTAATTTTTTTGACAAAGTAGTGAGTTGTTTTTTATACTTGTTGTACTCTATTTGTTATATCGTCTTTTCTTGGGCCTCTTCGAGTGCTTTCTACCGACAGATCTTCTGTTTTTTGACATATTCATATGCAAACCTCTATCTCAATTCTCCACCATATACTCAAACTTTTGGAATGCAAGAAGATTCTATTAAAATTCTATTCAAATTACATGTTTGTTGGTTTTTTGTACTTGTTGAACTCTATTTGTTATATCGTCTTTTCTTGGGCCTCTTCGAGTGCTTTCTACCGGCAGATCTTCTGTTTTTTTGACATATTCATATGCAAACCTCTATCTCAATTATCCACCATATACTCAAACTTTTGGAATGCGAGAAGATTCTATTAAAGTTCTATTCAAATTACATTTTTTTTTAAATTTATAATTTGAAAAGTACGACAAAGAATCTGACTGGAACGTTCAATTTTTTTTAACTCAAAGGCAATTGTCCATAGCTCTTCACTGTGTTTTAATGATCCGGAACCTATCAAATGGAAATTAGTTTTTATGACAACTGGAAACGGGTTTTAACTCTGATGTAATCACTCGTAGCCATTCCAATATCTCAAGAGTTTTATCAGATATTCTATATGTATTTTCATCCACAGAAGTTCTAATAAAGTATTTTCATGGAAACTTTTATTATATAAAATAAATCGCATATTTACAAAAATTCCAATATTCCATTGTCTTATTATATATACGAGCATATGGCAACGCTGTAATTTATTTGATAAGAATAAACAAGACAACTTCTTATAGATTGAAAATTTTGAATAAGATAAGAAGATAATGATAAAATACGAAATTAATTAAGAAATTGAATTAGTTTTATTATATATTTAAATCGAAAACTTTTTTTTAACAATGAACAGTTTTATGAGCTAAAAATACTTTTGATACTTTCTGGCTTGAATTATATTTACGAATTTTACTGATTACGACGATTAAAATTAGAATAACGTCATAACAAATTTCAAAATTAGCAGCAAGAATATTTCTATCGATACACTCGACATATCATTAAAAATATGTTTATACTAACTGAAATTAATTAAAAATTATCGTTTCTATATTTTTATATACACATTCATTTGAGGAGTATATAACAAACTTGAAACGTATTTTAGTGAGCAAGAAAATTGATTCAAATCCTTCTCCCAGCGATGTTCAATAAGTTCGATACGATTTTTATAATAAGAATCATCAAGCTCCTCAAAATAGTCATTAACTGCCGTAATCACCTTTTCATTCTTGTCAAACGAGCTATTTTTTCAAGTCTGGGAACAGAGATAATCCGAGGGGGCTAAATCTGGCGAATAGGGTGTAATTCAAACTTTAATTCATTAATTTTAACCATTGCATCAACTAAGGTTTGAACTGATGCATTGTCTTGGTGAAATAACACTTTCTTCTTAGTCAAATGCGACAGTTTTTGCTTGATTTCTTCGCTCAAACCTTACAAAAAATTCGTGTGTCTATTTGTTTGATCACGAGTCTATAATTTTAGGTTAGTTTTCTGGAAATATGAATGTTATATAGTTTATGGCTGTCTTTAAGCACTTGAAAATAATTCTTGAATTCTGAAAAACATTGAGATTATTATCGTTTTTTCGTTTACGTAATATCTCATTTCGTTTATGTGTAGGTTATCGTTTAAATGACAGGTGTGTGTATTTATAGTCTGTGGTATTTCGTGAATCACAAAATGGTAGAAACAAGCAAACCACAATGGGTTCAATTTATATAAAAATGTGTGAAATATCAACTAAAATTAATTACCAAATGTAAATAAGCACGTAGAAAGAAAATTATGATGTATGATGATGTGTTTTATTAAATTTAATGTTTGATTTTGAAATAAGATATATCGCAATTGCGTCACCGTATGTGGGCGATTGTATTAAATTCTTGATAATTTTTTGAATGAACATTCACGGGTTCTAAAGATTTTAGCAACAGTGAAAATAATATTTAAAATACATTTTTTTCCGAATCTGAAAAAATCTAATGAGAACCAGATCGAAATAATGACGTCATCCAATCTCTTTTTCAAGTTTAAGAAAACTAGCCAACTAAAAATATTTGAGGATTGCAGTGTTGCCACATTCAATTTTTTCCACTTTCGTGATTAGCTATAAAAAGAAAATTGAGTTGGTGTGTATTAAAAATAAACAATTATACAAAAATCTTTGGATAAAGTTCTATCCCCAATTTTAGTGAAATATAAAGAAATATTGAGACCACAGTGTTGCCTTATGAAATTTTGTACCACATCTACGGAATTCTACGATAAAATAAAAAAATATTGAAATTAGACTGTTACCAAATAAATTTTGCACCACATCCATTTATTGATTAATTAAACTGATAAAATTATATTGCGATGTTGCCAAATATAATAATTCACACTCTTAAGAAAATTTCACGACTAGTTATAATAAATGTAAAGGTATCGAAACTAGTTTCCTCTAGATCCACTAAAATGAAGCCCCTAATACTTTTTAGGATATTCCAATGTTGCAAAATAAAGTTTTTCCTCCATCTAGGTATATTTTACGACTAATTAATATGAACTAGATATATAACAACTTTCTGTACAATTACATATCGAAATTGCGATGTTGCCAACGTTATTTTTCCCCAAATATAAAGAAATTAAAAATTGATTATATAAAAGCATAGGTTTTTAATAAACGCAGTTTCCTTTAAATCTAGAAAAATGTAACGACTTTATTTACAGTTACATTTGGAAATTGAGCTGTTGCCAAATGTTTTTTCTCCAAATCTACAGAAATTTAAAGACGAAACATTTTTTTATTGTCATTACGTCGATTTTTCTCAAATCAAGGGAGATGCCTCCCTAAATAATTACAGATATTACATATGAAGATTGTGGTGTTGCCAAACGTAGTATTTTATAGATCTAGAGAAATACTGTCTAAAAAATGAAGAAAAATCTGGTAATTACCAATTATTAGTGATTGTTTGTATTTCGATCATTTAAACAATCATTTACGACTCTAATTATGAATGAAAATAAAAAAATGTTTTTATATAATGGAAATTGAAGGTTTGAGCTGGAAATTATTTTCCGATAATGTACAACATGGTTAAAAAGTGACCTGAATCAAAATAAGAATCGATATAACGAAATATATCATGATACAGTTAATTTAGGATCTCATTGTATAAAATAAGTCGGTCTGCAGACCAAATAGCAGAGAAAACAAGAGAAACAGCATGACCATCAACGCGAGATGGTACATATTGTTATTAGAGTGGAAGGAGGTCGCGTATCAAAAATTGAAATCTGAACGCAGTGTGTTCCGAGGCTCCGTGTTAGAGACATTCAACGAAATCGAACCGAAAACCGAACACATAATTTTAAAAAGAAAATACGCGTTATTTAAACACTTGCCAAAACGCTTTCCCGATTTTTTTTCTCGTGATAAAAGTGACAGAAGCCGCTATTTTTATAATCTATTAGTGTTATGAGTTAGTGAAGGTTTTTAGATTGAAAAAAAAAAAATAATAAAGGATTTAAAGATGGATGCTGCTATGGGACCGGTTGAGAATGGAACCAGATACGAAGATATACCATCGAGTTCGATGGCTAAAACTACAACGATCAGTACGATTGCAGTACAAAGCGGAAAAACTAGGATTGTTATAGCTTTATTACATGTAGGTTTTTTTCAAATATGGTGATATAATTATATATATTATATTAATTCAATTATTTGTGCTTTAATTTAGGGAATATTTTTTCATGTGTAGTTGCTTTCCAACTTTCAGAAAACGTTTAAGCAGTTTCCATAACTGGTCAAAACACAAAATTTCATTCAGGTTGCTTGTTCTTCATGAACTGCTTTAATCTAGATCTAACACACACTATTTTTCGTATATTTTGACGGTTAAGGAAATTCATTTCCGACCATACCAACTCTGAAACTTCTAAGTTTTGATTTTTGTTCTAATTGTTGCTTTTCTGAATTATTTGAGTGTAGATTTTCTTTATGTTTGAACTACATTATTTTAGAATGCTGCTTACATATTTCTTATCGAACTGACTCCCAGTATTCGCTTTAACAGAAGCTTTTTTGGCAATTTTTTTTGCTTCTCAGTCGGATATTTACCTTTCTTTCAATCGAATTTTTGAATCTTGATTTTGTTCAGAAAACTGGGCAGTTGTTTCAGATCGTTCGTTTTTTTTAGATTTTCCAGACTTGAAAGAAAATGTTTATACTTGGGACATTTTAAACCTGCCATATTATTTGCTAAGCTGTCTAAAAATGTGCGTATTTTTTGTCCCCACACTTTTAATATAACAAATTTATGGAAATTATACGAAATATTATTTAAAAAGAAATAAAAACTTCAGATTTATGACTCGTTGCATTCAATATTTGTATATACTAAAAGTTTTATTAAAATTTAATAGTCAGTAGGTGGTTATATTTATAATTTTTTTAACAAATCTCGTACAACAAGTTTTAATTCATATTTTTTTCATGAAAAATGATTTTCTAAAAGTGCTTCAAAGCTCTGGAAATGTATGGATATGAATTAAATTCTTATATCAAGTTATATTCGTATTTTTTTTTCTATTTTTACTAAAAACACGAATTTACGCAATTCAATACATCAAAATAACTTTCTATGTCTATTTTTGGTTAGGTCCAGGTCACTACTTAATCCTTTTATAGAGAAAAATAAGAAACTGGTAGTATGAAATGAAAATTAGCGTTCAAGGCAAACACCCATATCTGTTCATCTAGTTTCAATAATTTTCTCTTTACATTAGAATTTTAGTTTCATTATACTAACGAAGAAAGCTTTGAACAACAATTCATTATGACATTTCATTCTAAACTACCCCATTAACTGTAAAATCTGTAAAAAAAATCGGTTCTGAAAATGATTCGATACCATTCCATTAAAGTGTTTTTAAATCCAAAAGTCATGATAGTTCTAAGGCCTCGATATTTTCTCAAGATTCACGAGCGTTGGTACTGCTACAGACCAGCTTCACAATTGAATATCTTTAGGAATCACTTCCATAAAAAAAATTGTAAAAGAAGAGATTTAGGACTAATAATGGGAACTCTTAGTGTCGCTAGATGTCGCAGGTAGCTACCCCAAGTTAATTTAACGTTTAGGAACGTTAGAGCAACAAATTATGAGCAGGATCCCCAAGGTCACTTCTCAAATAAAACTATCCCAAAATTCTACAATTCGAGTATATTTTTGGAGCTATAGTTCAAGATCTATAATATTACAACTCTTTGTTTTATTGATGTAATTATAATAATTTTGAGGGTTAAGTAAAAAAAATTATTACTAATAAAGTCAATAACCTCAACTACATTATCTCTTGCATAATTTAAAAATAAACATTTACCAAGATTTACTTATCATTTTAGTCCTCATTTTCAACTTTCTGTTCATTTGCAAGTACATTAAACTGTTTTTGGTTGCAATTTTGATTACCTAATGACACTTTCACTTGACCTTAGATTATTACAACAGTTTGATTTAAAAAAAATCAATTATCGAAGAAGCAGTTTGAAATGAAGTCAAATTAATATTATAACTAAATAAAGCAAAACAGTTTTGAAGATTTGGACATTTTCATAGAATGGAAAGCAACAGACTGTCAAAAGAATTTGACAAGCTGGAGAAATGGAAACGAGAACGTCCAAATAAATCTTTGAAAAAAGCTCGAAATACAAAAAAAAAGCAAATATTTGTGTGGGAACAAAAAAAAACAAATACACCCTATACCCACAAAGTATATACAAGGTTTTAGTAGTGGGATTGTGGCAAAATTAAACACCAAAGTGTACTAACTGTCATATATTTCAAGCTTTCTAATACTTATGTATTCATCATCTATGCGACATTTTAAATGTTCGTTGTTAAATTGATCGATTTCAAAACTAGAAAATCACATTTTTCAATATTTATTTTCGAAATACAGAAAAAAGTAATGACGTAATAAATTGGGTTATATCCGGGTGAAAGGATAAAATAAAAAATTGCATATTATTGAGAAAATATTTCACACAACCCCGTATAAACTGTTTCGACATACCGTTGAGTTTTAAAACTGTTATTAGCATAGTTTCGGTTATGGTAGTAAAGGTGTTAACACACCTTGACCGCTCTTTGTTATTTTTTCACAGTCTGCAGAACATCCATACCAACAACCGATTACTTATTCTTTTTTTTTTACCAACGAAATATTCAAATCTTATGTTAGACAACGCATTTAATTTACTAATAGTGATGCAATTCTAAATATTTAACCAGAAAATATTATATTCTCGAATAATAACAGAAAAAGTATTTATATAAAACAGGATATTGATTAAAACAACCGAATAGCTGTTTAATAATTGAAAATAGTCCAAAAAATAGATCCTATGGATGTAGATGACGTTCAAAAAAGTCCATTTTCACGTTTCTTGGACATACGATCAAATTTGAACTGTACGTCCAAACACTTGTTGTTAACCTAGACTCGAATTGATTTCAATATTCTCATGGTGCGGATTTTTAAGTTTCGAAAGAAAGAAAAAGTCAAAGGGAGTTTAATCTGGTTACTACGACAGCTGAACGATGTGTTTAACCAAAACATCGTTGTAAAACTTGTTCAAACGTCACGGCGCATTATACCAATCACAAAATTCCTCTGGTATTGACTGAATTCTTGGGGAACTACAACACTTAAGATCCTTAAATCTGTTGATGATTACTACTGTTGTCGTATTGACATTGATGGTCACAACAGTAAATTTGTTAACTGAATCATTCAATGACATAAATACTGTTTTAACGGAAAAACTGATATTACAAGAAAAATTAGAGAACAAGATAGTGGAAATGTTCCCAAGTTGTTTACGGATGCTAAGCATGTTGCAGGTATGATTTAGTGTCACTAGCTTGTAGCTTGGTACTATTTCTATAAGTTCCTGGCCCACTGAGCTGTCTACAACGTTCATTCTTGTTTTTGGTAGCCGTGAAATATTAGCTTCTCACTCCAGGTGCGAATTACGCTTCGTGATTTGTTTTTTATGTGCCGGTGGACATTCATTTCCAACTGTGTGAGATTGCCCTCTATTCCTGAATTGGAAAAGCACTTGGAAGCCGCGTATTTCACAACCAACCAAGAATAGGTCTTGAGCTGGCTTCACCACGCGGCGGCAGACCTCTACGACCCATCATAAAGAATATGTAAATGTCGAAAAGCAGAGGGAAGTCTAATCTTTCTAAACGTGTGTTATCCAATGCAATAAACATGTTTTTCGTTGTAAAAATTAGCTGGAAACCTCATTTTTTGGACAAGCCTCATATTACAAAAAATTGTAGAGTTGTGGAGGCAAAATGGTTTAATCAGATCAACTAAATATTAATGATCTAATTAATGAAGGTTTTATATAAGAAAATAACTTGGAGGGTCTTTATTGATTCCTCTGAAACTGATTAGAATATTATACATATGAATCTTGTAGATTCAAGACTTTTAAAACAGTTGATGAAGACATTGCTTGAAGATGAACCACATATCTCGAAAGCTAAACTGAAAGAAGAGTTTGCGTGTAATTTAAAGAAGTTTTGGGGAATCAAACAGATTATAAAAACAATTTAGGGGATGTAATTGAGTACAAGGGTGAGTATTTTCATTACCAGAAGTGATGAAACAAACGATAATTGAGTTTTCCGTTCACCAAATAGATATTAGTTTTATTTAGAGGCCAATAATTGAATAAAATTTCAATTTATTGAATGATGGCATTTATTAATTGTTTTATTAGAATTATTATTGGAAACACCGACTGTTTAATTCTATATTAAATTACTAGAAACAAATAAAAAAGTGTCTACGAAATAGGAAATTGAAGAAATGTATGATTATATAGAGTTGCTAATAGCTTAAAAATAGTTTACATACTATATACTCGTTATTTTTTATAGTTAGCAATATAAAAATTTTTTTTAAGTCAAGGTAGACAAGTGTAATTATATTCTACTATAATCTGTTTCGTTTTCAACTTTTCCTATACGTTTTAATATATAATATGAACGTTGTTACTTAAGTCGAGTCTGCAGGAACCTGCTAGTAACTTATTTATAATAATAATCTGAACTTAACTCACAAAATTTTTTTACTTCATTTTCCAGTTTAAAATATCGATTTTAAAATATCTCTAGACATTTATTATACAGGGTAGACAAATAAACAGTGTTATTTTCTATATTATGATCATATTCGTTGTCAAACTTTTTTTTATGTAGGTTATTTATTTACTTAAACGTATGTACACATTCTAAGTATTTATTTAAATAAATTTTCTTATTCATTTTTACTTTTCCGATGTATTAAATTATATTAAATCTCGACTCTCTATTTATATAATATAATAACATTCTAGAATCTTCGATTTCCGAGAATCTCTAGTTTGAGTAAACAAAATAAAGGTCTTTTGAGAAATTATCTATAAAAATAATCGTATAATGGTTAGTTTAACTATCATATCGTAACAAGGCCTGCTTCACGGTCTATATCAATCGGCATTATCAGTAAAAAGTTTTGTTTATTACATTGAAATAGATAGTAGGAGGTGAATTAGATCAGTAACACATTTCGAGTGATTTTACTGCAATAATGAAAGACGAATGGGTAGGCGGTTGATCGTAATGCAAGTTTTTTCCTTAACAATTGCAGATGTTTTTTTTGACATTTCGGTGAAAAATATAATTAAATTCCTACTGGTTAGTATAGGTGTAACAATATAGGAAATTTGATTTTTTTACGTTTTGAGGTCTCAAAACTTTAATTAATTAATGCCTTAATACATGATAAAACCAAATTTTCATACCTTATTATATTGTTTATGGAGCTAAAAGGAGATATTGATAAACGTTTGGATCAATTTTTCGAAAATTGAATTGAGTTGTATACAGTATTAAATTTCCTACAAATTTTGATGATTTTTTTGTACGATCAAAAACGAAATATAAGAGATATAAGACTGAAATTTTGAGAACCTCAAGTCTGTATTACTTACAAAATAACAAGCAAATCAATTAGATCCAAATATGAGCCAAACAATAATATTTTGGCGAATCGTTTCGATTTAGACGACAAATAAGGAAAATATGTCAAAGGAAATCGTATAATCCGGAAACAAACATTTGTTTCAAATGAAAATAGAACAAGCTTTGCATTTCCAGCAAAATTTTTTACGATGTACAAACTCCACCTACCGAATTTGAATTTCGTTATACAGATTTCAGAAGCCGGTTAATCTAGTTAGTTATACGAGTAAAAATAAATTTGAGATAATGTTTAGAAGTGAACAAATAAACGAATTTAAAAATAACGTGAACTATCACATGTAATCCGTTTGGGAAAGCACACGCTCTTACCACATAGTATAAAATATAATCTTCGTAAAATTGGTTCCGATATTGAAAAGCCATTTAACCAAAAATACCTCATATCATATTAATAATTCATTGGATAATTTGGCATGTATATAAATTGATAATTTATGTCTCATTATTATTTTAAAAGGGGTTGTGTTTTGAATTTTAAATTTCATTAAAATAATATTTCAGCGTAATTCTTGTTTAATTAATTCTCTGATGATGAATATATAGTTAATCGAAACCTTCGAATATATATTAAAAATAATATATTCCATTATTGATTGCCATTCCATTTAAACCTTGTAGATTCAATATATGTTAAGCGTTATAAAACAATTCGTAAAGACTTTTCTTGAAGATGAATCACGAAAAAATAATGGGCAAAGTTAAAGGGGTCAGTCCCTTTGAAATCTGAAATTTCGTTTCATAACTTCAAACACGTGTATTCACGAAGATTGTGAGATCCATAAAAGGCGATAAAACAGTTTGCTAAGAGTGAAATCAATTGTCATCGCCCAAGGCAAGTCGTGGATTTAATTTTATAATAAACCAAAGCAAAATATTACGACACTTTGTATTCGATTCTGAGATTCAAGGTGAAATATTGAGACAAGTATGTTTATATTCCATTCTATCAAGGTTTTATTGTGACAGATTTATAATTGACCATAATGACGATCACATACTTTTTTTATATTAAAAATATTATATCAATATAACACCAAACTAAAACATTTTTTCCATTAAATACTGGATTTGGATTTGGAATGTCTATTTTACTTTAACCACCAAGAAGAAAAAATGAATGTTGGACAAGAGATAATAAACAAAAGGCACCAACAAAGGTGATAAAACACTGGAATGAGTCCATTGTTAGACCTGCTTCTCCAAAAGAAATTTCTACAGAAATTGTAATTAACTTAAACCCTAAGAAAGCCCTCGATTTGACCTCATCATTGAGGAAATACTGAATCAACTTCCACGCAAAGTTTTAATCAAATTACCAACTTTATTTATGATTAATTTTGATTATGATACCTAAGCAAGGTAAATCTGTTGTTACATCCTACCAGACTGTCTCTTTGTTGCTTTGTTGTCTGTTGTTTCGGAATTCTACGAAAAAACCATCGAATTAAGTTCATAAGATCACAGATATAATCGAAAACTTCTTGAAGGGAAACCTAGTGTGTTCTGTTGCTTAACTAAACATGGCTAAGGCTTCGGATGAAGTTTGTCATAAGGGTCTAAATTACAAGTTACTTCCACGATAATATTCAGAACTATTTTGGCCTTCAGAGAAGACAACGAAGAAGCTAATATGAAAGAGTGGAGAACCCACGTTCAAGAGATAAATATATTAAATATAAAAATAGCTTCTAAGAAGGAACTCCAAATTGTCCACACAATTAGCGCGATTTGAACCTGGGACCTTCCGCCTTGCAGTCTAACCTCTACGAAGACCTTATTAATAACTTTTTTTTATTCACTACTGTTTAAAGTATGTTTCTTAACGTTTTACACACTCTGAATTACGTATTTTACGCAAGGTAGTGTGAAAAGAAATTTGCTTGCGCAATATATACAGTGAGGTAGCGCAAAGTATAATCTGAGTATTATAAACACGTCAGATCATCTGCTATTTTTAGTAAACGTTTTTTTATGACTGGAAATAATTCACACATCGAATATTTTTTGTTTACCTCATTTAAATAATCGTGATTTTTATCAATAGAATAAAAGATTTGTTAATAAACAAGTTAATTAATAAACTTAAATAAATCAGACTGAAACGAATTTGCGAAAATGGAAATTTTATAAATATTTATACAACGAAAATAGTAGTTCAATGAAACTAACAATAATTTTATCGATAGACGTTTGTTTTTTAATTCGAGTAAACATTGTAATGTATTTATTTGAATTATAGATTAAATTTATATCTAATTTGAACGCTACTATATTCTAAAATGTTGTATTTTTCCTAGTGTACATCTAGGAGTAAATGAATGATTTTTTTTTTAAATTATTAATCCGTTAACAAAAAAAAACCAACACTACGAATAGTGACACAACTTATAATTATTTAATGATATTAATGAATGTCTACCTACCAGTTTATTATAATATAATCAAAATATCACGTACTTTTGGTGTATGCCCAAAATTTATTAACATTCTAATATCTCAATACTTGATGATCATAATGAAACAATGCTTAGACTGTGTAGTATATCAGGTTCTTCATGAATTCTGTTCGATTCAAAACTTTTTAAAAAAATCTTGTTTGTACTTTTTGATTAAATATTTATTTTTTTTATTGACACTTTTAATTATGACGTACTGTAAACATTACGGGATAAATCATTACTTTGTTTATATATGCACTTTTCAAGAAAAAACTTTATTCAGGATAAAATATACAGGGATGTGCGAAAATAAGTATCAATTAAAAATGATAGTAGGAGGTAGTTCAGGTAAATGTAAGTCTCTTTTCTATCAAACCCCATACAAATTGAATGGAATTTGAAAATCTAGAGGTATCACTTTCTAACTGGAAGGAAGTAATGTCCTTGAAGTATATTTTAAATTATTATTACATGCTTATCAGATGTTTTAAGTTTACCATTTTTGTTTTAGTGCGGAGATTGGATCAGTTTGAAAATTTTGGAAATCACACCTGAGTTAACAACATTAGGAAACACTTTGGATGAAGCTCTCGAATTACAAAAAGCACATGATGAAGTTCTTCGACAACTACAGGTAAGAAATATAATTCAAATACTTCATTTCACATATGATTTTATCAGAAATATATTGAAATTTTCATTTTTTTTTTCTATAATCTTAGTGGATTTGATTATATTTTAATTAGAAGATTCTATCAGCATAAACTTTATATCGCTGCTATTTAAAAATAACAGTTACATCTCTAATATTCATAACAGTATTTTTAAAATTAGATCTAAATTTAATTTGTTGTAAATGCCTCTATTAAATCGCCGGTTTTAGAACTTAGGAAATTGGAACACAGTTACTTTCTCAGTTATAACAAACAACGTACTTTCTGTATACATATTCGTGTCGAAAGAAATTTGAAAAAGAAAATCCTGAGCAGTAGATTTTTATTTGTATAACAAACCAAAACAATATTTTAGTTAAGGGGATGATGAAACAACACTTCATAGTTTTGTTGATAATTTTTCCTTTATGAATGAAAATTATCCCACGCGCATCCAAAAAAACCGACGCCATCACTTTACCTGTAGATGAAACGGCCTGTGGAGGCACCCATCTTGTGCACAACCTTCTCATGTTCAAATTTCCAGTTAATATAGGATGTTCATGCAACTACCGACATCTCTAGGTCAAGCCAAGTACTCCTAGTATAATAAAAAAGGAGTGTCAACACTATTTTTTCTGTTCATTCTATTTTTTGTTATATTTGAAATAGAATGAGATGAATTCGTAACATATTCTAAAAATTCAAGGTCGATAATTATTTTTTTATATAAACAACTTTTATTATCCATTCAGACATCTTCAAATGACAAATTTGAATTTGAAATACAGAAAAAAAAATAATGCTAAAGGTCAAACACTGTTAACAATGCCATAACATGTTTATTTATATTTGAATACGAATATTTAAAATATACAGAGTGGTCAAAGGAAATCCATATCGTAAAACTATGAAAAACTATTGTAATATAATACAGTTCATAAAAAAAATGGTTGTGCTGATGTAGGTCGAGAAATTACCAGAGTTGCCAAACTGTATTTTTTGTCGTTAACCACAATAATTTTCCAGAATATCTATGGGAATATATATGTTATATTGGACAAACAAATAGTTAGTTCTGAAAACGATTTATTGACCATACGTAGCTTTAGTTAATAGAATAAAAAATAACAGAAAATCACTGATATCTAGTGATATACTACAGGTTGATATTTTTTTATGTATCGTTCTAAATATTTTATTTTCCCAGAATAAACAGAGTCCAGTGGAGGAACTCCTCCGACAGGCAGATCAACTCATCGCTACCCAAAAACCACGGGCAGAAGTTTACGCCGCTATGGCGGAATCCCTCGGCAGAGCTTGGAAAGACATAAATTCCACTCTCGAAATCAGAAAATTCATCCTAGATCTAAACGTTTTGTATCACAAGAGAGCTGAAGATTTTTTCCATAAATCGGATGCCTTGGACGCCTCGTCTAAAGATAAAACAGTTCCAATAGAAATTGAAACCGTAAAAGTATTCCTAACATCGATACACGATCAAAGAAGAACCATTTTGGAATCTCTAATGGCTGCGTTGCAAGCTGGAAATTCTTTATTGGGAAAACTGAAGGAACTTGGAGCCGAAGGAACACTTGATTCCAGACCAAATCGAATTCGAAGCTCTGTTAAAAGAGGTAATTTTTTCAGTTAAATATAATTTGTCACTTTTTATGATTTAAATGATTTGTTGATCTATTTTTATAATATCGTGATGTTTGTCCTATATTTACAAATCATATAACCGTTATCGATCCAGTCATGAACTAATTATGTTAAATTCAAGTTCGTGTTGACATTTGAACCTTCTAGTAGTCGAAAAAATGTTGATTGCATGCCAAAAGATTGAAGCAGATTGAAAACAATAATATCATTTCAATTTACGTCTGATTTTAAGGTATATAATAAGTTTTTACCCCTCGATTCATCATTAGAGACAATCTTTCCAAATTTTGAAAAGCCTTCTTGAAAAAAATACAAAAATTATTGTTATATTCATTGATCAGATTCTGTACAATAAACATAGATGGCTTGGCACGTGAGTAAAGTTTTCAACTCCTTTTTTTCAGCTATATCCCAAGTACAAGGATGGCTAGATGATTTACATTTGAGAAGACAAGTTCTAGAAGGGACTTTCAACGACAGGAAGACCCAGTTAGAACAATGTTTAGCTTTAGCGATTCTTGCAACTGATTTAAGGGAATTGGAGGAAACTGTACAACATCGAAGAGATCTACTAGCTAATAGCAATCAATATGGTAAGCGTCTTATCTGAATTCCAGATTATTTAGTCTAATACTAGTATCGTTTCCAGGAGATTCTTCATCTAGTGCGGAGCTATTTCTCCACGAACACATGAAATTACTTCCGGAAGCTAAACAGCTTCAAGAAAGAGCTTTGAAAATCACCAAAGCCACCGAACAATTAGTAGCATCAGGATGTTTCGCTGGCGAAGAAGCTTCGCAACAATCTTACGCCGTACTGTCTTCTACATCTGATTATTTGACTGACCTTCAGACAAGAGAATCATTGTTGGAGAGGGTTAAATCTTTCTTCAGGACAGCACAAACAGTAAGTCGAAGAAATATATTAAATATATTTGTTATAAAATAATAAATTTTAGGTTTTAACGAAATTGAATCAGTTGGAAATTCAATTAACAGCAACAGAACTTCCGAAAACATCTCCGCAATTGGTACAACTTCACGAACAATGTTCGAAAGCGATAGAGGATGCTACTGGAGCTCCCATAACCGAAGGATACGCCATTTTAGACATTGCAGGTGAAAAGACTTTTGTATTAGAAACCTATATCAATTAAAACAAAGTTATCCACGTGATTAACTTAATCATTGTTTTTTTTATTTTCAGGACGTGGTACTGCCGGTACTGAAGGTATACAACGTATGGTAGAAGAATTGGAAAACAAGAAAATAATCCTTGAAGGATTATGTACTGCACATAAGGAGGAAAATATTAGAGTGAACGCTGCTTTAAATAACTTTTTGGAAAAACACAACGAAATCTATACGTGGTTGTTAACCATAGCGGAGGCTTTTCTTAAAGGACACAGAGATATGGGAAGCGATTTACCATTAGCTAGCGATTTTTACGAGTTACATAATCAGTTGCTTAACGATTTACAGGTATGAAAAAATTATTTAACAGTTCTAAATATTGGCAAATCCACTAATAGACCTAGAAACTGGTATTGCTATTACATCTCTCAACGATCTGTTAGCACTTAAATAGGTGCGAAATTTGATTAGTGATTATATTTTTAACCAAACACGATCATATAAGATTCTAGCTTCGCTTTATAGGCTTCACGAATGATCCGGAGTGCCGACTGTGCAAAAAGGGGTAAGAAACTGCATACCAAGTCTTTTGTGAATCACAAGGGCGCGGTTTGAGCACTTAAGAAGCCTCACACTTTTATTAATAACGTCAAAAGGTTAAATAAAGCGTTTGAACACCTGTACAAAGGACTTCGGTAATGACAACGAGTTTATTAGACAGTTATATTTATTGAAAGTTATCTATAATGGGGATATTTGTTTTCTTTTTTCTATTCCTCTCACTGGTGGCTTAAAGACATTTCCTAATTCCAAATTCTATTTTTTATTTATGGGTTTTCAATTTGCTGTAATTTTGTTTTGTTTCAGATCAAAGGTAACGAAATCAACACGCTTCTACTAACACTACCCCCTATTTTAGAATACTTGGAAGATAATCAGAGAAAAGACGTGGACTTTAAAGTCGAACAACTCCACGAAAGGTGGATGAAGCTGAAGAATATCTTGGAAATAAGAATGGAATTGGCGAATATATACGTCAAATTCCATAAAGAAGCGGATATAGTTAATAAAGAAATGGACAAATTGGATAATCTCCTTGTTCAAAATAAAGATAATGTAGACGACGAAACGATGCGAAAGTTGGAGGAGAAGTTCGAGAGTATAGTACCTTTTTACGAGTGCGCAAAAAATACTGGACTCACTTTTATAAATCAAGCAAAATCGGTGAGTTTTTTTTTCTATAAAATTAATTAAAAATCTAAATCTCGAACCACTTTTCCTCTTGTTCCTAACCCTCCACAAGTACAGAAGACTCTTCCACAGATCTAATAGGAGAGGAAGAAGATTACACGTGAAAAACACGACGTGCAAATCGATGAAGACCTGTTAGATGAAACTTTCCCAAAAAACAGATCATAGTTAACTCATAAGAAAACATTCCCAGACACGGTTACTTAAGAAGTAAGTGCTGGCAAAGGTTCATAGTCATCGAAACTACACCTTCACCAGAAGAGTAGATCTCCAGGTAATTTCATGCTGTATGTGCTGACAAGGCTATATAACCATAGAACTAAACATTTACAAGAAGAGAGGACCTTCCGGAATCTCCTACAGAACTAAGGGAACTGTCTTTAGAAGTGCTGACAAGGGTGTATACCCTTCACGAACAGGGTCGACTTGGACGACAAGAAGGAGATTACACATGGAAAAGGGGACGCCCAATTCGACAATGGGTCTCATCAAAAAAGTCTGTGTGCTCTAAATCATATCATATAAGAGATCAGATATCTTGAATTCAACAATAACTGAATTTCATCTCGAACAAAAGCGATACACGATTGGTGGAAAGACATGATTCGATGATTTTAGTTGAAGATAGTTTATTCCTAAAATAGAAGATGACTCAAAACAGATTTCTCTCAGGTTTTGAGAAACCTTACTAACGTCATAGATATACTGGTTTAAACCAAGAAAATCCTGAAAGTCTTCCGGAAATTGCTACTGGTTATATTGTAAACTGTAATGACTTTTATGTCCTCTTAAAAACTATCTTTCCATATCTGTTAACAATTTGGAGAAATTTTTCTCTAGCTTAAGAAGACTGCTGAGCTAGTTTACAAACATTCCATCTGAAAATAAGTTTAACGAACTGGTTTCATTTTTCATTCACATTGTTGATGACGTGCTTGATAAAATTTCCAGTGCACCAAATATTCTGTATTTTGGGCACTGTGATTGGTAAAAAAAATCGTCTATATCGAATTTAGTACGGACACACTATTTATGTTTGAATAAGTGGTTAATATATAATTTCAATAATAAATTTTTTGAGCTTCAATTAATTTTTTTATTTGATACGGCGATGCGCTCGTACTAAAATCGGCTGGAGAATCGCATTTCGTTACCGATCATCGCTATTTTTAGATTAAAGTGTCTTCCAGTAACCAGCAACTGTTCAAAATAAATCAAAACAGAAATAGCTGTCGTCTTTCTAATATTCCAAAATTATTTTATGTGTCATATGTATTTCTACTAACCAAAGGGAAGATACTATAACCTGTTGTTTCAATATTTACCCAATATTAAAATATATATAGTGGAATTTATAACTTTTGGAAAAATGAAGACAGTAAAATAAATTTCTATACCTTGCGATTGCATCACAAGTTTATTAATCTTTTTGTAATTAAATTTGCTTCTAAAACAGAAATCGACGTGGTTATTAGGTAATTGGCGCAGTCAGTAGGATAATCTATTTGAACATGAGATTAATAAACGAAATGCTTGGACCTAATAGTAAAATCTACGGAGATTTCTTCCAATTCAATTAAGATATCTTAGGAAGTAGTTACCGATTAGTAACATCCTTTTAATTCGTTAAATATATCGACTAATTAACTTAATTTCATCAAAAATTTATCGTCTCGAAACGTTTCAGTTTTTTATGGTTCCTCTGTGCCATAGAACTGCCAATTTTTATAACGGATCATGTCATTCGTCCAGTAACTTTACAAATCTGTTTTGTTTTACAAATATTTGTATACTTTAAAATGTTTCACACATCGTACGAACACCATCAGTGTAAATTTCTTTTCTATTTGTTTTATTAATGTAAATACGAAAAAGTCGAATCGTTAAATTTTGAAACAAATCTCCAAACATACTTTTCATTATAAACCAAAGTTAGTTCAGTTCATACTTATTTTTTTCGCAGGATATCTCTAGAAACGAAGCTTTCAAGCTTCAATTGGTTCTATGGTTATGATCAATTCAATCCTAGTAAATCCACATTTA